>NC_030681.2:18968481-20168481 GCF_000004195.4 Xenopus tropicalis
ATAATTTGGAATTCTGGATAAGAGATCCTGTAGCTCCAATACATATTTCTGTATGTATATTAAAGAAGCACATACATTAATTTCAAATGTTACTATACAATGTAGTAATATATACAAATAAAATCATGTTTATTGCACACCCCTGCTATATACCAATGGTTACAGTTGAAAAAAATTGAAAAAATAAATATAGGAAAAAATACGATTTTTCTTAAATTTGATTCAATAGCAGCCGATCTACCCCTAATTTGTCGTTATTGCCATATCCGGTTTCTGAGACCCCCAATATCTGTAATACACATTTCTGTAGGTTTATGAAGGACACACACATACATGAAATTTATTATATATTATTTACTAAAACAATTTGTATTGCGCACCCCTGCTATGTACCAACGCTTACTTAAAAATAAAAAAAATGTAAAAATATTTCCAGTAAATAAAAAAAAAACGCCATTCTGAATTCATTTTCCTTATCTTTATGTAACAGCTACACTAATTTAAAAAAAAAAATCTCCCCTTTAGTGGTACATTATAATGGGAACAACTTTATTGCCGGTAAAATATTTGCGCAGGGAAGAAAGAGCCCCGTCTCACCTCGGCGTACCTATTTAAAACGCGGCGTTACAAGTGCTCGGTGTTTATAATCTGGGCCGTGTGTTGTTGATAATTGTGGTTGCTTTAAAGGGTAAACAGTGTGATTCCCACTCCCGCAGCCTGTGCTCGCAGTGGGTCTGAGCGCGCTCCATCCAATTATGAAGTAAAGCTTAATGCTACTAATAGCATCCATATAATTTCCTTTCGCTGCTCGTGAACCTTATTTTGTGTTCCAAATCAGAAAATTGTTTTCTTTACAGCGTGATTTGAGCTCCGGGATTAAGCGCAGCTCTCCTCATTTGACAGACAGTGGCAATAAAATAGAAAGATATCTAAATGCCGCATAACAGGCGCGGCGCAACGCACATGACATTACCGCTAATTTGTGTTTTTTATATAGAAAGATATCTAAATGCCGCATAACAGGCACGGCACAATGCACGTGACATTACCGCTAATTTGTGTTTTTTATATAGAAAGATATCTAAATGCCGCATAACAGGCACGGCGCAACGCACATGACATTACCGCTAATTTGTGTTTTTTATATAGAAAGATATCTAAATGCCGCATAACAGGCACGGCACAATGCACGTGACATTACCGCTAATTTGTGTTTTTTATATAGAAAGATATCTAAATGCCGCATAACAGGCATGGCGCAACGCACATGACATTACCGCTAATTTGTGTTTTTTATATAGAAAGATATCTAAATGCCGCATAACAGGCACGGCACAATGCACGTGACATTACCGCTAATTTGTGTTTTTTATATAGAAAGATATCTAAATGCCGCATAACAGGCGCGGCGCAATGCACGTGACATTACCGCTAATTTGTGTTTTTTTATATACAGATATGGGATCCATTATCCTGAAGCCCATGAGTTTACTGGAAGGCCGTCTCCCATAGACTCCATTATAAGCAAATAATTCTAATTTTTATTTTTTTTCCTTTTCCTCAATTATTAATAATAATATTAATAATAAAACAGTACCTTGTACTTTATCCCAACTAAGATATAATGAATCCTTATTGGAAGCAAAACAATCCTATTGGGTTTAATTAATCATTAAATGATTTTTTAGTAGACTTAAGGCATGGAGTCCGCAGGGACCTCCATCCTCTTGTGTTTTTGACTCTTATCGCAACTGTATCTTTTATTTATCTTTATTGTAATACTTTGTATTTATTTATTATCTTAATAACCCCCTGTTTGTATTAATCTATTCTACTGTACAGCGCTGCGTACATAAGTAATAAAGATATACATATATATATATATATATAAACCCCGGTGGTTCAGCACTCCTTAGCGAAAATCCATCTGACCCAGGTGCGACCGATTTGAGCAATTTCAACAGAGTCCATGGATATACCGGTGCACACTGGGAATCCTTTAAAAAGGTGTGCACCGGTTTATCCATGGACTCTATATATATATATATATATATATATATATATATATATATATATATATATATATATATATATATATATATATATATATATATATATATAATTTATTTATTTTTTTTTTTTTTTAAAACATTTTTTACAAATTTGGGGACATTTTATCCTATCTGGGCTAAAGATGCCTGTATGTCTCCTTATTCTTATTATTGCCCTTTATTTATATAACACCAACATAGAGACTGTCCATCAATGCCTGTCTCAGTGAAGCTTACAATCTTATTTCCCTATCTGAATCTTTATTTTGGATCAGTTTACTATTCCAATATCCAATTATTTATTTTCACTGTATTGCTATAATAAAGATAGAAAGACCAGTCAAATGCTATATAAGATAATGGTAGGTTCATTAAAGCATATCTGCTCTGTATGTGACAAATCACATGACCACTTGTGACTTTTTTGGTTACCAGCACCTACTATGGTGCATTTGGAAGTGGTGCATTTGGCAGTGATGCGCTTAGATGTGACGCATTTGGACGTGACGCATTTGGAAAGTACAGTACATCACAATGTAGAATGTGCCTAGAAATGAAGGTTGCTAGTGACACCAACGTCTATTTTTTCACGTTTTGCTGGGATTTCACTGCTTTCCGACCAGGGCTCAGCGCTGAACCCGTTGATATCAGTTTGTATTATTTTCAAGGTAAATCTATTCTTCAGTTCACAAGTCAACGACTTGCTGGGAGCAGAGCAGACTCTTGACACTCGCTGATGTGATATGTTTGCTGTATAAATTGAAAAATATTTGCCGCTATTAACCTGGGTTCTGCCATTGGAGGCACGAAATCGGCGGGTAAAATTATAAATATGTATTTATGCTGGTAAAAGCAAGCTTGCATGCACATACACATACATATATGTAACAAAAATGGGAAATGAACAAATAAAAGACGGGAAGGAAAGTGAAGTGACTGCGCCAAGGGGATTGTGGGCTTCTTATTGAATATGGAAATGGAAGAAGTCTCTTTTTTTGCAGCCTAATAACTGTGTTCCTCTGTGGGAAACGTAGGATAGAGGCGGTGTTGGTACCTTGATAACAGTTTACAGTCAGGCTGATTATGCAGAGGGCGAGTAATGTGTTCCAGATACACGCTGCACGCATTTCACCGTATCTGCATGTTATGCTAAACTTAAACCAGCAATGGGTTCCAGGATACGACTGGTTAACCTGACATTTTCTTATGCTCCTTTTTTTTTTTGTTTATTTGCAGCTGAAAGAGACAGAAGCCGATGTCTACGATGAAAACCTCCACTATCCCTTCCTGCTGGTTCTGTGCAAAATTAGGTAGACAGGGTTCTATGCTTCATCTGGATTCCGTTCCCTCTCCTAAAGCCTGATTGGCCCAGACCATTGCAAAGGAACCTTGATGTGTGTATTCTTCTTTATATTATGTATATGTTGTGTGCCATGCCATGAAGGGGAATTAACCACCTATGTCAGGGCTGGGTTTAGGGGTAAAGAGGCCTCTGGTAAGTTTGGCGCCTCCATCTGATGGGGGAAAAAGATAGAATTCAGTTATTTCAAGCCTGCAGGATGCTGCTTCATATATATATATATATATATATATATATATAAAACACAGGATCTTTAAATCCGTTCCCCCTCCTCCAAGGTGCCCAAATCCCTTTCTACCCAAAAACCAGCCAGGTTCCTGCTGCCAACTGATCTGGCAATACAATGCTAAATTTATTTATTTTTTTCTAAATGTGATTTTGAAATTCGCAAGATATAGCCTCAAAATCCAAATCCCCCTGCCATGTTATTATTTTGTCAGCCGAGATGGCTTCTCCGGAAAGAGTTAATCACGTCGGTGATAAATGTATTATCCTAGCAGGTGTTTTTCTCTTTCGCCGGGGATATTTTCTTCCTGTACGGCTGGGAGAAATCACTGTATCAGACAAAAGCCTCATGAACTGACCATTTGTCCTCTGGACACAAAAGCTCACCCGGCCCTCTGCTCCTCCTCCTCAATTATGTGCGATTAGTCTCAGTGTGTTGAGTCAAGAAGGGGGAGTGCACTGAGTGCTTATTATCTGTTTAGGTACAAGGAGAGCACATTTAGGGCCTCTCGGTGGACAAAAAGTGACATCTCGTCGGAGCCCCCCGAAGAAACCGGCGCTGTTTTTTGGTTGTGGGGGGGGGGGGGGGGGGAACCCTTTCCAAATAATATTTGATATTAGAACGAGTTACTGCTCCACAAAGAAATGCCTTGGGGGCTCATAACATGGAGCAGAGATTCAGTGCAATGCTTGGCTGGGGGCAATAGCACATTCATATCACTAAGTTACCAGCACTTGTGTTCATACAGCCCATTGCACTCACAATTCAAGCACAGAAAATGTCATTTCACTGGTTTTTTTGTTGCTGTTGTTGTTGTTGTTCAGGTATGGGATCTGTTATCTGGAAACCCATTTAATCTCAGAATTAAGGGAAGGCCCTCTCGCATAGACTCCATTATAAATAATTCACATTTTTAAAAATGATTTCTCTGTAATAATAAAACAGTACCTGTACTTGATCCCAACTAAGATATAATTACCCCTTATTGGGGGCAGAACAGCCCTATTGGGTTTATTTAATGGTTAAATGATTCCCTTTTCTCTGTAATAATAAAACAGTACCTGTACTTGATCCCAACTAAGATATAATTACCCCTTATTGGGGCAGAACAGCCCTATTGGGTTTATTTAATGGTTAAATGATTCCCTTTTCTCTGTAATAATAAAACAGTACCTGTACTTGATCCCAACTAAGATATAATTACCCCTTATTGGGGCAGAACAGCCCTATTGGGTTTATTTAATGGTTAAATGATTCCCTTTTCTCTGTAATAATAAAACAGTACCTGTACCTGATCCCAACTAAGATATAATTAATCCTTATTGGATTCAAAACAATTGTGTTGGGTTTATTTAATGTTTAAATTATGTTTTAGTAGACTTATGTATTACAGCTACTAAGCTCCAAAAAATCCCCTGCCATAGACAATACTGAGAATTGCCTAAAACACACGTAGAGACAATTATCAGTAAAAGATCAGCATTGTCTATGTTAGTAGCCACGACAAGTAGCTGCTGCTAGTAGCTCCATGTGTCTTCACCCTGAAAGTATTGAGATCCAAATTACAGAAAGATCCCTTATCCGGAAAACAGCAGGTCCCAAGCATTCTGGATAACAGGTCCCATACCTGTGTTTGAGGGAAAAAATGGTATCTTTGCACTCACCAAGACAAACCAAGAGTGACATTAATGTGTTACTTTTATTGGGTTACTATAGAAATTGCAGAGTAGAGTTTCTGGAATCTGAGATCCCTTCTTCAGGATGACATTTTGGTAAAATACTTTTGTGTGTATTTAAAGCCATTATACAGGAATTGTTGAACTAAATGTGTTTGTACAAACATATGTAAAATATATTCCAGTGCCAAAACTGCAGCTCAGGACTTTGATACTTACATATAGGGGGGCTCTTACCGAATCCCAGACACTGAATTGTGGCATGGTTGCACGTAATATACAATATAATGCAGACTATATAGGGAATGCCATGCCCCATTTTGTATTATTTAACCCTTATAAGTGATGGTAACTCACCCAGGATAAATCCACGCTGAAGCCCTTTATCTGCAACCCCCCGGCTCCCAAGCATTCCAGATAATCCCAAATATTCCATGTATATGTGAAAATACAGTGATGATGTACCCACAGGTCTTGTCTGAGACTAAGGGGTAGATTTACATAAAACTCACCCACATTCTATTCATTCCTATTGGATTTTAAAAAGCATATTTATCAAATGAAAAGAAGAGAAATACTCAGCGCTTCTCGTGGTCTCGGTAAAGTGTGTAAGTGCATCAGCTCAGCATTTTGCACTGGTGGACAAAATTTATTATTTAATGTATTTATGGTCACATTTTTCAAGCTTGCACTTGTGGGTGTTTTATTTATTTAAGAAATATTACACCATAATTTCACATGTTCTTTATTTTTATGCGCTTCCAATGCACTTTGTTTGGGAGATATTTATCGTGATGATGAGTTCTAATTTTCACCCATTGATAAATAGGCTTCTAAAAATCCCATAGGAATGAATAGAACGTGGGGGTGGGTTTATGTTTTACGTTCTAAACTCACATTTTGACAAATCTGCCCCTAAACGTTTAACTGAAATTCAAGCAGTGTCGGACTGGCCCACCAGGATACCAGGAAAACTCCCGGTGGGCCTAGGTGTCAGTGGGCCCTCCTGCCCCTGAGTATTTGGCCTGTTTCATGGTCATTCCTTATTTTTTAAAGGGAACAAAGGGGAGAAATAGATAGAAGAATAGATGCTAGGGGAATAAAGAGGTTGTATAAGGAAAAAAAGCTTGGAAAGTGGGCCTAGGGTCTAAGGTTCTCTGGTGGGCCCCTGGGGTCCCAGTCCGACACTGAATTCAAGGACCAGTTATAGAAATCGGTACAGTCAGGGCAATGAAGTTAGAGCCAGCAGACTCAACAAATATTGGGGGTGCAAGAGTAGAGTAGAGGGACCCCTGAAGGTCCAGATATGTGGGCAGAACAGATTTAAATGTCTCAGAAGAGTAATCTTTGGTGGCTTATTCAATAAAGTGGGAGACACAGGAACTAGAAGTAGTCAAAAATGTTTTGTTCTAATATAATCTAGTTTCTCTCATACAGGGATGGGGGATCTCTTATCTGGAATGCCTGGGACCTGGGGTTTTCTTTCCTTATGGATCCCCATACATTCAGTCTACGTAGAAAACATTTAAACATGAAACAAATCAGGGTTGGACTGGGCTGGTGGGACTTGGAACAAAAACTGTGGGTCTCACCGACCCAGAACCAATTCCCACCTGCTGCTCCCACTGCCCTCCCTCCCTCCAATCGCCACAAAGTATAAGTTACCCATACGTAGGGGGGAAGGGTTGGGTGAGCGGGGGCCCCAGAGAGGGTGTGGGGGCCCCTAGGGTAGCAGTCCCGGTGGATCTCACAGACACCAGTCTGACCCTGGATGCCATAACTGTATAACAATACAAGGCAGTTTCCCCATTGCTATTGGATCAGGCCGGCCACCATGGCAGGAAATATCATTCAAGCTGAGGTAAAGGGCACATTTCCCAAATGACACAAAGATGCCAAACAGAAGCAAATAGGATCTAACCTGCCCATTGGTGCCCCAGTAAATACTTAACAAGTACTGAAATTGAATTATACAAATATATGTTAAACATTGCCAAAAATGTGTTTGCGTGAAATGTTCTTTCCCAGAAAGCGAATAAAATGCCAATCGGCGCCTTTTGTTTTAAGCCGAGTCCCATTATGTTTGGTGCTTTCTCTCCCGCTCCCCGTTCCTAACCCTCCTTCTGCTCCACTGGAGCACCCACATGGATCCCAGAATGGCAGAGGTCAAGTCCACAGTTAGATCATACGTTTCTGCCTCACAAAAACTTCAATTGAAATGCCAAGTGATGGGCTAACATCACAATAACGGCAATTTATCCCTCTTTTGATACGGCGGCTCTCTATTCTAAGAGTTAGATAAAGACTGGGCCATGCAATCCGGCCATTTCAGCGTTTCCTCGGGCGCTTGTGGGGTTATGTTAAATTGCTTCTGCAGCCGGCAAGTTTTTATTATGGAAATAAAAATCCAGAGTACCTTTAACCATCTTAGTGTTGCTTTTTTTTCTTTTCACAGACAATTAAATAGTAACCCTTGAGTGGCAAAATAATATCGTTATGGATATTTATACAGGTTTAATATGATTTCATATCCTTGGCTTCCC
The DNA here is from genome assembly GCF_000004195.4 of Xenopus tropicalis. Taxonomy (NCBI): domain Eukaryota; kingdom Metazoa; phylum Chordata; class Amphibia; order Anura; family Pipidae; genus Xenopus; species Xenopus tropicalis. Next base: position 18,976,338 of record NC_030681.2, read on the forward strand.
AACCTGTGCTCTACCCAGTGCATCTGATGGCAGATAAAGTGAGATAAGTGCAAGCTTTTTGCTTCCTGCAACATCACAAAGGGTTAATGCAATACAAATAGTTCCCCGTAGCAACCAATAAGCAATTACCTGTATGCAAATAACCCATTGGTTGCTATGGGTTACTAGACCTAAGTAAGGGGGCCCAAGTTTTGTTTTGTCTTTAATTTTATAAATGGAAAACTACTGACATAATGGGAAGTTTAATGAGACCGGCTCATGTCTTTGTGTCAATTTGTAACCAAAAGAGCATGACATAATTTTTTTGGGCAACTTTTGTCTCTTCCACTGAAGTATTTACTCATTAGAAGAAGACACTGTTCATGTTCTTTATTTATTTTTTTTAAAGAAAAATATACCATGTGCAGGGCCCTCTGCACACTTTGCACCCTGCCCCGCATGTAGATAAGTTACCACAGGTTTCTTGGGTCCAAAATGGAGCAGGGGTCCCCAACCTTTCTTACTCGTGAGCCACAGTCAAATGTAAAAAGACTTGGGGAGCAACACAAGCACCATAAAAGTTCATGGAGGAGCCAAATAAGGGCTGTGATTGGCTATTAGGCAGCCTCTATGCACCCTATCAGCTTACAGGGGCTTTATTTGGTAGGAAATCTTGTTTTTATTCAACCAAAACTTGCCCCCAAGTCAGGAATTTAAAAATAACTCCCTGGTTTGGGGGCACTGAGAGCAACACCCAAGGGGTTGGGGAGCAACATGTTGCCCCTGAGCCACTGGTTTCGGGATCACTGCCTGTGTTTGGCAGCACTGTATTCATGGGGGGGCATGTAGGTGTCTACACTTCCACCCCATCCTGTACTCTAACTTGCACATCATTCAGATGGCAAGTTAGGGAGCGCTGGTTGGTGTAAGATGCAAAAGGGCCCTGTACTTACCTCCAGCCCTACGGAACCATGACAGGGCAATGCATTGTGGGTTATGTAGTTCCTGCATGCTGTCTGTAAGCTGTGGAGAAGTTGTTACAAATGCAACATCAGTGTTTTAGTCCCTCCTCCCCTGATAGGATTTCAAATGATGCTGAAAGAGAAGAACTGTTTTGCGGCTGGATTTCAGCATATAAAATGGTATTTACATACCTCCCAACATTTGAAAATGAAAAGAGGGACAAAAAGACTTGGGGGGCACTGTCTATGGGGGTGCTGTCTATTGGGCCATCGGGGGCACTATTTTAACAATTTTAAAAATAAATGTTAAAAATGGGGTGTGGCAATTGGGGTGTGGCCACACCCCACATTTTTTGACCGTGCCCACGTTGTGGTCACTCCCCAATTGCCACACCCCATTTTTAAAATTCATTTTTAAATTGTTAAAATAGTGCCCCCGATGGCCCAATAGACAGCACCCCCATAGACAGTGCCCGCCATAGACAGTGCCCCCAGTTGACCCCATAGACTATGCCCTCAATTGCCTCACAGACAGTAGCCCCCATACACAGTGCCCCCATAGAAAGTACCCTCCATACACAATGCCCCCATAGAAAGTTCCCCCATACACAGTACCCCCCATACACAGTTCCCCCATACACAGTAGCCCCCATACACAGTACCCCCTATACACAGTACCCCCCCATACACAGTACCCCCCCATACACAGAGCCCCCCATACACAGTACCCCCCATACACAGTAGCCCCCCATACACAGTACCCCCCATACACAGAGCCCGCCATACACAGTAGCCCTCCTTACACAGTGTCCCCCCATACAGTACCCCCCCATACACAGAGCCCCCCATACACAGAGCCCCCCATACACAGTGCCCCCCATACACAGTAGCCCCACAATTGCCCCATAGAGAGTACCTCCAATAGAAAATTCCCCCCATACATAGTGCCCCCCATAGAGTTCTTGCGGCTCCTGCTCCATATTCGGCTCCTCGTACGGTGGCGACAGGACCTTTTATAAGGTTGCGCCTTATAAAAGGACCTGTCGACGCCGTATGAGGAGCCGAAGGAGCAGGAGCCGCAAGAACTCTATGGGGGAGTTGGAGCGGCTTGGCTGCAGCCAGCGCGTCCCGCTGGCCTGGATAGTTTAATGAATGTTCTGCATTTCCGTAATGCGGGACATGTATGTATGTATGTATGTATAACTTTATTTATAAAGCGCCACAAGGGTACGCAGCGCTGTACAGTCTTACAGAATACAAAATTACACACAGGGAGGACGAGTGATATAATAAATAAATACAATAAATACATATATGTATATATATATATATATATATAAGTGCCATGTGGTATGAGACACAGTAGGAAGGAGGTCCCTGCCCCGTAGAGCTTACAATCTGAACAATTGAACAATCTGGGACAGCGGGATGCGCTGTAAAAACCGGGACTGTCCCGCGAAAAGTGCGACAGTTGGGGGGTATGTATTTATTCATACTTTTTGAAAGAACAGATTACAGGGATAGGTATATTAGGGGTTTCTGTGTTGTGTGGGGCTCTTTAACAAATTTTCAGAAGCCGGAGTTCCCCTTTAAAATAGAATCACTTAAACCAAAAGTAGAAATGTTGCCAGTATATTTATATATGCTCTTTAGGCCCCAAAGCCTTAAAACACACAAGGATTAATGATAAAAATGGCTGTATCCTCAGTTCTCATCATTAAAGCTTCGGCATAGATCATTGTCACAAAATAAGACCTCTTACAAAACCCATGTAGTTACATATCGACATACAAAGGAAGGATTGGCCAGTCCATTCATATTGCTTGCATGATAGCTCTGGTTACCAATGCGAGGTGCTATTTGGGTATTGCAGGGTGTGGAGCCATTCGGAATTCCTCTGCTTAGCAAAATTAACAGTCAGTCGCTTGCCCTTTCATTCCTGCACAGCCGCTAGTGTTAGCTGCACCTGGAATAACAGCTTAGTCTCTCCGCCTTTCACATTCGCATCAAAGTGGGATTTGTCAAAGTACACACACATCTGAGTGGAATTTGCCAATGATAGTAATTCATTGTTGTAAAAATAAAAGTGAATTTCCCCTAAAGGTAAAGTAGTACCTTGACTCCTTAGGCACCATGGTGTCCTCATTCAAACCGCGGTGGAGTTAAGCTGATCACGCACATTTAACCCGTCTACTATCAGACCAGATATATAGGCCATTGTACCATTCATGTGTGTGGCTAATATAGCATTAACCTGGAGAGGTACCATACCATGAAAGGCCCATGTGTAGTAACACAGTAATTGAGGTTGAAAACGGACATCTTAAGTTTGCCTCAAAGGGGAAAAAAAATGTATTCTTGACTCCAAAAGAGAAAATGGACCAGTCCCTGTACTAACATTAAAGGGGTTCTCTTAGTTATTGAACAGACTGATCAGAAAATCCCATCAGTGTAAGCCACATAGGGTCCATACTGATTCACCGCCAGGGACAGTACATTGGCCTCAAGGGAGATCTAATCATCTGCCCAAGAACCAAGATCTACCCAAGCGCCAAATGTTTGTATTGGTTAATATGTAGCACATGAAACAATCTGCCTGTTCGGTGACTGGGACAAATGAAATCATACATGGCACATGGTAGAAAAGGTTGAAAAATGACATCAAGTTCAATTTTTAATCCAAGTATCTGAAGCTGCCTCTGATTTGCCTCCAAAGAGGAAATAAAAACCTTTCCTGAATCCAAAAGGGCAATCAAAGCAGTCGGTCGGTTTTAATATCGGTAGCCTTATAGTTTTGCATATCCTAGAGCAGTGATCCCCAACCAGTGGCTCGTGGGCAACATGTTGCTCCCCAACCCCTTGGATGTTGCTCTCAGTGCCCCCAGATAGTTATTTTTGAATTCCTGACTTTGGGGCAAGTTTTGGTTGAATAAAAACAAGATTTCCTACCAAATAAACCCCCTGTAAGCTGATAGGGTGCATAGAGGCTGCCTAATAGCCAATCACAGCCCTTATTTGGCTCCTCCATGAACTTTTATGGTGCTTGTGTTGCTCCCCAAGTCTTTTTACATTCGACTGTGGCTCACGAGTAAGAAAGGTTGGGGATCCCTGACCTAGAAGAAGCTACTAACCTTAAGTATCTGCCACTACATCTCCAGGGAGAGAATTACACAACTAAATGAAGGCAGGACTAGACAGGACAAGGAATGGTAAAAACTAGGAGAAACAAAAGCCAGGTACAACCCTGTGTTCAAGCAACAATGCTTAGGGCAGGAAATGATGAAACAAGAAGGGATTAAATAGGGAATAACTGACTTATTATAGACTGGCCCTACCAGCTAATAAAACTGCTGAGACTTATTGGGAAAGGAAGGTGATAATCCCAATTTCACCACAGATCTTCTAGCTTCCTTCATAGTTCTGTTGGGCAGTAGTAACCCAGTGGTTAGGGAAGGGCTACCAGTAAGTAGGAGGTCCCAACAGAGCCTATAGGTGGCCATACACGGGACGATTGTAGCTGCCGATATCGGTCCCTTAGACTGATTTGGCGGCTTATTGGCCCGTGTAGGGGCAGCAACGAAGGGCCCGCGTGACCGATATCTGGCCTAAAAAAATTTAGTCGGATCGGGAACTGCATCAGCTCGTTGATGTGGTTCCCGAACTGACTGTGCCCATTGCCGTCGTTATAATTCAATCATTTCGCACCAGGGCCAAACAATCAAATTAGCCTAAATTTGCCCAATATCGCCCACCCATAGGTGGGTATATCGGGAGAAGATCCGCTTGCTTGGCAACCTCGCCAAGCGAGCGGATCTTAACCCTGTATGGCCACCTTTACAAGGACATCCATTCACCAGTTTAGGCCAGCAGTCATTTTTTTCCAAAAAAGCCACAACAGAGCAGTTCCGGTTTCTGGTATAAAATATTTTAATGGTGCAAATTAGACATTCATGTTTGAAGTGCAGTGCACTGTATGCTAAACGTGTCCCAAAAAAAATCATTTTTATCAACTAGTGATGATCAACAGATATATTTCTTACAGTAAGGTGAAGGGCCATAAACCTATCCAAGGGCAATCGCTGTGACCCCAGGAGTCACTGTTAATACCAAAACTGTGGATAGATTTATGGGGAAATGATTGCATGGGTTACGTTAAATCCTTAGTTCAAAACTACTGAAAAAATGGGGCCGATTTGTGATAGTAAAATTTGATAAGTTTCGCTGCTTTCAATTCCAAAAGCTCATTCTACTCTCCCATGTTCTTTTGCCAATCTTCTCTAGGTACAGTTCAATTTTGCTTTTGTTCAAAATAAAAGATAATACGTCATCCAGTTTTTGTTTTCTTCCACTATTAAGTAACTTCTATAACTGGATAAACCTTTGCCTATCACTAAGAAATGCACGGGAAAAAAATCCCTTAATGCTATTATATCCGTTGAGAATAAAATCTTGCTTACGTCTCAATAAAGAGCAGATGTTGTGCAGAAAGATGCCATTTCCCAATGCCAGGAGCTGAATATACTTTACAATCACAATAAGATCTGTCCCATCGTCTTAAATATCCAACTTCTTTAATACCAGCGCTGATATAAAACTATCCGTGACAATTGAGACGGACACAAAAGTCGGCTGCCTGATGCCTGACTTGGGACAAAAGCAGCCAGTGTGCGAGTTATTAGTGTTTTATTCGTGGATCCAGTAGTTCAAGGAAATCATATTCATGTGTGGCACAATGGAAGCTGTCCTGAGATGCAAGGCAAGTGACTGCTGCTTTATTTGGTTAATATGATTCCACAAGGTCGTGCTCTGCTACGCGCACCCAAACCTACCATTTGTTGTTGTAGTTGAAACCATTTCTTCCCAACCTACATAGCCCTATTGTTGACTTCAGGGAGAACTGACTTTTCTCAAGGCTGGAAGTTCTTCAATAGAGATACTACACAAAAGGAATTACAGGTTTTTCTCTTCCTACAAATACTATGTTCCATCAAAACCAGTTAAATATGATTATATTAAATACCTGGCACAATCGCTAGCTACATCTATATCTATGCTGTTTATTTTACAGCACTTATTTGTATTTCTAAAGATACCCAGTTGCCTGCAGTAGGCTTTGTATAACAGGTAAACAACCAGGAGGGTTTGGGGAGTTAAACCCCCTGTAAAATTTCATGTTAACTCTGTTGAAATAAAAAAAATAAAGTGTTATAAATGTCATGCCAAAAATGGTAACCTGATGAAGCAATTACAGGGAAGCATATGGGAAAACTGAATATAGAGATATAAGGCAGATATTTGTGCCCCCAGTAACACCTTACTTGAGGTTCAGGCCAGTTCCCATCAGGCATAGATAGATAGATAGATAGATAGATATAACAGCTGGGATTGGGCTCCTGCAATACCCAAGTAACCGGAAGTACAAGTCAACAAAACTTCTAGTGGTCTGTGGTCACCATTCTCTAGTCTACTGGTGCCCATCAGTGTGTAAAGGGCTTCTCCCATATTCATTCCTTTTAAGGGTTGTGAGAGTCCACATCTGCCCCTACAAATTATTGCCCAGATAATGTTTATTCATAGCCTGCCTACCTGGGTCGTATTTACAATGGGCAAACATAGTAAGTTGGGATCAAGTACAGGTACTGTTTTATTATTACAGAGAAAAGGGAATCATTTAACCATTAAATAAACCCAATAGGATTGTTCTGCCCCAATAAGGGGTAATTATATCTTAGTTGGGCTCAAGTACAGGTACTGTTTTATTATTACAGAGAAAAGGGAATCATTTAACCATTAAATAAACCCAATAGGGCTGTTCTGCCCCCAATAAGGGGTAATTATATCTTAGTTGGGATCAATTACAGGTACTGTTTTATTATTACAGAGAAAAGGGAATCATTTAACCATGAAATAAACCCAATAGGGCTGTTCTGCCCCCAATAAGGGGTAATTATATCTTAGTTGGGATCAAGTACAGGTACTGTTTTATTATTACAGAGAAAAGGGAATCATTTAACCATTAAATTAACCCAATAGGGCTGTTCTGCCCCCAATAAGGGGTAATTATATCTTAGTTGGGATCAAGTACAGGTACTGTTTTATTATTACAGAGAAAAGGGAATCATTTAACCATTAAATAAACCCAATAGGGCTGTTCTGCCCCAATAAGGGGTAATTATATCTTAGTTGGGATCAAGTACAGGTACTGTTTTATTATTACAGAGAAAAGGGAATCATTTAACCATTAAATAAACCCAATAGGGCTGTTCTGCCCCCAATAAGGGGTAATTATATCTTAGTTGGGATCAAGTACAGGTACTGTTTTATTATTACAGAGAAAAGGGAATCATTTAACCATTAAATAAACCCAATAGGGCTGTTCTGCCCCAATAAGGGGTAATTATATCTTAGTTGGGACCAAGTACAGGTACTGATTTATTATTACAGAGAAAAGGGAATCATTTAACCATTAAATAAACCCAATAGGGCTGTTCTGCCCCCAATAAGGGGTAATTATATCTGAGTTGGGATCAAGTACAGGTATTGTTTTATTATTACAGAGAAAAAGGAATAATAAAAATATGAATTATTTTATTCAAATGGAGTCTATGGGAGATGAACTTAATAATTCAGAGGTTTGTGGATAAAGGGTTTCCGGATAACGGATTCTATACTGGTACAATAACCTGCTCTAAATAACCAACTGAGGACACTTGCTAAATGTAGTTAGGTATCGGAAACTAAATAACTATAATAAATTAAACCCAAATCTGCAACTCAAAGTGGCAAATTTATTAAAGATTTAAGATTGTGTTTTTTAACTCAAATTTTTCAGATTTATCAGTCGAGAATGTTTTAAAAAATTCAAATAAAAACAAAAATTGTCCACTAAAATCACAGTTTTCCCCCACAATTTAGTTATGCCATTTTTTTATTACTAATAAATTGACTTTTTCAAAAAGGTTGGTTGGTTTTTGGCAACAAAATTTTTATTTTTATTTTTTGAAAAACCAAAAAGAAAAAACATAACAGAAAATAAAAAATCTCAGTTAAATCTGCCCCTGATTGGACATTACTTCCAGCAGATCCACTCAATTCAGGTGTATTAAAGTGCGTAGTATAAAGTGACCAAGCAGTGGGGTAACTAGGCATTACTGGGCCCCACGGCATATTCAACAGTGGTACGGTGGCCTAGTCACCAAGATTGAAACCACTCGTTACTTACTGGGCCCACTTACCTCCTGGGTGCCCTTACAACTGCAGGGTCTGCTTCCCCTGTACTTACACCCCGATGACCAAGTGCAAGGGGTAATATTTAAAGAGAACCAGTGAGCCTTTTTATCTATTTGGAAATTGCCAATTTGGTTCGCACATTTATTAGGGCTGAAACCAGTTGATGGGACGTTTAACACAGAATTTATAGAGAAAGTGTAGGCCCAGCCAGCCCTATGGATGATGATATCAGTGCTCTATTCCTTATATCAGTGTCTCTTACACAGCAGTCATATATAGAAGCCCAACTGGTTCTCCGATAACTGCAGCTAAAATCACTCATATTATGTGGATTGAGTAAAAAGTCTCTGTAGTAAATGTCATCACAATATGAATGCAATGAACTATTTAAAGTGCCTGTTACGCCAGTCAGAGAGTGTTATAGAAATCATATTAATTTATGCTCCAAAAGACAGGAGTTAGGAAAAATCCTGTGCATTTCACTTACAAGAAGTGGTACTTTCCCTAATCCTAATGGGCTGCCTTCAGCGATTAATGAACTTCCGCCGGCCAGGTTGCTACATTAGCAGCGAGATAGAAAGAAGCCATTTAATATGAACTTTACATACCAAACCTGCCTCTCCAAATTCTGATCATTCAGCCCACGGTGGTGTGGGAGATATCAGCAAAGTAAATGTGTTCATTTTGGCCAGAAATAAAGGACTGTAACAGAAAGGCTCCCTGATGAATGCACACACAAATGTAAAGAGCTAGTTTGGGTGCAAAATCCACGTTGCCCTGGGACTTTTATATGGAGATACTTGCTCCTATATACAGTATGCTCCTTTGCAACTTGCAGGGGGCACCAATACAATAGTAACACAGAACCCATGCTAGAGTCCTTAGCTTCACTGTCTCTCCCTCTGTGGCCACCATTTTGCTTTCCACGTCCATCCTTGAGGAGGTTACACCATGCAATATCATTCAGGTTGTACAAATTCTTTTTGACAGTTCCAGTTCATTTTTCCTTTATGCTTCAGTTTCATTTGGCTTTAGAGATACTGCAGAAACCTCTATATCAGAGGTTCTATATCAAGAAGTACTTGGTATCTGATCCAGTTTCAAAGATTTGCTCTTCCATTTCATCCACTTTCTTGGTATATATATTATCCTATATAAACTTGGCTTGATCTTCATAATCACAATGGCCCACAGTCACAGCATTCTGTGTGGTGACATAAATAAACATGAGCTTTGAGACCTCCCATAGACTTCTTCATCTGCCAATGTTTGACTTTGGGAGAAACTTTCCAGTTTCCAGTACAAAGTTCTACAAGGGTGCAAAGGCAGGGCTGCCATCAGGGGGGGCACAGGGGGGACTGTTGTCCCGGGCCCGGACGATATCTTCGCTTTAAAGGGGGCCCGGCCGTGATACAGTTTTTTTTTTTTTTTTTATCTCGGGCCACCTTTAAAGAACTCTCGGGCCACCTTTAAAGAACAACTTGGCCAGCGGGAAACTTGATTGGTTGCAACCATATAAAAGGTGCAGATGCAGCGGGAAGCTGGGACAGATCTAGAGGACACAACCAGAGTAAGTTGCTGGTGGGGGAGCTGGAGGATGCCAGAGGGAGTCGCTGGGGGGTGGCTGGAAGAAGTCGCTGGTGGGGGGGCTGTGCAGATGCTGGGGGGAGCTGGGGAACATATCAAGCGGGGGGAACCACAGGAAGTCACTGGGGGGGAGCTGAAGGATGCTTGGGGGGGTGGGAGCTGGAGGATAGTGGGAAGGACGCTGGAGTATGCTGAGGGGGAGGAGCTGAAGGACAAGGGAGGGGGGTTAACTGGAGGATGCTGGGGAGATGCTGGCTACTAATGTTTTATGGGGGCCGGGCTACTAATGTCTGTGTGTCCTTTTTACTGATGGGAGGGGCCATTGGGGGGCAGGGCGTGGGAGAAGGGGGGCCCAGAAAATTTTGTTGTGAGGGGCCAGTGATTTCTGATGGCGGCCCTGTGCATAGGTAAACTTAGATGTAAGTGGCAAGCAGAGCCCCAATATTACCATTTCAGGAGCAAAGTTTTGAAAATTGAATCTTCACACCAATGTCTTGGGGGAAGAAGTTAAACAAAACAGAAACAAACCAATTACAAGCAGTGGACAAGTATTTACAAATCATATATACATGAGATGTAAGGGCGCTTGATAACCTAGAGCCTAGCAGTTTGGATGCTGAAGAAGTCTAATTTACAGACCAATGTGTGGCTAGCAGACAGGTGACGGTATCCCTGAGGAGCGAAACGAGGTCGGCCAAGTTCTGACAAGTTCTGTAATTACAGCTAAAAAGAAAGGTATCTCAGTCCAGTTCTGCATGGATGAAGGAGTAGGAGATATAGGACTGTATTTAGGTCTAGAGCAGTCGTAGGCACCGGACCTCAGCCAATCCCCATCCCTCAGCGAGAGGCACATATACAGGCAGTCCTGCTAATCTAGGCACCTCCCCTTAGCTCAGGCAGGAGGCTGGGGGTGGTTTGTGCAACCTATTTCCATATTGGCATCCAAGGACCGAGCCCTAAAGCGCTACCTTGAGCACAGGCCCTAGGGTCCCTGGAAGAAATGCTTTAATTCTAACGTAACACTTAACTTTCTTAATATTGTCCTTATATAGCGCAGATATGTTACACAGTCCATCATTCAGCTCCCCTACCCCAGTGGAGCTTACAATCTAAGGACCCTATCATATTTACAAACCAGTTAACAAGGTGCTAATTGAGCTGCCTGTAGGGTTTTGGAGGATAAGACGGTACATACATTGGAATAAACACTGCAGGAGAGCAGCGAATACACTGTGCTCTTACATCATTTGCTACCTGGGGGGGGGGAGGGTTCAAAAGTCAATGATGACCCTTATGCTCCTTTACCTCTTTATAGCCTTTTGGATGGAAATAAAAATTCACATTAAACAGAAGTCCCCGACCTCTCTCTCTAGGTAGGTGATGGCTGTGGTGTAACTAGACTGGCCTCACGACAAGTTGACATGTTCTACCAAGATATATTGAAACTGCTCATTAATTAGGGCCTTGTTGTGCCCCTACACTCCCAGGCCCCCTGGCAACTCTGTTGTTATACCCCTGGGTGGTGGGTTCTATTGATTATAATGGATCCTATTCCCCCACCCTGTTGCCTTTTGAATGGAAGGTCATTAAGAACAAATTGCCGGGTGAAAAATAACTACCGAGACCAATCATTCAAACAAGCATGGGGCACTCCATACACAGGGATATACTTGGCTATAATGGTAGCCTGATAATCCATATAGAACCTTATTTCATCTTAAAATTTTTTTTGAATTAAACTTGATTGCATCAAATCCTGATTTTCAATGGGCCTACAAAATCTCAAAAAATTTGGAAAAACTAGAAAAACTTAAAAACTGCAGAAATTTTGCCTAGGAAAACTCCCATTGACTTCTACATGGACTCCCAAGCTTTTAGATGTTTACATTCAAGTTTTTTTGGACTTTTTGCACTTAATAAATATTGAACGTTAGATAATTTGAAGTTTTTGCGCAAAAAACAATTTGCCTCAGAAAACAATAGAATTTTGATAAATCACCCCCTTATTGGAAATTATTAGGCAGGATGGGGAGATGTCATTTTAACTAATATATTTATGCAAAAATTTAGGGCTGCTTACAAAAGTAGGACTTTTATTGGATGTGCTAAACAGACCCTTGTTGGCCATGTATTACAATTATGCCACACAAACAAGTCTATATGAGCTTTGGGCACTGTAGGATCTTTAAAAGAACCCATTGGCCTTGGGTCTCCAATTAAATAGACCTGTAGGAGCAAAACTAAAGTTTCATGAACTTTTTCTCAAGGGACCAAAAGAATCAGCTCCGCGGCCCATTTAAAACTTCTTATGCCCTTTGTTTTAATAAATATTTATTACTGTAAGTAGATGTTTTACATTAACAAAAGGAGCCCATTTTTTTTATCATGACCCATAGGATGAAAATGGCCATACGCTTATGTTATTTATAAAACTATGTACATGGCAATCAGTTCAGGGGATCTGGTATACTGGAAAATCGTATCTGTCGCTGCCCCAAATCGGAATAGGGAATATAGAAAACGTTGCAGGAAGGAACCGCTCTCACAGGTCTTAGTAATCCATTAAAGAACTTTATTTAGATAGGCACGACAACTGACGTTTCGGCTGAACCACCAGCCTTTGTCAAAGCCTTTGACAAAGGCTGGTGGTTCAGCCGAAACGTCAGTTGTCGTGCCTATCTAAATAAAGTTCTTTAATGGATTACTAAGACCTGTGAGAGCGGTTCCTTCCTGCAACGTTTTGTATATATATATATCTACAATAAGGTCACTGATTAATTGCTGGAAGGCACTATTATCACTATTATGTATTTATAAAGCACCAATATATTTTGCAGCACTGTACAGGAATAGGATCCGTTATCTGGAAACCTGTTATCCAGAAAGCTCCGAATTACAGAATGCCCGTCTCCCATAGACTCAATTTTAGTCAAATGGTTAAGAATTTTAAAACTGATTTGCTTTTTCGCTGTAATATTAAAACAGTACCTGTACTTGATCCCAACTAAGATATAATTACCCCTTATTGGGGGCAGAACAATCCTATTGGGTTTATTTAATGGTTAAATGATTCCCTTTTCTCTGTAATAATAAAACAGTACCTTTACTTGATCCCAACTAAGATATAATTACCCCTTATTGGGGGCAGAACAGCCCTATTGGGTTTATTTAATGGTTAAATGATTCCCTTTTCTCTGTAATAATAAAACAGTACCTGTACTTGATCCCAACTAAGATATAATTAATCCTTTTTTGGATGCAAAACCATCCTAATGGGTTAAATTAATGTTTTATTGATTTTTTAGTAGACTTAAGGTATGAAGATCCAAATTATGGAAAGACCCCTTATCCGGAAAACCCTTGGTCCCGAGCATTCTGGATAATGGGTCCTATTCCTGTACAATAAATGGGTTAAAACACTGGACATACAGAATTACATACAAAGCAATCAGTAACCAAAACAAGAGGTGAAGAGAGCCCTGCCCAAAAGAGCTTACAATCTATAAGGAGAAAGGGTTGAGACACAAGGCGAGGGAATGGGCAAGATCAGAAGCACGGTGAGAGATGTAGCTCAGGGTATTGCTTTTAGCCGCACACTGAATTTAAGCTAAACCAGCGGGGGGTAAGTTTCTCTAAATAAATGTATTATTAGAGATTGTTAGAAGGCAGAAAGACATTAAACGCAACCAGCGCCATCTTTCTGGCCTCTCTAGTTCTTCTAGCAGCATCCCCTGATTTGAGAACCTTTAGCAATGAGCTTCACTTGCACCGTATGACAACCCCTGGCTAGGATAATTGTCTTACAAAATAAAAGAATGTTCTACTCAAATATTCTTTATGAAAATCTTAAAAACTCAGCAAGAAATTTGCCATAAAAAAGTAAGAAGGTTGCAGTACATTTAAATGTAATCAGTGAAAGCCAGTAATATGCATTTTTCAAAGTTTCCCCTTATATTACCCTATGCCCCCAACACTAGTGATGAGTGAAATTTTTCACCAGGTATGGATTTGCGTCAGAATTCCGCATTTCTCCATTGGCAAACTTGTGTGCAAAACTGCTGAAAAAATTTGTCACAACAAAAATTTGCAGTGAGGAAAAAGTCAGAGTCACGTTGCAGTCTCATCAAAAAAGTCGCAGTCGCATCAAAAAAGTTGCATGCATCAAATAAGTCGTGTGGTAGCTGCATTTTGCAAAATTTATGCTTTTTCGGGAAATTTCCAGCAGGTTTTTAAATTTTCAGGACATTCCCTCATCACTATTCAACACCAGTGTAAAATGATTGTTACACAATATAACATATGCTTCTTAATATATTAATTTGACGTTGATCTATGTTCTTCACCCCAAGGAGACCCCACTGATATACCAGTTTATACATCATGAAAGTCTAAATTGCATTCCTTCTATTGGCTGTTGTTGAACTGCAAGTTTCCAAAGCCTTTCTAACTCCGGCTTCTGAACCAAAACTTGTTAAAGAGCCCCACACAACACAGAAACCCCCTATCAATCTAATCTGTTCCTTCAAAAAGTAGGAATAAATACCATTTTTATATGCTGAAATCCAGCTGCAAAACAGTTCTCTTTCTGTATCATTTGAAATCCTGGCAGGGGAGGAGGGACTAAAACACTGATGTTACAAATTGTAACAACTTCTCCACAGCTTACAGACAGCATGCAGGAACTACATAACCCACAATGCATTGCACAGTGATGTTCCTTTCTTTATTGACATCACGTGTGCAGGGAATTGTGGGATTGGGAGGATGCAGGCTGAAGGCAGGCTGAGGACAGGCGACTACTGTTACATTTTATCTGCATATCAAGGTAGCCAGCCAGATCAGCAGGGGAACAGGGGGCGGGGCTTAGGGAACTGTTCCAAACCATATTATTACATTAAAAATCATAAAAAGGCTGCATATTGTTTAATCGATATATATTATAAAGTTGCTTGAAATTGTGTTTACTTTTCAAAAAGCCCAAGTTGTGTTTGGTTGGATTTCTCCTTTATGGAAAGGGGTCAACATAGATGGACAGGATTGTCTCCAACCTATGAAAAGTTTGTTATTTTCGGATGTATTTCATTAACAAACAAAACACACGACACCGAGCCCCTTCCTACCAAGACACCAATTAAGCATTGGGAAATGAAAGGCTCCCTTGTCGTCAAACAGTTAAATGAGAGATTGAGTCCCTAATGGAGTCCACAAAAGTGGGGAATGTATCCAGTGGCTGAATCCAGGATACTGTGCAAATGAAGATGGCTTAGCATTCTAAACTGAGGAAGAAAATTGTTTTTAATTAGCACCTTCCTAAGAACTGCTGATTAATACTGTTTGGTTTGGTGAAAAGCTTTCAGCTGAGTAATTTGTGCAGCCATTACAACATTTTGTCAGAGCGGAACTCCTGTTGTTGAACACAAACAGCAGATGATAATGGTGGAAGATGAGTTTGTCATGCAACAATTTGCCTTATTAAGAAAGAAAGAGAGAAAAAAAAGAGCCTTATATAAAAACACGGCGGCGGAGACAAAAGGCAAAATCACATATTTAGAATACATGTGAAATTGCCGCGTTTCGCGCCGATGTTTTGGTTTGTGAAGCCGAATGTAAATTGCGTTTGTCTACAATTTAAACGTATTGTGAGGAAAGGCGAGCTCCTTATTCTATTCCCGCCGGCGACGCATTGCATCCGGGTCCCCCCAGTCTATCATTTTACATTCGCAAATGTGTATTTTGTCATTTGGGCAGAAATGTTCATAAAAATTAGACATGGGATTTTTTTTTTATTATTGGGGGGGGGGGGGGGGGGCAGGGTTACCTGTTAAACAAACAGCCCTTTGTGTATTAAATGAAGTTGCTATGGTGTCAGAGCGAGGACTGTGAAATCCTTGAGATTTAGTATGCCTGACGCGGATAATGCAGACATTTGGCACCGTACGGCCGTACAAAAGCTTTATGAGTGCTGAACAAATTAGCGTATTAAATGATTGCAATAGCCGAGCCCTGCAAATCACTGCACGGAGAACATGAAGGGGAATTTGCTGCAGACAGGGCCTGTGGGTAATAACAAGGGGCGAGCCTCGCGCCGGTACCAAATAGGCCTCAGACAGCATAATAGTCTGCATAGAAAAGCCCCGGCACTAATGTGAAAGAGGAGCTGTCCACCACATGCAGTAAAAAATCACCAAAGGTCATTTCATGGTAGCAATTGTGACATCAAATTGGTGGTCATGCTACATGTCTAATACTCAGCACAGCTTTATAAATGATGGGCCCCTAGCGACGGCTGTCATTAAGTGCTTTCATCATAATAAACTTTAAACTGTTGGCTTTATGAATTGCCAGGCGCTTCGGGCCGCTCGCCGGATAGCGCTCACGGGGCTTTAAGTGTGACAAGGCCTATTAGGAATTGCAACCATGTTTCAAGTCTACTTGGCTTTCCCACTCCCGGGGTGATTGCTGCCTATTAAATAGCATCTGGGAAGATTTCTCCTCCAGCAATCTCTGATCAAGAGCTTTTTCGGGCTCTGACCTGCATTTCCTTGAAGACTTTTTCTAAAGAGTTTTATAAGAGCAAGACTCTAGAGAATTTATAGCCACTTCTGATTAATACCTTTTCACTCTCTCCTCCTCCGCCTCTTTCTTCTTCTTTTTTTTTAGGAGAACTCTCCCTCTTTTCGACGTCGCTGGAAAAAAAAATTTATAATGACGATTGTCCTTCGGGTGCTTTTTGTGACTTATCTGTATCTTTAGTGTTAGAAATAAATTATAAATTGAACATTGGGGTTTTTTTGTTTTATTTTAAATATCTTAATTTAAATAAAGCAAAATTAAAAATATATTTTTTTTATCGTTCTTGGATATTTATACATAAATATCAGCATCATAAAGGAGAAAAGATAGAAAATGATTAGACAGTAAAACATATTTGTGATCCAGTAAACAGAGTACGGCCCATAGGCCTTCACACTTACTGACAACAATAGTTTTCATTAATTCCAATTGGTAAAGTGCTCATTTATAATTATTTTTTTTATTAGAATTCATTTTTTATTAGAGGGATATTGTGAGGATAGATTATCTATCTATCTCTTACTCTATCTATCTACCTATCATCTCTCTCCCTCTGGATCAATCTATAATCTGTCTATCTCTTAGTATATCTATCTATCATCTATCTATCTATCTATCTATCATCTATCTATCTATCTATCTATCTATCTATCTATCTATCATCTATCATCTCTCTCTCTCTCTGTATCTATCTATAATCTATCTATCTCTTACTATATCTATCTATCTATCTATCTATCTATCTATCATCTATCATCTCTCTCTCTCTCTGTATCTATCTATAATCTATCTATCTCTTACTATATCTATCTATCTATCTATCTATCGATAATCTATCTATCTATCTATCTATCTATCTATAATCTATAATCTATCTATCTCTTACTTTATCTACCATGTTATCTACCTTACTTATCTATCTATCATCTATCATCATCTCTCTCTCTCTCTGTATCTATCTATCTATCTATCTATCTCTTACTATATCTATCTATCTATTATCTGTCTATCTATCTATATCTATCTATCTATCTATCATCTATCATCATCTCTCTCTCTCTCTGTATCTATCTATCTATCTATCTATCTCTTACTATATCTATCTATCTATCTATCTATCTATCTATCTATCTATCTATCTATCATCTCTGTATCTATCTATAATCTATCTATCTCTTAATATATCTATCTATAATCTCTCTCTTACTATATCTATCTATCTATCCATCTATCTGTCTATCTATCTATCTATCTATCTATCTATCTATCTATCTATCTATCTATAATATATCTATCTATCTCTCTGTCTGTATCTATCAATCTATTATCTATGTATCTCTCTCTCTCTCTATCTATCTATCTATCTATTATCTATCTATCTGTATCTCTATCTATCTATCTATTTATCTATCTATCTATCTATGTCTTTATCTCCAAAACATATGATAAACAAGTGCATATTTTATGAAAGGATTATAGGCTGTGGGGCTAAAGTGACAAATGTGCCAGGGGCGGCTTCTGTCCATAAAATCTATGGTGGACGCAGGTGTTGTTAGTGGGGCAAAAAGCAATAAATGTGTAAACTCTCAACCTAATGCCGTTATTAACATCTCGTTTAAGGCAGGTAATGTCACATAAGAGGTTTAAATGAAACATCTCAGCCATGGACAATTACACAAGTAAATTGCAAAACCTTTGCAAGATTAGAATGTGTATTTAGTGAAAGCACCTAGGGGTTTAGGTGTGGGAGCACCTCCTGCAGGGAGCACAAGCAAACCCTCACTTACAGGGAATGAAGGGACGCAGCATGGCTCCCCAGCTCAGCTCACATCTCATTCATGGAAGAATGGGGAGCTTAGTTTGTTATTGAATGCTTGTCATTATCTTGTCTGTTGTTTCAGGGCCCAACCATTGGGCCGGTGGGGAGGCAAACGGGAGCTCTCTTTAGAAAGGTGCAAACAGCCGTGGCCTCCCTGCCCCTGCAATTTAAGGGGCTTCCGAGAGCAGTAGTTACAGTATATGTAAAGGGAAAGTAAAGAACCTCTGTTGTACCCTACAGATTTATCTGTTTTCTGGGTCACGGCTGTAACTGTGGCAAAGTCATTAGCACTTAATGTCAGGGAGCCCAAAATGCAGCCAGTTACTGAGGAACAACTGGGATTCTAGTTAAATAATAGCAGGAGATCTTCAGTTTTGCTATGAATAATAGCCCCCCAAACAGGCTATAGCTTCCTATGTCCCACCATCACTAGTAACAGCCTATAGTCAACAGCCTATAAACACTCATTTATAAACGTATTTACTCTAAAGGTGGCCATGCATGCTAAGATCCGCTCGCTTGGTGAGGTTGCCAAGCTAGCGGATAGTCTTTCGATATCCCCACCTACGGGTGGGCAATATCAGACTAATTTGGGTGTTTGGCCTTGGGGCCAAACAATCGAATTAGAATAATGGGTATAGGCGTCCGTAGGTTCGGTGACTGCATCAACGAGCTGATGGGGTCCCCGATCCGACTAATTTTCAAACCTGCCCGATCGAGATCAGGCCGATTTCAGGCCAGATGTCGGTTGGACAGGCCCGTCGTTAGTGCCCATACATGGGCCGCTAAGCTGCTGAATCGGCCTGTGTATGGGCACCTTTAGGCTCAAGGCACATGTGGTTGGTGGAATAAAGACCTGGAAGTCCACCTGACTATTATGAAACTCCCCATGATCATGATCGCGTATGTTTGCGAACTTTCAGCATATGTTCGCAGTTTGGGTTCGCGACGCGTTTTTTATCGTCGCAAAAGTATTGTACAATACGCCGCACAAGTCACACATGGCGTTTTTCTGCAAATCCCGTTTTCATGGTGTTTAGCGCGACATAGCAAAAAAGCCGCGTATTTTCGCTAGAATAGCTTGCGTTTTTTGCGCAACTCTGTGCCAACAAAGTATTTTTCAGAGAAGTTTTTGCCCTTGATCCCCCTCCTGCATGCCACTGTCCAGGTCGTGGCACCCTTTAAACAACTTTAAAATCAGTTTTCTGGACAGAAATGGCTTTTCTAGTTTTTAATGTTCGCCTTCCCATTGAAGTCTATGGGGTTCGCAAAGTTCGCGAATATTCGCGGGTTTTGGCGTTTTTTTTTAGGTTCGCTACATCCCTAATCTACAGTGGGAGTTCGACATCTGTCGGTATTGAGGTCTCAAGCTGCATATACATTGGCAAACAATATTATGTCAAATTAAAGAGCAATTAAAGCTCCAAGAAGCTCAAAGAATGGGGCTCGCAAAGCAATTTGGTCAGGAAAGGCTAAATCAGTACTCATATTCTGTATGGGAGCCTCTGTTCTGCACAAGATGCGTAAGCTCCTAGTAGCAATAGTTTGGTTGGATTTAATGAGGCGGGGAGCCATGCTCAATAGATCCGTGACTTTGTCCTCACCTTGAAAACCCCAGCATGTACCGTGTTGGCTTTTGAGGCCCCCCTGCTTCTGGCACCTTCCAATGATGCAGGAAAAGTGGAAAAAACATGCGTTTTATGATAAAGTGGTAACTCCCCACAGTTCTTTTTGTCCAACAATGCCTCAGAGGTTTCACCCACCTGCACAAAAAACATCATAAAAAATAGTCATTTTTTTCTGAGCTTGAAATGCTGGTAAATAAAATGTCATTTCTTGCTAAAAGTAGCTGACTGGGGATGGCAATTTTTTTTCAAATAAACCAAAAACTGAAAGATTTATAACCTTTTCCAACCTTTTCACTTCAAACCTTAATTGCATGTTTAGAATGACTTTCCAGTCGCAGCTTCCTGTAGTCAAAAAGGACAATAAAATAACTTCTACAAAAGTCAAGTAAAGGTAAAGAACAAAGCAAAATTGATGCAAATTGTGTTGTTCATCTGCAAGTCTCCACCCCCTTCTCCCAAGATGCAGCAGGCTTTCTGTACATTTTGCAGGTTTTTAGAATGGCAGAAAAACTATACCCCCAGGATCAACCCTTAACCAACAGATATATATATATCGGTAAATATTGCCCTTTTACACCCTTTCCCTTGAGCCGCCATTTAGTGATGGGCTGTGTGTTCCCTCAGAGATCAGCTGACAGGAAATAATGCAGCTCTAACTGTAACAGGAAGTAGTGTGGGAGTAAAAGACAGAACTCTGTCCATTAATTGGCTGATACCAGGGGGCGGCTCTTAGTGCTCAAAATGACAATAGCAAATACTACTAACAAAGTATATTTCTATGAAAATGGTTTATTTAGATGCAGCAGGGTTTTACACATGGGCTGTTTATGCAATATATTTTTATAAAGACCTACACTGTTCGGAGGTATAGTTTTCCTAAGCAGAAGGCATTACTCTATTACATCATTTATAAAAATATTTTTGTTTGCTTGTGGATTGCAGACAGTGTGCATATGGGGTTAAAGAAAGAAATGTCCCACTGGCACCCCCAGCAGGTTGCTCTGACGGCTGAGTATAATAAGGCAGTGATGAGCCGCTAGCCCGGGATCCAGCAATTAGTGCTGTAGCGCTAACAAGGAAACTCACAAAGATACAAAAATAATAAAAGTCATTAAAACAAGACACAAATGAATTCATTAAGGGATATACTGGGTAATTTGTTAAGGCAATGCGTATCCAGTCTGATTGGGGATAATATGCTCCCCTGTGGCTCCCCAGCTGGTGCTACATAGCAATTCCCAACCAACCGCTGACTGGGGATTCTGGGAGTTGTAGTTTGGTGACATATTGAGTGTTCCAAGGTGGCTTCCTCTGAGCGCTAACAAAGTAACTCTGGGCTGGTGGTATAGCTGCACTTCTTCCCTAGACCAACAATAATCCCCTTTATCATTGACAGACCTATGTGGTATAAGGTATTTGATATGCCACAACCAACCAATCAGCAGCTTTTATTGGTCAAGTCCTGTTATGGAATATGGATGTGCATTTGGGCATATTTCCTCCCAAAAATTTCTCATAAGATTCTGTTTTCATTTTATCACTACTGTCCCCACTCCTTGCCTAATGTCTCCATGCAGGGGTTTCCTCTGGGTACTTCTGTTACCCTTGCTCACCATATACTTACATACAGGCAGGTCAATTGGCTCCTAGACAAACTCACCTTAAGCTGGCCATACACGGGCAGATCCGCTCGCTGGGCGATGTCGCCCAGCGAGCGGATCTTCACCCAATATCCTCCACCTACGGGTGGGCGATATCGGGTAGCAAGTAGGTTAAAAAAAATAATCCGATCATTTGGCCCTGGAGCCAAACAATCGGATTACATTTGCGGCCATGCGAGCCGATGCGATCCCCGATCCGACTGGATTTTCTAACCTGCCCGATCGATATCTGGCCAATTTCAGGCCAGATATCGGTCGGCCAGGCCCCTCGTTTTTGCCCTACACGGGCCAATAAGCTGCCGAGTCGGTCCAAGGGACCAATATCGGCAGCTTCTATCGGCCGTGTATGGGGGCCTTTAGTGTGTGTGAATGTGATAGGGACCTTAGATTGTAAGCTCCACTGGGGCAGGGACTAATGTAGCAGTAAACTGCTGTGGAAATGTGTCAGAGCTATATAAATATTAAACAAAGAAAAAAATGGCCATTTAAAGAGCCAGTTGTAGAAACAATCACCCAGTAAGGAAGCCGGCCTAGGTGGTCTAGCCCGAGACCCTGAGCTCAGGGAGAGGTTAACCATAAACAGCAGCAATGTGGGCTTATGGGCACTCATAGGATCCACAAGGACCACAATAAGTAAAACAAAAAAGTATTTATTCAAAGCTACATTTAAAATATATTACATCCCTAACTGTCCGTTTTGTGCCCAAGGGGCCCATAATTAGCACCCTTATGGCACGAAATGTGTAGGGGCAATTAGGGATTTAGCAATTTTTTAATGTAGCTTTGAATAAAGACTTTTTTATTTTACTTATTGTGGCCCCTGTGGATCCTTTGAGTACCCATAAGCCCATGCCATTGCTGTATAAATACCAGGGAAAATCGAAGGGCCTAATCTTTTGCTGGATAGTTGCACCCAAAGTCTAATTCATACTTCATGGCAAATTGGTTATGCATGATAAATGGGACGTCTCTATGTCCAATTTTCACTTTATAAACCCATCACTGTGACCCAAATGCATAGATTTCTGATGGTAGTTTCATTTGCTAATGGCGTATTATTGCTCTTCTAATCTCTGGGAAAATATTAGTCTGTATCATCCACAGAACAGAGGTTCTAAAGAGACTGCCAGGGGCCGTGTCAGGGCCCGAGCAAATGTCATGGCAGGAGGCAGACTTAGCCTAAGCTGAGGTTACACGCAGGTCAGGCAGAAAGAAGCGCTCATGCAGTTGCCCTTGATTGACTAAAATATACGTTGGAGCAATATCTGCAGGAGAACACCAGCAATATAAAGGGCAGACACTTGCAGCCAAATCATAGCATGGATTTTATACTGTTGTGTTCCATCCTTGGGTTTCGATTAAAGTGCCGAAAAGGTGTCCAAGTTTATTAATCCGTAGTAACCAATTAGATGTTCTTTTTCAAACAGCTGACCAGTAAATTCTGCCTGCTGATTGGGTGCTTTAAGTTACAAGACCATCATAGAGAACTCAAACCAAGTCGCAAGTGTCCTCTTTGCTGTTAAATCAGCCTTTACCCTCCTGGGAAATCATGATGAGAGTCATTTTTCTCCAGGCATGGATTTGCCGCAAATTTCCGCGTTTCGCCATTGGCAGATGTTTTCACTATAAGCAATGGCAACCTAAAAAAAACTATTTTTGCTGCAACACCATCCAATTCTGCGTTCCTCTGGCCCTGTATTGTAATGCATGGGTTTCTAATTCCTGTCTATCATATTGCTAATAATTTTCAGATCCAATTTAATGCATTCAGTTCAAAAGCTTCCTTAGACGCACTGGAGCCCAGCCTATACTTTTACCTGTGTCAATGGTGTCTGAAATCTGGCCTTGGCACCTTTAGCTGGATTAAAATCACAGTGTAGAGTGCAGTGCCGTTGGGCACAAGGCAACCCTGTCCTTAATGACTTGTCTTTATGTCTTAGGCACCCAGTAACCATAGAGCTCTGTAGCACCTTGAGTGCCTTTTGTGTACATCAAATGAAACACAAGCTAGGAGGTCCATATACCGTCCCCAGCCCACAGTCATAAATACAATGCAACACATACACATTTGGGCATTATACCACGTCAACCTGCGTGATAATTTGGAGTCTTTCAGTAAAGTATTCCTTTTTTATGCATGCACAAATCTTTTTCTGAAAGGGCATTCACTCTTTATTATAACCGATATTATCTTGCAAACCACTCTTGCTCTCTAGTCCAGTCCTACAACAGGTAACAGCTTGAAAAATAGCCATAGAATGGCCAGCGAATGTATGTCATTGAAATCCCCAGCCTATAAACAGACCGAGCTAAGTCAACAATTCATGCATTGAGAGTGCACAGAGCGTTTCTCTGTTTAATATTTATGTGTTGTGCTGGGCTTGTTGCCTACCAAATTGCTCTTTGCTCTGTTTGATTTATCCCCTTTTTTTTTAATTCGCAATCTAGCTTGATTTCCATGGTAACAAATCCAGCCAAGACCGTTTTAAACCAGGCCAGAAAAAAATGCTAGAAAAACAATTCTTCTTTCCCTATTTGGCCAGTTACTCAGTATTCCATATGCAGACATTCAAATGAAAATGTTAAGTGTGTAAGCCTATAGCCCGCTGCATTTATGGAGACATTTCAGAACATAAGTGGTTACATTAGAGAACTAGTGCTTATAAAGCCTCATTGAAGAGCTATGACCAGTGAAGGGCATTCTGTTTGAATATTCTGTTCCATGGCAGTACTTCACGAGCCCCGAGTGACTATAATTTGTCTGGTTGAATTTGTGCCGAACAAAAACAAAGAATTATAGTAATGAGTGCATTAACTTTTCATTGAGTAAAATACACTCTTCAGAACAAATTGCTGATACAGGAGGACTGAACTTCATGGTATAGGGAGGGATATTATTATTCCAAAATCTCGGTTTTTCCCTCATAAGCCCATTTTTAGACAGTCATTATTTTGGGTAGTTCATATTTTAAGTTTCAGTAAAGTGTAGCCAGTGCTATCCTTGGTCAATTTGTAGTTGGTCTTTATTTTCTTTACTCTTTTATGGTTTAAACCTCCTGTTGAGGTCCAACATTTTGTTTTTATTATAAGGGCATTATATAGGTGCGCATCGGGACCTTGAGTCTGGATTTTGTGGAATATTGATGAGGAGCAGGGGTGCTTCTGGCCCCCCAGTCACCTGAGGCTGCAGACCTGATGCAGCCCTACTCACCCCATACGCTTATATCTCCTGCAATTGGACATGGGAGCAAGCTATTTTAAAGTAAAATGAGTAGCCCTTTTTTTCCAAAGAGAAGGTTTGGCCTCATTACAGAAGTGTCTTTGGAGAAAAAAAATAGGCATTATTCCCAATCTAACCCGTAACTAACCTTCAGGCTACTCCTCCCCAGCCAATCCTATTGGCCCCCGAGGGGCAGAGGTACAATTTTATAATTTTTTAATAATTTTGTTCACCCACCCATGTAAATTGTTATCTGCTCGCTAGGGTTCTGGACCTCAAGTCTATTTCAGTAAACACAATCTATTTCATTATTGCCTGCCTTATTTTATTTAGCTGCTTGAGGGTATTACTGCATCACATTTCTTGGGGTGCTTTGGGTGTCCATCAGTACTAGCTTTGCCATGGACCCCGTGGTACCTTAAAGCAACCCCAGAATAGGAGAATTACTACCAAACCCTTCCTGTACAATAGAATTGTATAACTGTATTGCTCTTTAATGTCTCAAAGAAAATTCCCAAAGAAAATAAAGTAACTAAAGTAAAGCTTTGTATGGAATTTTCCAAAACTGGTTGTACTACATGTGCAAAAATTAAGGTGAATAACAAGGTTTTTCAATAACATGTGCGCAGTTATTTTGCCTGTAGCATTTTTGGGGGTTCAGGTATCATAAATGCACTTAGTATGTGGGGATGCCAGGAAATACTAGAAGTTAGAAAATATAAACATATATCTAAATGGCATGGTTGCTGTGGCTAACTAAACCAGTGCAAGTGAATACAAGTAAGTACCGTAGGTACAGACTTAAACTGAGCAGTCTCAGTCTATTTAACTACAATTGGGTGGCAGTTTGATTTCTGAAGGATGGAGATAGAGTAGGTGCAATCATGGTTCCAAAGGAGGGCATTATTAATTATAACATCGATGGGATGTCACCATAAAGTAGAATGTGCAGACAGAGGTAAGTCGCCAAGTTCAGTCAGGAACTAATAGTCACTTGGTGGTTTACCTAGACCCGTAGAAGTAGGAATAGACTAAGATGGTAGTCGAAGAGTCAAAGAGACACTTAGCAGGGTTTAACCACAAAGGCCAATGTCCTTGTTTGGCACTAACAAATACATAATTTTCACAAAAGAGAAGCTTAATTCACAAGTCAGGAATGCAATCAATGGTGAAAGCACAGTCAAGAGGGATGCAGATGTCTGCAAGAAGAGATAAGAAGGGTATGTGTATTTTGTAAAGAGGACCATGTCAATAGGGCCCAGGCAGGAGGAATAAGTGACAGCTGTGCCAATAGTGCACAGTTACTAAGAGAAGATACCCCGTTCCCACACTGCACCAATCAAGATACTGAGGATCTAATGGTGTTATAGACTTACACACTTCCAGACATAATACCTAGACATTATTTCTTTTGCCTGATACACATTTGCACTAGAATATCTCCATGCGTTTTGTTTTGGCTGGAAAAAAAAAAATCACCACTGGCTGTAAAAATTCAATCAACTTAAATGGAATTGACGCCAGGAAAAATGACCATTGACCAAAGTGGCGGGAAAAAAACCTTTGCATTTTGCAAATTTTTTAGCGAGTGAAACAGGGACGTTTTGCTCATCGCTACGTAGGACATATTCATGGTATCAATAAATAACAATGAAGGAAGTAGATGAAATTTCAGACATGTCACACAGACTAGCGCCCAACTTGATGAAAATGGAAATTTGCCTACTTACCTTATTGGATTATATTGAAATAAAAGGAAAGAAGGAACTGTAAATAAGTATATAATGCAGTTGTCTTGAGAGTCTAGATTGATGCAGTCCCCGAACCGACTGCCCCATTGCTACCATTATAATAGCCCCAGGGCCAAACGACTGAATTAGCCTACATGTTCCCCAATAGTTGGGGATATCGGGAGAAGATCCGCTTGCTTGGCGACCTCGCCAAGTGAGTGGATCTTCATGTGTATGGGGACCTTTAGTCTTTCAATTCATTGGATGATAATTCAGGCTTTCTTCTACACTGGCCAAAAAGCAGTTTGCCCCTAAATGCAGGCTGAACTCATTACTGCTATAGGGATCCTGAAACTTCAGTAAATTCAGTATATAAAATACAAAATTATAAAAAAAAAACCCACTATATTAGAATGTGCCTGCCAATTTACACATGTGATTTTAACCAGAAAACTCTCAAGTCTGCCTGGTTTAAGGGCTATGGCACAATATTTATTATGAAAAGAGCTGGTGGAGTAAAAATCAGAGAAGATTATTTATCAATTTTTGGTTTTATGTTTGTAAGGAACATTTTCTCAGCAAATGAATTGCATGAGTTTTGCCTTGGGGTTTTTGTGCCAAGAACATCTTTCTTCTCCTTGAAAACTAGCATTTATGAAGAGATACCTCGAGTGAGTAAAGCGTGTTTAATTGAGGTGAAAAAGTTGATCACAAATGAAAATCACATTGTTCCATTTGTTTCAATGTACAGCGCTACGGAATATGTTGGCGCTTTGTAAATAAATGTTAATAATAATAATAATAATAATGAGGCTGTAAAACTGTTTTAAAAACCTCAATTAAAAAACAACTTTAACATTAACTTGCTTGAACTCCTCAGATACAACCCCCAACGGAATCCGGAAAGCTGTATGAGTGTTACCTTCAAATGGTTAACATTTATTTAGTTTATTAACTCTTAAGTTTGAAAAACACAAACTCCCCCCATAGTGTGCCAAAGCCCCTAAACCATTTACTATGAATAGTGACCTTTTCTTAATCAGTTTTTAGTTGAATGACCAATTCAAAAAGGCAAAAAATCTATAATAAATTGCACAAAAACATTTCATGCCTATGAGTTGTTTTGATTCACTTTATAGCGACATGTATAGCTATGGTATATACTATAGATACTGTATATATAATCTTTTACTCAGATTTTAGCATTTCGGCCCCTGTCCTTCATGAAGTTTTAGCTTTTCTTTCAGTGCCCGATAAATTGTAATGTACAGACCTCTCTTGGCACTAAATCGTTTTAATTTGCTTTTCCTTTATATTTTTCGGAAGGATCGCATTTCAAAACCATAGAATTGCTCAATGCCATTCATTCTGGAATTCCTTTCTGAAAACCTTTGCTTTCCTGGGAGGCCGGAACTTGGTGTCTGCTGTTCCCCGTGGCTTATTCCATGCAGTCAGTTTCTTCTGGGTGGTCAGCGTCCCTATTAGAGACAGGTGCCTGAATAGTAATAATTATAAAGATTTACCTACCCCTTTCAGGAAGACCACTTCATACTTAGCCTCACCATCTGTCTACATGTCCCGCAAGGCTGGCTACAGTATTCTAAAGAGAAGAAGGTGTATATATAAGGATATATCCTTTGCTTACTCATTTGATAACTCCATAGAAAATGTCCAAGGGAATATATTTTTGAAAAGATTTTATTGACTAACGGGGGGAAAAGCATTTAGAAAGCTTTTTGTTTACTCTTTTCATTTCCTTGAGCCCGTCCTTCTCAGTTGCTTCTTGTTGACCTAAAGAACGATCATTTCATTACACGAGGCTGTAAACGTTTAAGGCAGGCTACATTATATGTCTAGGAGAAGCAATTTGTGTGACAGACTATCCCCTATAATCCCTCTCTTCAGACTTCTTTAAACAAAAGACTCTGAATACTGAAGATGTTTTGTGGGAGGAGAAACATTTTCCAAACAAGTAGTTTCTCTATTACATCCCAGGTAACAAAGAAGCCTGAGGAATTTCTACTTTTCCTTGTTAGGACTAGCCTATAGCTTTAGGGACCACCTACTGATTAAGCCATTGGCCAATAGATTAGACCCTACTAACTAAGTGTCAAGAAAAGCAAGTTATGTGGTAGAACAAACAAAATAAATCTGCCCTTAACACATGGTAATTCTAGAAGTGATTATACCACTTCCAACTGTAGAGCAATCATACCTGCTTTGTAAACAGGGCCTAATTAAACATGTTACCTAGAACATTCGGAAACAAATTCATTCAAGTCAAATGCAGAAAGAAATATAAAACCAATTGGATATTAATGCCAAAGTGACTAAAGTGATATGTATCAAGGGGTAGAAATCACTCTTTGTTCATATGCTATGGATTCTATACAGGAAATATTACTCTTTAATTTGGTTCTAGGAAGTTAATATATATTTTTTACTTAATCAAGTAATATGAAATGCTCCTCTGAGGGGCCTATATAATAAATGCAGGATTTAAGATAACTACAGGTATTGGACCCCTTATCCAGAAACCCATTACCCATTATCCAGAAAGTTCTGTATTACAGAAAAGCCATCTCCCATAGACTCCAATATAAGCAAATAATTCTATTTTTTTTAAAGTGATTCCCTTTTCTCTGTAATAATAAAACAGTACCTGTACTTGATCCCAACTAAGATATAATTACCCCTTATTGGGGGCAGAACAGCCCTATTGGGTTTATTTAATGGTTAAATGATTCCCTTTTCTCTGTAATAATAAAACAGTACCTGTACTTGATCCCAACTAAGATATAATTACCCCTTATTGGGGGCAGAACAGCCCTATTGGGTTTATTTAATGGTTAAATGATTCCCTTTTCTCTGTAATAATAAAACAGTACCTGTACTTGATCCCAACTAAGATATAATTACCCCTTATTGGGGCAGAACAGCCCTATTGGGTTTATTTAATGGTTAAATGATTTCCTTTTCTCTGTAATAATAAAACAGTACCTGTACTTGATCCCAACTAAGATATAATTACCCCTTATTGGGGGCAGAACAGCCCTATTGGGTTTATTTAATGGTTAAATGATTCCCTTTTCTCTGTAATAATAAAACAGTACCTGTACTTGATCCCAACTAAGATATAAATAATCCTTCTTGGGGGCAAAACAATCCTATTGGGTTTATTCAATATTTAAATGATTTAGTAGTAGACTTACGGTATGGAGATCCAAATTACGGAAGATCCCTTATCCAGAAAACCCCAGTTCCTGAGCATTCTGGATAACAGGTCCCATACCTGTACTGTAGGAAAAGCACAATTTTGAATTTTTTTCAAGTCTGAGATTTTTTGTACAAATTATAAAAATACAAATTAAAAATAAAACTTCCATGGAAGTCAGTAGGAGGGGAATTTTCAACATTCAACTATTTTATAAACATATAAAAATGAATACAATGCAATTTTAGTTTTTTCCTGCGAATCAATGTGACTAAGCTTTCCATTTTTTTGTTTTGTAAATATGCTAGAAAATGTAGAGAAAACTCAAGTTAATTTAT
This sequence comes from Xenopus tropicalis, assembly GCF_000004195.4. Classification (NCBI taxonomy): domain Eukaryota; kingdom Metazoa; phylum Chordata; class Amphibia; order Anura; family Pipidae; genus Xenopus; species Xenopus tropicalis. The sequence goes on from NC_030681.2 coordinate 19,006,279, forward strand.
TTGTTATGAAATTTAAAAAAAAAAGAATTAAAAATTCAGAATTGGTCAAATAATATGATCCAGTGTTGTTTGGGTGATATCTTCTTTAGAAAATAGATTTTTCCTAAATTAATATTTTTAGTTTTATAAATAACAGGCCTGGAATCGCCTAGACCTGACCCATGTACAGAGATTAGAAATGCATGAAAAAGGAAAGGGAACACAATGAATTGACACGGTGGCAAGTCTAGGGGTAAGATGTGTATCACTGGGGCACTAAGTGTTCCTGGAAACAAGGAAATGAAGCAATTAGTTTAAGTATTTTAGCTTGAGATAAGGGGGCTTGTTTACTAACATACTACACCAGTGCAGTTACCCATAGCAACCACAAGGAAATCAGTTTCAATCAATATGCTAGAAGTCAGAAAATGGAAGCAAAGATTACACAGTTAATTTGAGTTGAATAACAACAAAGGTCCATCAAGTTCAACCTCTCCCAATGACCCCCAGTGCACATTTATCATACACATAAATAGACCTATCTATACACTCTCATATATAAACCAAATATATCACTACATATACTAGCTGTAGATCTTAAGAGCACTATGGCCTTGGATATAATGCTTGTTCAAGCAGTCATCCTATCCACTCATAAAGGCATGGTTGCTATAGGTACGATATATTGGGTGGCACGAGTGGAGAAAGGTTAATTGCTGGAAGAGGAAGGCAGAGAAAGGCATGCCTAATGGTCATTTGAGAGCTATGGATAGGAAAGCAATATCATAGGTGCACAGAGATGATAGCTACCAATGGGTGATAAGTACAATAATATTACAGAATTGAAATAAATAGGAGCTAGCAAAGACAGTACGATATTATTTATGATATAATATATGATATACAGGTATGGGACCCATTATCCAGAATGCTTGGGACCTGGGGTTTTCTGGATAAGGGGTCTTTGTGTAATTCAGATCTCCTACCTAAAGTCAACTAAAAACAGTATTTAAACAGTAATTAAACCCAATAGGATTGTTTTGCCCCCAATAAGGATTAATTATATCTTAGTTATATCAAGTACAAGGTACTGTTTTATTATTACAGAGAAAAGGGAATCATTTAACCATTAAATAAACCCAATAGGGCTGTTCTGCCCCAATAAGGGGTAATTATATGTTAGTTGGGATCAAGTACAGGTACTGTTTTATTATTACAGAGAAAAGGGAATCATTTAACCATGAAATAAACCCAATAGGGCTGTTCTGCCCCCAATAAGGGGTAATTATATCTTAGTTGGGATCAAGTACAGGTACTGTTTTATTATTACAGAGAAAAGGGAATCATTTAACCATTAAATAAACCCAATAGGGCTGTTCTGCCCCCAATAAGGGGTAATTATATCTTAGTTGGGATCAAGTACAAGGTACTGTTTTATTATTACAGAGAAAAAGGAAATCGTTTTTAAAAATGTGACTTATTTGATTAAAATTGAGTCTATGGGAGATGGTCTTTCCGTAATTCGGAACTTTCTGGATAATGGGTTTCTGGATAAGGGGTCCGATACCTGTAATATGATCAGTACAATAATATTACAGAATGGAAATGAATAGGAGCTAGCAAAGACAGTGCAAAGTTATTATTTGGCTTCTTTGGTTTTCCAGTTATTTGGTTTAATTTTTACAAAAGCCATTGGCTGATAACTGAATGCAGAAATAAGGTATTCTATTAGCTCACTGTCTTACTAAACTTGACATTTCTAATGATTCAGTCTGTTACTGTTCTTGCTCATCTGCTTGCTCTTTAAAAATCTAATAATAATAGCCAAAGTATGATGGTACAGCCTGTTCATGCTTTAATATGCTCTGAATGAATCCGTGCTCAGTAGAACTCCATACTCATAGCTGATCATTCTCATCTAAATCTAATTATTGCTGCTAGGTCAAAAACTCCTTCAAGAACCATATTATAAATTATATGTTCAGGTCCTAATTAATCTGGACTATGTCTAGACCCAAGAATGAGGAGCCATAATAATTGTAAGACTGTTCAGGGCTTCCCCCCTTGTGCCGCACCACTAGGTGTTGAGCCAAGAATGAGAGGTGTTAACTAACTGGGAGGCCAGTGTTACCAAGTACAAATTTTGTAATACTGCTTTGTGATTGGATAGACTGGAATATGTTAAGACTTCTCCAACACTACCACATCTTTGTAACTGACTGTGAATCTAAAGTGGTCCCTAATTCTCAGGCTGGCCACCGGGAAGAAAGAGGCAGCTTGGGGGCCAGCGAGGGCGGGATTTGGGGTTAATGCCTATTTTCTCTCTTAAATACAACTAGTGCCTAGTGTAAAGAGCAGCTAAGGGGAGATTTGGGGTGAACATTCTTGGAGCTGTGTCTGAATTGCTGATATAACAGAATAGTATTTACATGTACAGTATTTGATCTTGATGTAACATAAGTGGGGCCTGACCAGAATCCTATCTGTATAATTCTTTCAAAGTTTTAGGGGGGTATACAACTGACGCCGTTATATAAATAATTCACATTTTTAAAATTATTTCCTTTTTCTCTGTAATAATAAAACAGAACCTTGTACTTGATCCCAACTAAGATATAATTACCCCTTATTGGAGGCAAAACAGCCCTATTGGGTTTATTTAATGGTTAAATGATTCCCTTTTCTCTGTAATAATAAAACAGTACCTGTACTTGATCCCAACTAAGATATAATTACCCCTTATTGGGGGCAGAACAGCCCTATTGGGTTTATTTCATGGTTAAATGATTCCCTTTTCTCTGTAATAATAAAACAGTACCTGTACTTGATCCCAACTAAGATATAATTAATCCTTATTGGGGGCAGAACAGCCCTATTGGGTTTATTTCATGGTTAAATGATTCCCTTTTCTCTGTAATAATAAAACAGTACCTGTACTTGATCCCAACTAAGATATAATTAATCCTTATTGGTGGCAAAACAATCCTATTGGGTTTAATTTGTAAACTGTTTAAATATTTTTTTAGCAGATTTAAGGTAGGAGATCCGAATTACGGAAAGACCCCTTATCAGGAAAACCCAAGGTCCTGAGCATTCAGGATAACGGGTCCCATACCTGTATATATATATATCACTCCATAATTGGAACTAGGAGGCACAGGCAGCCACACAGAGACAATACACACATGTTTGCTAAATATTGTATGCATGTATATTACTTTTGTGTCTAACAAGGCATTCTCTCTCCAATAAGTAAGTGCAGCTATTTTTTTGCATTATATATATTTATATATAACAGAGAGAGGGCACTCACCAAAAAAAAATCTTTTGCCTGGGTGCCGGGTAATAATTTGTGAAATACAGGTAGCAATGAACTCAGCGCTCTGCACAAATAAAGAGTATTTTTTGATGTTTCATTAAGTCCTATGAGTACTACACAAATATATATATATACACACATAATAATCACTTTCCCTGTAACTGAGAGCTGCTGCAACAAGTTTGCTTTTCTAAGGATCTGCCGACTCCACTCTCTGACACTGCGACACGGACACGATATTATCTGTTTGTACAGAATAGTGCGGACTAAGTGGATTTCGGAGAGATCATGAGAATTTCATATAAGGATTTTAGCTGTACAATAGGGTCTGTCAGTGGTTGGAATGTTTTAAATCTCTGCTACATGTCCTGGCTACTGCTGGGAGAAGTTTTGTTTTCAGCCTGGGTTACGGGGGAATTACTGTAACAAGGAAACATATGTATTTCTATCTATCACTCAGTCAATCTATTATCTATCTATCATCTATCTATCTATTATCTATCTATCTATTTATCTATCTATCTCTCAATCTATTATCTATCTATCTATCTATCTATCATCTATCTATCTATCTATCTAGCTATCTATCAGTCTATCTATCTATCTATCTCTCAATCTATTATCTATCTATCTATCTATCTATCTATCAGTCTATCTATCTATCTATCTAACATCTATCGATCTATCTATCTATCTATCTATCTATCTCTCAATCAATCAATCTATTATCTATCTATCTATCTATCTATCTATCTATCTATCTATCATCTATCAATCATCTATCATCTATCATCTATCTATCTATCTATCTCTCAATCAATCTATTATCTATCTATCTATCTATCTATCTAATATCTATCTATCTATCTATCATCTCTATCTCTCAATCAATCTATTATCTATCTATCTATCTATCTACCTATCTATCTATCTATCTATCTATCTATCTATCTACCTGTCTGTCTGTCTGTCTGTCTATCTATCTATCTATTTTTCTCACCATTAAAGTAGATGTTGTGTAACAGATATAAGAGTGTCAATGACTGTAATAAACTGTAATGGAAAAAAAATACTTAATTTAATACTTAATAATTTTTTGTATCTATCTATCTATCTATCTATCTATCTATCTATCTATCTATCTATCATCTAGAGGGGATTATAGGCAGTTGGGGGATGTTCTTTTTTCCCATAAAAACAATCAGCGCACCAGAGGTCACCCCTATAGATTAGAGGAACAGAGCTTCCATTTGAAGCAGCGTAGGGGGTTTTTCACAGTGAGGGCAGTGAGGCTGTGGAATGCCCTTCCTAGTGATGGGGTAATGGCAGATTCTGTTAATGCCTTTAAGAGGGGCCTGGATGAGTTTTTGAACAAGCAGAATATCCAAGGCTATTGTGATACTAATATATATATATATATATATAGTTTATGTATGTGAGTGTATAGATTGGTTAGTATAGGTTGTGTGCTGGGTTTACTCGGATGGGTTGAACTTGATGGACAATGGTCTTTTTTCAACCCTATGTAACTATGTAACTATGTAACTATCTATCTATCTATCTATCTATCATCTATCTATCTATCTATCATCTATCTATCTATCTATCTATCTATCTATCTATATCTATCTATCTATCTATTCTATCTCTCTATCTATCTATCTATCTATCTATCATCTATCTATCTATATACTATGTATCTATATATCATCTATCTATCTATCTATCTATCTATCATCTATCTATCTATATACTATGTATCTATATATCATCTATCTATCTATCTATCTATCTATCTATCATCTATCTATCTATCTATCTATATCTATCTATCTATTCTATCTCTCTATCTATCTATCTATCTATCTATCTATCTATCATCTATCTATCTATATACTATGTATCTATATATCATCTATCTATCTATCTATCTATCTATCTACCTATCTATGTCTCTATTCATATAATATCCTATGTTATTGTTGGTGCATACAAGATAAGCACATTTCCCATATTCTTTGGGATAAAACCACTGAATGTTTAATCTGTAACCCATTGCCTGGGATATTTGATTTTCTTTCTTCCCAGTTGAGGAGAAGATCTGTTCCCAACATTTGGCACAACATAAGCCTTTCCCTCTACCAAGCAACGGATATATTAATATATGTATGTAAATATAGCTGTGCCAGTGACATTCTGCTCTGAATAGAGCTGTCTGCTGCCATAGCATTAGAGCCATACTGATCTCACTCATTAAAAGTCTTTTTTTCCTTTCTTGACTGTGATTTTGTGATGAAAAAAGAAATTGACTGGCTATTGATCTGTAAGGCTAGGATCATCTTGTTAGCCCATCTCTCTAGAAACCGCTTTATTCTTTTATTCCTTCCTTTTTTTGGGGGGGGGGGTGTATTTCATATTGTACAACATATTAAGGCAATAACTTGGCTTTTGGTAATTATGTTTCTGTGTGAATTTTTCATGGCATTTTTACACAGTATGAGGTCATAAAGCGCAACTTTACAGGAATGGCTGGGAAATGCGCTGCTCGGCCGCAGAGAATGCCCCCCCTCCCTTTACATTAAACAAGCGACACTTAGGATGTTACTAGGCGGCTTCAGAATATAAAAATCTTTACAAAGTTTTTTTTTTTTTTCCCTTTTTTCCTCCAGCAGAATTTAAGTTGGGGGGGTTGGAATAAAAAGTGACCCGAGGTCTTCTTAAATGTTCGGCAATGGGAGAGAATCAGAAAGCATTCTGTGAAACAATCACAACTGGTGATTGTGCTCTAAGCCTTTCCAATCATAGCCTGGCAGTTAAAATAATACTCACCTACCGGGTCTCCAGCAGAGTTGATCTACCATTTTTTTTTTTTTTTGCTCGGAGGTTCATGTCCAGTCAAGCTTGATTAATCTGCTGCGAGCTCTGAATGATCCCACATATAAGGCAGAACAGCTACACCTGTTTATCGAGTCAGTTCCCTTCCCCTGCCCCTCGCTGAAAAGGAGCATTAATTAAGATAGTCAACAAAACGAGGTCCAATTCTAAATCAGAGCTGCAGGCAACGGAGAGATAACCTGGGCTCTGGAGAAGAGGGATTTTCGGTTAATTTATGGAATTTACTGTCACTGACAGGGCAAGAAAGCTTACTTAGCTGAGAAATGCAAGCAGGCAGGCTTTGTCTAAACACCTCTTTATTTTCACTGAATATCTTTAGATTTCTACTTAATCCTCTCCAAGGCTTCCCATCACTGAAAGAGAAATAGCCAATTTTTTTTTTTTTTGGTATCTATAGTTTTAGAGAATTTGCTGCATGTATATGACAATATCAAGGCCACACATTATTATTTAACCCCTTAACAGCTACATTCCATTAGCAACCACAGTCATTTCCCCCCTGTACTTACACACATGGCATCTCCCAAACAGATATGGAATGAGCTAACACAATGGAGGCGTTTATATTATTCTTAGTTCTGTCAAAGGAAGGTTACATTATGTTTGTTAAGAAGAAAGAACATTCATAATATAACGATATGTTAATCGAGAAGGAATAAATGTATCCCCCTCCCAACCTAAAAGAAAATAATCCAAGTAATGAGGGAAAGACTGGAACTTCTTCTGTGTATGCTTTTATATAGGTATGAGTTTCTATATATATAAATATATATATATGAGTTTATATAGGTATGGGACCTGTTATCCAGAATGCTCGGGACCTGGGGTTTTCCAGATAAGGAGTCTTTCCATAATTTGGATCTCTATACCTTAGGTCTACTAAAACATTATTTAAACATTAAATACACCCAATAGGATTGTTTTGCCTCCAGTAAGGATTAATTATATTTTAGCTGGGATCAAGTACAAGGACCTGTTATCCAGAATGCTCGGGACCTGGGGCTTTCTGGATAAGGGGTCTTTCTGTAATTTGGATCTCCATATCTTAAGTCTGCTAAAAATCATTTAAACATTTATTTAACCCAATAGGATTGTTTTGCCCCAATAAAGATTAATTATGTCTGAATTGAGATCAAGTACAGGTATGGGACCTGTTATCCAGAATGCTTGGGACCTGGGGGTTTTCTGGATAAGGGATCTTTCCGTAATTTGGATCTCCACAATTTAAGTCTGCTAAAAATTATTTAAATATTGAATAAACACAATAGGCTGGTTTTGCCTCCAATAAATATTAATTTTGGCTTAGTTGGGATCAAGTACAGGTACTGTTTTATTATTACAGAGAAAAGGGAATCATTTAACCATGAAATAAACCCAATAGGGCTGTTCTGCCCCCAATAAGGGGTAATTATATCTTAGTTGGGATCAAGTACAGGTACTGTTTTATTATTACAGAGAAAAGGGAATCATTTAACTATTAAATAAACCCAATAGGGCTGTTCTGCCCCCAATAAGGGGTAATTATAGCTTAGTTGGGATCAAGTACAGGTACTGTTTTATTATTACAGAGAAAATGGAATCATTTAACCATTAAATAAACCCAATAGGGCTGTTCTGCCCCCAATAAGGGGTAATTATATCTTAGTTGGGATCAAGTACAGGTACTGTTTTATTATTACAGAGAAAAGGGAATCATTTAACTATTAAATAAACCCAATAGGGCTGTTCTGCCCCCAATAAGGGGTAATTATAGCTTAGTTGGGATCAAGTACAGGTACTGTTTTATTATTACAGAGAAAATGGAATCATTTAACCATTAAATAAACCCAATAGGGCTGTTCTGCCCCCAATAAGGGGTAATTATATCTTAGTTGGGATCAAGTACAGGTACTGTTTTATTATTACAGAGAAAATGGAATCATTTAACCATTAAATAAACCCAATAGGGCTGTTCTGCCCCCAATAAGGGGTAATTATATCTTAGTTGGGATCAAGTACAGGTACTGTTTTATTATTACAGAGAAAAAATTAGAATTATTTGCTTATATTGGAGTCTATGGGAGATGGCCTTTCTGTAATTCGGAACTTTCTGGATAACGGGTTTCTGGATAAGGGATCCCATGCCTGTACTGTTTTATTATTACAGAGAATAAACAAATCAATTAAAAAAATTTTAATTATTTGATTATTACATTTTGGCACCCCCAGTGATTTTACCTTAACTTCTCCTGTGAGGCCTATGGGAGTTATATGGTATCATTTATACTTGGTAGACAGGATCTTCAGAGCCAGAACGTTCCACAACTTTGCTTTGACCTGACTCACAACAACGCCCTTGTCTCAAAGTTGCTTGTTCATCCTATAATATTCCTAACTTTTATACACTAAGGGGCACATTTACTAACCCACGAACGGGCCGAATGCGTCCGATTGCGTTTTTTTCGTAATGATCGGTAATTTTGCGATTTTTTCGGCGTCTTTACGATTTTTGCATAAAAACGCGAGTTTTTCGGCGTCTTTACGATTTTTGCGTAAAACCGCGAGTTTTTCGGCGTCTTTACGATTTTTACATAAAAACGCGAGTTTTTCGTAGTCATTACGAAAGTTGCGCAAAGTCGCGATTTTTTCGTAGCGTTAAAACTTGCACGAAACGTCGCCCTTTTAAGTTTTAACACTACGAAAAAGGCGCGACTTTGCGTGCAAGTTTTAACGCTACGATAAAATCGCGACTTTGCGCAACTTTCGTAATGGCTACGAAAAACTCGCGTTTTTACGCAAAAATCGTAAAGACGCCAAAAAACTCGCGTTTTTACGCAAAAATCGTAAAGACGCCGAAAAAATCGCAAAAAATACGAAAAAGTCACAAAATGTTCGTTTCCAATCGGAATTTTTCCACTTCGGATTCGAAATCGTGTCTTAGTAAATCAGCCCCTAGATGTAGTAACAGGGAACATAGATTGTAAACTCTAGGGAGTGATGTGAATGAATATCCTACAAAATTAATGGATAGTAATAAGTAATAAAAATTGTGCCCGTTTTTTTAAAAACTGAAAGTGGAAGCCCTGGTCTGCGTTGTACAAAAGGAGTTAAAAAAAAATCATTTTAATAAATATTCCTTAAGACAATAAAGCTGCTAGATACCGTTGGACTGAATAGATTTCTATCCCTTCATACACTGTTCAGGGGTCAGACATAAATGCCTCAATGGAAAATGCTTCCAGGGGGCAGCGGGCTTCTGCTTTTAGGTTAGCAGGCAGGGAATGAGTGGGAGTTGGTAACGACTGTGCAGACTAATTATAAGGATTCAGTCTCCTGGTATGTAGGAATGTATTACCTGCAGTCAAGGATGCATAAAATATCTAGGAACCAGAAGGAGTCTGAGGAAGCCAAATACCACAGTGAATTCAAGCCCTATCTCTAGGTTTATACCCACAATCCAGGCCCATGCTGGGAGACTAATCACTTGTCCATTCTTAGTGCTGTTGTCTAATCAATCTCTGAATAGCAAAACTTACAATGCTGAGTATGAATTAGGGGGGAATAGATGTGGATGCAGACCTTTTTTTTTAGCTTTTTGCAACAATACCTAACTGGGCTTTTCAACGAGGGCAACTGAGAGACAAAGGCACAACGGAAATTGGAGTAACTTTTGGAGGCCCTTGCAGTTCCTGTCAATACAAGTTAGTTCCATACTGGTGCCAATGGCCTCTTTTTTTTGTGGTTTTTTTTCTGTTTTGTGACATGGATCAATTGTTTCTGGGACAAAAAAAGTCATAAAAAGTAGATATTCTACGTGTGTGTGTATTTGGAAGCTGGATTTGTTCCATGTTTAAAAAAAAAAATCTGTTTTTCTGAAATTCGTATCCGACGGTTTGGGTCTCTTCAAAAGAAAAGAAACTTGTAATGAATTGTAAAACCCTCTTCTATCACGTAATTCAGACAATTAAATCCCTACATAGGTGGAAAACAGATTAATAAGGGATAATAAAGTTATTCTATCTTTTTTTATTTTACATGTCAAAATGCCAAGAGATTTACAGACATTACTGGAAGGTTGCAGAGGTTTTGCATCTCTTTTTATATGTTAGATAGGAGCTATAACAGATGGGATGTAAATATATCCTCCCACCAGGTATTGTTTTTTGCAATTTTTAATTCATGTAAAAAAAAATAAATATATAAGTATATATATATATATGTGCACACCCACATATACATAATATATTAATCCATGAACATCTGTATATGGTTGCTGTATATGTTTGCTATCTTACTAATTACCTGTACAATGGCACTGTGCATTTTTGACCCTGTGGGGGTGCTGTTGTGTTCATTTTTAAAGAGCAAAGTCTATATACATAGGCAAATATGCACTAGTCAGTCCAAATATATATACAGTCCATATATATACAGGTATAGGACCTGTTATCCAGAATGCTCGGGATCTCCATAACTTAAATCTGCTAAAATTCAATTAAATACTAAATAAGCCCAATAGGTTTGTTTTGCCTCCAATAGGGATTAATTATATCTTAGTTGGGATCAAGTACAGGTACTGTTTTATTATTACAGAGAAAAGGGAATCATTTAACCATTAAATAAACCCAATAGGGCTGTTCTGCCCCCAATAAGGGGTAATTATATCTTAGTTGGGATCAAGTACAGGTACTGTTTTATTATTACAGAGAAAAGGGGATCATTTAACCATTAAATAAACCCAATAGGGCTGTTCTGTCCCCAATAAGGGGTAATTATATCTTAGTTGGGATCAAGTACAGGTACTGTTTTATTATTACAGAGAAAAGGGGATCATTTAACCATTAAATAAACCCAATAGGGCTGTTCTGCCCCCAATAAGGGGTAATTATATCTTAGTTGGGATCAAGTACAGGTACTGTTTTATTATTACAGAGAAAAGGGAATCATTTAACCATTAAATAAACCCAATAGGGCTGTTCTGCCCCCAATAAGGGGTAATTATATCTTAGTTGGGATCAAGTACAGGTACTGTTTTATTATTACAGAGAAAAGGGAATAATTTAACCATTAAATAAACCCAATAGGGCTGTTCTGCCCCCAATAAGGGGTAATTATATCTTAGTTGGGATCAAGTACAAGGTATTGTTTTATTATTACAGAGAAAAATTAAATCATTTTTAAAAATAAGGATTATTTGCTTATAATGGAGTCTATAGGAGATGACCTTTCTGTAATTCAGAACTTTCTGGATAACGAGTTTCCAGATAAGGGATCCCATACCTGTATATTATGATGACCCAATAGCTCCAATACATTGTAAAAGATGAATTCCCATTTTATTGTATCTTTAGATCATTTGTGTAATTTAGCTATTAGTATTAGTTCTTTCAAATCCAAGGCAACTAATAAGTAAAATATTCTTTTGTTATACTACAGTATTGTATATATTCCACAGAGAGGTGTAAAGGTAAGGGGGGGGGGGTGCATATTTGAATTCAGATTCAATGAAGTTTGGGTGAATTGGCAGAATGATGATTTTTATTTCCCCAAGATTTTTACAGGTTGAAAAGAATATTTACGTCTACATTATTATCTCTAAAAGGCATCAAAAAGGTCTTTTCTTAGTCAGTTGCCCGAAGTCGATATTTTCCTGCAATCCGTTCTTATTGCCTTTGTTTAAAAAAAAAAAGAACGAAAAAAAAGCTTTCCTAGGCAAATCTTGTTACTGTGCTTCATGCTAATTGCAACTTACATTATATAAATGGCTTTGTAAAGAAAACTATAACATTAAGCCTTGAAATGTGCGTGTTTCTATTTGCTCAAATCTGATACACTTATTTTGAGAGGGTCATTGCAAGGAAAGCTGTGTAGGAAGGAAGAATGTCCTGTATAATAAGCTTAAACAGAACCTTTTGTGTGCCGTAGTATTCTCAGGCCTGAAAATTAGGCCTCCTTTTTCTAACTGCCGGCTGAAGTGGTTCATTACTGCAGTTTCCTCCTCCAGGCCTTGGCCCATCCATTCCCACTACTCAAGGTCTGTAACTTCCTTAAAAAGCAAGAAGGAAAACATGGTATACAAAGGTCCTGTTAGCACTTCCTATGTGAAAGTAGCAGCTTTCTAAAAGGTACAACTCCAATTACCTCACATTGTGGGGATGCGCACAATTCCAACAATTGGTCCAGTCTAGCAAGTGGCATTCTGTCTTTCTGGAGTTACTTCCCTAATTAGAAATGAAGAAGCTCTATTCTAGTGAGTACATCTATTTACGGTGGGACACAATGCTTTAACTCGAGCATCCTTGTGAAAGAACAGTGTTAAAAAACACAAGTGCTCTTTTTGGCAGAGTTGTCTATGGGGGAGCACCAAATTCCAAATTGTTACACCCTCTATATAAAAAAGTATAGCTGCTTTTTGCCGCATTGTTCACACTTCAGGATTCATCGTAGACAATACGACTTCTACCCAGTGGGTTCTGGGAATGACAATTGACAATAGGGAGGCTTTCTTAAGAGAGTTTAATGATGAAGAAGAGGGGGGGGGGAGAAGAAAAAAGAAAATATTTATCGCTTTTGACAGTTTTGCAAGGGGCAAAAATCTTGGTCGTGTCTAAGGTTTCTACAGCTGTTGGAGGAAAGGGGATTCATTAGGGATAAAACAATCCGCCTATGGAAAAATCAAGCGGTTGAATGAAAGCTTACATTCAGGAAGGTAAGATAAATATGGATGCAATATGATTTATTCCGTTGTTGTCCCTTGAGAAGCTCCATTGGTCTATCCAACCCTCAAACATGGTGTTGTCTCCTCTTCTTACAAAACATTGTCAGGATCAGGACAACCAGACCTTGTTGTCATAGGTGCATTTATTGTACCCATTATGCTGTGTGGGATTATGTTTTGAATGGACTGACCAAAACAAGATGTCCATCATTAAAATGGCCTGCGTGCAATGTGCAAACGTGTGCAACCCAACTCAGTGAGCGGATTCTCCTGCTTTTCACTGATCTGTGCTTGATTGTTATCTGCCCTTGCCTTTTGTATATAAGTGAGGAGCCAGGGATACACATGGAAATATGGAAATTAAAAATAGAAGAAGTAATTTATAGAACCACAAAATATTATTTATACATATTGTTTTGTGCTGCTTTTCATTGTCAAACTTCAGGACACCAATTGTGATTGACACGCTTTTATAATTGCTTCAAGTCTGTGCAGGTATAGGATCCGTTATCTGGAAGAGTTCAGAATCACAGAAAGGCCGTTTCCCATAAACTCCATTATAAGCAAATAATTTCCCTTTTCTCTGTAATAATAAAACAGTACCTGTACTTGATCCCAACTAAGATATAATTACCCCTTATTGGGGCAGAACAGCCCTATTGGGTTTATTTAATGGTTAAATGATTCCCTTTTCTCTGTAATAATAAAACAGTACCTGTACTTGATCCCAACTAAGATATAATTACCCCTTATTGGGGCAGAACAGCCCTATTGGGTTTATTTAATGGTTAAATGATTCCCTTTTCTCTGTAATAATAAAACAGTACCTGTACTTGATCCCAACTAAGATATAATTACCCCTTATTGGGGCAGAACAGCCCTATTGGGTTTATTTAATGGTTACATGATTCCCTTTTCTCTGTAATAATAAAACAGTACCTGTACTTGATCCCAACTAAGATATTATTACCCCTTATTGGGGGCAGAACAGCCCTATTGGGTTTATTTAATGGTTAAATGATTCCCTTTTCTCTGTAATAATAAAACAGTACCTGTACTTGATCCCAACTAAGATATTATTACCCCTTATTGGGGGCAGAACAGCCCTATTGGGTTTATTTAATGGTTAAATGATTCCCTTTTCTCTGTAATAATAAAACAGTACTTGTACTTGATCCCAACTAAGATATAATTACCCCTTATTGGGAGCAGAACAGCCCTATTGGGTTTATTTAATGGTTAAATGATTCCCTTTTCTCTGTAATAATAAAACAGTACTTGTACTTGATCCCAACTAAGATATAATTAATCCTTATCAGAGATAAAACGATTCTATTGGGTTTAATTAATTATTTTTTAGAAGACCTAAAGTCTGGTGATCCAAATTACAGAAAGCTCCCTTATCTGGAAAACCCCGGGTCCTGAGCATTCTGGATAATAGATCCTGTATCTCTATGCTTTCACACAATATATAGGTCATTTGTCAGGGCTATTGGTACCTTTGCATATATTCATTATCTGGCTTTTATTTTCCTTCAGATTTGTTTATCCCCCCTTGACTTGTATCCATTTAGTTTTTTGAAGACCAAGGATTGCATATCAAGTTTACATTTACTTTCTATATTGAATATATTCTTACAGTCAAATGTATCACCTTCATGGAGAGATGATTCACATTTTCAGTCTTTATTTAACCTGTAATAGTGCTCATATCAGGAATTTGTTATGTTTCTCTGCCTATTTTTAGCCTGTAGATGAAAGCATTTCTAATGCAGATAATGATACACTAAAACAGCACTATTCGTCAGCAGCCATAAATAATATTAAATTAGCATTTTCTCTCTCAGGGCTTTGCAAGTTTATAAATATATTTCAATACAAATAATACTAAAATAATACAACATTTTTTTTATTCTATATTTTCTCAATATCAACCCAAAAATGACTGATCAATCAAAAGTAATTTTTTAAAAAAATATGAAAATATATATATATATATATATTGAGTAGAGTCCAGATATCGGCACTCACCAAAATAATAGCCACTGTCCGGGTGCTAACCCTATATTCATGCACCTTCTCCAAGAAAGCACTCACGGACCAATATAGAAATAAAATAATTTATTAAACAAAAAAGTCTACGCGTTTCAATCCATATAGGATCGTCATCAGGACAATATCAGGAAGTGAGGTGCACGGTTAAATACAAACATGATCCAATCAGTGCATAGAAACAATTTAAAACACAATTAACCCATTAAGTGCAAAATAAATATAAAATCCCATAGTAAATCGCTATGTATAACAACTAAGCGATATGCCACCCATATCAGACCCATTTTGACCATCAAAATCATGTAATATAGTTCCAATAATTATGTCCCTTCCGGGGACATGAAGGTAAAAAACGTGCAAATATATAGTTATCATAAGTATATATATTGAGTATATTTAAAAGAAAAAAATATATATATATATTAAGTATATTAAAAAGAAAAAGAAATAAATATATATATATTGAGTAAATTAAAAAGAAAAAAATATATATATATATTGAGTATATTAAAAATAAAAATAAATAAATATATATATATATATAAATATTTTTTTCTGTATCAGATGCATTTATTATGTTTAAATACAGTGTTCTTTGGACACTTATATATATATATATATATATATAGCTTACAAAGCTGACATTTTTTTACATTTAGTATCTATGCAGACATTTTATTTTCTGCTTTGTGCTTTTAATTCTTCTTTCATAAAATTCAAATACAATTAACATGTAATAAAATCCTCTTCTATTTTGGTCCCATATTTGTTTCAGGTTTTACATTTGGAGAAAAAAACAATATAATAGAGATGTACAAATAAAATAGATGATATAAATAATGTTTTGTTTTGGTTTTTTTTTTAAATTTTGCCGTTTTTCTTGTTTTTTTGCAATTACTACAAAAGTAAATGATTGCCGACATATAAAAGACACATATGATGGCGAGGCATGAATTATAAATGATGGAACAGGCGAATACCAATATTAAAAATTGATTAGGCGGCAATTATAGAAAACTAAGCAGAGCATTCCCGTTTCCCTGGAAACATTAATGAAAGATCATTTTCTATTGACGTAAGCTGCCCCGCTGATTGCTTCTGGACTTTTTCATGGAGACCCTAAATGGTTAAAATGTTTACATTCCCTATAAAATGTTACACTTTTGGTGCAAATAAAAAAATGAAATTAAAAAAAGCACCACCAGAAGACAAAGTTTTAATTTTTTTCCCCCAGAAATGTAACAAATCTATTATTTTGGGTTCAGGCAAATACTAAATCCTCCACAAAAGATTTGGCTGAATACTGAACTGAACTGGAAGTTACAAATTCAAGTTTACAAAACTTTTAAAAAAATGCATGACCTGTAAACAAAAATTGGCCTTTTTAGTTGTTTGGGGCTGTAAAGTCTTGTGATTTGCGTGGGCTGAACAATAACGATTTAGCTGAATTTGAATCCGAATCCTGCAAAAAGTACTGGGATTTGGCCAATTACCTAACCAAATCCTTGTTTTTGTACTTTTTTTTAGGGTGATTTGTAGTTTTTTAAGCAAAACATATGAAAAATAGCTATTACAACATACTACTACAGGTATAGGACCCATTATCCAGAATGCTCGGGACCAAGGGCATTCCGGATAAGGGATCTTTCTGTAATTTGGATCTTCACACCTTAAGTCTATTAAAAAATCAATAAAACGTTAATTAAACCCAATAGGAATCTTTTGCATCCAATAAGGATTATTTATATCTTAGTTGGGATCAATTACAAGGTACTGTTTTATTTCTACATAGAAAAAGGAAATCAGTTTTAAAATTCTGAATTATTTGATTAAAATGGAGTCTATGGGAGACGGGCTTTCCGTAATTCGGAGCTTTCTGGATAACGGGTTTCCGGATAAGGGGTCCGATACCTGTACTATATACTTTTATTGTGGAACCAACATTTGCAACAAAACAAAGATTATACATATATTATATCATATTTATTGCAGACTTTTTAGAATGTGTTATTCTTAAAATTTCCTTTATGAATATGGCCAAAAAAAAAATATATTTTTTAACAGACTTTCCTTTCACAATGCTATATCTGCAAAATATCTGCTTCTCCTACAAATAATGAATAAGTCCTAGAATAGGCGTAAAACTGATATTTGATATTGATATTAGTGATGGGTAGTGATGAGTGAATTATCTACAGCGAATTTCCGCATTTCACCATTGGCGAATTATCTTGTGACAAATCCGCCGTGGAAAAATTAGTTACGCGTCAAAGAAAGTTGTGGACGTGTCAAAAAAAGTTGCACAAAAATAGGTGCAGTTGCGTAAAAATTCAGCATGGTCACGTCAAAAAAATTGTGTGACAAATGCGTTTCGCGGATTTTTTGCCCTTTCGTGAATTTTTCTGCGAAGTGAAATGGGACAGATCATCACTAGTGATGGGGGCACTCTAGAAAAATAAAGATTCTCTAAAAGCCAGGTGTTTAGATGGAATTCATATTATCAGTAGTGATGAGCGAATCTGTCCTGTTTTGCTTTGCCAAAAAATTCGCGAAACGACAGCAAAATTTGCGAAACAGCAAAAAATTCACGAAACGTATTTGTTGCGTGATTTTTTTGTCGCCCGCATCTTTTTTTTGTCGCCTGCGCCCATTTTGATGCAACCACGACTTTTTTAGACGAACAACAAATTTTTCAGTAGCTAATTTTCTCGTAAGTTTCGCAAAACAATTTGCCAATAGCGAAATGTGGAAATTCACTGCGAATCTATGCTTGGCGAAAAAAATTTGCTTATCACTAATTATCAGTCCAAAGGTTTGCAGTAGATTGCTTCCCGCAGAGAAATATCACAATCCCAGATAATGTTATGAACCACAGGCGCTGCCACTAGTGACGGGCAAAATAATTCGCCAGGTACTGGTGAAAAATCCGAAAAACAGTGAAAATGTCAGGCAGCAAAAAAAACTACACGCACAACAATTTATTGTGACAAAAAAATTACGCCGCGTCCAAAAATTTGTGCGTAAAAATATGACGCACCTAAAAAAAATTAATGCGCACGATGTGCATCACAATAATATTTTTTTTTGCTGACTTTTGAGTTTTTTTCTTTCAATCGTTTGCAAACATTCATCTTTTGAAAACTCCGATTGGAATTTTAGACCAAAAACATTTTTAGATGCTGAAATTTTACGTTTGACTTTTCCTAATTTTTTTTTGTGCTTAATAAATATCAAGCCCTAATTCATATTTATAAGTTCCAGGGGCATAAATTCTACAATGATTAACTTTTGCAGGCTTGTCTACTCAGTTATTACAAACCACGACAAAAAAGTGTCCGCGAAAAAAACCTGTGAAAATCTCAAATTTTCTGTGTTTGTAAGAATTTTCGTGAGATAGGTACGTTGGGGGTGAAGACACACAGAGCTACTAGTAGCAGCTACTTGTCACAGCTACAAAAATAAACAATGCTGATCATTTACTGATAATTGTCTCTACGTGTGTTTAGCAGAGGCAATTCTAAGGGGCACATTTACTAACCCACGAATCCAAATTGGAAAAATTCCGATTGGAAAACGAACATTTTGCGACTTTTTCGTATTTTTTGTGATTTTTTCGGCGCCTTTACGACTTTTCGGAAATTGTCGCGACTTTTTCGTTACCCATACGATTTGCGCGAAAAAACGTGAGTTTTTCGTAGCCATTACAATGCGCTCGTATCTTGTCGCGACTTTTTCGTATTGAGCGCTCGTAAGCGGCGGGCGAAACTTTCAGACTTAGCATGATTTTGGAAGCCTCCCATAGGACTCAATGGCACCCTGCAGCTCCAACCTGGCCCAAGGAAAGTCTCCCATAGGGCTCAATGGCACTCTGCAGCTCCAACCCGGCCCAAGGAAAGTCTCCCATAGGGCTCAATGGCACTCTGCAGCTCCAACCCGGCCCAAGGAAAGTCTCCCATAGGGCTCAATGGCACTCTGCAGCTCCAACCCGGCCCAAGGAAAGTCTCCCATAGGGCTCAATGGCACTCTGCAGCTCCAACCCGGCCCAAGGAAAGTCTCCCATAGGGCTCAATGGCACTCTGCAGCTCCAACCCGGCCCAAGGAAAGTCTCCCATAGGGCTCAATGGCACTCTGCAGCTCCAACCTGGCCCGAGGAAAGTCTCCCATAGGGCTCAATGGCACTCTGCAGCTCCAACCCGGCCCAAGGAAAGTCTCCCATAGGGCTCAATGGCACTCTGCAGCTCCAACCTGGCCCAAGAAAAGCCTTCCATAGGGCTCAATGGCACTCTGCAGCTCCAACCTGGCCCAAGGAAAGTCTCCCATAGGGCTCAATGGCACTCTGCAGCTCTAACCCGGCCCAAGGAAAGCCTCCCATAGGGCTCAATGGCACTCTGCAGCTCCAACCTGGCCCAAGGAAAGTCTCCCATAGGGCTCAATGGCACTCTGCAGCTCCAACCCGGCCCAAGGAAAGTCTCCCATAGGGCTCAATGGCACTCTGCAGCTCCAACCCGGCCCAAGGAAAGTCTTCCATAGGGCTCAATGGCACTCTGTAGCTTCAACCCGGCCCAAGGAAAGTCTCCCATAGGGCTCAATGGCACTCTGCAGCTCCAACCCAGCCCAAGGAAAGTCTCCCATAGGACTCAATGGCACTCTGCAGCTCCAACCCGGCCCAAGGAAAGTCTCCCATAGGGCTCAATGGCACTCTGCAGCTCCAACCCGGCCCAAGGAAAGTCTCCCATAGGGCTCAATGGCACTCTGCAGCTCCAACCTGGCCCAAGGAAAGTCTCCCATAGGGCTCAATGGCACTCTGCAGCTCCAACCCGACCCAAGGAAAGTCTCCCATAGGGCTCAATGGCACTCTGCAGCTCCAACCCGGCCCAAGGAAAGTCTCCCATAGGGCTCAATGGCACTCTGCAGCTCCAACCTGGCCCAAGGAAAGTCTCCCATAGGGCT
This sequence comes from Xenopus tropicalis, assembly GCF_000004195.4. Taxonomy (NCBI): domain Eukaryota; kingdom Metazoa; phylum Chordata; class Amphibia; order Anura; family Pipidae; genus Xenopus; species Xenopus tropicalis. Next base: position 19,026,174 of record NC_030681.2, read on the forward strand.
CAATGGCACTCTGCAGCTCCAACCTGGCCCAAGAAAAGTCACCATACTGAAGCTTGAATGAATCCGAATCTTTCGTACTCGGCGTGAAGGCTACGAAAAAGTCGCGACTTTTCGCGCAAGTAGTAACGCTACGAAAAAATCGCCAGATTTTGCGCAACATTCGGAATGGCAATGAAAAAGTTGCGACAATTTTCCGAAAAATCGCCAAATACCGATCAGTACGAAAAAAACGCAATCGGATGCATTCGGCCCGTTCGTGAGTAAGTAAATGTGCCCCTTAGTATTGTCTATGGCAGGGGATTTTCTGGAGTTTTGTGGCTGTGACAAGTAGTTGCTACTAAGTAGCTCTGTGTGTCTTCACCCTAAAAGTTTAAAAAAAAAAAACTGAATTGTGGCAAAAAATGTAAATGTTGATAAATCAGCCCCATAGCAATGGCTATTTGTTTTCCTGAGTAATCTTTTCCTTTGGCTGGAAAATGATAGCCTTGGTATGCTCTTTATTTTTGGGCAGATTCAGTTTATACCAAGAAGATAATCTTATGTTAAATAGATGCTTCCAATAGGTGTACCGGGCCCTATTAGGATAAACTCTACGCATATTCCAATGCGATTGTCATTTAAAAGGGCACTAACTCTTGCCTAGAGGGACAGTTTATGTTACGTCAAGTAGTTCAGTTTAAGTGTGATCTGGGGCATTGAAAATGCAAACGAAGCATTCCTTTGTTAAAGTGAAAACCAATACTATCGCCATTGTGTGACTTGTTGCTGTTCCTTGCCTTCTGTATTGTCTTGCTAATGATGACAAATTTCCACCATTTACATTAACAACATTTTCCACAGGAGCTCTCCTTAAGGTGGCCATACACGGACCGATTTTTTACTTACAAACGACCGATTCCCGAACGATCCGATGCTATCGTTAAGTTATCGTATAGTTGGTGGTGTACGAACGATCGTCGGCCCACTAAACGAGCCGACATTATCGTCCCCAAAATCGATCGGCCAGGTTTAAAAATTTTGGTCGTTTAACGATAAAATCTGCCAGTTGGTGTGAGTGTCAGACATTTGTCTTTCAACTATTGTTCTCTGCGCATGTCACGATTGCCAGCAGCAGAAGTCAACGACATCGATCGTACGTAGATGTACGATCGTAGGTATTTTACGATAATGATGCGACAAAATCTTTCCCGAATTATCGTTGCCCGTGGATGGCATATCGTATGGGAACTCGATCGCCATACGATCGTTTGTCGATATAATCGTTCATCGCACAACGAGCGAAATCGCCTCGTGTATGGCCACCTTTAGTCCCCGAGCAACACTCAGACATGGAGGACACAGTACTGGAAGAATAACAAAGAGTTCTGAAATTAAACTCAATTGTTTTGTTTAAAGGGAAACTATACCCCCAAACAATGTAGGACACTATAAAAGTATATTGTATAAACAAGCTCATATGTAAAACCCTGCTTCATCTAAATAAACCATTTTCATAGAAATATACTTGTTTAGTAGTATGTGCCATTGGGCAATCCTAAATAGAAAATTGTCAATTGGGATCATAGGATTCACAGTGCACACAAACAAGCCAAGGCACACATACATGCTAGGCCCCATCAGCCAATTAATGGAGTTCTGTCTTTTGCTCCCACACTACTTCCTGAAATAGTTATTATTTCCTGTCAGGTGATCTCTGAGGGAACACACAGCCCATCACAATATGGTGGATCAAGGAAAAAGATGTAAAGGGGCAATATTTACTGATACAGGTATGGGATCCCTTATCTGGAAACCTGTTATCCAGAAAGTTATGAATTACAAAAAGGTCATAGACTCCATTATAAGCAAATAATTAAATTTTTTAAAAATGATTTCCTTTTTCTCTGTAATAATAAAACAGTACCTGTACTTGATCCCAACTAAGATATAATTACCCCTTATTGGGGGCAGAACAGCCCTATTGGGTTTATTTAATGGTTAAATGATTCCCTTTTCTCTGTAATAATAAAACAGTACCTGTACTTGATCCCAACTAAGATATAATTACCCCTTATTGGAGGCAAAACAAGCCTATTTGGTTTATTTAATATTTAAATGATTTTTGCAGACTTAAGTTATGGAGATCCAAATTACAGAAAAATCCCTTATCCGGAAAACCCCAGGTCCCGAGCATTCTGGATAACAGGTCCCATACCTGTATATATACTTAATATGATATAAAGTATCTGTTGGTTAAGTATTCTTTCTGGGGGTAAAGTTGTCCTTTGAACCATAGGTTATCATTAATCTTAAGGGAATATTTATAGAAGTATGTGAATAAGTTGCCTTAGTATATACACCAAATGCTGTCATTTTAATGCCATAGTAGTTGGCACAAATTTCCATGTACCATAGTTATAAAGCTGTGTAATTAATTTGGGAAACATATATTGACGATTTATCCACATTCCATCGAAGAATTTCTTTCCCTCCTGAGCTTGTCTCATTGACTTTAAAGGGTTAGACTAGGGGGCAGGTTTACTAAGATCCGATTTCTTTTTGGGCTTAAAACACGATACGGCAAAATTCGGAGTAACCACAATAATTTCTAAAGTTCTAAAATGTCACGAAAATGCTTTTATTATTTGTATGAATTGCATTCCGAAAGTCACAATATTTTTGGGCCAAAAGGTTTGTTAAGCCACGAAAACCCTTCTGGCTTTGATGCCTTCCATGTCTGGCTTTGGAAGCCTTCCATAGGACTCAATGGTACTCGACAGATCAAACCTGGTAAAAAGATAGTCTTGAGGAAAGTTTAACCAAAGCTTTAAAGAATTCCGAAATGTTCATAGTCTTTGGGCAAAGTACGATTTTTTTTGTGGTTTTCTCAACGAAAACCACAAAGAAATTGTGGAATTTTAACGAACTTTTCGCATACATTCTAAACTGTTCTATAAGTTAAAAAAAAGTTTGAAAAAATACGAAATTATCTCAAATTGTTTAGTAAATGTGCCCCTAGGTGTTTCAGTGGTGTAAATAAAGGCTTTATGATTGGTGTTATCCTGACATACTGTACATACCCACTGTATTAAATGCAAACTAGGCTGCTAAGTGTGCGGGTTGTGTGAGTGTCATATAACTGTGGTCAATGGCCAGTCACAGGGGAGGCTGGAGTTACCCATAAGTCAACCTGTAACTGATACACATCACTGTAATTGCTCTTCTCAAGGGAGGTCATTGGTGACTTTTCTCCTTCCATTGCCCGATTCTCCAACCACTGGACTGCTGCAATACACCTGTTTATAGGAATTTATGCACTAGGGTTTTCAGGACTGTATCATGCACACTCCGACCAATTATGTAGATGCACTTATACGATTTCTAAGCCCATGAACCAGAACACCTGGGTGAAGTGGGAACAGGGAGGGAAGAGTAGCCTCAGGCACTTACTTCTGGTCTGTGACAATCTACATGAGCCAATGGGAGGGACAAGGTAATGGACAACTAATTGAGATGAAATTGCCTGACCATTTCCTCTGTGTAGGGCTACTTAATGTACAGGTATGGGGCCCTTTATCCGGAAACCCATTATCCAGAATTATGGAAAGTCCATCTCCAGTAGACTCCATTATAAGCAAATAATTTTAATTTTACAATGATTTCCTTTTTCTCTGCAATAATAAAACAGTACCTTGTACTTGATCCCAACTAAGATATAATTACCCCTTATTGGGGGCAGAACAGCCCTATTTGGTTTATTTAATAGTTAAATGATTCCTTTTCTCTGTAATAATAAAACAGTACCTGTACTTGATCCCAACTAAGATATAATTACCCCTTATTGGGGGCAGAACAGCCCTATTGGGTTTATTTAATGGTTAAATGATTCCCTTTTCTCTGTAATAATAAAACAGTACCTGTACTTGATCCCAACTAAGATATAATTACCCCTTATTGGGGCAGAACAGCCCTATTGGGTTTATTTAATGGTTAAATGATTCCCTTTTCTCTGTAATAATAAAACAGTACCTGTACTGGATCCCAACTAAGATATAATTACCCCTTATTGGAGCCAAAACAATCCTATTGGGTTTAATTACTGTTTAAATCATTTTTTTAGTAGACGTAAGGAAGGAGATCTGAATTACAGAAAGACCCCTTATCCAGAAAACCCCAGGTCCGAGCATTCTGGATAATGGGTCCCATACCTGTATAGCAGTAAGGCATATACAGTGCAGTGTATACTACAGGGGACTGATTTCCAGCCCTCTGTTGTTTTCTTGCCTAGACATCACAATGTAGAGCCTTGAATCATTAAAACTATTTTAAAATACTCTGGTTATTTATGAAGTAATGGATTCAAGTTTGCCACAACACTTCCGTCCCATTGCCCCATTCATTGGTTTTACATACACCCAATATTAGCCCAGGTGAAGTAACTACCACACTATCAAAGGGGGCAGTGCTCCCTTACACTGCCATGTAGCGCCCATGGTGCCAAGCGGGATATACAGATCTGGGTATGTTCTTAGAGGAAAACTATACCCCACCCCCCGCAAACAATGAAGGTCTCTAAAAATATATCACAAAAACAGCTCCTATGTAAAACCCTGCTTCATCTAAATAAACCATTTTCATAAAAATATACCTTGAATGGAGAAAGTCTTTTACTCCCACACTACTTCCTGTTACAGTCAGAGCTGCATTATTTCTGGTCATGTGATCTCTGAGGGAACACACAGCCCATCACAAAATGGCGGCTCAAGGGAAAAGATGTAAAAGGGCAATATTTGCTGATTTTGAATAGGTCACTTAATATTATATAAACTATCTGTTGGTTACGTATTCATTCTGGGGGTATAGTTGTCGTGTTGGTGCAGTAGCCAGAGAGTCAATTGGCATTTGCTTGAAACAGCTTACTAATAACTGCTTGGCTGAAATGAACCAAGGACATATTGCCCTTGCCCAGTAGCTTAGTGCTGTGTGAGAGCCCCGCTGGGAGCAGTTGTACAGAAACCTATTGAAATGAAGATGTAATCAGGAGAAACAGATAAACGCTGCAGGTATGTAATACTGTGAATTCCAGTTCCAGTTTTGCCAATTAACCAAACAAATGAAATATTTAGTTATAGCCCAGATGTGCTGCTGTTCATGGAACCCTACTAAGGCATTTATTTCTTGGTTCTTGGCTATTGTAACATCTGCAAGAAGAAGTATAAATTTAGGTTTTTACTTAAAAAAGTCTGGAATAATAATTTGTTGGATTTATCAATCTGTAATTAAAATGAGTCCCTGCTTATTCCCAATATATTGATATGTTTCATAAGTTCATTTTATAGCTCTGTGCTGCATCGTTGGCAAATGGTAAAACCAGGCTTATCTTGTATACAAAAGTAACGTGATGTCTGGATCAGATGTTCAATGTTGCTGGGAGTTTCCAAGCCAACTACTGACCCAACTGCTGTCCAACTCAGTCTAACTCCTACTTTCCTACTTCACCATCCTCTGTGGGGTCGTTCCAACAGCTTTAACCTAGACTGACCCAACAAGTTCATTCTAGTGCAGGTATTGGACCTTTTACCCAGAATGCTCTGGTCCTGGGATTTTCCAGATAAGTGGTCTTTCCATATTTTAGATTTCCATATTTTAAGTTTACTAAAAAAATCATTTAAACATTAAATCAACCCAATAGGATTGTTTTGCCTCCAGTAAACATTTATTATATAGTAGTTGGAATCAAGTACATGGTGCTAGTTATTATTACAGAGAAAAAGAAAATCATGTTGAAAAATTTGTATTATTTGATTAAAATGGAGTCTATGGGAGATGGCCTTCCTGTAATTCGGAGCCTTCTGGATAGCTGATTTCCAGATAATGGATCCTATACCTGTACATAATTAGAAAGTGCTCCTTTAGAGTGAAGACATACAGAGCTACTTAGTAGCAGCTACTTGTCAGGGCTACTAAACTCCAGAAAATCCCCTGCCATAGACAATACTGAGAATTGCCTCTGCTAAAACACACATAGAGACAATTATCAGTAAATGATCAGCATTGTGTATTTTAGTAGCCACAAGTAGCTGCTACTAGTAGCTCTGTGTGTCTTCACCTTTAATAATTAAGGATAATAATTTTTACTTAGCGAAAGCAATTTATATGAATAGTATATTAAAAAACATCAGAAAAGTGGAACAATGTACAATATGATTATTTAAAGTTCTGCTCTTAACCAATATGGGGTAGACAAGCTTTGGGTCCAAGCATAAGTGCAGACAATGATTCTCACCATTATTATGTCAATCCTTTATGCCTCAGAATAATTTTTATGCACAGCATGGAATATAGAGCATTGGTTATCTGGGAACTTTATAAATATGACATTTCAAGAGGTTTTTAAGTTAGTCTGTCTCAGTTGGGGTCCTCTCTTACAAGAAGGCACGAATGCAGAATTTTTAGTGTGTGCATCAAACTTTTACATTTCTTTCAGAGAAAGGACAGCTTTGCAATTCATTGGGGTGCTTTTAGCAGAAAAAAAGCATAAATGCCAATGGAGTCAGTTAAAGTTGGATATAAAAAAGTGCTCTGAATATATATAGCCATGCCTGTAATACCCTGCATTAGCTGAACTTGGTAGAGCACTTGCTTATAAATATGAATTTACAAGTTGAAGTATATACATGTACATACACATACATTCATACACCATTACCTGCAGTTCTATAAATCTGCAAGAGTTACATACTGTATATGTGCACTAAGAAAAATGAATATAATAAATGAAATAAAAATGTTGTTATCCAGTAGTAATGGGCAAAATAATTCGGCATGCATGGATTTGCGGCGCATTTCCGTGTTTCGCCATTGGTGGTTTATTTTGCAAAACAGGCAACAAAATTCCCAGTGGAAAAATTTGCTGCGCGATACCTCTTGTATTCCAGTGCGCCAGTGGGGTGTCAATAATAGCTTTAGGGGTGTATTTATTAACTTTGGAGGCAAACATCACCACTGATGTTGCCCATAGCAACCAATCAGATCTTTGCTTGTGTTTTCTAACTTGTAGGTGAACGTTGAAATCTAATTGCAGATTGGTTGCTATGGGCAACATCACCGGCGATGTTAATCTCCATTAATATGCCCCTATCGCTATTATTGACACCACACAGGCGCATTGGAATGCCAGAAGTTACAAGTGTGCTATTCACTAGGTGCAAGTAGGGCTTCCACCTGAAGGGTATATTACTGGCCTGGCTAGTAAAAATGATACTTGTTGCCAATGTTATAAATAGGGAAGAAAGTTAAAATAGAAAGGAAGGCTGTTTTTTCCATGGAAGGTGGCAACCCTAGGTACAAGTCAGTTTCATATGAAGGCTCAAAATACTAAAGCAGGGCCCCCAAACCTTTTTTACTTGTGGGCCACGCTCAGATGTAAAAAGTGTTGGTGAGCCACACAAGCATGGAGGTGCCAAATAAGGACTGTGATTGGCTATTTGGTAGCTCCTTGTGAACTGCTAGCCTACAGGAGGCTTTGCTTGGAGTAAAACTGTGTCTCTGGGCTTCCTAAACTTGCCTCCCAATCGGCACCTACTTTGAGGCCACTGGGAGCAACATTCAAGGGGTTGTGATTAACATGTTGCTTATGGGCCACTGGTTGCCTTTATTTATCCTTTCTCAAAGGATTCAGGGTTCGGCTGGATCCTAAATAATGAATTTTGTGCATCCCTGTTAGAAATCATTATGTTCCAGTAAATATATTCCAACAGAACCAAAAGTTGATGATTAAAGTTGGTCAATAGTGGAACAAAGTCTCCATTTCCTCCTGGTGGAAATGCTCCAAAAACAACTTTAGGCGGCATCTTCTGGGTGCACCCCTCTAAAGTCTCTTTATCTTGAAACTTTGGATCAGAACATACCAGGGTGGAGCTAAAAGTTCCTTGGAACTCCAATAAGAATGACTTTCTCATCTTCTAAGCAAATGCAATTTGGGTGGTGCCAAAGGCTGCCTGTTTGGCCATCCGCACAAAGATTAAAATAAGACTGTTCCTTATTAGCATGGACTCAACAAGTGTTTTTGTGCAGAATTAAACGCATATTTTTACAGTATTTAGTTAATCTTGACTCTTGTTTAATAAGAGAAAGGCTGAACTCTTCACCTCTTCCATATGAACTCATCCCCAAACTATTTCTACTAAGACACATACCTTCTACCATTTAAACTGCTTCCAACTTAATAATCAGTTCTCATGTTTCTGTTATGTGCAGACTGTTGTTGCCGTCCCTTCCATCTATATACCCATTATATAAACATGCATTGAGAAATACTAGTATGACTAATTTAGCCTGACAGGTAATATAGCTAAAGGGGCCGCTCTGTACATAAGCAAACTGCCTGTTTATGCTGCACGGTAAAGGTCATTCAACAGGAAATGTTATAATACTGCGACTCTTGTAATATAGAGCTTATGTAACATTATGGGCAAAGCTTGCTCTGGTCTTCTAAGCCGTTACCACCAACCAGCAGTTAGCTTACATTGGTCTAAAGCAACAAGTACAGGTATGGCAGGGATCCCCAACCTTTTATACCCAAGAGCCACATTCAAATGGCAAAAGTGTCGGGGAGCAACACAAGCATGGAAAAAGTTCTTGGGGGTGCAAATATGAGCTATAATTGGCTATTTGGTAGCCCCTATGTGGACTGGCAGCCTATAGAAGGCTCTGTTTGGCTTTACCCTAGTTTTTATGCAATCAGCACTTGCCTCCAAGTCAGGAATTTAAAAATTGAGCACCTACTTTGAGGCCACTGGGAGCAACATCCAAGGGGTTGGGGAGCAACATGTTGCTCACGAACTACTGGTTGGGGATCACTGAGGTATGGGATCCCTTATCCAGAAACCCATTATCCAGAAAGCTCTGAATTACTGAAAGCCCATCTCCCATAGACTCCATTTTAATCAAATAATTCAGAATTTTAAAACTGATTTCCTTTTTCTCTGTAATAATAAAACAGTACCTGTACTTGATCCCAACTAAGATATAATTACCCCTTATTGGGGGCAGAACAGCCCCATTGGGTTTATTTAATGGTTAAATGATTTCCTTTTCTCTGTAATAATAAAACAGTACCTTGTAATTGATCCCAACTAAGATATAAATAATCCTTATTGGAGGCAAAGCAATCCTGTTGCGTTTAATTAATGTTTTATTGATTTTTTAGTAGACTTAAGGTATGGAGATCCAAATTACGGAAAGACCCATTATCCGGAATACCCTTGGTCCCGAGCATTCTGGATGAGCTACATAAATAGATATTTTCATGGTACATGGTTGGATCATTGTGTTGGATTATTGTCAGTCGCTGGCAGGTAATGGCAAATGGCACAAAGGGGAAAAGGTGTTACTTTTTTCATCCAATCATTGATGGATCTTAAATGTAATAAATCCTTCCTCTCGCCACTACCCACAATGCAGTATTCCTTCATAGTATGTCCAAAACCCATCTCTGTCTTTCTCAACCAGGTGCTAATTTCAGTCCTTATCCTATCCCATCTAAACTACTGCAATCTACTACTAACTGGTCTCCCAGTCTCCTACCCTTCTCATCTACAGCTAGAACACTGCTGCAAGGATTCTCCTGCTGTACCTTAAGGGCTCTGGCACACGGGGAAATTAGTCGCCCGCGACAAAACTCCATGTTCGCGGGCGACTAATCTCCCCAAGTTGTCATGACCCGCCATCCCACCAGCGAACAAGTAAGTCGCCGGCTGGATGGCACACGCGGCAGAGCAATTTCCCGAAATCGCGCCACCGCATGTGCCATCCCGCCGGCAACTTACATGTTCGCCGGTGGGATGGCGGGTCATGGCAACTCGGGGAGATTAGTCGCCCGTGACAAGGGAGATTTGTTGCGGGCGACTAATCTCCCCATGTGCCAGAGCCCTAAAGGAGAAGGAAAGGTCTAACTACTTGGAGGGGGGGTTCCAAAATGTTAGGCACCCCCCAGTGATTGCAAACACTTACCTGATACCCCAGGCCAGTGCTCCTGTTAGCAGAAAAACCATTGTGCAAAAAATGTATATGTGCACAGTTGTGCTATATAAATACATACATAAATTAGGGAACAATAAATTGATGACAAGTCTGAGAGCCCCTGGTTTAGAAGGGAAAGTTTGTAGACAGTTGCTGTTTCCTTCTGAGAAATGGAAGAACTAAATGTAGAAACCCAATATGCTCTTTTTAAAAAAGTTTTCTCTTGTCTAATGACAATGTGACCCTTAACCAAGAATGTGAAGGATATCAGTACTTAGTTTTGTAGCGCTGGAGGTCAAAAAGATTAAAACAGATGATACGAGCCACAAACAAGCTCATTATTTCCTTCATATCCGGTGACTTGCACATTTGGAGCACCTTAGCACCCCTGAACAAGCACACCGCTGTCACTGACTATGTTATTAATAATGCTTCCATGTGTAATATGAAATGCCTGTACAGGAGGCTCAGTACAAACTAATGGCAAACAATCAGTATTAGCAAATTAACTCTGCTCCAGACTAAAATAAAGCAAAATAATCCGTCAGAAATAAGGAATTAGTCTCGGAAATAAGTCAAGAATTATCTTATCCCAAAGTCATACAGGTATTTGATTGAAACAGTAGTACTTGTAGCTGTATTCAAATGCCCTATACCTACAGAGGGGCTTCCATTTTGCATGGGAAGGGCTACATGTTACCCAATCTTGCCAGATCCTCTTCATAGGCCGATGAAGGTTTTTGATAATCTTGAATCCCAATGTACAGAGCTTATCAGATGGGGCACCTTGGAAAATCGGATCAAGCCTCCAAAACTGATCAGAATTATTCAAAAAATCTTGTGCTTACGAGAGACTCCAATTAACAGGGAGATTTGTTTATAGATATTTACACTCTCTAAGGATTTAATCCATAGCAACATGGAAGATTTTCATGGTTGCTTGGGGGACAAGGTTAAACAATGGGATAGCCCCAGGATATTAAAGAGAAATATGCCACATATAGAAGGAGGATAGAATATCCATGTGTTTTTCTTACTAGACAGATAATTATAACTAGACAGACAAGCATAGTTGACTGTGTTAATAGAACAATTTTTCAGCATATTGTTAACAAGAATAGGTAGGCAGTACTACTTTTTACCACAATTTGGGAATATCAAAGCAAAAAAATCAAATTCAAATATTTTCAAATGTGAGTTTTCTGAAATCAGTTTGTTAATCAAAATCAAATATTTTCAAATATGAGTTTCCAAACTTAAATTTTCATGATTTATCAACTGAAAAAAATGTCAAAATTCTGAGTAAAAAATGTGGTAACTAAAACCTAGCGAGCTGCTATAGATTTCAATGGGAGGTGTGTTTTCAACATTCAAGGTATTTTATAATTTGAATATTGAAGAATAAGTGGAACAATGTCATTTTTGTGGCAATAGAAAAAATTGTGATTGCAAAAAAAACAAAACAAAACATTTTTTTTTGCCTCATTTTACAAAAAATGGGAACACTTTTTTTTGCAGAAAAATTTTGACATTTTGAAAATTCAAGCAAGTTGGTTTATTTATAAAATGTTAATAAACATGAAAAACACAACCGGTGATCAGGTTTTGTCCCAATTATTAATTTCTTTTCCAACATATTAATTTTAATGTGCCACAATTGCCTAGATTTTCATACAAACTAAAATAAATAAATCTGCCCCTAAGCGAGCTAAAGATTTTATCATTTATAAGGCAAAAAATGATTTTAATGACCCCCATATGCACCCAATCAAACGCCTTTCCAGTCTCTGTATTCAAGTCTTCCTGCCTGCACCCCACAAGGGTGTTGTTGTTGGATGCTTGTAGCTGGGCATTAACCGTCCATAATGGTTACTGCACTTGCAATAAACAAAGAATATTCTAAGGCAGCAGTCCTGCTAAAATGGTTCCTTCCTTCCACTTTTCAGTGTCTCTGTATGAATCCAAAGTTACCGCCACAGAAAAGTCTCGGCTCTCATTTCAGGCACTGCGTGCATAGAAAGTGCAAAAGAGACAGAAAGATTGACAAAAGGCCTAAGCTGTTTTTAAATGGCTGAAGCAGACAACTCATCCCTTCACTGAGCATCAATATAAGCCTGACGTCTTTAGATTTCCCCCTAGGGGAATTCACTCATCCATTTGCACAACAGTTTGCATTATTAGTTTGGTAATTACTGTTGTAACACAATAAAGATCTTAGCCTCATGGTGTTTCCAACAATCGCCTCCCCCGAGGACGCTCACCAGGTGTCCATGCTATATTTTTCTTTGCGTATATTAGGGTGGTGTTAACACAGGTTAAATGCAGACGAGCAGCATACCAGCGTTTTAGTTACTGAATGCTATAATGGGGGAGTGGGATGACAGCTGCACAAATCAGCAGACACTTGTTCTCATCTTGGATCTTAATAGGAAGTAAAGCATCCCAGGTAGATTATTTGCCTCTCAGCGTATGTCAATTGTATTTCAAAAACAAATACCCCGTATTGATCTTTCTTTCAATGATAATCCGGAATTTGATCCCTCTTAATTGTCAGCCGTGCAACCTAAGTATGTATGAATTAGTGAAAGTGACATACTGAAAAGCATAATAGACCTAGAGATACACACACTTCCAGTAAATAATATGGATACAGTATGTTGTTTTGGGGATGAATATATGTATATATATATATACTATCCAACATACGCGCAGCACTTCATTATTATAAATTGGTATTAATGCACTTTTAGGCAAGGAGAATCCAACCTTACAGGCAGTAAAGGAAAATATCTGAAAACAATTTGGTTACATACATAAGCTGACACTTGGATAGTATATAATTTAGCTTCACCAGGTGCACCCTAATTCACTTTCCTAAACTATAGGCTGAGCAACATTGCTGCTGGTTGTATATGTAATTAGGGAGCTAGAGTAGCTTTTCCCCTGTAATGTTAGCTCTGCTACCACTCCCATCCATTTAGGGACTGCCTAATAGATTCATTTAGTAAGGCCAAGAGGCAAATGTATCTTGTGAATTAGTCTAGGGATGTTGGCTGTATATATACTGTATATATATATATTTTTTGTTTTCCTTTGGTCCGATTGGTGCAAGAATGAGCCACGGCATGGCAACAGGCACTTTGTTACCCTCCTTCAATTCTCTGGCGCTGACTTGATCCAATCGTTAACCAGGTGCCAGCTCCGTCTCCAACTCACATACTGAGAAGAATCGGAAGTTTGGGCTGCATCACCAACATCTATTAAATGTTATCTTTATTTGTTCATATGCTGTAAAAACATCAATGTACGGCTTAGGTCAAACATGTGACGCGTTTCATGCACATGTGCCCCTAATCACAGGCTATGATTAAGCTAAAATAAGGCTATGATTAAGGGTACATGTGCCCAAATCGCGTCAGGCATCTGGCCTAAGCAGCACATTGATGTTTTTACATGATATGAACAAATAAAGATCCAGAATATCCAGATCCAGAACAAAAAAAGATCCAGGTGATGCAGCCCAGACCTATTTACATTCTATCGCTTTCGTACTCCAGGCCTGGCACTTTTATGGCTCTTGAAATGCTTGTGAGTTTACTGCATATCTTGGTATGGGAATGCAACTTAAACTCATTCAAGAGTATGCTCAAACAGTTTTATTAATTGACCAGTGCTGTTTTCATACAGTGGGTAAACTGATGATTGCTAAGCGCAGTTAGAAGCTATTTTATGGTATGCAGCAGTGATCCCCAACCAGTGGCTCGGGGGCAACCCCTTGGGTGTTGCTCTCAGTGCCCCCAAACCAGGTAGTTATTTTGAATTCCTGACTTGGGGGCAAGTTTTGGTTGAATAAAAACAAGATTTCCTACCAAATAAATCCCCTGTAAGCTGATAGGGTGCATAGAGGCTGCCTAATAGCCAATCACAGCCCTTATATGGCTTGTCCATGAACTTTTATGGTGCTTGTGTTGCTCTCCCAATCTTTTTACTTTTGATTGTGGCTCCCGAGTAAGAAAGGTTGGGGACCCCTGCTATATAGCATGTACTAAATGTACTTTCAACTAAAGGCACTCCTTGCCCTCCCACATAACAAACAGCTAAAAACAATCAAAAGCAATTTCACCCTTAAGAAAAAATACTTTATATATTTTAGAAGCCCACTTGCCTTGTCTTAAATAAAGTTCAATTTTTATTTTCCAAACTGTCCTCTTTTATATAACATAATGTTTTTCAGACTCATCTTTGTTTTGGGCCAATTTGCTCTTGTTGGCTATTGTTATTGGGTAGAACTTGCTAAATTGCTAAACCGAGTGGCTTATCTCTCAGCAATAATGAAACAATAGAATGTCTGTGTCTTCCCTGTAGAGTCAGTGTCACAAGGGCAACTTATCTTGACATAATGTCACACCAAAAGGGATAAATACACTTCTGCGTTCAACATGAGCCCCAATAAACATGGCTTGTTTGAAAATAGGTTTTTATTGTTTGAAAATAGGTTTTGTCTATTGTTTGATTCGAAAATAAGAGTTATTGTTTGTGCGTTATTTTATTATATGATATACATGGTAGAAGGATGCTTTATAGATTTCTTTCACTTTGGGAAAGGGGACTGATTTAGTTCTATTATTTTACGGAGCTAATTGCTCTATAATTATTATAGCTAAGGTGGCAGGGAGCCCAGGGGATTTATGGGAGTCATGCAGCAGTGGTGAGACTGAATTATTATAAACAAAGTTTGCTCAGCAAATGTCAAGAATGGAATCTGGTAGATCACACAAATACATTTGAAATAATGAAGAAGAGTGAAAAGTTACTATAGCAACAGGATCAGGGGTGCTCAATTGTTTTCCACTCAGACCTCACTTGTAATAGTTAATACAAAGGACCCACTTATTTGAACAACCCTACCAAAGGTACAGTTAGGCTGAGGGGGTGTCTGTTATATACATTGTTAAATTGGCTTCACAACTATGCATAGCTAGTATATATGGAATAAAATGGTTTTCTGAGAATCAAAAGAACTTTTATTTTGGACCTATTATTCTTGTATAATATAAGGGAAGAAAGAATTGCAGGATCGTCTGGATATTTGGGAAATACTAGAGGGCTTGTAGCAGTCCGTAGCTCAGCATTGGTATGTTATTTTTCTAATGGTGGGCTATTTCTTCAGGGCTGGCCTTATGATAGTTAGGTTTTAATGGACATAGACAATAACACAAAGCAAAAGTACATGCTCCTACATCGTTATACAAATTACACCATCTCCACCGACCCTTTATTTAATTATACAGCAGGTTGGGTTCCTTACTTTCCCATATTCTAGTATTACATATTCTAGTATTACATATTCTAGTATTACATATTCTAGTATTACATTGTAGTATGATTTTTTACTTGAATTTCTGAGATATTTTGAAATTGATAAATCTGATAAACTTGAGTTCAGAAATGTTTTGTCAAAGACACATTTTTACTAGGTATTTATATTTGCTGTTGTTTATAGATATAAAGGTTAATTTTCTATTCCACCAGGCAGAAGGGCACAAAAAGGCACAGTGTGCTTCGGACTGGGCAAAGGGCTGTGCCGGTCACATCATGGCATGGAATTTCCGCATTTCGTCATTGGCGAAAACTTCTGTGAAAATTTGTTGTGCGCAATTGTTTTGTTGCGTGTCAAGTTGGTTGTGTCAAAATTTGGGCGCGGTCGCGTAAAAAAGGCCAGGCGACAAAAAAAGACGTGGGCGACAAAAAAAATTGTGCAACAAATGTTTGGCCGTTTCGCAAATTTTCTTGCCATTTCGCCAATTTTAAGGCGAAACGAAACAGGGCAGATTCGCTCATCACTAGTGATCTCTAATGACCAAGTTAGAGCAGTATTCGTATTTTTCTACAACATATTACTGAAGTATTTAAAAACAGTTTTGGATGTTCTTCTAGAGAACACAACGAAGAAAAGTAGGTGACACTCAATAAGGTCACATCATTAAAGTTATAACTTTATAATACAAATATTGAAGGAATATTGTATTGACGGCTTACTGTAATCCTCTTTTCACAGATGTAATAGACAAAGGTTATGGAGAATGTCGGTGATGTGATTCTACTTCTTAGATTTCACACTGGGAAATCCCAAATGTAAAAAAAGGCACTAAGTTTGCCCAGGAGCAGTAACCCATAGCAACCAATAAGATGTTTGTTTTTAAACAGGTGATCAGTAAATGCTATCTGCTGATAAATGCTATAGCTGCTGCTATGGGTTACTGCTCCTGGGCATTAGTGCCCTTTATTACATAACCCCAATTATGTCATTTTTAATGCATAGTGCTTTCTAGAAGCTGCATACTGATAAATGATAAATAACTAAGCAAAAGTGAAAGCTCTGCAGGCAGAAAACACTCTTTAATAATCCAAGTCAGATTTACCATTGGTATTCATTATACCTTCAGCCCAGATCCCTAAGAAAATAGTTTAACAAGAGTATTCTTATAATCTAAAAACATGGAATGCTAGGGCGACTTCTTTTGTTAGCAGCAATAGGTTTATAATTGGGAAAATCATTTAAAAAAACTACAATCTAGTGTTAAGAGAAATCACATTCCAAGCATTCCAATTATCTAACTTTGAAACAGAATTCCAAAGTTGCATTCAAGGCTCCAAGTCTTGGGAAGCAGACATTTTATTCACAGTTTGAATCCAAGATCTTGCTTGGCCAACACAGACTGGAAATATTTTCTACAGATTTTGGCAGATGATGATCTTTGCAAACAAATGAAGCAGAAGTTTACCAACTCCATCACAAGCAGAGCTAAAAGATGTATGTATGTATGTATGTATGTATGTATATCTTTATCAAAGAAACAAGAGGTTGAAGGTCCCTGCCCCGTAGAGCTTACAATCTATATAGGACGGTAACTTACAGACACAAATAAGAGGATAATAGAGCTGTAGGTGACAGTGGGTGACACTACAATGTAAGTGCCAGTTCCCAGATCAGGTGCTGGGTGAGTGCTCCAAGAGGTAATGTTTAGGTTTAGTTTTAAAAACTGAGGGAGGATTCTCTCCAGAGGAAATCAGGGAGGGCATTCCCAATGTGTGGGGCAGCAAGGCAGAAAGGTGGGAATCAGCAGTAGTATGTGGGGGTGCAGCCAAGCAGTTGCTCTGTGAGGAACAGAGGAGTTGGCCAGGAACGTTTGGAGACACAAGAGAAGAGATGTAGTGAGGTGCAGAGGAATGGAGGGCTTTGAAGATTCAGAGAAGTTTGTAAGTTATTCTTGTTTTTGTTGCAAGCTACGATAAGGACTTTAGCAGTGGAAAAGCCTGGACTCTCTTTAAAGGGAAAGGATAACTCTGGCAGCAGTATTTAAGACAAACCGTAGGGGGAAGAGAGGGAAATTAGGGAGGCCAGTTAGTAGCAGGTTATAGTAGTCTAGTCAGGATAGGATGAGAGCACGCATGAGCAGCTTAGCTGTTACAGTTGAAAGGAAAAGATGGATTTTAGAAATACTGCGTAGGATATCACTCCGACTAAAAATGTAATCAGATGATAATCAGAAAGGGGGAAAGGGACACTGTTAAAATCAGAAAGGAAAACATTTTTAGTAAAGTTGGAGTGTTTGTCCACTGCTGGAGTTCAACGGAGGGGGTTAGACAGGGAAAATAGGAGGGCCAAGGTTGCAATGGATCATCAATATGGGAGTTACAATCCCCAAGGATGATTGCATGGCTGCCAGTACAGAGGTAAAAAGACAGCCAGGTTTCAAAGTCTGTAAGGAAAGCAACAGATGAGGAGGCTGAAAGAGGTCTGTAAATGACACCCGTAGAGAGAGGATGGAAGGGCATGACGTGACTGCACCTCGGTGTATGGGCAGTAACTGGGGACAAAGGAGTTGCAAGCAGTTATAAAGTATTAAAGAGCAGAGTATGTAGATTGGAACAGGGAGGAAGATATGTGAATAAAATAGTGACAGACAATAGGATTAAAGGTAGAGACTACCTTAGGGAGCACTGTGCATACAAACAGTACAAATATAATAAGTTTTTCCATTAGCAGGTAAATTGTAGTGCTATATGTTCAGAGTACGGCTGCGGTAGGTGGGCAGGATCCTCAGAAGCACATCAGTAGAACTTCTAACATTTATAGCAGCCCATTCATTCCAGCAGCAAACTGATACCAGGCTCCTCTGTAGTGGCTCTCCTTGTAGCGCTCCTTGTTCAACTTGTTTAGATCACTTGAAAACAAATGACTTTGGACCAAACCACTCTTGAAAATGCTCACCCCCGGCAAGTGCTCTCCCCTAAGGATATCTTAATAAATAGGGAGAGGAAAAGCTGGGTACCAAGGCACACAGGTCTGGGGAATCACAACTGATTTTATTGATCAAACAGTAACCAGATAACCCAGCTAAATGATCAATTAAATCCCATTCTATATTATTTTCTACATTAAATAATAAATATATATTTTTAATCAAAACAAAAGACAGAACTTATTATCAACACGGGTTCTATTTATTGTACCAATACAGAACATGCTTGTATATTACCCCTATAAAACAACAAATGGATTTATAAAGCCGACCTGTCAACCAAGAAAAAAGCAGCCAGAAATACCCTATATTATGCTAAGCATCTTTTGCTGTGAAACGGGAAATTATAGTTTCCAACTTCAAGCTGTGTCGAAAGATAAATATCATTTAAAATCTATAATGATATTTCTCCTTTAAATGGAATATAATAGTAGGCTACACGCTAAAGGAATATTTAAATGAATTGGCGTTTGGGAAACCTGGAATCCAAATGGCGGAATCCGGTGTTTGCCAAGGGACTTGTAACCCTTTAGTATGAAAGAATGCAATTTCCAGTTATGTCTTTCTTTCTTTGTAATGAATGAGGAGAATGGCAGATTTTGTAACAATTGTCATTTACCCCGAGGTTAACATAACTCATTGCATTTTTCATAAAAAAAAGATAAGGTGATCATGCTTGGATGCCATAGGCATTGTATGGCCAGCTGAAGATATAACAAGGACTTGAATGACATTTTGGTGGCTGTATAGGCATATAACCTCTTGCTGCACACACACAGAGATAAGCTTGAAATTAAAACAAATGGAAAAAATAAGCCCAAGTACTGGACACAAGAGGCTCTTGCCTGGACTCAAATTATACCCAAAGAAGAACTTCAGGCCATTAAGCTGAATTGGCACATTACAATATATTCAATATCAGGTTGTTCATATGCTGGCAAAATTGAAAGATAGGAATTTTCTTATAGGTTAAGAGCAATACAATAAAACTGTCATGTGTCTGGGTGAGACCTACCTACCACACTTATATTAACCATGAGTATTTACTAGGAACAATGCAAAGTTCTAAATTCATTATAGAAATATAAATCAGGGGGAGGGAATGACTGAAACTAATCCCAGAGGTAAAAAAACAGTCTGTTAAATAGGTTAATAATAACAATGTTAATGGTGGTGAAGACCCAATAGAGTCCCCAGATCATTTACAAAGCATCACACATGTTACATAAATAAATAATCAGTTCAGCCATTTAAGCTGAATTTTCTAGAAGTGTTCCTAAATGTTAACATCATCTGGCAACCTTACCTTATCAGGTGTTTTAGTTGTCCTCCTCGTCTGTAACTACTTTATATGGCCACCCAGACAGGAAAAGGAAACGCAAGCCTCAGGCTTATGTCCCTCAGGGAAATACAAAATATGTATTTTAACCTTAAGGGTAAAGACACAACGTGCTACTTAGTAGCAGCTACTTGTCATGGCTACTAAACACCAGAAAATACCCTGCCATAGACAATACTGAGAATTGCCTCTGCTAAAACACACGTAGTTATCAGTAATTATCAGTCTATTTAAGTAGCCACAACAAGTATCTGCTACTAGTAGCTCCGTGTTTTTACCCTAAATCCTTTACTTCATGGGCAGTTTAGCCTTGCTTTAATATGTTTATTGTGATTGTATTTCTCCACCAAGACGGCTCAGAAAGAAGTGATCTCCAATGAAAGCTTACATGAATAACTGATTGGCTTTATGTTTAGTAAACAAATGCCCAACACACATGTAATTATATTAAAGCACAAATGAAAACGCAACGGACAGGTGCAACCCTTTTAAATATGCAGCAAAAGCTCACAATAACATATAATGGGTTCGTCATTACCACCAAACTAACTATATGTCTAAATAATGCTAATTATCTACAATAAACGGTGGGTAGAAATAATTAATTAGCGCTAATGAATCTCCTGGGAAAGAGAATGTTAATATATTTTAAAGATGGTGGCAGTGGCTATAAATGACTACATTATGAAGGAACATCTCTCGATTCATGAAGATGCAGATGTAGGAAATGATGTGGTCAGTGCTTCTTTGTATTTTTTCATGGGCAAATATCACATTGTAAGGTATCATTGAACTTCAAAATTCTCTATAGAGAAAAGCTGCAACTCATATTTATTATTTACCTTATAGATCTGGATTGACCCCATTCAGAGGTGATCTCTCTGCCATTAATATGTGGCTAAACAAAAGCTCTTTATTGTTCTTAGGAGAAGTATCTCTCAATAAGCACAATGGTTTTTTTTTTTGGTATAATGGCATACCTCTTGTCATGGCAACCAAGAACTGCATCATCAATGTAACTTTAGTGCAATTAGAAGGAACATAGTCCTATTATGAATACTGGTAATAAGTAGAATGTGGGATAATGCTTTTCATCATGTATAGAATATGCCTGCCCCATAATGAATCGGGAGACCTTATAATTACATATGTGTTATGGTTTGCTTCAGCATGTTCTAGTTAGCAGGTTGGAAACGAATGTCAGAGTTACAAAGTGTAATAGGATAAATGCAGGCTACTCGCAAGATTTACACAGCAGTCGCTATAGATTAATGTTCCTAAAATTATTACTGGGTATTTGTGACGGAGCTCCTTATAGGATTAGATCCGTGCTATGCCTTGACATTGGAAAAATGGATATTGTAATTATTGCTAACAGCGTGATAACTGGGGCGTTAATTGTGAGCCCCCAATTATGAATTCTGTCATTGGTCAAGTCGACCCAGCTGTGTAGACTCCATGTACAATTCCATGTATAACATATTATTCTTCTCTGTTTTTTTTTCTTCTCTTAACTAAACCATTGTTTTAGAAGTCATTCATCGGAGGGCATGTATTTTCAATGCAGAGTATTTTTTATGTAAATCTCCCCGAGTGTGACATTGCAAGATAGCTTGCAGTATGGAGCTGATCCACATTTTAGGCTGGCAGCCAATGGGTTCTTTTTTTTTATCTCTTACTTCATTATAGTGATCTTCCAATTACCCATGGTCTGTAATACCCTGAATTTGGTGGCAGTAGTTTGGGGAGAACTGTGTGATAGTTCTGCTCGAGAGACCAAACGAGGGGCCTCATTATAGGAAGTGCAGAGGTTTTGCAGTAGCTCAGTTCTGTTGCAAAGTTTGCAGATAAGGAAAAAAAAACTGGCCCTTAAGCATCCATTCTATTCTGGATATTAACACTTCTAATCTGCACTGCTGATAAAACAGCAAGCCATTTGCCTTTGGAGGAATTAGTTCTGCCTCACTCGTGTAACCAGGCGACGGTGATTAACCTTTAAACTGTCCAATATTCTCAGCGGACTCGCTGCTCCAGATTAGAAACTATTTAGTTATGACTAAATTAACAAGATTCTCTCCTTGGGAAAAAAAAAAATAGACTTTAGGGGGGGGAAGGGGTGAAAAAAAGTGTTTCTACTTGGAATTCCCAAAAAAATTGTAACCCGTGCCATTCCAATAATCATCTTTCTAAATGTTTGGTGGGCAATAATTAATATAAGGGGACTATAGATCCCTTAGGGTCACCTTTTTATTTTACATTTCATGGAGGGATATTTTTGCCTTTCCACTGGGACCTATTGGGTTTAAAAAGCACAATTAATGGAAGAGTTCTTCTATAATCATTCCCCATAATATAATATACAATGTCATGTGCATTTTTTTTACATCATGGCAAATGCTGAAATAAAGCTCTCTTTATTTGTATACTTACTCCTTAGGGTGAAGACACATAGAGATACTAGTAGCAGCTACTTGTTGTTGCTACTAAATTAGACAAAGCTGATCACTTACTGATAATTGTCTCTACATGTGTTTTAGCAGAGGCAGTTTTCAGTATTGTCTATGGCAGGATATTTTCTGGTGTTCAGTAGCCTTAAAAAAGTAGCTGCTACTAATAGCCCAGTGTGTCTTCACCCTTAGGGTGAAGACACATAGAGATACTAGTAGCAGCTACTTGTTGTTGCTACTAAATTAGACAAAGCTGATCATTTACTGATAATTGTCTCTACATGTGTTTTAGCAGAGGCAGTTTTCAGTATTGTCTATGGCAGGGGATTTTCTGGTGTTAAGTAGCCGTGGAAAAGTAGCTACTACTAGTAGCTCTGTGTGTCTTCACCCTTAGGGTGAAGACACACAGAGCTACTAGTAGTAGCTACTTGTCATGATTACTAAAAAAGACAATGCTGATCATTTACTGATAATTGTCTCTATGTGTGTTTTAGTAGAGGCAATTCTCAGTATTGTCTATGGCAGGGTATTTTCTGGAATTTGGTAGCCTTGAAAAAGTAGCTGCTACTCGTAGCTCAGTGTGTCTTCACCCTTCATGAACATCCAGCTTCAGTAACAATTCAGATAAATACCTACCGTGTTTGTTTTTGGGGTAAATTGAAACGTGCTATAGAACTAGATATCTGTAATAATGTCCCTACTCGGACCTCCATCAAACAGTTCCAAAGGCTCTAACATTTTACACCGAGACACCGCGACTATTACATTTTAAAAAAAGCCACATTTTGTTTTACCAGTTTTACATGAGCTGATTCCTTAAAAAAAGAAATCCTAATCTAGATGCTACATTAGTAGCTTGTCAGTCAAACCCGCAATTCATAGCGAAACCTTCTTCATATACCAATTTAAATCATTCGTGGTCCTTTCTCCGGCATTATTCAAAAGATCATAATAATTTTCTTGTGCCCATAGCACAAAAAAAAAAAAAAAAATCAATTATTTCCCTACAAAGACTTGAAAGTACTTAGCGACTGCGGCAAGAAAAGCTGAGGGTTATATCAAATTGAAATTGCACTCATTACACACAACACAATTAGTTGCCACTAGCCTGGCCGATGCTTTAATTCTGAATGGCATATCTTTATTATTACAGAAACAAGCATGCAAATGGCATTGTTCGGGATTTGCGGAAATCAATAGGATATAGTTCCGTGTGTTTGGTGGCCACTGTCACTCAGGCTGCTGCGGATTTGAGATAATGTGTGTATTTGAATTAATGAAGGGAATAGGCAACATTCTAAGTGACACCCAAATAAAAGAAACCAGTACATGATATTTGTAATTATTCTACTTGTGTTTTTGTTGTAAATACTTGTGCTTTTTGTTTTTTAATCAAAGGATTAATTGCATTTTAATAAGGCATTATGATTTGCAGAGCTTTAGTTAATTAAAACTTGTAGTATATAATTATGAAGTGATGCTGACATTTTTCTAAAGATCACCCGTATGTTTAGAATACATATATTTTTTTTTTTCCTCTCTTTTTTGTAAGGCACTCGTTGGTTCGTTGTTCTTTAGGTGTTCGTTTATGGAGGGGACTCGGGCGAGGAAAGTGTTTAAGATTCCAGATGAATGGCGATAGGTTGTACATCGGGGCCGGGAGTTTTGAAGCAGAAGGGGGTCGAATTATGACATTGGCGCAAATGTTACTTGATGGAAAACATGAAAAATAATAATGGCATTTATGTACATTAGAAAAATACATAATATTGTTTTTTTTTATTATTGACTCAGTATTGTGTATTATGTATGTATGTATGTATATCTTTATTTATAAAGTGCTACTTATGTACGCAGCGCTGTACAGTAGAATACATTAATACAAACAGGGGGTTATTAAGATAATAATAGATAAATACAAAGTACAACAATAAATACAGATAAATACAGCTGCAATAAGTTAAAAGTCGAGGATACAAGAGGAAGGAGGTCCCTGCCCCGTAGAGCTTACAATCTATATGGGTATTATTTTCTTTTTTTGTTCAGTTTTTGAATCATGAACTATTAATGCCTCCATGCAACCCCCCACCTCTAAGCAATAGTGTTACGATGCTTGGACTCCATGGGGTCTGTCCTTATGCACACAAGGGGGCTTCTTCAGTACTTAAACATTTCATTCCGTCCAACATGGTAAAGATGTAATGGAAGATAGTGTTCCTGCAGGGCTGGTATTATCCGGGTGGTGACCATACAAGGCCATGGTGGTCAGCATTATTTTAAAACCAAAGAGGGGGGGATATACTGTTGACCCTTTAAGAGGATTATTATTTGGGCTAATTTCTGAGTAGCATGCTACATTACATTCCCTGCAGGTAAGCAGGCAGGACTTGCCATTTATCCTGCCCTAGGCTTCCACCCCAGTGACCCATGGCTCCATATCCTGCCTACCATAAATATACTGGAAACAAAAGGAATTAACCCTACAATACAATTGGCAGTCCTCTGTAAGACAGTTTTGAATTAAAGTTTAAAATTCTGTGAAAATAAGATGCATTGTATTATTTTATTTCACAGTAGGGTCGGCCTGCCTCCCCTTCCTACATATCCAGCCCTGTTGCTATATAGCAATGCAAACACAAAGCTCAGCAAAACATCATACCATAGGGCAGTTGTGCTTCTGTATATTTCCCTGCAGACAGATGCATTAAAACCCCACTCATTGAATGTACCTACATCAAAATGCACTCCTTGCACTTCTCCATAGTTATGCTCAGCGCTGCTCAGCGCTCCCCATTCTAAATCACATGCAGTTGCCCATATTGACGCAGAGGAATCCTGGACCTACTGCCACCTCCGGACCTGGCTCTATCTCCTGGGCCTCTCAGCGCCCTGGGTCAATGGGTGCAGTGCACTTGCGGTGAGAACACCAGAAATGTTGTCGGTTGAACTTTGATCTGATTTGCGTCTGATTTGCAATATTGTGCAACTGCAATTGCAACAGATGCAACACTCCCTTTTATCTGCAATAATGTTGGAATTCTGGGGAAAAACACTGCACATGGGAAAAAAACTAAAAGACTAAACTGCATTCATTATTGCATTTGCTCCCATTAGTTACTTACATAAATGAGTCCTTAATATCTGTAGCACTGTCACTTGTGAAAATTGTGATCCAGGGTATACTGTATAAACAATTTGAACATCAGACTTATTTTTATTCTGACTTATGCAGCAAAGTAGCTGCCTCTTTCAACCCTTTCTTTGCCAGCTACGAGTAATGCTCTGGATCACGCAATGTAACATTGATTTAAATGTGTCTTTGAAACACAGAATCTAATTCTTTGCCATCCTGTTACTTCCTTACCAATGACACAGATTCTAGGTTCTTGGCAAGGAAAAGGTTAAATATCAGACAGACTAAATGAGAAGGTAGAAAAGAAGTTCATGTCCTTTAAAGTTGAAGGGATTTGCTTCCCAGCTTCTGGCGTGGCCCTTATTGGAACTTCATGTAGATTAAATAATGCCGCTGGGGCCAGACCCTGTATACGCTCCTATAAACTCCTTACAGGAAATACAGCCACTCAGGCCAAGGTTTGTGCCCCCTCTGATTGACAAGTCACCCTATTAATTTATCTGACTGATGTTATGATTTTACTATTATATACAATATATATATATATACAGTATATTCCAGCTAATGTACCACATATTGCCTAGAAAAATTGATGTTACATCTTTATAGCAGGACATTTTTTCTCCTGAAAAGTTCTTCAGTGCTATAGAATGCAACAATGTCATTGGTCAAAGAGGGAGACAGGCCTGTACCAAGCATTGGCTGGTAAACCAATCAGGTCTGAAGGCAAATAGTAGGCATAACTCAGCACCTTTGAAACATTTCTATGGTTTTCTACAGTTTCTCCTTTTCAACAATGCGGCGCTGAGCAGTTCTCTGATACTGTGGCACAATATCATTGGCCAGATAAGCAACATCTTAAGGTATAGAGATAATTTGGATCGCTATACTTTAAGGGCCGTGGCATACGGGGAGAATGTAAATCGCCGGTGGGATGGCATACGCGGCACGGGGATTTGCCTCGAGAGGCAACTTCGGTGATTGCGGCGCTGCGTATGCCATCCCACCGGCAAGAATGTAAATCGCGTAAATCGGGGAGATTAGTCACCCGCAACAAGGGAGATTTGTTGCGTGGCAACTAATCTCTCCGTGTGCCACAGCCCTAAGGGGCCCATTCATTAAAGCACAAATTTTCGCAACTAAAAAGCACGATTGGAAAAAATTCGGATTAACCACAATAATTTCTGAAGTGCAACAATTGTGCAAAAATTATTTTCTTGGTTATACAAAAACATTGTGGTTGTGATCCAAAATTCACAAAATTTTTGGATCTGAAAGATCATAAACAACGCAAAAACCTTTCTGGCTTTGAAACAAAATGTATGATGTTGGAAGCCTTCCATACGACTCAATAGCACTCTACAACTACAACCTGGCGAAAAGATAGTCACTATACCAAAGCTTGAATGAATAACGAAATTATCTTGGATATTACGAAATGTTCTATAAGTTTAACTATTTGATTAAAATAGAGCCTATGTGAGATGGCCTTCCTGTACATAGTTACATAGTTACATAGGGTTGAAAAAAGACCTGTGTCCATCAAGTTCAACCCATCCATCAAGTTCAACCCATTAATTCAAAGCTTTCTGAATAACAGGTTTTCAGATAACGGATCCCATACCTGTACTTATTTTCTCCAATGACACAGCTGTAGAAAGGACAAATCTCTAAATAATATTCAGTGCAAAGAGATAGTATTAACCACAGAAGTTATTGTACAGGACAATGTTACGATATACCAGCCTTACATATAGCCTGTCGGTGTATCTGTAGATAACTACTTGAACTCCGTATTAACCCTTGCAGCCCAGCTCAGTAGATCCTGTCGAAACTGTTTACGCGGTTAAAAAAAATGCAACCTGCAAATTAAAGGTACAGCGGGCATGGAATGTGCAGAAAATGCTCTATTTATCTTCGCACCAAGTATCCGTGTGTGAATTCCTCACAACCATTTAAAATCTTATATCACGGGATTAGTCACAGTTTTCTTATTAAAGGTGGAGGTAGAAAAAAAAGGTGATTCAGTCAAAGCTTTGCTAAAATGTTTGCTCAGCGACACAATGGTGTGTGATGGAAAATAAACTCTTCAGGAGCATCTCATCCTATCAGCCATGGCCTGCAGCGGGAAAAGAATGAGGGAAGGTCAGTCAATTATGTGTGGTAATCACCGTAAGCATATTATCTGAGACACAGATGTCTTCCATGACCCAGCACGAAATAGCTATTAACCCCATGGCAAAATAAAAATGGAGGAAAGGAGGAGCTGGTCCCAGAGGTAAGTCAGCTCTATTCAGTCGGAGCTTGTCAACCATCCCAGGAAAGTTCAACGCATAGAGACTGTTTTTTTAGGAATCTGTCCAACAACCTGACCTTTGGTCATTGTGTCGGGCTGTTTTGGTGTGTGTGTGTCACATTGGAACCTCTCTAAGGGATCAGCCATGTGAGATAAATAGAAACATCATCTGAAAATGAGCCGGACAAATTGTCCTTCCGGGTAACTACAAAAAAAAAAAAAATGGCTTTATTGCTTTGGAATGTCAGAAATGTTTTATGAAATCTTTGGTTAAAGCACCAGATTTCCATTGCTTTGGGGTGTGGGTTTTTTTGGTTTCTGGTTTCTTTTGCTTTGCTGTTTGGGAAGAATTTGTAGAAGTGACTATTTGCCGGCTAACTTTCAGGTTTGGGGAGTAAATATGGCTGTATAGAGGGTAGGACTGGGGGGTGCAGGGGCCACCAGGGCTTCAGCCTCAGGGGTCCCTGCACCCCCCAATGGCCCCCACTGCCTTCACATCCCCCCCAGGAGCCCCCAAAACCCTCCGACCTCCTCCGGCAGATCATGGGGGCCCTGGGTGGTTCGGGCCTGGGTCGCTAGGGCCCACCGAGTTTTATACCTGGTGCCCCGGCGGTCCAGTCCGATGCTGCCTGTATAAAATTGTCCAAAAAAGAAAGTGAATACAGAAACAAGTGGCTTTATTAAAGGGGCTGTTCACTTTAAAATAGGGATGCACCGAATCCAGGATTCGAATCCGTGGCTGAACCAAATCCGATTCCTTGAAATCATTCCTTATCCTAATGTGCGTGCAAATTAGGATTCAGATTTGGTTCTGTATTCGGCCAAATCTTTTGCAAAGGATTCAGCGTTTGGCCGGAATCCTAAAATTCAGTACATCCCTACTTTAAAATGAACTTTTAGCATGATGTAGAACTTTATACTATGACACAATTTGCAATTGGTCTTCACTAATGATTTTTTTTTACCAGCCATGGATTAGCTGTGAAATTTTAAGTTCCTACTGCAGGTTTTATTTACTGGATGTACCATAGGAAGGTTCCATGTTTGAGCTTGGCCAAACCATCAGCAATAAGCTGCTGCCCATATGAGCTATGATTTCCACCTTCACGTCAATTTCCCATTAAATGCAGAAAAGACATGTTGAAATGCACTGGATCTCAGCTAAAGCCTTACTGTTACAGGATGGGAGATGGGCATTCCGTAACTTTCTAAATAAACTAATATAATGGATCCCATAATAACTTCTGTGGTTTAATACTATCTCTTTGCACTGAATATTATTTAGAGATTTGTTCTTTCTACAGCTGTGGCATTGGAGAAAATTAGTACAGGTAAGGGATCTGTTATCCAAAAACCCGTTATCCAGAAAGCTCCGAATTACCGAAAAGGCCATCTCCCATAGACTCCATTATAAGCAAATAATTCTAAATTTTAAAAATGATTTCTTTTTTCTCTGTAATAATAAAAGTAATTTGTACTTGATCCCAACTAAGATATAATTACCCCTTATTGGGGGCAGAACAGCCCTATTGGGTTTATTTAATGGTTAAATGATTCCCTTTTCTCTGTAATAATAAAACAGTACCTGTACTTGATCCCAACTAAGATATAATTACCCCTTATTGGGGGCAGAACAGCCCTATTGGGTTTATTTAATGGTTAAATGATTCCCTTTTCTCTGTAATAATAAAACAGTACCTGTACTTGATCCCAACTAAGATATAATTACCCCTTATTGGGGGCAGAACAGCCCTATTGGGTTTATTTAATGGTTAAATGATTCCCTTTTCTCTGTAATAATAAAACAGTACCTGTACTTGATCCCAACTAAGATATAATTACCCCTTATTTGGGGCAGAACAGCCCTATTGGGTTTATTTAATGGTTAAATGATTCCCTTTTCTCTGTAATAATAAAACAGTACCGGTACTTGATCCCAACTAAGATATAATTACCCCTTATTGGGGGCAGAACAGCCCTATTGGGTTTATTTAATGGTTAAATGATTCCCTTTTCTCTGTAATAATAAAACAGTACCTGTACTTGATCCCAACTAAGATATAATTAATCCTTATTGGAGGCAAAACAATCCCTTGGGTTTAAATTTTTTTAAATGATTTTTAGCAGACTTAAATAATAGAGATCCAAATTACAGAAAGACCCCTTATGCGGAAAACACAGACCCCAGGTCCCAAGCATTCTGGATAACAGGTCCCATACCTGTACTGCAAATAATCCTGAACATGGTTTAATAAAACACTTTTATTCTAATCAGCAAGTTGCCTCTTGTTTAAGCATTTGCCTGTATTGGCTTCTAACCTACCAGCTAAGCAATACTGTATCATCTCACCTATCCAGATTAAACAAATCCAGTCTTCTTTTTTTAACTTTATGCAACTGAATTTGCAAAAATCTCAGGTATAGAAAACGCTGGTTTCTATGGAATTCCAACAGAAAGAACATTTTCTTCAGCCCGTGAATTCATTTGTAGACGGACAAAGACTGTGACCAATCATATGACCAATAGGTTTGTATATAGCAATACTGATCTTTATCCTCTATTCTTCCATCCTTCCAATGCAAGTTCTGTTTTGTTTTTTTCCTTCTATTGAAGCCGTACGGAGGCATTTTGGATCAAGGCTGGGGGCATGTGTAGTTACAGAACTTCCTGAAGCCTCACTTTGACCTTTTTATTACAATTACCAGGAAATAATATTAAGCTCTGTTTCCACAATTCTGATGCAATGAATGCATTTCTTTTATTAGGATATTAAAACCAATAGATAATGAGCAGAAACTGTACATTTACACTGTATGCTTTTTTTTATGAGATACATGTATTTGTAAAAAACGTCATGCCGGCCTCTAACACTGAAGACAATACATACAATTGAATAAGAATTTAAAAACAATTGGCTGCCATTCCTTCATATACTGGAAGCGCAGTGATGTGAGATGAATTTAATACAAGAGTCTATTATATTGTGCTAGATGTTCAATATTAATATATTAAAGAAGAATAGACTATAAGAGCCAAGACAGAAAGCAGGAACTCTTGAATGGATGTAGAAGGCCAATATCTGTAGGAGAAATGCGATTGACACCAGGGACAGCGCTAACCCTGATCTACACAATTCATATTTCCCTTGCTCTTCTCTGAAGTCAAGCTGTTGAACTTTACCAACAATACAGAAAGACAATAAACATTGGAGAACAATACGATTCATCTTGAAAATGCATGGAATGTCATTAGCCACCGGCCTTCGCGTTTCATTGCTCATTGTTCATTTGGTCATACAAATGCATTCGAAGAGCTTGACACTAGTGTAAACTATGCTATATCTGTCCACGAGGGTATGGCTTTGACCTCCTAGTGTACGCAACAAGGATTTAGAAACAACTAAGGTGCTACGTGGGTAGCTTTGTGGATAATTTCAAAAAAGATACCATGGCAATCCATTTTAGAATATGGACATTATATTAAAGGGCCAGCGAAAGAATGAAAAGGACAAAAATGGGCTGGGATTTATTACATTGTCATTGCTAGATGACATATGTGTGATATCCAGCACTTATATCACTAATGGGTTTCAAAGCCTTGGACTAATTCACAAACCATGGCCGACTAACCACTTACTGTGTGTAGACAATAAGGGCATAGGCAGAAAGCTATTAATGTGCTTGGGTGCAAATGCTATTGTGACTTTGTATACAAACTACATGCATCCTGTTAGGGTGGGTATTTAGGTAAGTACTGCATGTTTATAATGTATGTCATTAAAATGTCCTTTGTTCTGGTTTGTGCACTGAATGGCACTATGAATATAGTAGAATAAAATATTAGGGTGGGTATTTCCGTAACTATGTCATTTAAATGTTCTTTGTTCTGGTTTGTGCACTGAAGAAAACAAGATCTGAAATTTATGTCAAGAATTTTACAAAGAATTTAATGTAGTGTGCAAAGTGCAAAAAAGTGCTAACCCCTTAAATAAACCGCTGCCTGCATTTGGCATTGCTGTCATTTTGATTGGCCGATGGGACAGGTCTGACCTAAACCCCCAGATTCTGCAGTCTGTACATTGAGCCACAGACCAGGGAAAGAAGCGCTGGCTGATGAGCACTAAGGGCCATTGGACAGAATAGTAGAGAAATGTACTTGCTTAAAAGCCTCCTATAGCAAATACTGTTGATTTGAGCTGTTTCAAAAAAGTTAGTTATGCATAGTGTATCTGCCATTAGGGACAAATGAAGTCTGACTGCCGTTTTGGGTTCAAATAAAAATATGAATCCATGAAATATGATGCATGAAAGTCGCTGAGGTTTATTTATATGCACCTGGGTAGTTATCCAAGACAACCATTCAGAAGTCTGCTTTTATTGTTATACCTGTAGCTGTAATTATTAATTGGTTGCTATGGGTTACTGCTCAGGTGCAAATTTGCCCAGTGTTTATAAATGAGCCCCACTGTATCTCCACTGGATAAAGTAGGGCTCTCATTAATATATGGTTCTCAATTAGTATTCAACACAATATCTATAGCGCAATGTAACATCACAGGATGAACATAAAGGGGACACTGACAAATTGTGCAACTAGAAAGGAGACTTAAACCCAAGGAGTCTGAAAATCATATTCCTAAGCCCACAAATTGCTTATTGACTATTGCAATAAAGGTGCTTCCTATTCCCTGAAATGTTATCATGTGACACCTTCAAATAGAAATGATAATGTGATCATATGATTAAGTGCAAAAAATGCGATATTAAAATTAAAGTTTATTGGGGGCTTCGGAGGGTGCTCCTTAAACAATATAAAGCATATAGTCTCAACCCTTTCTCCTTGTAGATTGTAAGCTCTTTGGGGCAGGGCTCTCTTCACCTCTTGTATCGGTTATTGATTGCTTTATATGTTACTCTGTATGTCCAATGTATGAAACCCACTTATTGTACAGCGCTGCGGAATATGTTGGCGCTTTATAAATAAATGTTAATAATAATAATAATATAGTCCCATCTGACATTGCCCTAAACTTCGGGTATATTACTGACCAATCCCTTACCCTTTCTGCCTCCAACTTCCATTATGCAGGATCTAACTGTACAGGGCACTGTGCCTGGGTCCATGCTTGGTTGCCTTAATGACAACTCTAATACTCCTCTTCCCGATTTCCCATCCTGTATAACAGTGTTACCCTTGAATCACTTTGCTTTAATATATCTACAGCCTCACTCAGAATATCTGTGACCTTTGATTCCGGCTGAGAGGTAATTGATGAAATATATTGAGAGATTTTGTGCTGGTAGGAGTGGTATGTTCTTTAGTTTCAATGCCGCGAATGAAAAATTAATTTTCCCCCAGATTCATAAAGCAGAGAGGATGAAGCTGTGCGGTTGGGAAGATGACTGCTCGCTGTGATGTTTCTGTGCAGTAACCTTTTAAGGAAACCATTTATTCTCTCTGAGCAGCAAAGTGCTCCCATCAGAATTAACCTTTCTGTAAATCATCCAGTATCCTCCTTAACTGGAGAATCCTCACAGCTCTGCGCCTCCTTTAACTCCCACATTTCCTTGCAAGTGTGACTATATATATATATATATATACTGTATATAACACGGGGGGGACAAAAAAGCCATCTAGCGTCTCAGTTTTCTATTTAACAGTGAATTTGGTCTTCAGAAATTCCTTAATATTGTGAAGAATCAAAATCGAAAATTGTTAGTTAATTCCGGATTTAGAAAATGATTGCTGTCCTGCTGGGAAAGGGCAATATACTCTGAAGAGGCGGATTTACATTCTAATGTAGAACAAAAAGTGCAACAGATATTTTTCATTTCAAAGGTTATTATATATTTATTTTGGTTACCTTGGTTAAAGAACATGTAAAGTTCACATTGACATTATTTAAAGAATCAATGGCAAAAACCAACAAAATCATTTATTAGTGAAAATATTCTGAAGGGTAATGTCCTGTTCTTAGTAGTGATGGGTGAAATGTTTCACCAGGCATGGATTCGTGGCGAATTTCCGCGTTTCGCGATGGCGGATTGTTGCGCGAAACGAATGAAAAAATTTGCAGAGGAAAAATTAGCAGCGTGTCCAAAAATTGTCACGGGCAACAAAAGAATAGCCGCGGGCGACAAAAGAATAGCTGGGCGACAAAAGAATAGCCGCGGGCGACAAAAGAATAGCCGCGGGCGACAAAAGAATAGCCGCGGGCGACAAAAGAATAGCCGCGGGCGACAAAAGAATAGCCGCGGGCGACAAAAGAATAGCCGCGGGCGACAAAAGAATAGCCGCGGGCGACAAAAGAATAGTCGTGGCACGCCATTTTCACCGTTTCGCGAATTTTTCACCGTTTCGCGAATCTTTTGAAAGATTTGCAAATTTTTCGGCGAAGCAAAACGGGACAGATTTGCTCATCACTAGTTCTTAGCAAAATTTCAATTGGTCTTTCACTTCTTTCATTCTTTTTTTTTTTTTTTTTATTATTTGCCTTTTTCTTCTTATTCTTCAGCCTCTGTACTGTTTTCAAATAGGGGTCACTGACCCCGGCAGCCAAAATCTTTTGATTAGCGATGAGCCAGGCGTGGATTCGCAGCGAATTTTGGCATTTCGCCATTGGCAAATTGTCTTGCGAGACTTCAGCAGAAATCTGCAATGGAAAAATTTGCCACGTGCCAAAAAAAAAACGTAGTAGAGTCAAAATGGCTGCGATCGTGTAAAAATGGACGCAGCCGCGTAAAAAATAGGTGTGGTTGTGTATAAAATAGATGGGCTCGCATAAAAAAAAGACGCGCGTCATGAGATTTGCACAACAAATGCGTTTTGTGAATTTTTGCCTGTTTCACGAATTTTCCTGCCGAATTTTTCATCACTACTTTTTATTACTTTATTTTTTCCAACTCATCTTCTAGTCTCTTATTAAAAAAATCTGGGTTGCTAGGCTAAATTGAAACCTAGCAACCAGTTATTAAGACCGATTTATCAAAATCATTTTTTGCAATTGTTTTTAGCTTTTTTGATAAAAAGACAGCAAAATCCCATTTTACCCATCATTTTCAGAGTCGACCAAATGTATCTAAAAAAGAGTGAACTGAAGAAAATGGCTCCCATTTTGCTTAAACAATTCCCATTAATTCTACATGAGCTCTCCGGCTTTTTATATTTGAGTTTTCAAGTTGTTGCACTGAACAAATATAGAAAACTTTGAAAAGATTTGTGTAACAGTGGAAAATATTCGAATTGGTAAAAATTACACGCATGAAAAAATTTTGCTGCGTGTCATTTTCGCTATTCGCCATTGGCGTATTTTTTCGGGAAACAGGCGCAAAAAAATTGTCGCTCGGCAAATTTTTCTCCAACGGCACCCGTGTCACGAAAAAAATATGCCAATGGCGAAAATTCGTAGCAAATCCATGCCTGGTGAAACAAATTGCTGATCACTATTGCCGACATTTATGTCTTGGCAAATTTTTTTGCAGCAAATTTTTGCCTCCGTTTCCCAAAAAACATTTGCTGATGGCGAAATGTGGAAATTGACTGCGTATCCATGCCCACCAAAAAAATGTGCTCTTCACTATTTCTGCCTCCATTATACTATAATGTATTACCCCTACCCCTTTGGTTTCCCGAAGTCGCCTGAAGTTTCCTTGAAAGGGCGACTTTGGGGATAACAAAGCGATGCGTATGCCATCCCACTGGCGAACTATTCTTGCTGGCGGGATGGCATTGCGGGGAGATTAGTCACCCACAGTAACAAAGATTTTTCACAGGGCAAATAATCACCCCGTGTGCCATCACCCTTAACATGAAGCCATCAACCTAATTCTCTCCTTAAGGTCCCCATACACGGGCCAATAAGCTGCTGAATCAGTCCAAGGGACCGATATTGGCAGCTACAATTGGAGCTACAATTGGCCCGTGTAGGGGCAGAACGACGGCCATACCCGACCGTCATTTTTCCTGAAATTGGCCAGATATCGATCAGGGCAGGTTAAAAGATTCAGTCGGATCAGGGACTGCATCGGCTCGTTGATGCGGTCCCCGAACCGACTGCCCCATTGCCGCCATTACATGTTCCCCAATATCGCCCACCCGTAGGTGGTGCCGACCTCGCTCTTCCCATGTATGGGCACCTTTAGGGCTGTTGTAGACAGGGAGGTTAGTCGCCCGCGACAAATCTCCCTTGTCGCGGGCGACTAATCTCCTCGATATGACATCTCTCGAGGCAACTTCGTAGATTTCGTCAAATCGCCAGCGCCGCATTTGCCATCCCACCGGCGATTTACATTCTCGCTGGTGGGATGTCAATCTCCCTTGTCGCGGGTGACTAATCTCACCATGTGCCACAGCCCTTAGGGTGAAGACACACAGAGCAGCTACTTTTTTATGACTACTAAACGCCAGAAAATACCCTGACAATGCTAAGAATTGCCTCTGCTAAAACACACATAGAGACAGTTATCAGTAAATGATCAGCATTGTCTATTTTAGTAGCCACAAGAAGTAGCTGCTACTAGTAGCTCCGTGTGTCTTTACCCTTATTGTTCTCTCTCTCTCTCACTCACCAATAGGCTTTTGTTCTGTCTGCTGAATCCTAAGCTGTAATGCTGCCACTTTCCCTTTCTAATGGAGCATCTCAAACCTCAAACCAAGACCAAAATATGTTTTCCATATGGAATCTTTATCAATGCAATTTAATATTAAAGCATACTAAGAAATCAAAGCAATATTATTTGCTTTATATTTTACACATGCGGCTCTTCTCCTCATATAAAAGCCATTCTGGGATCCTGCATACAGTTGCTCTGCATTATTTGATTCCTTCTAGATGTATTCCATGGATGGTAAGGCGCAATGTATTCATTAATATGGTCCCTGATTCCATTAATGTGAAGATTTTTCTTTCTCTCTCTCTCTTTTCCAATGTTAGATGGGGAGGCTGATGATTTTAATCCGTTAAAGCCAACATAGCCTGCCTAAAGGGCTCTTACACGTCTTTCCAGGCAGCAGACACAATAACAACTCAAATAATGAATGCTTCCCATGGCATTCATTTTCAAAAGGTCAACAAGAAAATAGGATATATTCTTTGATGACTTCTTCTGAAAAGTCAGAAGCAAAATGGCTTAAAGTCTGGCTGGCTTTGTTTGCAAACCTAATGTTTGCAGTTGTAGCCATAGAAAACACCATAACGGATGGCATTGCAGGAATAAATTGACTTTCTTTTTTTTTTTTACGAAAAATACATTTGCTGCATTTAGGGCCATCAACAGAACGGCAGCGGCATTCTTTATTTTGAATAAAAGGCGCATTAAATTGCAAATATCCCAGGCAGTTTTGAATACAACACAGAGGGGGTTTAAACTGTGATATAGGTTAAACTTTTTTTACACTTTACAAACTGTAAATAAACTGCCTGATTTCCCCTGGACTTTGAACTTAAACATTTTTTCTTTATACTGCCAAATGGGCCTGAAGTATTATTCCATTATGTACTGTAAATGGATCTAAAAACGTATCCCTTATCCGGAAACCCATTATCCAGAAAGTTCCGAATTATGGAAAGGCCGTCTCCCATAGACTCCATTTTAATCAAATAATTCACATTTTTAAAAATGTTTTCTTTTTCTTTTTAATAATAAAACAGTACCTGTACTTGATCCCAACTAAGATATAATTACCCCTTATTGGGGCAGAACAGCCCTATTGGGTTTATTTAATGGTTAAATGATTCCCTTTTCTCTGTAATAATAAAACAGTACCTGTACTTGATCCCAACTAAGATATAATTACCCCTTATTGGGGGCAGAACAGCCCTATTGGGTTTATTTCATGGTTAAATGATTCCCTTTTCTCTGTAATAATAAAACAGTACCTGTACTTGATCCCAACTAAGATATAATTACCCCTTATTGGGGGCAGAACAGCCCTATTGGGTTTATTTCATGGTTAAATGATTCCCTTTTCTCTGTAATAATAAAACAGTACCTGTACTTGATCCCAACTAAGATATAATTACCCCTTATTGGGGCAGAACAGCCCTATTGGGTTTATTTAATGGTTAAATGATTCCCTTTTCTCTGTAATAATAAAACAGTACCTGTACTTGATCCCAACTAAGATATAATTACCCCTTATTGGGGGCAGAACAGCCCTATTGGGTTTATTTAATGGTTAAATGATTCCCTTTTCTCGTAATAATAAAACAGTACCTGTACTTGATCCCAACTAAGATATAATTACCCCTTATTGGGGGCAGAACAGCCCTATTGAGTTTATTTAATGGTTAAATGATTCCCTTTTCTCTGTAATAATAAAACAGTACCTGTACTTGATCCCAACTAAGATATAATTACCCCTTATTGGGGCAGAACAGCCCTATTGGGTTTATTTAATGGTTAAATGATTCCCTTTTCTCTGTAATAATAAAACAGTACCTGTACTTGATCCCAACTAAGATATAATTACCCCTTATTGGGGGCAGAACAGCCCTATTGGGTTTATTTAATGGTTAAATGATTCCCTTTTCTCTGTAATAATAAAACAGTACCTGTACTTGATCCCAACTAAGATATAAGATGCGAATTATGGAAAGACCCCTTATCCGGAAATCCCCAAGTCCCGAGCATTCTGGATAATGGGTCCCATACCTTCACTTGATATTGAACACATAAATGACATATGATTTAATTAAATTCTGCTGCAGTGTTTGAGTTGATTGGTGAGCGAACTCATGTGTAAAGCTGCCAATGGGCAGATCCATTCTTTGCCTGATTTTGCCAACTAGGTAGTAAGTCAAATTAGACTAATCCGATTGTTTTGGCCCCTGAACCAATGATTGAATCAGGTGGGGATCCTTGCAAATAGGGGCCACATCCACAGGCCAATAAAAATATTAAGCAGGAAGGCCATTGTTTTGGTCCCATACAGCTGCCAAGTAGTGATGAGCGTTTTTTTGCGGATTTGCAGAGAATTTAAGCATTGGCGAATTGTTTCACAAAACTTCCGTGAACATTTTTTTTTGTTGCCCGGGAAATTGGGCCGGGCGCGGTTGCGTCAAAATTTTGTGTGGTCGCATCATAAAAGCGCGGGCGACTAAAAAATAGCCACGGTGACAAAAAAATAGACGCGGACGACAAAAAAAAAATTGCACGACAAATACGTTTCGTGAATTTTTCGCCGTTA
Source organism: Xenopus tropicalis (assembly GCF_000004195.4). NCBI lineage: Eukaryota > Metazoa > Chordata > Amphibia > Anura > Pipidae > Xenopus > Xenopus tropicalis. The sequence goes on from NC_030681.2 coordinate 19,064,885, forward strand.
CGTGAATTTTCTTGCCGTTTTGCAAATTTTATGGCGAAGCCAGACGGGACAGATTTGCTCATCACTACTGCCAAGTTGTGGCTAATATTTATATCAGTGTTGCTGCTATATCATAATGTTAATAGCATTGTTTATAACTAAGTTAGAACAGCTGTCACAGATTGACTTCTGGAAGTAAAGGTAGGCAGTGTAATTAATGGAAGTAGAGCTCCATAGGGTTTCATGCAGCCCCAATGCTCCTAGCCGCATTTCATATTTAAGCAGTTTTGCCAATTTTTCGGCAAAGCAAAACCGGACAGATTCACTCATCACTACCCACAGATTAGCATTTCATGAAAATGAACCCTGAGCTTTTGATTTACACTGCTGATGAAATATACCATCCTTACACTATGAAATTAGGATGAAAGTAATGACTTTTCATTAACTTTTGAATATCAATAAATGCGCTCTTCCCCAGCCAATTTGAATTCTGTTTCACCATTTGACATGCTCACCCCACTGCAAGTTACTAGTTTTTATTTTCGTTGACAGAAAGCTAACCTTTTCAACCACACATACCAATTGTATTTTTCTATTGTAGTTGCCAACAGGAAGCCTGTTTTTCTGGGTTATTAGTAGAATATCTGTTTCTGGCTATTGTTAGACAATAATACAGTGATGTAATGACCCTATTGCATTTGTCTCCTAATTGCTCTTTGCCTTATTAAGGGTCATGTCAACTCTATATGTCTGTACAATTATACATGTTAGTACAGTTAATCATAATATACAATAAAAATGTTGTAAAACAAGTGGGAAATTATAACTTATATGATGAATACCAAAATATTGATTTCAAAGTATTCCATAGGTGTATATGTAAGGCTGAAATGAGGCGCTAGAAAGGCTTATTTTCTCTTCAAATAAGACAAAGAAAAGATTGTTTGTTTCTTCCCATACTCCCAGGTCTAGTAACCAATAGCAAGCAATTTAATTACTGACCCCCCAAATGCTACCTGCTATTGAATAACCTTTTTGAAGGACATATTTACTGTGGCAGGACTATATAAAAAAGAATAAAGGCCAATACTAATAGTGCTCCTTGTGCAGTTAAATTACTTTATTATTGTACCATATAGAGTAAATCTGGAAAACCACCCTGGCACATTGCTTCTTTTTCACATTGCCCCATTCCATGCAAGGAGCAGGTTGGTGTATCCCAAAAGAATCATTCCAAACAAAAGTTGATGTACTATCCTTTAGAGGGAATATGAATAAAAGTCCTGGTGATATTTATATAGTACCTTATAAAGTGCATGCATCTTGTCTAGATGACTAGTATAAAGCCCTGTGGCGGGTTCCTGCAGTGCAGGGTGGGTCACCAATAGATAGAAAGTAGTGGGATGTAGATAGGGGAAGGAAGGGTGTTGTGGGTTATAATAGATCTGGCAGAGGATTTAGCTTTTTCTTTCAATCCAGCGCTATCCCTACCTTCCCCACGTCACCCCGGGGATTGGCCAATGAGTAAAAGTCATGTGGGTTCTGTTTTGGTATGGGTTTGATCAGTAGCAGTGATGGGCGAAATGTTTCGCAAATTTCCGCGTTTCGCCATTGGCGGATTGTTTTGCAAAACGGATGAAAAAATTTGCTGCGGAAAAATTCGGCGCGTGTCCAAAAATTGTCGCAAGAATAGTCGCGGGCATCAAAAGAATAGTTGCACATCCAAATTGTCGCAAGAATAGTCGTAGGCATCAAAAAATAGTCACACGTCCAAATTGTCGCAAGAATAGTCGCAGGCGTCAAAAGAATAGTTGCGGGCGACAATTTTTTTTCCACGCAACATTTTCGCTGTTGCGCGAATCTTTTGAAAGATTTGGGAATTTATTGGCGAAGCGAAGCGGGACAGATTCGCTCATCACTAATCAGCAGTTAGTACAAGCGTGGGCCACACAATATAGACACAATAGCTTAGGTTCATGTCTTTCACACAGAAGCAGCTCAGTCATGCTTTATGGCTGAGATTCTAGCTATGTATATAACACAGTACACATTGTTTAGTGATCCTAAACCCAAGGAGGCATTTATTAGTACAGTGCTGGGTGCAAAGTGTAGAATTATGGGCACAAAATCCATGTTTTTTGTTTTTGAAAAATTTCAGCAGGTCTATGTGCTTCAAAACCTGAATCCTTCCTATGAATACAGTGCTGCCTGCAGCACTGCACTCATAATGGGCAAGTGTCAGGAGCCATGTAGGCCTCCCCCTACTAGCCCTCTAACTATATTTTTCCCTTCTTTCCTATGGCAGTTAGTAAGGGCAGGACTTGCACCCATCTGTTCTGCTCTCTGCCAGTAGTGCCGGATTTCCAATCTGAAATTAGGAATAGAGTGAAGCCAGACCCCAGATTCCAGTGCTTTTACAGCGGAAGCATAAAGTTGAACTAGAAATATTCTAAAAAGAGACATTTTGTGGAAGATAGTGTTCCTTTAAAGAGGACTTTGTTTACATTATTAAAATATAAATGACTATTGGTTCATTATTTGGCAGTATTATTTGCAGGAACTGGAAGTTGTTAGGCATTTCAGGGAACAATTTAACAATCAGAAAATTCTAGATATAATAAACAGCTTAATGTAATGCAAATTAAATAATTTCAGATGTTAATGGCTGTGCTTCATTTTAAAAACTGGGTAAAATACAATGTGTTGAGCAGTTGCTGTAATAATTAGGATCCTTGTACATACAACTATTTAAAAGCGACAGCTGCCGTATTAGCATATTAAAGTGCTGGCAACTTTCGAGGCCAAATAATGTTTATTTTATGAAGGAGGATGCCTGAATATTGCTAATCATGCCTGAATCTGCCCTGCCCTGGCACACAGGGACATTAAACGCTGCCCCGGCTCAAGTGCTTCTGAACAAGTTGGAAAAGGAAATGACTATCCATTTGCAATATTCACTTCAAGTTATCTAAGTGGGGGTGACCAGAAACTTCTGATTCCCCCCCCCCCCCAGCTGTTGGGAAAGAGCGAAAACTCTGTATATGATTCCCACGATCTTATCATCAAACTGTGAAACCTCAGGATTTCTGCTCTAAATCACAAGGCGATAGGATATAGAGAAAAAATATTATCGTTTGGGTTATCAAATAGGTTATTTATAAATGCCAGAGCAGTAAGCAATTTCGGACACAAATCGACATGTTTTATACGCATTTAGCATTTTTACCCATAATTCTAGTGCAATTGTGGCTGTACAGGCAGTTGCATCTGTAGCAATGGCAGTCAATGGGGCACATTTGCTAATCCACGAACGCTCCAAATGCATTTTTTTGCAATGAGCGTATTTTTTGCGACAATTTCGTACCTTGCAAAACTTTTTCGGATTTTTCGCAACTTTTTCGTACTTTGCGCCAAAATTTGTGCGACATATCGTATTGTCGCGCCGTGTACGAAAGTTTCGGATTCATTCAAACTTCGTTATCGTGACTTTCCTTGGGCAGGGTTGGAGCTGCAGAGTGCCATTGAGTCCTATGGGAGACTTTCCTTGGGCCGGGTTGGAGCTGCAGAGTGCCATTGAGCCCTATGGGAGACTTTCCTTGGGCCAGGTTGGAGCTGCAGAGTGCCATTGAGCCCTATGGGAGACTTTCCTTGGGCCAGGTTGGAGCTGCAGAGTGCCATTGAGCCCTATGGGAGACTTTCCTTGGGCCGGGTTGGAGCTGCAGAGTGCCATTGAGCCCTATGGGAGACTTTCCTTGGGCCAGGATGGAGCTGCAGAGTGCCATTGAGCCCTATGGGAGACTTTTCTTGGGCCGGGTTGGAGCTGCAGAGTGCCATTGAGCCCTATGGGAGACTTTCCTTGGGCCGGGTTGGAGCTGCAGAGTGCCATTGAGCCCTATGGGAGACTTTCCTTGGGCCGGGTTGGAGCTGCAGAGTGCCATTGAGCCCTATGGGAGACTTTCCTTGGGCCGGGTTGGAGCTGCAGAGTGCCATTGAGCCCTATGGGAGACTTTCCTTGGGCCGGGTTGGAGCTGCAGAGTGCCATTGAGCCCTATGGGAGACTTTCCTTGGGCCGGGTTGGAGCGGCAGAGTGCCATTGAGCCCTATGGGAGACTTTCCTTGGGCCGGGTTGGAGCTGCAGAGTGCCATTGAGCCCTATGGGAGGCTTTCCTTGGGCCGGGTTGGAGCTGCAGAGTGCCATTGAGCCCTATGGGAGGCTTTCCTTGGGCCGGGTTGGAGCTGCAGAGTGCCATTGAGCCCTATGGGAGGTTTTCCTTGGGCCGGGTTGGAGCTGCAGAGTGCCATTGAGCCCTATGGGAGGCTTTCCTTGGGCCGGGTTGGAGCTGCAGAGTGCCATTGAGCCCTATGGGAGACTTTCCTTGGGCCGGGTTGGAGCTGCAGAGTGCCATTGAGCCCTATGGGAGACTTTCCTTGGGCCGGGTTGGAGCTGCAGAGTGCCATTGAGCCCTATGGGAGACTTTCCTTGGGCCAGGTTGGAGCTGCAGAGTGCCATTGAGCCCTATGGGAGGCTTTCCTTGGGCCAGGTTGGAGCTGCAGAGTGCCATTGAGCCCTATGGGAGACTTTCCTTGGGCCGGGTTGGAGCTGCAGAGTGCCATTGAGCCCTATGGGAGACTTTCCTTGGGCCGGGTTGGAGCTGCAGAGTGCCATTGAGCCCTATGGGAGACTTTCCTTGGGCCAGGTTGGAGCTGCAGAGTGCCATTGAGCCCTATGGGAGACTTTCCTTGGGCTGGGTTGGAGCTGCAGAGTGCCATTGAGCCCTATGGGAGACTTTCCTTGGGCCGGGTTGGAGCTGCAGAGTGCCATTGAGCCCTATGGGAGACTTTCCTTGGGCCGGGTTGGAGCTGCAGAGTGCCATTGAGCCCTATGGGAGGCTTCCAAAATCATGCACAGAAGGATCAAAGTCAGAAAGGTTTTCCTGCATTTTACGATTGTTCAATATGAAAATTTTTTGATTTTTGGATTCCCAATACGATATTATCGTGACTAATACGATTTTTTCGGAAGCATCTTCGTGATATTTGTAATCTTCAGAAATTTTCGTATCCAATCCGAATTTACATTATTCGGGATTCAAACTCGCGTTTTCATGAATGTCCCCCAATGTGTTGAAATGGACACAATTGTACTTGTGTTTTTCTGCAAATTGCATGCAATCTGTATCTCATATTTATAGAATGGGAGTTGTGTCCAAAGTGGCGTATGCATTAGATTTCCTGTGTGCAAGTCTGGTGTGCCCAGGGTTTGCCTGGAACGCCGGGGCACCAGGAAAAACCCAATGGGCCCCGGCAGCCCAGACCCAATCCCTGTCGCTGCTCCCCCAGCCGGGGTCCTTCCCGGTTAGTTTCACACTCAGGGGAATACATTGGGCATGTGGCGGGGGCCCCTGTGGGGGGTGTGAGGGGCACGGTGGGGACACTGTGGGGGGTTTGGGGCCTCTGGGCGGTAGCCCCGGTGGGCCCTGCACCCCCCAGTCTGACCCTGGGTGTGCCTATTGATGTAACCCGCCGTGGGAACCCAAAAATAGGTGCAGTTGTGTACTATTTATCACACACCGTATGCCTACTGATGCTATAGTCACCTTAAATGGGCAAAATATCAAACTGCTGGGAATGCTTCAGGATTCCTATGATAAATATTTGATAAATTGGCCTCTAAGTGGCAAGAGTCAGAGAAGGAAAGAGGCCCCTTTAGAGCTTACAATCTAATTGAGTAGGTAATTACAGGCACAAGTACAAGGAAATACAATTCAAATTTACCCAAAAACCTGTATTTCAATTCATTATGCTGAGCAAGTGAATGAGCATATCTAATGACAAGGCATGTCATATAATCCCCTTGCTTGTAGGCCTGGATAGATGCATGTTGGAGTCATGGCTCCTCCATGATTGATAGTTTTTTGTTAGGTACAAAGTCACCTCTCAGACCCACTTATTAACGACAATCAATGCTGTCAACCTGTTAAAAATGATGTAAAAACATGAAATATGTTAGTATAGTCCTGTATTTCGGTATTTCTACCCCTCTTGATTAATCTCTTGTGGGGCAACATTCCTACGTCAGTTTGAAAAGCCATAATTAGTCTATGAAATACAAAGCCCCAGTACCGGTCTGTATAGCAGTTAGACATTGGGACATACTTGGCATATTTCAGGTATGGGCACGAGTAGTATGCAGAATACTAATAACACTTTAAACATAAAAAAAACATTTATCGCATCAAGCACACGTTTTTTGTTATTGTTAGTGAGAAATAAAAGCAAATTGGTCAAAGATAAAGGATTGTTTGTTTAAACGCGACACCGTAGGAACTGACAATGCAGCATTTCTGAACTTCTCCATAATGGATTCCTAGATAACAGATCCCATACCGATTTTCTTATATTCATTTATTTAAGATATCTCTTAATGTCCCGGACCCTTGGGAAAATGGTGTTGTCTTTGCTCCTAAAAAAGATAGAGTGAGCCACAGACAGGCTGACATAATATACAGCTTATTGGCCTATGCTTGGGGACAAACTGGCTTCCTGATATTTGGATAAGGCCAGTAATCAAACCCAAGGACACTCAGGCCAAACTCCCTGTAAGCAGATGCATATTTCAATTTTCATTTATAGTATTACGATGGCCATACACAAAATGATATCTTGATCTTTTTCCAATTTAGCAATTCAGGTGGAAGAGCCAATGGGCTTTCAGGTCATATAATAGAGTTTGTAAAGATACCTATGAAGGCCATGACCCATCAGGGCTCTAATGGAATAAATGACAATTACAACATAAAAGTTGAAGTAGACAGTAACATTGTGAAAGAGTTTAGGGTAGATCAGGGGGTGCCTGTGTGGTTAGGATGGGTAGTGTGTGTGGCCTATTTTGTTCCATTTTTTAGTAGTGAAATGTCAGGAGGTTTCAAGGTTTCTCTAGAAGAGTGCTGTCTGTCTTATTACATGTCACGGGCCTGTTATGTCTCATACATGGAATCCAAGATTACACTGAAATGATAAAATCCATGTAGCACTTGTGGCCATAAAAATCCTTTGGAGGGCCACATCTGGCACGTAGGCCTGAGCAGCCCTACCCTAATGCTTCACCACTAGAATTCTTTTCCCTCAAGCTCTTCGGTTCTCTATTCAGCATCAGACCGGGAAACCAAGGGATAATCAAAGATTTTTACGTTCTTTTTACATTGTGCAAATTCTTCTTAAGGATCTCATTCTGCCAACCCCATATAATTAACAGCCTCTCTGGATTATCAAGTTTATCTGTGGCAATACGTGTGGCATTTATCTTTTCCCTGACCCCCATTTTCATAAACTAACCCTTCCCTATCTTTCTCACATGGTTTTCTTCATGATTCGATCCACTGTGATCCAGAAAGGGGGAATGGCCCACCCCAGCCAGGGCTGATCAGGGCATTTTCTGCCCGACCTTGTCCTTTTTATCCTTATATGACAAACTATAAAGAAATATATACGCTAAACAGCCAACATTTTTGTAAGGATGGTTGGAGCCCCATTTAGTATAATTCAATTCCCTGGCCCTTACTGTTACACAGAAAGTGTTCTTTTACTGGGGACCTCACTAGTATTCCCTTTCTAAACTAGTGTGCCATCTTGTTTATTTTCAATAATTTGCGGTTTCTTTGAGGTTGAAGGCATTTAGGAGAACATGCAATATGGATGAACAGTAGGAGGCGTTGGGGCTTGCAAAAGTGGAAAGAATGTACTGCCGGATAGGATAGGCTGCTCACTAACCTAGTTTTCTAAATCAGTCCAAATCAATTAGCTTTAACAAGAGAAAAATATAACCAAATTACCAAAATTATCTTCTCACCATTTTACACCCGCCCAAACTGACAGCTGAGAGTAGAAACTGACAGATGTGAGAGTGATGGTGGTTCATGAACTGGATCAAACTTTTGTGGACTTCTTTGGCCAATGTCTTTTTTAATTGGATTCCTCACAGTTGTTCAGGGTAATTAGGAAAAGGAAAGCATACTGTTTCACTTGAATCCTATATAATATTAACCATGCAAAACCAAGCAAGGCATTTAATTACAGTTATTCCCTCTGTATAAGAGTTAATTCTCAGTGTATGTTGTTAAGCAGAGGTCAGATGGACAACTTTCTTGCAGAGGTTAATAGCTGTGGGAAAGTAGCCACAAACATAGTTAATTGCCACCTAGAAGGCTCATGACTGAATCATGGTGCTTTAGACACAATTTGAGGAATAGTTCAGTGATTGGCTGCCCAGCCCCAGTAAGAGCTTGTGACTGGCTAAACTTTCTTATCTGTATTTGGATCCATAGGCCAGGGCTGCAAGTGACAAGCAGTGAAGTCAAAGGGGCTCGCCTACCAATCTGCCCCTGCCTAATACCCCACAGGGCTAAAGTGACTATTGCTTGCTCTAGGAATAACATATAGTGGCATGGCTTTGGGACTCATCTGTTATTGATGGGGGAATAATGTATAACAACATTGTTACTGGTTGCCAGTAACAGAAATGCAGGGTCAGACTGAGTGGCCCTGACCCTTGTGGGCCCCAGCGGCCCAGACCCGGCCCCTGGTGGTGCTCCCCCGGCTGACGATGTCCCTCCCCTGATTCGTCACTTACACGCACTTAGGGAAGGAAGTCGAATGGAGGGTTAGGGAGGAGTGGCCAGGGAACCCAGGGGGGTGGGCCCTGCACCCCCCAGTCCAACCATGCGTAAATGGCACATCTAGTGTACAACCAATGCCAGCATTTGTGGGAATTATTTTGTCCCCCCCTAAATCTTCACTATTTTCCACTAATGGAGAAACATGCAGTATTTTAAAATAATCATCTTACTTTAGTGTCCCGAGAGTATTCTAAACAACAGATTATAATTCACCCAAAATCTTGACTGATGTTGGGACTTGGCCCCTTAGTAAGTCTAGCCCACATAGCCCCTCTATGGAAGATATCCATAGAAAGCAGTTTTATTTAGTATTTCCCTCTTGCCTTTTTCTTGTCATGCTCTATAACAATCCTTTACAAGATACAGTAGATATTATATGTGATTTCAAGTTTCCCTTCATCATTACCAGCTGTCTGTTTTCCACTCGGGTTGTGCTGACATTTTACAGTAATCCCTATGGTGATCTCCTGAACTAGGAAGCATGCTCAGACTGGCTTAGGGATCCAAGACATTATGTCGTCTGAAACTCTTCTACAGGATGTGTTGCATAAGGGCATGCAAACAAAAACAACAGAAGTGTTAAGCAAACCCAGGAAATAAATGTCAATAGGAAGAGGATCCCTTAGTACAAATTACAGTTACCTAAAATGTGTCTATTTGGGTTATTTAGCCACTAACGCTGACCAACCCATGGTTTTGTTACCTGTAGTTATTTTTACTGAGTTTTTAAGGTTGGAAGCAGAGCTCCTGCCTACTTCCCAAAGAAAAAGAACTCCCAATGTCACACTATTATGGACTAAACAGGCCTTTTTTCATTGCATAAGCTCTGTCACAAAAAATCCATAATATAATCCCCTTTAGTTTAGGGTCTCGTGTAATATATATAATTTATGTCAAAGAGTAATGTCACACAAACTCTTTTTCTTTATTGCTCATATATGCAGAGCTTTTGTGAGACAACCCCACTCATGCTCCATACTTATAGCATTTCCTATTGGCTATATTTGAATCTGCAACTATATTCTACAACAGGGGTCCCCAACCTTTCTTACTTGTGAGCCACAGTCAAATGTAAAAAGACTTGGAGAGCAACACAAGCACCATAAAAGTTCATGGAGGAGCCAAATAAGGGCTGTGATTGGCTATTAGGCAGCCTCTATGCACCCTATCAGCTTACAGGGGCTTTATTTGGTAGAAAATCTTGTTTTTATTCAGCCAAAACTTGCCCCCAAGTCAGGAATTCAAAAATAACTCCCTGGTTTGGGGGCACTGAGAGCAACACCCAAGGGGTTGGTGAGCAACATGTTGCCCCCGAGCAACTGGTTGGGAAACACTGTTCTACAATGATGTATATGTGAGGAACAACATCAGCCTCCAAACCAGGGACCCCCAACCCATTTTTCTTGTGAGCCACACTGTAAAACGCCACACAAGCATGATAAAAAGATCTTTGGGGATACCTAATAAGAGCTTTGATTGGCTATTTGGTAGCCACATGTGGACTTCTGGCCTTCAGGAGGCTCTGTTTGGAGTTAAATAGTGTCTTTGTGCTTTCAAAACTTGCCTTGAAAATGGAAATTTAAAAATGGGCACCTACTTTGAAGCCACTGGGAGCAACATCAAAGGGGGTGGTGAGCACACAAGCAACATGTTGCTCACAAGCCAGTGGTTTGGGATCACTGCTCTAAACCCATGTTTCTTAAACTTGGGTCCCTAGATGTTACCAAATTACAGGTCCCAGTTTCATATATCCAAGACTCAAGGCAAGCTGGGACTGGCAATCTGTGGGTTCTGGCAAATGCCAGAGGGGCTGCTGTAAGATGCCATAGACACTCACTATTTATAGGGCTGGTGGGGGCTGTTTGGGTCTCTGTGTACTTGAAATGCCAGGGCCTATTTTGAATCCCAGTCCAGGCCTGCTCAAGTCATATAGTGGGGGAGTTAACAGATGCCCCAGTCACAAGAGCAAGAACACTAAGAGTGCAGAGAGGGCTAAATCCAGAGTGAGTCCTTACCACGTTCCATAGGGCAGTGCGGCGGATGGTTAGAAAGTGAGCCAGAAAAGATAAATGACTTTCTGTCCTTTTCACAGCGCGATTATCAAAGCTGATCTGTAAAAGTGCATTATCCAAAGATTCCATTGCTATTTGCCGAAGATCTTTAATTTTATTTCCAGAATAGACTCACTCATCTGTTGATTACAAAATGATGTGATTAGAATATAAAAGAAAAAGTGCAGACATTCTGTATTAAAAAAAAACCCCAGCGCCTGAATAAAATTGCACCTAACAGGCAGAGCGGAGGGAGCGATAACATCCCTGTGTGTATTGCATTTGGCCCTGTGCGGAGAAGGTAAAGTTGTTTATCTTATCTCAATCTCCACACAACAACCAGCCTCTCTTCCAATTCAGCCTTAATCTTCTTAGTAAATAATACAGATATTTTCCCCATAACAAAAATGGAGCTGCCAGATTCAGTTTGATAAAACCTCTCATTTACACACCATCCTCTTTCAAAATCTGCCTGATTTCTTTTAATCTCTTTAGCTTATCAGTAAAGGCCTTTTCACATTTAGCCATGGTGTGGGTCCTATAACTAGGCTATTATTATTAAACAAAAATCTTGTTGGCTACAGCTGTCTTCTTGAATAGATATGTGACCTTCGTGGTCCGTGTCTATTTTCCCAAATTCAAGACAAATTATTGTTCTGTTGTCCAATTTCCTTACATATCATGGTAGTGAAACGAAATGGCTTAGAATGGGTATTTAATTGGTCCTGAGCCTTAAGGCACGGCAGAGACTCGTCTCGGGGAAAACATTACATAATTTCTTGACAATGGAGAGATGTTAATTAAAGAGGTGCTTTGTGTAAGGCTGAGCGGAAAAAGGAGAAATAAGATTTTATGGGTATCAGCTAAATGAGTCGAGACTTGAACATCTGCGGATAATTGAAAGTATTTTGAAGAATCACGGCAATCAGAGAAATGAAAACAGAAATTAGCAATATTATGACATTTACATAAGCGGTGTTTGTTTCTCCTCGGTTTTAATACTTTGTTGGAATAATTGGCGACAGATGCAGTGTTTCTTTAATAAGGATAGTGTTGAACGGCGCTGCAGCCTAATGGGCTTTTAGTTGTGGGCTACTAGAAAACCCAGACTGAAGGTCACTTGGCCTGAGATCTTATTAGCTATACAAAATATTTTTGAGTTTATGGATTAATGACTGATACAGCAATGTTTAGTGATGAGCAAATCTGTCCCGTTTCGCCGGAATATTCTCAAAACTACAGAAAAAATGGCGAGAAATTTGAACTTTTTTTATGCGACCGAGCCTTTTTTAATATGTCCGCGTCCTTTTTGGATGTGACCATGCCTTTTTTTGTATGTGACCGCTCCTATTTTGCCACGACCGCACCTTTTTGGACGACCGTAAATTTTCTCGGTAAAACAATTCGCCAATGGCAAGTTGTGGAATTTTGCTGCAGATGAATGCCTGGCGAAAATATTCACCCATTACTAGGAATATTCACCCATTACTAGGAATGTTTTCATTTAAAAAGTTGGACCATTTTAGCCAATAATGGATTCTGAATCTGGAAAAAAAAATCAGAAGCAAAGTATTTTCGTTGTGAAAAACAACTCCCACTAGGCCACTCCCGAACTTCTTGCTCTCTTCTAGGCTATTAACATTGAGGGATTATAGGGTTTATTTTGGACCACAAGTACAGTGGGCAAAGTGCAATTTTGAACAAAATTTGCACATGTGTTTTCATTAACGGACTCAATAGAATTGCGTCGCTTCCAGTGTTCTGCATCAAAATGTGTGTTACGTCCTGGCACAGCCTGTACCTCAATACAGCCCTGTCTGACACATCATTTTCCCAAATGCCCACTCCATTTAACTCATGCTTGGGCAGTTAAGACTGCTGCCTTGGGTTCCTGGGTTTAATTTCAACTATGGAACAGTCTGCATGGATTTGATATAGTCTCTCTGTTTTGGTTTAGGTTCTCTGTGGGAACCTTGTCTTCCTTGTACACTTTGTAAACCTACAAACAGGTTGCCATTGATGAATTCAACCCTAGTGTGGGTTGTGCGGAACTGTAAACTCTACTGGGGCAGCACAAAAAGAAGGTGAAAGATTGGCAGTGCTCAGTCTTACTTCAAAAGTAATTATTGCAATTTATTTCTGTGTTTCATCTACTGGGGCTGTAAGAGATGTGAAATAATGTGTATAATACATCAGTAAAGGTATAGGACCTGTTATCCAGAATGCTCGGGACCTGGGGCTTTCCGCATAAGGGATCTTTCCGTAATTTGGATCTCCATACCTTAAGTCTACTAAAAAAATATTTTAGACATAATTTAAACCCAATAGGATTGTTTTGCCTCCCATAAGGATTAATTATATCTTAGTTGGGATCAAGTACAGGTACTGTTTTATTATTACAGAGAAAAGGTAATCATTTAACCATTAAATAAACCCAATAGGACTGTTCTGCCCCCAATAAGGGGTAATTATATCTTAGTTGGGATCAAGTACAGGTACTGTTTTATTATTACAGAGAAAAGGGAATCATTTAACCATTAAATAAACCCAATAGGGCTGTTCTGCCCCCAATAAGGGGTAATTATATCTTAGTTGGGATCAAGTACAGGTACTGTTTTATTATTACAGAGAAAAGGGAATCATTTAACCATTAAATAAACCCAATAGGGCTGTTCTGCCCCAATAAGGGGTAATTATATCTTAGTTGGGATCAAGTACAGGTACTGTTTTATTATTACAGAGAAAAGGGAATCATTTAACCATTAAATAAACCCAATAGGGCTGTTCTGCCCCCAATAAGGGGTAATTATATCTTAGTTGGGATCAAGTACAGGTACTGTTTTATTATTACAGAGAAAAGGGAATCATTTTTAAAAATTAGAATTATTTTCTTATAATGGAGTCTATGGGAGATGGCCTTTCCATAATTTTGAACTTTCTGGATAACAGGTTTCCGGATAAGGAATCCTATACCTGTACTATATAAAGAGAAAATAGTACAGGTATGGGACCCGTTATTCAGAATGCTTAGGACATGGGGTTTTCCCAGATAAGGGGTCTTTCTGTAATTCAGATCTCCTACCTTAAGGCTACTAAAAAAATAATTTAACCGTGAAATAAACCCAATAGGATTGTTTTGCCTCCAATAAGGATTAATTATATCTTAGTTGGGATCAAGTACAGGTACTGTTTTATTATTACAGAGAAAAGGGAATCATTTAACCATGAAATAAACCCAATAGGGCTGTTCTGCCCCAATAAGGGGTAATTATATCTTAGTTGGGATCAAGTACAGGTACTGTTCTATTATTACAGAGAAAAGGGAATCATTTAACCATTAAATAAACCCAATAGGGCTGTTCTGCCCCCAATAAGGGGTAATTATATCTTAGTTGGGATCAAGTACAGGTACTGTTTTATTATTACAGAGAAAAGGGAATCATTTAACCATTAAATAAACCCAATAGGACTGTTCTGCCCCCAATAAGGGGTAATTATATCTTAGTTGGGATCAAGTACAGGTACTGTTTTATTATTACAGAGAAAAGAGAAATAATTTCTAAAAATGTGAATTATTTGATTAAAATGGAGTCTTTGGGAGATGGCCTTTCCGTAATTCGGAACTTTCTGGATAAGGGGTCTGATACTTGTAAATTCTTAAAGACTAAAGACTATTTTGTAGGCCTCCTCCCTTAGGGGTTTTTGCTCCCTGTGCATATACAGAGAGTGAAATACAGTCAATGAGAGGGTTAACGTCTGCATAATTTCTCTACTATTTGCTCCTCCTGTACTCTCTTAATAAGAAATGTACACACACAGGATTAATCACCCTTGACCCTACAAAACAAACATGGATTTCATTTTGGTAGAAACATTGGCTTCTGTGTAACACCGGCAGGGCTAATCTACCCCCTGGCAGCAGTCAGTCAGTTCTGCACAGCAGCTGCTAGGATACAGCCATGGGTTACAGCCAACTACTGGGGCAAATAAAAAGGCATTATTACATGTATGTACACATTATATGTGTCTTTAGAGAAAAGAAGCAATGAAAGGGTTTCCTGCATAACTAAACTGCTGATCTGGTGTTTAGTATGGCTATTGAATTTCCCTTATATAATAATAGTAAGCCTCTCTATGTGTTCCATTCGCTTTTGCAAATGCAAACTCCAGGACCTTGGAACGGTGACTTGTCTGATCAAATAAATGATATAAAAATAAAATAGGGAATCATCAAAAAATAGCCTGATCTGTGCAGCCATGGTACAACTGGCAGGGATCAAAATGGATTTCTGCCATGGCAAGTGCAGTCCCTGCTCATAGGGCAATAAATAATGGCGGCTTTGGAAAGCACTACCTGTCCTGTAAACTGAGAATAGAAAGCCCTTTACTTGCCTATAATTATAAACAGGAAGGTTTGAGTTTCCTTGGAAGATTTTGCAATTCTTGACTTAAAAAAACAGGGAGCACAGAACATAAAGACAGAACTGTATCACTGATATTTTGATTTGAATGCGCCATTAATAACTATTTAAGAAAGGTGTCGTGTGGTTCCGCTCTTTCAGTGTTTAAAAAAGAATCTGCTGTTCCTCGCTGCTGATTAGTTAATCTCATCAATTTCACACTGCGCAGCAGACAATCATTCCACAGATAAGGAATAAAGATTTTCTGGGGTAGTGAATTGGATGTAATTCTGTTGATGATATTTATGGAAGACACTGAAACCTTTAGTTATCTGCCGTCACCCAGAACGGAAAATTCCATGTCTTTATAGGGTAAACAACTAATTAGTTGTTTATCTATCTATTTATCTGTCATCTATCTATCTATCTTAATATCTATCTATCATCTATATATCTAACTATTATCTATCTATCATCTATGTATCTATCTATTATCAATCTATCTATCATCTATCTATCTATCTATCTATCTATCTATCTGTCTGTCTGTCTGTCTATCTATCATCTATATATCTATCTATTATCAATCTATCTATCATCTATCATCTATATATCTATTATCAATCTATCTATCTATCTATTTATCTATCATCTATCTATCTATCTATCTATCATCTATTTATCTATCTATTATCAATCTATCTATCATCTATCATCTATATATCTATTATCAATCTATCTATCTATCTATTTATCTATCATCTATCTATCTATCTATCTATCTATCTATCTATCTATCTATCATCTATTTATCTATCTATTATCAATCTATCTATCATCTATCATCTATATATCTATTATCAATCTATCTATCTATCTATCTATCTATCTATCTATCTATCTATCTATCTATCTATATATCTATTATCAATCTATCTATCATCTATCATCTACCATCTATATATCTATTATCAATCTATCTATCTATTTATCTATCATCTATCTATCTATCTATCTATCTATCATCTATATATCTATCTATTATCAATCTATCATCTATCATCTATATATCTATTATCAATCTATCTATCTATCTATCTATCTATCTATCTATCTGTCTATCATCTATATATCTATCTATTATCAATCTATCTATGTATCCATCTATCTGCATGCAATAAAAATGCATTAGGAGAACTGTGATGGGCAAAAAGTCAGTAAGGCAAAGTAAACACTCACACAGTTTTAAGGCATAGGTGTACTATCTAGTTCTTTTTTGCAGTAAACACGGAGGACTAAATTCCCCTGCTGTGCCTTCTTTAAAAAGCCATTCACACTGGATTTTATTTATAGAGAATAAGTATGAGCAGAAGTTGGTTGGGAGGGAGATGGAGAGCAGTCGTAATTATAATGTTAATCTTTTGGGTAGTCAATGGTCAATGTATGGAGGTGGGTTATGGCCGGCCATAAAGGTAGAGGAAGCTGAGAGAACTGGGGTTATAATATTTAGATTTTTTTAATTGTGACCCTGTTGTACTTAGCTGCAATGCCTGGGCTAATAACCCTAGTTATGATTTGTGACCCTTGATACACAGAAATAATAACCAGGTGGAAACAATGGTGTAAGACAGATAGAGAACCACTTGCACCAACTCTTCTGTTGTTGTTGGGGTACAGGGCTGTCTTGTGGGCACTTGTATTGCAACTGCAGCTGAAGGGCCATGGATGCACTGTCATTCTTTATAGGAAGAATATGGTCTACAAAACGTTTTGACCCCAGGATAAAGGACAAGTAAAGACGGTCATGTTGAGTAGAGCATAGAACACATAAAAAAATAAAAAAATACCCACACCTTCTTCAAAAATGGATAGAAATTTGACATAGAATGGGTATTTCCAGAAGAAAAGTGTATTTTCCATGAATTGCCTGTGCAGATTACGAGGTGGATTTGCAGGGGTATTTACGTGTTTGTGAAAGAAGGTTAATAGGAAAAAAAGAAGATTGCAGAAAGCCACTATACTTAATGCATATTTGTCCATCAATTTAGGCCAAAGCCCTCTTGCTCTGATGGGGATAAGTGCAGCAATTGTCAGTTAGAGGTCATAGAGAAAGCAAGAGACTCCCATAAGTACAGAATTTACATAGTCTTAAAGAAAAGAAAAAAAAATGCTGAAGGAACCTCTTACAAACAGTGGCAGATGACACGGTGACGCTAATCCCATCCTCTTCAAGTCAGACAGGGTTGATTTATCCCAAACAAGCTTCCCATGTGATCAGCACATATCCTTCCTGCTTACTGACATACTTTTTGACTGCACGTGGTGTGAGTGACCCGACTGAATGAGCCCTTGACTGGGAGGATTTGCTTAAATGGATTGTATTACTAGGAACATGTGTTTCTTTAAGGCAACAGAAACTATGAATGGGCCCTCATTCATCAGAACTCGGTGCTGCCTATGGAACCATTCATTTCTGCAAAAGCTGAAAGATACTGTTTCATACATTATAATTAGGCTCATTTAGGGATCCCCATAATGGAAGGATGAAGTGTAACATTCCTTGAACCAAGGCTGGCATTAGAAGAGGTTGCCTTCAAGGAAATAGGGCCCCTCTCTACTGCAACTACCAGTATCCTGGGAGAGCCTATAGCCATTGGAGGGTTGATGGAAGTTCAACAATTAGACTCCTTGATGTCTATACTCAACATATAATGACCTTACTACACTTCCTTTATCATGGCTTCTGTGATCGTAGGGGTCCAAGGTCAATAGCCACTTTGTCTCACCTAAGGCATATAAACTATATAAACCATGAGTGGAATTTAGGAGGCAGGACATAGAGAGAAATGTAGTTTGTAAATGGCAAAATAATTTGTGGTTCAGAAAATAGATTGAAAAGGGCAAAATCACTAAGGCTGGGGTGCCAACCTGTTATTAGAGAATAACGGGAACAAATCCAGCACCTGATAAAGGGCCACTTACCAAAGAAGGCCCAGTGGGATCCTGGGAAATATCTAAATGTAATATATACTAAAAAATAGTCCAGAAGGTTGGGGGCTATATAACTATTGTGCCTTTGGGCCCAGTAACTACTAGTTATTTGGATTTGGAAGACAAAGAAATTTCATAAAGTATTGACTGGTTTGAACACATTTCCCAGCTGATAATGGCAGGATTCACAGAGTGTCTGTATGTAAGGAATGATGGAGAAGGTAAAGTCAAGGGTAAAGGCTTAATGCTATGGTACTGAGTGCTGCTGGGAATTAAAAGGGTGCCGGAGAAGAGGAAATGATCAAAGCACTGAATGCTACAGAGGGGTCAAGAAGGATAAGCAGAATAAAGCTTCAGAGGGCGGCAGAATTGGTTTAGTTAAGTGCTGGTTTCAGAAGGGACAGCGGGGAGACACCGTTGGGACCCACGATGGGGGGTAGGCTGCAATATAGGCTGATGAGACTACGCAGAATTATCCTAAAAACCTAATGTTGTATCATTCCTGTTGAAATCATTTGACAAAAAGGCAATCGTGTCCAATTAGAACAAACAGTGTGTTTGAATTATACATTAAATTACCAGTAAAGAAAATATACAATTTTAATTCTGTATCCAAAAGGAACAATAAAGTTGATGATATAAATTATTTTTTGCACAGCACATGTAATACATTATATATATTTATATACATATATACTGTTTATAGAGAGAGAGTGGCTTAACTACCATCCAGCAGACTCAGTGGGTCAGGGGACACAGGGGACACACGGTTGTGCAGTTTGCTGTATGGTTTTTGTATTTAATGAGCAAAATGTTGGATTTCTATGTGGACTTAATACATTTTTGATACAATAAAAAAAGATCAGTTGGATGCAGTACCTTTGTCTATTCATGTTTCACTTTACTATCGCCTGGTGTTCATCTTTGAATAATGATTAATTAGTGCTCATGGGATGAACTATTTCTACTACTCTGTTTAAAGGGGCAGTATACCCCCTTGTTTAACTTGAGATCACTAATAGCCTGCTGTAAAATGAATAGATTCATAGTTTTTTGTTCTTTAAACAGGACAAACTAGTTTTCTGATTCCTGACAGATAGATGATCAAATTACCAGTGCATAGAAAATAATAGACTTCTGCTTATTTGTAAGACAAAACAGTTACAACAAAGGGTGAAGAGAGGGGGTTGTTTATATAGAGCTCATGATATATGGTAATACTAACAAAGTTGATTACAGGACGGTGGTATGTTTAAACAAAACAATGGACTGCTACTGCTCTATAAATAATAATAATGATAATAATAAAAGTATATTTTATTTACATCTTTACATTTTAATTCAAGAATAGGAAGACTAGATGTTTAGCATACACTCTATTTATTTTGCTCTTACTGAAAAAGGCCTATATGGGTGTATAGTGTTTTGCCTCTTTACCGTGGCTTATGCATCTTAATTAGAATCCCAAAGTCCTCGCCAGTCTAGTGAGAGCCTTTATTATGGTAAGGGAAAGCAAAATTCACCACCAAATCACACTCTGACAGTAATATCAGGACAAAACAAAAGTCACAGCAGACTTTGTGTTAAATTCTGGCTGACAGTAGCGTGTCATTGGCGGCAAATAGAACAACTCAAGCCGTTGACTTGTGTGTTTGAGAAATCCAGAAGCCTAAAAGATGTCAGTTGAAGAACAATATATTTCAAGGTCAAATCTTGTGCAAATTTCACATTCCCTTTCTTTAATGTTTTTAGATGGAGGCTCGCGAATGGAAGGTGCCGGCACAATGGGGTTTGATACGGAGATGTGACACCTCATTTTAAATTCCATAAGTGCATTTCTGAACTTGACAGAACTGTCATGACGGGGAGCTGATAAGGTTTGCTGTCCTCCACAGCCTGACTAATCATACATGAAGTCTTGGCAAGATATAACCAGATTACAGCAGAGTTAAAATGACACCACATCAACTCCGTTTCAGATCCTGTAGACACCAGTGCCTATCACTACTCAAGGTTGCTTCCATCCTTGACACACAAATGGTATTTTCAGCCTCAGAGGTCCCCCCCTCGTTCCCTTTGTGCACGTCACGCCGAGGGAAATCAGCCACACATTTGTCATTAAATGAAAAAGATCATTATAGTCGGAGGCATTTGTCAGTTGGAGCATAATACGCCGGGCAGCAAATGCCTCCTATTTCCATAGCATTTTGCTCCCACCAATATCAGATGGAGATACTGCTGCCCTTGTTAAAATTCTGTGCAAATCTGACGCCGGTAAATGGACTGGTGCTTTAAGTCTTGGAGAGTTGTTCACATCAATAATGAATTTCAAATAATTTATTCACTTGAGGAGTAAGTGGCTGGCATGCAGTCCTTACAGCTGGTTTGTTGAGATAATTGATTTCCATATAGTTTAAAGATGGGGAGAAGAAACATATGACAACTACAGTGGGTTCCGAGGCAATTCTGAATGCCGTATCAGTTTAATTATAGCTCCAGCTGACACAGGTCCGTCCTATTGGAATTAAAATATCCAGGCAACTTCAAATACGGCGGTGATGAATTTTTCATGTACTTTTTCCCCCTACCTTGTGTGCTAGCTGTGGGCACTTTACAAGCACTCATCTTGTTATATTCTGGGCCAGACTTAACGTGACATACAGGAGGGTTGTGTATGACACAGATAACTCCGGGGAATAACAAAACGCCAAATGAGATTCATTAGTGTACGGGCGCCAGTTATCCGAATTTCTGCTTCAATGTAAGAGTATATGTTTTCTATGAATATATTTAACAAAAATAAAAAAAAAAAAAGGGAAAGCCGCACGTCTGGATCAGGATGTTATCCATATGTAAAATAAAAATAATTACCAGGATGCACTGCTCAAGTGCCGTTGCATTTAAACAAGACGACTAAATTGGAATATTGAGACGGAACAAAACCTTTTATTTCATATCTCTTTTTTTTTTTGCATAAAATCATTATGATTTCTAGAATAACAACCCCTCGGGCTGCAGATGTTTTCAACTCATTTTTTTTTTTTTTTTACTTTATCAGACATGGAAAAATATAAAATAAGGAAAGAAAAAACTGGGGATATTTTATTGGACTTTATTGGTCCCCATACACGGGCCAATCTGCTCGCTTGGCAATGTCGGCAAGCAAGTAGATCTTCTCCCGATATCCCCCACCTACGGGTGGCCGATATTGGGAGAATCCAGGCTAATTCGATCATTTGGCCCTGGGGCCAAACCAGGCCCGGATTTTTGGAGAGGCCACAAAGGCCCGGGCCTAGGGCGGCAGAAATTTAGGGGCGGCATGCCGCCCCGCCACAACTACATTTTTTAATTTTGCACCCATACGGAGCAATGGGGACCTTTCCCCACTGCTCCGTATTGGAGTTGAACTATTTGCGCATGCGTGCTCGGGGAGGAAGTGGGGGCGGCCTAGGGGCGCACGGAACACAAATCCGGCGCTGGGCCAAACAATCGTATTATAACGACGGGTATAGGAAAAGTCGCATCAACGAGCTGATATGGTCCCCGATCCGACTAGATTTTTTAACCTGCCCAATCAAGATCTGGCCGATTTCAGGCCAGATATCGGTCAGGCAGGCCCGTCAGTAGTGCCCATACACGGGCCGGTTAGCTGCCGAATCGGTCTAAGGGAATCGGCCTGTGTATGGGGACCTTTATTTTACAGTGTGGTCCAACAAATGTGCATTTGATTCAGTTCAACTTATTGGTAAAATACTCCTGATGAAGGAGAAGGGCAACAAAGACAAATGCCACAAATATTCTGATATTCTAAAGAAGCAGGCGATATGATAAGCATTCTCCTCTGTTAATGAAATGTTAGTCATGGAGAGTCATAGAGATTAAAGGATACTAGAAATGCCTGAGACACACACATGTATGAGAGCATAGTGGTTAAGCAGTTAATCACTGAGAATGAAAGTGGTCCCTATCTTAACCAATGCAACATGCAGCGTTGAATAAATTAAAAAAAAAAAGCCCTTGCAACCAACCACCCCATCAAAAGTGAAGAATAACATCTGGGATTCAACTATTTTGGGACAAGTGTTTATCAATAATTCAAAAAGTTTCAGTGGTGGCCTTTGTTAAAGGAGAAGGAAAGTCATTTTGGCATTTTACTGCCAATAGATTCACAACATTAGTGCCACCTGGAACACTATATTTATTCTGAAGTAAGCTTTATCATACCTGAGTAAAGAGCCCTAAAAGCTTTCTCTTTTTGTTTAAGATTGCAGCTGCCATTTTACCTTGGTCTTCAAATCTTCCTGCTTGCAGTCTAGCTTATAGCTCAGGTCACACATTCCTAAGGCTGGGGGGAGTGAGTTTTATGAATTCTTATGGGAGGGGAGAGAGAAGAGAACTGTGCAGACTCTGGCCCTGGGAATGCAGGATTTGATACCAAAGAACATGTTTACAAAAAAGGAGACAATAAATCCTGTGTTTCTTTTGATAGAGAACTCAGAGCGCGTTTCTGTAAGTGCTTATGGCTGTATTTACATAGACCTTTCTGATAAAGCTTACTTAGTTTTTACCTTTCCTTCTCCTTTACATCGATTGGTCTTTTGAAGGAACAGTGATAAACAGCGATGCGTATTACTGTAATATGATACAGGATTTCTGGAAAACCCAAAAGGTCAAAATATTTGGATAACATTAGGTCAGCAATTTAATCTATTCTGCCTTTGTCCAGCCACTCATTCCCCCACAATTTCTATAACCATGCCCATCCCTCTCCAGTGATCTCATCCAAATGACATCATGGTGACATCACCAGACAGGAAGGCCTTGAAGAAATTAGGCCTTCCACCCACATGCAGCCTGAGAGGAGTATTTTGTTGTCACAAACTGTGTGACCTGTGGGTTTCCAGCCAACCTTCTTTGTATCTTCATAGGCCATAATCCATGTGGTTGTGGAACCTCTGATTAAAAATGGTTATCTCTTGCCATTAAATCCAGAGCAGGAGATGATCAGTCTGTGAAACCAATACTTTAGACATTTCCCTAGAAAAGTAACTAAGCAGGAAGCACCAACCTATATCCCAGCCCAATAGGAGCAGAGGTACATAGTTAGCAGCACCATATTGGGTGCACCTTGATGTGCTATGGTGGCGTGGCAATTTTGGGAACACAAACATGTAGGAAACACGCATTGATCAGCCTCCTGCAATCCAAGACTAAGCAAAATAGAAGTAGAATATATATCACCTCCCCAATTTATTGAAATATGTGTACACTATGGGGGAGATTTACAAAGACCCGAACGCTCTGAGCGTATTCTCGCCATTTTTTCGCGGCCGCGCGAAAAATTCGGAAAGGCTCTGCCACTGTTTGCAATGGTTTGGTACGAAAATTTTGTGACTTTCGGATCGCCAATACGATATTATCGTGACTAATATGATCGTAAGCATTTTCGTAATATTTGCGATCTTCAGAAATTTTTGTTTCCAATCCGAATTTTTTCCATTCGGGATTCAAACTCGTGTTTTGATAAATCTGCCGCTATAAGTAATAACATTTGTACCTAAATATTTATACACTATTACTGATGCACACAAACTGCATCAGAATACAACTAGGGATATTATTGCAGGGTGTTACATAGTTACATAGTTACATAGTTACATAGGGTTGAAAAAAGACCATTGTCCATCAAGTTCAACCCATCCGAGTAAACCCAGCACACAACCTATACTAACCAATCTATACACTCACATACATAAACTATATATACAACCATTAATACTAAGGGGCTGATTTACTAACCCACGAATCCGACCCGAATTGGAAAAGTTCCGACTTGAAAACGAACATTTTGCGACTTTTTCGTATTTGTTGCGATTTTTTCGGCGTCTTTACGAATTTTTCGTTACCAATACGATTTTTGCGTAAAAACGCGAGTTTTTCGTAGCCATTACGAAAGTTGCGTAAAAAGTTGGGCTTTTTTCGTAGCGTTAAAACTTACGCGAAAAGTTGCCCCTTTTTCATAGCGTTAAAACTTAAAAGGTGCAAAGTTTCGCGTAAGTTTTAACGCTACGAAAAAAGCGCAACTTTTTGCGCAAGTTTTAACGCTACGAAAAATCGCCAGATTTTACGCAACTTTCGTAATGGCTACGAAAAACTCGCGTTTTTACGCAAAAATCGTATTGGTAACGAAAAATTCGTAAAGAAGCCGAAAAAATACGAAAAAATCGCAAAATACCGATCATTACGAAAAAAACGCAATCGGACTCATTTCGACCCGTTCGTGGTTTAGTAAATGTGCCCCTAACTGTAGATATAGTATCACAATAGCCTTGGATATTCTGATTGTTCAAAAACTCATCCAGGCCCCTCTTATAGGCATTAACAGAATCTGCCATTACAACATCCCTAGGAAGGGCATTCCCCAACCTCACTGCCCTCACTGTGTGTGTGGGTGTTGCCCATTGTAACATGAAATAAATAAGTCCAACTGATAACTGAAAGTGCCTACCAGGGTTTTCAGATCTGTTCAATTCTCCTTTCAATTTCCTCTCCATAAAGCCCTATGACAATATATATCTTGCAACTGCTCTAGAGGCTGAAATAAAAATAAATATTGACATAAGAAATTACCTTAGTACCCAGGCCTGGTTCCCAAATGATACCTTTTTAATAATTTTCCATTTCTTCTACATGGCATAAAATAAATCCCAATTTTCATTAAAACATCTGAAAAGCTGCAAAGGTATTGATGTCAATTAAATATTTACTTTTCTCTCCAATTCAAACCAGAAAGAATAATTTGTATTTGGCAGAGAAGCGCTGCAATTATATTAAGTCAATCCAATCCAATCCCAACTTGCTTATGCAAAGGGCAAACAAATTAGTTAAAATGTACTAATTACAAGGCTATAAAACTGGATCCAATAGAACTTTGTGTGTTTTACAAATACCCCGAAATAAGCTTGTATTCACACGCGTTGCTCTTTATATGTGACTATAATTTATCATTTGTTAGAATAAATGATAAAAAGCCATTGAGTATTTGGGGGAAATCATAGTTTTAGCTACAAAAAAGGTTGAAAGGCAACGGAAAATGTTGCTAAAAGCAAAATACTATATGGTTAGATGCAGAAATATAGAAGTAATGTAATTAAAATTAGGGATGCACCGAAACCAGGATTTGGTCAAGAATCAGCCTTTCTCGTCAGGATTCAGCTAAATCCATGCCTCTGGCCGAACCGAATCGGAATCGAATTTGGTTCGTTATTCGGTTCAATCCTTTACAAAGGATTCAGGGGTTTGGCTGAATCCAAAAAGGTCTAGCTTATAGCTCAGGTCACACATTCCTAAGGCTGGGGGGAGTGAGTTTTATGAATTCTTATGGGAGGGGAGAGAGAAGAGAACTGTGCAGACTCTGGCCCTGGGAATGCAGGATTTGATACCAAAGAACATGTTTACAAAAAAGGAGACAATAAATCCTGTGTTTCTTTTGATAGAGAACTCAGAGCACATTTCTGTGAGTGCTTATGGCTGTATTTACATAGACCTTTCTGATAAAGCTTACTTAGTTTTTACCTTTCCTTCTCCTTTACATCGATTGGTCTTTTGAAGGAACAGTGATAAACAGCGATGCGTATTACTGTAATATGATACAGGATTTCTGGAAAACCCAAAAGGTCAAAATATTTGGATAACATTAGGTCAGCAATTTAATCTATTCTGCCTTTGTCCAGCCACTCATTCCCCCACAATTTCTATAACCATGCCCATCCCTCTCCAGTGATCTCATCCAAATGACATCATGGTGACATCACCAGACAGGAAGGCCTTGAAGAAATTAGGCCTTCCACCCACATGCAGCCTGAGAGGAGTATTTTGTTGTCACAAACTGTGTGACCTGTGGGTTTCCAGCCAACCTTCTTTGTATCTTCATAGGCCATAATCCATGTGGTTGTGGAACCTCTGATTAAAAATGGTTATCTCTTGCCATTAAATCCAGAGCAGGAGATGATCAGTCTGTGAAACCAATACTTTAGACATTTCCCTAGAAAAGTAACTAAGCAGGAAGCACCAACCTATATCCCAGCCCAATAGGAGCAGAGGTACATAGTTAGCAGCACCATATTGGGTGCACCTTGATGTGCTATGGTGGCGTGGCAATTTTGGGAACACAAACATGTAGGAAACACGCATTGATCAGCCTCCTGCAATCCAAGACTAAGCAAAATAGAAGTAGAATATATATCACCTCCCCAATTTATTGAAATATGTGTACACTATGGGGGAGATTTACAAAGACCCGAACGCTTCTGAGCGTAGATTCGGTGCACCCCTAATTAAAACTGTTCCACATTTAGTAATCAGTAGTAACCTATTAGAAGTTCGTTTTTAAACAGGTGACCTGTCAGTGGTATCTGTCATTGGTTGCTATGGGTAATAGGACTTGGAAAAACATTGGCATTTTTATTAAATGGCTAAACTCCAACAACAACACTGTCAGGCTAGAAGCCCCTGGCCCACGTATGGCTCTGCAAAGCATTTTAACACCCAGTCATCGGCATCCCTAGTTTAAAATAATTTGGTCTAATGGAAATGGGACCCACATTTTGGTGATGACTGGGCAACTCTGAGTTTTTATACCCACAGAGA
This sequence comes from Xenopus tropicalis, assembly GCF_000004195.4. Lineage (NCBI taxonomy): Eukaryota > Metazoa > Chordata > Amphibia > Anura > Pipidae > Xenopus > Xenopus tropicalis. The sequence goes on from NC_030681.2 coordinate 19,091,633, forward strand.
AATATATTCCAAGGGGTATTTCCACATTTTTGGGGTGCAGTGATATAATTTTGGGAATAGCTTGTCAGCTACTAGGAAAACGCTCTTTTTTACGCAAACTCTTTGTTGTTAGAGATCAATGTGATGCATTGTATGAGTTTTTAGGCATGGTATATAGTACTCATCAAACAATTATACACAATACATAAAATTGTTTTCCAAGAACAAAGAGTTTACTTGAAACAAAGGGTTTTTCCTTGTCATCCTCTGCTGCCTTTGTAGGCCATGTTGATTCTGTATTGATTGATTGATTGTATTGATTGATTGATATTTTGTAAATTGGCTTATATCTAGTTATATTTCCCCCTTAATAACCAATAAATTTACTAAACTACTGTTTGTAGCCTTTTGTGAACCTTTCTTGAATATGTGAACCTCATTTACTATTTCCTACTGGAGATGGAAACTGCACATAGATGGGACCTTACCAGTGCTTGATCCTCTCATGCTGTAAATCTATCACTTTTGATAGGACAATATCATGCTGGGCCCTGACATTAATTGCTTCAGCTAAGTTTTTTATTCACAAGTACCACCAGGACCTTGTCCATCAAGGATTTACCTTGCTTGGACCCATTAGGGCAGGGGTCCCCAACCTTTCTTACCCACAGTCAAATATAAAATGACTTGGAGAGCAACACAAGCACCATAAAAGTTCATGGAGGAGCCAAATAAGGGCTGTGATTGGCTATTAGGCAGCCTCTATGCACACTACCAGCTTACATGGGGCTTTATTTGGTAGGAAATCTCGTTTTTATTCAACCAAAACTTGCCCCCAAGTCAGGAATTCAAAAATAATTCCCTGGTTTGGGGGCACTGAGAGCAACATCCAAGGGGTTGGGGAGCAACATGTTGCCCCCGAGCCACTGGTTGGGGATCACTGACTTAGGGTATAAGTGTATTTCATTTATTACCATTGAATACCATCAACCACGTTGATCATAGTATCATCTACTACACTGAATAACATCTGCTGAGATTTGCCAATTGGTCCAGATCCCACTTCAAAGATGCCACATCTTGGATGGCATTAATTGTCCTGCATAGGCTGATAGTAAAGACCAATACATTGCTTAGAATAACCTCCCCCAAGTCATACATAAACAAACAAAATAAAAGTGGACCCAATATAGAACTACAGCATCCCACTATATTCCTGACTCCAAGTAAAGAAACCACCCTCTTTAACTGATCCTTTAGTTAGTTTTCTATCCATTTATTACCGAAACCAACAGACCTGTACAGAGAAAGTAAGTGGGAAGGAGGGTTGCCTGGGTACCTACCTTTAGGGGTGACCTTCTATTGGTATTCTAATATAATATTAGCAACCCATAAGAGTATTTTTACAGTACAAGCCATTTTGTTACAGCAAACAGTTTTTTTTTTCATTGGAAATCTAGAAATTCCCAGATAGGTGCAGAAAGGTCCGCTGTTGTTTTTATCGTTTTGCTGTAAACCTCCATTTTTATCACTGCCCTTTATAATTGTATTTTACTAAATGTAACCCAAGAGAAGTGTCTCTTTCATGCACAGACGGAACAATGCCCCTTTTGAGATGAATAGAAAGTGTATTTTTTAATCAGGTAGAATGTGTGATAGGGCAGAAACATTTCTGAAAGGATTCTGAGTTTAGGTGACGCCCAACGAGGCCTTGAAATAGAAAGCATATCGGTTTCACGAAGAATGCCTTTTGAATTGTGCTTTAAGTATACAATGGCATTTAGCACATGTTTGTGTGAGAGAGAGGTATTAACAAGGGTTCCCGGGAGGCCGACTGAATAACCTATCAATTTGTAGCCAAAGTATTTGACCCAGCTTACCTGTGCAGTCTGCCAAAGTGAAAGATATATAACACGCGTGTGTACTCGTATAGCAGTCTTACATAAAGATATGATTGTTACCCAGAAAGCCCCACCAATGACATCATGTACCCGCACAAGTGGAGTTTGAAGGGATGCCAGTTTGGGTTTCATTTTTATGCTCTTAGCGGTAAGGTAAGGTGCTGTAAAGCTGTGCCAGCGGATGGATTCACTGCTCCTAAGCACAATTGTGCAGGACATTTTTATGGCGGCCCTTCATGGGTTTCTGAGTTTTTTTTAACACTGACGTCGGCCCACCACTTAACTAGAAAGGGGAGTTCAAACTTTCCTACTATATGGATCTTGGCAGAAGCTAAGGTAAAGCAACAATAACTTGCCACATATTATTCCTGCCAAGATAGGGATCCTACTCCAGTATCAAATCTAAATCCTGTAGCAAAGTCCTTGTTTTAAAGGACATGTAACCCCTCCCCCCCCCAACAAAATGTAATCAGTGAACATTTTAGATCTTTAAATACCTGCCACTCTGGTTGTTAAAAGGGTAATAGTAAAGGTGCCCATACACGGGCCAATTCTAGTTGTCGGTATCGGTCCCTTAGACTGATTCGGCAGCTAATCGGCCCGTGTATGGGCACTTCCGACGGGCCTGCCCGACCGATATCTGGCCTGAAATCGGGCAGATCTCGATTGGGCAGGTTAAAAAATTTAGTCGGATCGGGGACCGCACCGGCTCGTTGAATTGGTCCCCGAACCGAGTTTGCCTATACCCGTCGTTATAATTCGATCGTTTGGCCCCCGATATCGCCCACCCGTAGGTGAACGACATCGCCAAGCAAGCGGATCTGAAGGTGTATGGCCACCTTAAGGCTGCAGCAGCTCCTTAATCACCTGGGATTCCTTCTCCTCCTCTAACCCCTCCCTCAGGAATTTGTTGGCTACTGAGCATGCTCAGTTCCCCTCAGATTACTAAACACACCCTCAAGTCTAGCAGCCAATGAAGAGATGATATTGCTGGTTCCCATAGAAACTCTGCTCTATCTATCTGCTCGTAGTTAGTGATGACCAAATTTTTCCGCCAGACATGGATTTTACGGGGAAGCGAAACGGGACAGATTCACTCATCGCTTCTCATAACCTCCTCTCCTAAACTCAGTTTAACCATTACAGTGCTAAATCCAAGAGTTCTGCCTGTGTAAGCCTGCATTCTCGATTGCATGAACTTTACAGTGCACTTGTGCTGTTTGCAGATATAAATGTCACTGATGATGTCAGAAGGAAAATGGCTGCTGGGCAAAAGCTGTTTTTTGTTCCAGTAAAATGTGATGGCACTGGCAAATGGAGGGGAGTACAATTGATGCCAGTGAGGTGAACCTTACATTTGCACCTAACTTCCTGGAAGATTACTGGCTGGATATTGCAATGGTGGAAACAAGTCCCTCTTATGTATTACATTTTTAAAGCATTAGGCATTAAGCATTAGGCATTAATAAGGGCAACGTTTGCTTTAAAATGAATGAAAAGAAAATTAAATATGTTGTGGACAGTGTCACTTTCAGGAAATATAAACTAGGTCTCCATTTTCTTTCTATAATGTTTGATCTTTTTGTTTGCTCAAGGAGAGCCTGAATAAGGATAGGTAATAAAAATAATTCTCATCATCATACAAAGCTTGTGTATAGCGTGATTAAAGCTATCATTATGCCCCTATTGTGTAAGTATATCCTACTGATTCTTCATGGTGAAGGCAGTGAGGTTGTAGAGTGCCCTGCTTGATTTTGTGATAGTAGATTCTATTAATGCCTTTATATAATATACATACATGCAAGGGTATCAATAGAGCTTTATATGTATTTGTATATATATTTGAAGGTTTGAACTTGATGGGCTACTGTGTTTCATCCCCATAGTCAACTGGATCATAATAACATTGAGAGCATAGGGCTACAGTTTCCTTTGTTGTGCTCCAGAGGTACAGTTTGTTGTAGAACTAAGTGTTTCAAAGGAGAGCCTAGACCAGGGATCCCCAACCTTTATTACCCATGAGCCACATTCAAATGTAATGAGTTGGGGATCAACGCAATAAAAAAAAAGTCCCTGTGGGGTGCACAATAAGGGCTGTAATTTGATATTTGGTATCCCCTATGTGGACTGGCAGCCTACAGGAGGTTCTGTTTGGCAGTGCTCAAGGTTTTTATCCAACCAAAACTTCAAAAATTCAAAAATAAGCACCTGCTTTGAGGCCACTGGGAGCCAAATACAAGGGGTTGGGGAGTAATATGTTGCTTATGAGCCACTGGTTGGGGATCACTGCCATAGACCAAGCAAAAGTCTGCTTGGTTTGCCTTTTTTTAAGGCTGCTCTTTTCTGCATATCAGACTCGAGGCTAAAAGGAACATGGTACAAGCTAGGGTCAGAACAATGTCGACTTATTTTGCTTGTTGCCAAAGCAATTTGTGTGAAAATGCCAACGCAGCCAACTATTGATCCCTTTATGTCTGAGAAACTGAAACTGTGAGGGTGGGTACTTTTGAATTTTGTGCATGTTGTATATTACAGCTTTAGCAGATCATTGACCGCTGAGTAACTACATGTTCAGAATTAGAGAAAACAAAGAGAAAATGCACCAAGACCTGTACAGATTTCCCCTGACACATAAAGCTGAGGCTCTATCATAACAACCACTAATACTGGGGAATTTGTGCCGACAGAAGTCGATGATCTACATGCCGTGAAAACTTTCCTTAGGCCTGGGGAGATTCATTGCTACTGTTATTGTTTGCTCAGACTATAGCAACTTACTGAAGATCCACCATTTGCTCTTCCAAAGACAAACAATAGTTTTATTGACAACATTAATAAGGCAAACACAGGCCTGCCAGCATCGCAGGCACAAACCAGAGGAGGAAAGTTAGACAGATGGCTTTATTTCATGTTGAATCAAGTCACCCTTAGTGTATGATTATTGACTCTGAGCTTTAAGAAAAGGATGGAACAATGTCTGCCAAGGATTTTAGAATACTCCGTACTTGCTCGGTGGAGAAATGCATAGTTTTGTGATTAAAAGACGCCTTGAGATGAAAGAATTTCCAAAATTGTTATGCTTACATTAGAAATGCTTCTCCAAATACGCTGATTTGTAGATATTTCAGAAAAATCAATGGAGCGTGAACATTCGAAGTGTGACAAAAACGTGTGATCTAGAAATCTGGAAAAATAAGACCGAAGACTGAATTGTGTCACCTTTGAACTGTGAAACGTCTGGTTTAGAAATGTGTAAGTGCTAAGCTGCCCATACGCCAGATCTGCTTGCGAATCAGGGAGATCCAGTTGTTGGGACCCTTGGCTAAGCTGAATCATAATTGGAGCCTAAGGGCTCTGACACACGGGGAGATTAGTCGCCCGCGACAAAACTCCCTGTTCGCGTGCGACTAATCTCCCGGAGTTGCCATGACCCGCCATCCCACCAGCGAACATGTAAGTCGCCGGTGGGATGGCACATGCGGCGGCGTGATTTCCCGAAATCGCCGAAAAAGCCTCGCGAGGCAACTTCGGCGATATGCGCGAAATCGCGCCGCTGCGTGTGCCATCCCACCGACGACTTAAATTTTCGCCGGTGGGATAGCAGGGGAAGGCAACTCGGGGAGATTAGTCGCCCGCGAACAGGGAGTTTTGTCGCGGGCGACTAATCTCCTCGTGTGCCAGAGCCCTAAGGAGATCTGCATGGAAAGAACTGCATCAATGGGCTAATTCTGTCCTTGCTCGATGGGATTTTTAGAATACATTACTGGTTGGGCAGGTAGTCATTTGGCTGCCATACGATGGCCAATAAGCTGACTTTGTCTGGAAGGGTCGAGGTGGCAGTTAATAACATCTTTGTATGACTAGCTTTATTTGTTATCCTTAAGATAATTTTCTCAATTTTTCCCCATTAAAGACTTTTTTGTTGTTGTTGTGAATAGATTCATACACATCATACTGCTGACAGTCAACCAAAGTAACAGACACTGCAAATATTGGGATTCCATTTATTTTTAACCGTAGTCCTCCAGTACAGTGTGTTTGAGCTAGGTGTCCCTCAGATCATCAGTGTATCAGAATACAGTGAGCTTTAAATAAAATGGTTGTTCTTAAATGAACAGGTCTTCTCTGTATGGCTAGAAACTCAGCTAGAGTTGGAATGGCTGAATGGTCAAAGGGAAACTCTGGCTTCCAAACCAAAATTTGATTAAGAGCCCCACACAACACAGACACCCCTAATATACCTATAACTGTAATCTGTTCCTTCAGTATGAATTAATACCATTTTCATATACTGAAATCCAGCTGAAAAGCAGTTCTTTGCTTTCTATTTCATTTGAAATCCTGGCAGAGGAGGAGGGACTAAAACATTGATGTTACAAATTGTAACAACTTCTCCACAGCTTACAGACAGCATGCAGGAACTACATAACCCACAATGCATTGCACTGTGATGTTCCTTTCCTTATTGACATCACGTGTGCAGGGGATTGTGGGATTGGGAGGATGCAGGCTGAGGACAGGCGACTACTGTTACATTTTATTTGAGTCACAAAGTAGCCAGCCAGATCAGCAGAGTTCCCCTTTAATATTGGGAGCTCTGGAGATTATATATATCAGCAAAAACAAAAACAACATTCATATTATCAAGTACAAGGATTTTTTTTATAATTACAGAGAAAAAGGGAATCATTTTTAAAAATTAGAATTATTTGCTTATAATGGGGTCTATGGGAGACGGCCTTTCCATAATTCGGAACTTTCTGGATAATGGGTTTCCGGATAAGGGATCCCATACCTGCCACTGCATTGCTCCCATAGAGATGGGATTAAGCACTCAGTACAGTATTTTCCTCTTCGCTGACACATATATATTGTTGCCGCAGAAGGTCCGGGCGCCAATAAAGACGGCCATTGCTGACTTCTCCTACAGAGCATTCGATATACGATGTTGACATTTCACAGCATTTCTTTTGAAATAAAAGGGAAAATGGTTAAACCGTTCTATTCACAACAATAAGAAACAATGTATTTAGTCGATCATTGCAGCCCGTGAATGCAGAAAGCTTTCCATAATAAAACCCACAAACTTTCTACAAACAACATCATTATTCGTCATTATTATTTTTTTTTCTGTAACAAAAACTTTAAACAAGTATGTTATCATTAAGGTGTGCGCGTTCCGGGGAGCTCGCCTTAATCACGCGCAGCCTTTATACAAATTGATACTCTCCCTTATAACCCAAATGCAGAACCGCCAGCCAAAATACTTTTTTTTTCCCCTCTTCAGTCCTTTGCCTGCAATTTATTTTAGCTGGTTTGGCAAAGCATGATTATAATTGAAATAAATTGTTTCCGTAGTCGGTGGTTTGGAATATTACAAACTTTTAAAGTAACAAATTATAAATGACCACTAAATATCCATACATTTTATAGTACGCCATTCAACATGATTAGCCATTTTCTTGTCTTTGAATGCTCCGGCCTCCTGCTTGCTCGCTCCTGTGTGTTCTCTGGAAATTTCAGGTTGTGGTTCTATTTATACAGGTAATGGAAAATGTAAAATGCTTACTAATAGAAGACATGAGTCCACAAGTGCACTAAAGGAGCCTCAACCCCCATGAATGCCAAGGTCTGAAAGGAGATTTTAATAAAAGCCTTTGTAGAAATTTCCAGCCAAAACACGCTTCTTCCCATCGCTGTGTGAGTTTTGGTGCTGAGATCCGTTGCGATAGAACTGGCGGTGACTGGGTTAAAAGCCAAGTGGGGATGATATAATAATATAAAGAGACAAACAAATTATTGGCTTTTTTTATTATTGAGGACATACAATAAAGCCAGGACAGGTAAAGAAAAACTACTGTATAAATTAACATTGTTGTATAGGAGTCCTGAAGGTCCTAAGCAGTGTAGGCTAAACCCAATTTGTACATTTTAGGAGTTGAATTATTGTTCAGTTGCTTTGTTTATCTAGCTTTAATGATGTTTGACTGTAGGTTTCAGCCTATTTTGACCAAAAAGATGCATCGGGTGAATATTAGGTGGATGACAACAAAGTTGCAACCAAAGCTGCCATTATAGTCAGCCATGATCACTTTTGCAGGAGTTCTCACCAGCCCCATACATAGTCGCACCTTAGGTCCAAATGGATAATACAAAGGCCATAATCACCATTAATGCTCTTCATTGCTTATTTACAATGGGGTTGATGAAGCTTCAGATCCAAGCTCCTATGTGGAAAAAATAATCTGGACACGATTATTTTTGGATATCTTTAAGCCTGAAGAACCAACAACACTATTATTATTATTTTTATTATGGGACATTATCCATGAAGGCTCTAAAAGGATCCCTGTTGCACAAAATGGTATTTGAGCCGCACAAACGCTTGCATGAAAAAATCGGAAAGGTTTCACCGCTGTTTACAATTGTACGGTACGAAAATTTTGTGACTTTCGGATCGCCAATACGATATTATCGTGACTAATGCGATTTTTTCGTAAGCATTTTCGTGATATTTGCGTTCTTTTTCGTTTCCAGTCCGAATTATTCCCATTTTGGATTCTAACTCGTGATTTGATAAATTTGCCCCCAGACTTGCTCCCATTCTGACACTATAGGTCCCCCATTACCTCCTCCTCAATTGCGGGCACAAGGGGAAAGTACGAGGTACAGGCAGGGAGATGGTTTTCCAGGGTTGGCTTGGAGGTGTGGAGGGGCCCTGCGGTGTGGGGGGGCCCTGCGGTGTGGGGGGGCCCTGCGGTGTGGGGGCTACTGAGGTAGCAGTTCCAGTGGGTACCAAGAAACACATTCCCCTATTCAATTACAAAACTAAATATGACTTTGTGGTTAGCGTTTTTACTTCTTTCTTTTTGGGTCTAGGTGAAGAAGATTAGTACCAATCATATTATGAATGTTGCACGACTGACAGCTTTCACTTGTATAACTCTACAGTAGACTCTGAAACTACAAACTGATTCAGTATTGTGCTTTGCTCTAGTCATAATGGAAAGGGAAAGGAAGAATATAAAGATTAGACAGGGGAAACTTTACACATACAGAGACAGGGACTCCAACCTGAAGCAGCCTGCCTTCAGCCTCTAAATCCCACAATTCCCTCTACACATGATGTCAATAAGGAAAGGAACATCACAGGGCAATGCATTGTGGGTTATGTAGTACCTGCATGCTGTTCGTAAACTGTGGAGAAGTTGTTACAATTCTATCATCAATGTTTTAGTCCCTCCTCCCCTGCCAGGATTTTAAAAGAAAGAGAAGAAACTGTTTTGCAGCTGAATTTCAGCATATAATAATGGTATTTATTATATTATACTTTTTGAAGGAACACATTACAGTGATAGGTGTATTAGGTGATTCTGTGATGAATAAATTTTGCTTTGGAAGCTAGAGTTCCCCTTTAAAATGAAATGGGGAAATCCCTTTAAAGCTCTACTTAGGCAACAGGAATTTTTAGAAAATTGATTAACAATTCAGTGTACTGTGTCATGGTCATTGCTGTGAAAAGGCTGAACAATAAAGTACAGTTGTCATAAAACCCTCATTAATCTCTAAGGATTACAGAAGATCTTGTTGCTGAAAATGAATCACCGTCACGTAATTAAATTCTGGTAACAATCTATTGGGCATTCCTGGAACTGCCCGTATTCCCATATACAGAGGCCGTGCATCACTTGCACACCCATTGTCTGGCTGAAATAAAGCCAAGCTTGATCCCTGAATTCCATGCTCACACAGCAGCAATTACAGCCGGCAAAATATTGTCTGAAACTGGAAAAACAAGCCGGAGGCCACAAAAAAGGCAACCAGATCCAGGTCACGGGATTACTTGTTTAATGGCACAAAAAGTTCATTTACAGAACTTGTTTTAAGGGAACTAATACACTAACTAGGGATGATGAAAAATTCGGGAAACGGCAAAAAAATTTGTGAAATGCGTCTACTGCATGACTTTGTTGATGCAATTTTTTTATGCAACTGGGACTTTTTTGACGCAACCTCAACTCTTTCCTCACTCTGCAAATGTTTGTCGTGGTGAAATTTTGCAGCAGTTTCACGAAAAAAAAAAATTCCCAAATGGAGAAATGCGCAATTTCGCAGGAATCCATGCATGGTGAAAAAATTCGCTCATCACTAACAACAAGGGGCACATTTACTAATCCACGAACGTCCGAAAAGCGTCCGAATGCGTTTTTTTCATAATGATCGTTTTTTTGCCACTTTTTCGAGCGCTCAATACGAAAAAGTTGCTACAATTCGCGCAAGTCGTAACGGCTACGAAAAAGTCGAAAAAAATATGAAAAAGTCGCAAAATGTTCATTTTCCAATCCGAATTTTTCCCATTCGGATTCGGATTCGTGGATTAGTAAATCAGCCCCTAAGTATTGATGAGCTATTCTGTCCCATTTTGCTTTGGCAAAAAAAATAGCAAAACGGTGAAAATATTGTGTGTCAAAAAATAATTGTTGCGCTTTTTTTTTTGACGTACACAATTTTCTTTGACGCACATCATTTTTTTGGTTGTGCGCCAATTTTTTTTCCAATTATTTGACATGGGCGACATTTTTTTGCACAGGTGACAATTATTTCACGGCGTGCAAATTTTTCTACAGCGAATTTTGTCGTCCATTTCTCAAAAAAAATCCCTGCGTCATGTAATTAAATTCTGGTAACAATCTATTGGGCATTCCTGGAACTGCCCGTATTCCCATATACAGAAGCCGTGCATCACTTGCACACCCATTGTCTGGCTGAAATAAAGGGAAATTCCCCACGAATCCATGCCTGGCGAATCATTTCGCCCATCATTAACAATAAGTCAGAAAGGGATAGAATTGGCTACAGCTGACCATGTACCACCTAGAAGGGTAAATTGCTGCACATGATGTAGATGGGTCGGCTAGATTATATTGTTAGTGATTGGACCCTGAATCTATTCTGATTAGCGATGAGCTAATCTGTCCCGTTTCACTTCACCAAAAAATTCGCGAAATGGGCACCCGCGCCTATTTTTTGTTGCCCACGCTTTTTTTTACGCTACTGCGCCCTTTTTTGGCATGACCGTGCCCAATTACACGTGACCGCACCCAATTTGACTCGCGCCAAAAAAATTCTGCACAGTGAATTTTTCTGCTGCGAATTTTCACGGAAGTTTCGCAAAACAATTCTCCAGTGGCGATATGCGAAAATTTGCTGCGAATCCTGATGCTTCAGAAGACAAATACTTACAGTACATTGCATCTGTTTCTTTTCTTTTAAAGCAAATAAATAGGCCGTGGGCAATTTGGTGATATAGGTGGTAAATTAAATCCCACCGGTGCCATTACTCAGACATTACGGAGAACTTGCCCCCTACTATTTACTTGCCAACTGCTGAGGTGATACAGATCAGCAGCAAAATGTAGTTTTTGCGAGTGGTGGAAACTTTCCAAAATCTAGATTTTCAGAATGTGTATTTGAATGCAATGAGTTTCACAAAATTTACAAAGCGAAACAGGGCAGTTTTGATCATCACTAATTCTTTTTGAAGCAGGTACAGGTATGGGATCCCTTATCCAGAAACCCATTATCCAGAAAGCTCCGAATTACGGAAATCCCGTCTCCCACCGATTTCCTTTTTCTCTGTAGAAATAAAACCATTCATTGAAATTGATCCTAACGAAGATATAAATAATCCTTACTGGATGCAAAACAATCTTATTGGGGTTAATTCATGTTTTATTGATTTTTTAGTACACTTGGGGGCACATTTACTAATCCACGAATGTCCGAAAAGCGGCCGAATGCGTTTTTTTCATAATGATCGGTACTTTGCGACTTTTCCGCGAATTGTCGCGACTTTTTCGAGCTCTCAATACGAAAGTTGCGATAATTCGCGAAAGTCGTAATGGCTATGATAAAGTCGCGACAATTCATGAAAATTTGTTATGGCTATGAAAAAGTTGCGACAATTCGCGCAAGTCGTACCGGTTACGAAAAAGTCGCAACAATTTACGGGAAAGTCGTTACGGCGGCGAAAAAATCGCAAAAAATACGAAAAAGTCACAAAATGTTCGTTTTACAATCCGAATTTTTCTCATTCGGATTCAGATTCGTGGATTAGTAAATCAGCCCCTTAAGGTATGGAGATCCAAATTACAGAAAGACCCCATATCCGGAATTCTGGATAACGGGTCCTATACCTGTACCTTTAATGAATAGGGTTTCACATGCAATTGACTATGGGGAAATTCGCACAAACTAAACTGTGCTTGCAGTCATAACTGACCCATATAGTGTCCCATGTAAAGCTGGGTTAATTTCTTTGCCTAGTGTAGGAGAATCATTTGGCCATGTCAGGATGTACACACACATACATACTGTATATTTATATATATATATACACACACATATGAAACACACTACATTAAGTTAACCTATTTGATGGTACTACTGCCATATATGTCCCAGTAGCCCTAAAAGAGCAAATTTTAAATTAAAATGGATTTTTTCCCCTTTTTCCCCTTCTAAAAATGTATATTTATATAAAAAGACATAATGACCACTGTAATTACTCTTTCTCCCATTTATTGTCTACATGCAGTGCTGTTTTGTTCTAATAGAAATGAATCCGCTGAAAGAAACTTTTCTGAAATGTTCCCTTCCAGGAAGGAACTCCTCTGTGCAGGGTGCCGTGGCTCAAATGCTTCCCCCGGCCCGCTACACACAATATCCTATCTGCTGCATTTTGTCACAGTCTTGAATATAAAACCTTTTAACATAAGAACAATTTGTGTTTAGGCATTAGTATGTCATTAAAACTACACAACACCTGACCTTTTGGGATGTAAATGCCACCTGTGGGGCATTATAATACAGATTATATCCTTAGTTATCTTGGGGGGTTTGTTTTCCTTAATAAAACCTGCCACGGCTTGGAACTGAAAGGGGATCAGCAGCTACGCTGGGTCACTTGTTTCCCACCAGGGACAGGCATCAGCCACGTCTTAGCCAATAGCTCCTGTCTATGTAAAGAACAAATGGGGTGGCAGATACCATGGAGCTTGTGCAGCACAGTGGGGGGACAACTGATAAGGGTTGTCAGTTAGTTTAGTGCATAACAATGTCAACGTTTGCCTTGGTCCCGTTACACTGATAGTCTGTTATAGGCTATTGAACTTTAGCAACTGTTCCTCAACCAGATGATTTTAGCAATGGATTTTCCCTCTAGGTTGTGTGCACCTTGGCAGGTCAGAATGCTGGGAAAAACCCCTCTTGTGGGCCAATCCAACCCAGACTTGCTCCCAGCCTGACACTATAGGTCCCCCATTTCCTCCTCCTCAATTGCGGCCACAAGGGAAAAGTAAAAGGTACAGGCGGGGGGGTGGTTTTCCAGTGTTGGCTTGAAGGTGTGGGGGGACCCTGAGGTAGCAGTTCCGGTGGGCTCAGTACCAACCAGTCCAACAATGCCTACAACCTATGCCAGATGTGCATACAACAACCTTTAGTAATTCAATATTGCCTTGGACTGACCCATTACTCACAAAACTGAAAAAAAAGTGCACAGAAAAGATATTTGTACAAAAAGTCTGATGAGATGAATTAGTTACCGTTTTTAATGGACACTTTGGGATTTTCCATAGAATGACTTCTTGTGGAACTAGCTAAGCCTAATTGTATACCATGCTTGGCCTTCAGCTACCCACTGTTCCTAAGCTGTTGGAAATAAGCTCTCTAATTAGGAGATACTGTAATCCTAAGTAGTAAAGTATGAAACTGTAATCAACACTAAGGGCAATGGCACATGGGGCAATTAGGGTGTTTTGCTGCAGTAAGTTATTGTAGCCCAAACACCTGGCACCTTGAGAATCACCCTGAAATTGCCTTAACAACAATACAGGTGACCTCTTCCTAAAGGGGTGGCTAACATTTAAATTAACTTTAGTATGTTGTAGAGAGTGCTATTCTGAAACAATTAGCAATTGGTCTTCATTTTTTATCATTCGTGGGTTTTTTTTTATTATTTAGCTTTACACAGTAATCAGCATCTCCCAAGTTTGAAATGTTAGCAGCTATATAGTTGCTAGGGTAATTAGCAAATAACCCTAGCAACCAGACAGTGGATCAAATGGGAAACTGGAATATCTTAGTTGGGATCAAGTACAGGTACTGTTTTATTATTACAGAGAAAAGGGAATCATTTAACCATGAAATAAACCCAATAGGGCTGTTCTGCCCCCAATAAGGGGTAATTATATCTTAGTTGGGATCAAGTACAGGTACTGTTTTATTATTACAGAGAAAAGGGAATCATTTAACCATGAAATAAACCCAATAGGGCTGTTCTGCCCCCAATAAGGGGTAATTATATCTTAGTTGGGATCAAGTACAGGTACTGTTTTATTATTACAGAGAGAAAAGAAATAATTTTTAAAAATGTGAATTATTTGCTTATAATGGAGTCTATGGGAGATGGCCCTTCTGTAATTCGAAACGTTCTGGTTAAGAGGTTTCCGGATAAGGGATTCCATACCTGTACCATTGGGACTTACACCGAAATTCTAATTTTGCCTGCTTTCTTAACTATCAGGCTAGCTTTTAAGCAAAATATAAGATAAGGCCACCCAAAATGGATTACCAATGCCATCTATCACAGCAGTTCATTTAAAATACAGGCTCTAGGTTGGACAGTCATAAATAAAGAGACTTTACCACCACTAAAGAAAGCCTTGACCTAAAAAGACCTGTAATTAAAAGTAAGAATTGCTGAAATCCAGGTTATCGGTCACTTCTGTAAGCACTTTTATAATACTATGGATTTTCACATAGAAGGTGAGTACATGGAAAAGCTGTTGGTACATTGAGGCTAATTTGCAGCTGAAGTTGTTTGCTGAAACAGCGTGACCCAGAGCAGCCTGTCAGTGCTCAGTCTACGGCAGACATCCTGTACTTGGAAGGTGAGACCGACTAATATGCCAAGACATCTATAGATATTCTTCTGATGTGCAAATGATTGATACCCTGAGGGTAAAACAAACTTCAATGTATTTCATTTTGACACTTTTTTATATATAAGAAATAAAATAGAAGACAGAATTGGCTCACCCCTGAAGTTACTAACTCTTGTAGTTGACGGATGTTCCGACTTGCTGCCCTCAAGCGGTTATTGAGTTGCTGTCTGGGAATGCTGGGAGTTGCGCTCAACAAGAGCAGCCCATTCTGCCATTTAGCAGCGCAGGCATTTAGGCCTATGGCACATGTATATTGGAAAATATGAGCTCCGTGTTTTTCCATGTTCAAAACAATGGATTCAATCCGGTGAGAAAAAGGTTTATCACGTGAAAACTCATGGACGAGATTCAATTTCAGATGCAACTCAATTCAGAAGAACTTATCTCAAAGCTTTTACATGAAAACTCTATTAAAGTCTAAAGGGAAAAGCTAGAACCAAGTTTGGGGAAAAATCTTTTCTTCTCAAATTAAATCTCATCCATGAGTTTTCATATGATAAACCATTGACTTGACTTGAAGTCACTGACTAACTAAGAGGTTAGAGAGCTGTAAAGGAGGCAGTAGTGTTCTGGCTATTATATTAGACATCTGCCCACTACAGCCTTTATAGATTACATTTTTTGCCTAACTAACTATATTGAAAACATTTTTTATTTTGGTCTCTTGGGGTACATGCCTGCTTGCGCTTATTTTAGAATTTTAGAGGCTTATTTAAAAAAAAAATGTTTCAGTTTTATGCATAAAGATTTACTGAAAATGTTTTTTTTCATGGAAAAAATACAAAATCTAAGTTTAGACAGTGTCAGGCTGGGGCTGCCGCCTGGGGGGCCCCCACCTCAGTTGCGGGCACTTGTCTCCCTCCCAACCCACCCCCACCGTCTACTGCACCCCCCCCGTCTACTGCACCCCCCTTCCGCGATCAGGGTGGGAGCACCAGCACACGCAGTTCCCCGCGGGGTGGGCTGGGCTCCACTGGGTTTTTTCTAGGTGTCCCACTGGCTCAGTCCGACCCTGAGATAAGATAATTATCCATGTAGTATGGCTTAATTAAGATATTTACCCCCTTATGTAATAAAAGGCAGTAAGTTTGCCCAGGAGCAGTAACCCATAGCAACCAATAAGATGTTTGCTTTTAAACAGGTGACCAGTAAATTCTACCTGCGGATTGGTTGCTATGGGTTACTGCTCCTGGGCCAACTTACTGCCTTTTATTACATAACCCCCTAAACTAGTAGTATGTGCAGTGCTCAGCTTGCCCTACCATTCCCACTCATTTCATGGGCAAAAAAATCCACTCCTTTTCACCCCTCCAGTATTTTCAAAAGTGGGGATAGTAACTGAGCCCCATGGATTTGACATTGGCACTCTTTGCACATAAGCAATTTAAAGTAAAGTGAAGTTGTTAAAATATGTATCAGTATTTATGCTGAAAGGGGCAATGCATTCCGCTACGTTGTACAATAAGGAAACTTATAAGAAAAATAACTCTCAGCGAGCGTCAACATAGTGTAGGAGCCTTCTCACCAGGACATCAATATATACAACTGACTAACTTTATTCTATTATTTATATGACAAAGCTTTTATGCACATCAGGTGTGAGTATATACAGTGTGCATATATTTATATACACAAAAAACATCAATAGCCTGTACAATATATCCTTATAAATAGACTTAGTTTATTTATAAGTGGTGCGGACACTAGTGGTGGGATCAGTTACAAGTCGTAATGTCATTTGAGTCACATGACTCGTTGATTTTTGCCTACGCAAATTATTTAATGCAGTAATGGAAAATATTTAGGCTGTTTTTATTGACAGCTGTTCAGTTAGATGCTCAATGCTCATCTATATTGGTTTCATTGGGTATCGCTGCTACAGTCTGCTTATTGTGGCAACTATGGGCTGGAATAGTTAGTGAGGGTGGGAAGTGGGCAGTGGGTGTGAAGGAGAAGGTGTTAGAAGTTGTAAGCTGTTTAGTAGGTGGGTAATTAGGCAGTTGAACAGTAGGCAGCAGAGGTAGATAGTGGAACAATGGGGGGGACTAGGGAGAGGAGCAGTGGATGAGAAGTAAAAAGATGAACAGTAGCAGCAAGTCCAGATTGGGAGTCAAAATAGACCCTGGCATTTTAAGTACAAAAAGTGCCAGTCACAGCCCCCCACCTGCCCAATAAATAGTGACTGTCTTTGGCCTCTTACAGCAGCTCCTCTGTAATTTGCCATAATCCATGGATTGCCATAGTAGAGCAGTGGTGGGGAAGTTAGTGGAACATTAGGCATTAGAAGTAAGTAGAGGTAGGCAGTGTTGGGGCCCACCAGAAAACCTTGGACAATAGACGCACTCTCTAAACTATTATTCCTCCTCTCCTCCCTCAACCTCTTTATTATCCAAGTTTCTTTTCTCTATCCTCCCATCTCTTTTTCCCATACAGAAAGAGGGAATGACCAATTGGTCAAATAGTTAGAAGCAAGAGGGCCCACTGACCCCTGGGCCCACTGGGAGTTTTCCTGGTATCCTGGTGGGCCAGTCTGACATTGGAGGTAGGTAGAGAAGCAGTGAACTGGAAAGTAGGGTGTGGAGCAGTAGACAACAGAAATAGGGAGAGGAGTAGTGGGTGGGAAGTAGGCATTGGAACGTTAGGCATTAGAAGTATCAAGTGGAGCATTGGGTGGGGAACTAGGGAGTGGAACATTTGGCATCAGACATAGATATCAGAGCTGTGGGTAAGGTAGTTGGGAGTGGAGCGGGATGTGGAAAAGACATGGTGAGAAGCACTGGGTAGAAAAATTGGGTGAGTAGTAGCGCGTAAGGAAGTTGGGTGTGGAGCAGTAGGCAGTAGACATAGATAGTGAAGCAGAAGCAAGCAGTGGAGCAGTAGGGAGGGAACTGGGGAGTGGAGCTGTAAGCAGGGCAAATAGAGAGTGAAGTTGTGGGTGGAGTAAGGGAAGGCAGGGGAGCAGGGAGTGGCCCAGTAGGCAGGCAAATGTAAAAGCAACAGAAATGAACAAACAGGAGAGGGACATCAATAAAGACACATTCTCTAGACATTTTCCTATTTACTGAGTGTGTGTTTGTAGCAATGGAATTTCTATCAACATTTGTTTAGGCGAACTCTCATCCCTCTTCTTTATTTCATACGAATATTTTAAAACAATATGTGCTTATTATGTATAAACCAGGTACAAATACTGGGTAAATGTAGCATAAGCTATTTAGAGCAAATCTCCGCAATAAGCCCCTGAACTATGAAGTACACAATATAAAGAAACAAGCAAATCTTTTCTGCCTGATCAGATGAATTTTACCTGATGTATGCCTGTCCCGCTGTGATCAGTGTAACTTATAATTAGTTTCTGCCAAGAGTTCTCTGCTTCCAAAGAATGGAGGATTAAGTCGGAGAAGTGGGGGGGGGGGGGAGAATTCTAGAATTTCTCTATGCCTGACAAGTTGAAACCTGAAAAGCAACACTTAGTCCATTAAGGATTTTCCATAGTGACATTTTCTTACAGAACTGCAAATATGCCACCTTGCCATTTATCATTTTCAGAGCAGAGATGCGGAAAAAAAAAAAGGACGAGGTTACTATCAAGAACAAAATAAAATGGATTTGTCTGTATAGAGGTGAACAGAACAATGCTGATAAATGTACTTCATTGAATGTCAGCAAATGTCACTTGAGAAGCCATTTGCAGCTGCCATAACAGCCCGGCGGACCAACAAAGGGTAGCAGCCTTAGTGGAAATGAGCTGGGCGGACTCGCTTTCACATGAATAAGCAATGAGCACTCACAGAAGTTACACCAGAAAGTTGTTAAACTTGATAGATCAACCTTTTTTTTTTTTTTTTTTCGCTTTAACCACATTGACATGTATATTGCTACAAAAGACTGAGCATAATTTCAGTTGAATGAAGGCAGAGTCGCCAATTTAGTGAAATTTAACTCTACTTATTGGTGGGGGGGGGGGTTAGGGATAGTGCAAAGATTATTGCAGGGGCTTAATCTGACTTCTTTACATGTCTGTCTGTGTTTTCTGCCATAGGCGTTTGTCTTTCTTATAAAACATCGCAGTTTAACTCACGGGGCAATTGCAGGTCATAGAACAAGGATATTTTATAACAGCCGTGTAGTTAGAAGGGGAAAAAAAGCCGGATTTGTACAATATTTTCCACTCGGGTGTCTGGGACGCACATTATACCAGCTGATTATGATTTTTTTTTACGTTGAATAAGTCAAGGCTAAGGCTGATGCCACGCGAGGCGTTTTTACACTGCGTATTTTCTAATTCTCTCAGCGGCTGAAAAACGCCCGATATCATCATCCATAGAAATAACTTGAAAAGACGCGAAGCAAACCGCACAATGCGGAAATACGCTAGAAAACGCCTTAGCACAGATTTTTCAAGCGTTGGCCGAAATACGCCAGTATTTGCACAGCAAGCTATTCCTATGTATACACAAAGGCATCTGCCAGACCTAGCGGAAATACGCAGCGTTTTTTTACTATTTTGCACTATTAGCACCATGGGAAACGGGATTTGCTAAGTCACCAGTACTAGGCTGAAAAACGCCATCGTCAGGGGCTGTGTGGCTTGTGCGGCGTTTTGAGAAAATGCGCAGTGTAAAAACGCCACGTGTGGCATCAGCCTAAGGGCTTTTACATGCAGGTATATTTTTTTAAGATGCAGGTTGGAGCGCACCTAAATACAGCAGCTAATTGATTCCAATATATTCTGCTTGGTTGTACTCATGAGCATTTGTTAGAGTTTTTATGGCAGTCACTGCCACGTTCTGCGTTTTCCTACGCTTCATCAGAAGACAATAGAATAGAGGGTTGTGTTTGGAAATTACCAAAAAATCACCTAGGTGTGTTTTTAAAAAATTTATATAAATGCAATATGGGCTTTTTTATGTGCTCATGTGTAGGAGACGAGGCGCTGCTGCCATGAAGTAAGTAAAAAAACTAGCCTCACCCAGCACCCAGCAAGTTACCAGGGGTAGCAAAATGCTGCTCAAGGTAACTCAAAAGAGCCAAAATTCTGATTTTTAAATCAGAATTTCATCTCTTCTAGTGCACTACTAATGTGGCCCCCCCATAACCATCTCCAACACGTATAAAAGAAGAGCGGAGGGCAAGGGGCAGCATTGACTTGGCTACCTCAGAGTGGTAAGGAGCCTCTTAAGAGCCCTAATAGATGTGTTCTAGGCATTCTACACCCTTCAGGATAATTTGGTCATTCTTTCTATATGGAAAATATATATTTTTAGAAATATATATTCCTAAAATAGAAATACAGCTATGGGATCTGTTATCCAGAATGCTCGGCATTTGAGGTTTTCCTGGGGTATGTCTGTAATTTGGATATCTATTCAAGATCATCCAACCACTAAATAAACCCAATAGGATTGTTCTGTTACTAATAAGGATTAATTATATCTTAGTTGGGATCAAGTACAGGTACTGTTTTATTATTACAGAGAAAAGGGAATCATTTAACCATTAAATAAACCCAATAGGGCTGTTCTGCCCCCAATAAGGGGTAATTATATCTTAGTTGGGATCAAGTTCAGGTACTGTTTTATTATTACAGAGAAAAGGGAATCATTTAACCATTAAATAAACCCAATAGGAATGTTCTGCCCCAATAAGGGGTAATTATATCTTAGTTGGGATCAAGTACAGGTACTGTTTTATTATTACAGAGAAAAGGGAATCATTTAACCATTAAATAAACCCAATAGGG
Source organism: Xenopus tropicalis (assembly GCF_000004195.4). Lineage (NCBI taxonomy): Eukaryota > Metazoa > Chordata > Amphibia > Anura > Pipidae > Xenopus > Xenopus tropicalis. The sequence continues at coordinate 19,112,260 of NC_030681.2, forward strand.
CTGTTCTGCCCCAATAAGGGGTAATTATATCTTAGTTCGGATCAAGTACAGGTACTGTTTTATTATTACAGAGAAAAGGGAATCATTTAACCATGAAATAAACCCAATAGGGCTGTTCTGCCCCAATAAGGGGTAATTATATCTTAGTTGGGATCAAGTTCAGGTACTGTTTTATTATTACAGAGAAAAGGGAATCATTTAACCATGAAATAAACCCAATAGGGCTGTTCTGCCCCCAATAAGGGGTAATTATATCTTAGTTGGGATCAAGTACAGGTACTGTTTTATTATTACAGAGAAAAGGGAATCATATAACCATGAAATAAACCCAATAGGGCTGTTCTGCCCCCAATAAGGGGTAATTATATCTTAGTTGGGATCAAGTACAGGTACTGTTTTATTATTACAGAGAAAAGGGAATCATTTAAACATTAAATAAACCCAATAGGACTGTTCTGCCCCAATAAGGGGTAATTATATCTTAGTTGGGATCAAGAACAGGTACTGTTTTATTATTACAGAGAAAAGGGAATCATTTAAACATTAAATAAACCCAATAGGGCTGTTCTGCCCCAAAAAATAGGTCATTATATCTTAGCTTTCTGGATAACAGGTTTCCCAATAACAGATTCCATTCCTGTATTAACAAAAAGTGAATTTAACAGGTAAATAGCAGTAACAACAGAAATCTTTGAATCAAAGCAGGGCAGGGACAGAGTGGCCCCAAACTCAGTTCTGTAAGGAAGGGTTACTTTTCTGTGCATTTAGCCATTTTACAAGTAAAACAAGTACGCGGTGCAGTTATAAGATCATTAGCCCTTTTACCTAAGATAGAAGTTGTGTAAAGATCAGTTTAGAGGCAGACTTAATACACCGCAACGGGGAAATGTCTTAGCAATGAAGCTAGTCAGGTGGCTAATGCATGACCCTTGTTTGCTGGAAATCATAAAAGAAACCATTAAAGACCCTGCAGATAGGTCATGCTAGCACAATTCTCTCATTATTAAAAGCCTCCAAACATACATCTCATCCCCTGCTGTTGCTTTTAAGACTGTTAAAGCATCATATAGGAAAGTAAGTTCCTAATGTCTCTTTAGAAAAACACCGCTTATTATCTATGGCGGTTACCCCAGACTGCAGTGCATTGTGTGCGGCGTAGCGGCCGTGGATTTTTCCCATTTGTTCATAACGTGTAACTAACAGTTGGAGCTGCTATTTGTCTATAAATCTCGAGTTTGCGGAAAATAAAAGATGTTATTTGTTGCTGTACATTTATTAAATGAGAGCAGACAAACATGCCTGTGCCAGCACCTTTGGCACCGAGGAGAAAAGAAATTGCCGCGTTTAAAAGTAGGAATTATGATCCATTTATTTGTCCTTAAATAGGTTGTAAAGTATGAGCGCATTGCTTCTGGCGCGCACGGAAGGCTCATTATCTGCAAATTTGCACATATACATGGGAGTGGGAGATGCCATAGCGTTTGCCATAAAGAATTACATAAACCACGTTAAGGTCCAAGATGTTGTTTCTGCTTGTATACAGAAATCCATTAATGCCAATTAAAGAATATTCTGTGTACGCAGTAAGAAAATACTAGCCAGCAGTATTGCTAATATTGTTTTATAAGGACATAGTTTATCCAATTGTCATTCACTAACGGGGAACTCTGGCTTACACACCACAGAAACCCCTAATATACCTATCGCTGTAATCAAAGTATGAATAAATGCCATTTTTATATACTGAAATCCAGTTGCAAAACAGTTCTTCTCTTTCTGCATCATTGGAAATCCTGGCAGGGGAGGAGGGACTAAAACACTGATGTTACAAATTGTAACAACTTCTCCCCAGCTTACAGACAGCATGCAGGAACTACATAACCCACAATGCATTGCACTGTGATGTTCCTTTCCTTATTGACATCACATGTGCAGGGAGTTATGGGATTGGGAGGTTGGAGGCTGAAGGCAGGCCGAGGACAATAGAATAATGTTACATTTTATTTGAGTCTCAAGGTAGCCAGCCAGATCAGCAGGGGAACAGGGGGCGGGGCTTAGGGAACTGTTCCAAACCATATTATTGCATTTAACATCATGAAAAGGCTGCATATTTTTTAATTGACGTATATTGCAAAGTTGCTTGAAATTATGTTTTGTTTTCAAAAGCTCAAGGTGTCCCCCCTTAAATAGATAGTAAATTATAAGGGCCTACCTCAATGAGTGAATGGAATGTTAATTCTCTATGTAGTTTATTTGAATTTACATACAGAATTGTGAATAATTTCTACTTCTCTGAGCTAAGGCTTTTGCCACTACTGCGTATTTAAAAGAAAAATAAACATCCTACCAAATAATAATATCCTGTTCTTTCTCCTATTTGAGCCTTGCTAAGAATGAGTTCCTTGCTGCTTCCTAAGCAGTGTAATAGTCCTACAGGGCACCCATTTGCTGCTTATTTTATACCACTTAGCATCTGTCTGGGTCACATCTTGGCTACTGAAATCTGGAGATGGGAGAAACTGCTGGAAGATGCATAGGGGCTGGTGGAGTAATCTTCTGGCACCAAAAGAATGGAGAGACACCCAGGTTCCTTCAAAAAACTTGGACGCCCATTTGAAAAGTCCAGGAGAGGGCCTTGAAGTACCCATGCGCAGTGGAACTTGAAGAGAAGCCGCAGAGACTGAGCTTGCCAACCAGAGGGAGCTGCCCAATATCGCCATTGGGAGACCCTGTATCTGCCAATGGAAGGAGAATTGAGCTTGATAAAAGGGGCATAACAAGAAATTGTTTTGAGTTTTGAGAAGCATTTTGTCTTTAGCTAAGAATGGCAGAAACAAATGCACCGAGTGTAAGTATTTGACATATATTTTGATTATCGTATCTCAGCCAGGGCAGTGTTGGACTGAGATGCCAGGGGCCCACTAGAAAACCTCAAACCACAGGCCCATTCTCCAAACTATTTTTCCTCCTCTTCTCATTTAACTTATTTGTTCCACTAGTCTATTTTCTTTACATACTATAATCTATTCTTCAATCTCTTTGTTTCCAAGCAAAAAAAGGGAATGGCAGGAGGGCCCACTGACACCTGGCCCCACCGGGGCCAGTCCAACACCGAGCCAGGGTCTCCTGTGGACCTTGAAAATCCACTGTTTTACTGTCTCTGTTCATTGATAAAATATGCACTCAAATGTCCCCATAGATCAGTAGTTATCGGACTTTATTTATTCAAGCCCCACTTGGCAGAAAGGTGCTTACTTTAAATCTCACCCTAAATAACCTAACTCAGTACTGTCCAACTTATTACATGAAGTGGCTCATTTACATTAAACTGATGATGTCAGTGCAGTCTATGAAGTCTTTGAGCAGACTGGGTGTCATAAAAATAATTTGGAGGGCCACATCTGGCCATTCTCTCTCCAATAAATAAAAATTAAATTATTCACTTTCTCTTAGACAGTACTAAGAGATAGCAGTTTCCAAATCTATGATCCAAATCTAAGCAGGTTTTGCCAGGGCTTAGAACCCTCACTTCAAGGACCTTATATATAAAATGTTTATTCTCTCTCTCACTTCCTAGTTGTTCCTTGCCTATAGGTGCTGGTGGGTAGAGATGTAGCGAACTGTTCGCCGGCGAACTAATTCGCGCGAACATCGGGTGTTCGCAAGTCCGCAAATTCGCGAACTTTTCGTGATGTTCGCAATTTGGGTTCGCCGGCACCGAAAAAATCGCAAAACTTACGATAACGGTACGAATTCTCCGAAAAAATCGCAAAACTTACGATAACGGTACGAAAAAGTCGCAAAACTTACGATAACGTTACGAAAGATCCGAAACAGTCGCAAAACTTACGATAACGGTACGAATGATCCGAAAAAGTCGCAAAACTTATGATAACGTTACGAATGATCCGAAAAAGTCGCAAAACTTACGATAACGGTACGAATGATCCGAAAAAGTCGCAAAACTTACGATAACGGTACGAATGATCCGAAAAAGTCGCAAAACTTACGATAACGTTACGAAAGCTCCGAAAAAGTCGCAAAACTTACGATAACGTTACGAAAGCTCCGAAAAAGTCGCAAAACTTACGATAACTTTACGAAAGCGCCGAAAAATACGAAAAAGTCGCAAAATTACCGATCATTTCGAAAAACGGCGTGTGTCAATTTTTCAGAGGTTTTTGCCCTTGATCCCCCTCCTGCATGCCACTGTCCAGGTCGTGGCACCCTTTAAACAACTTTAAAATCAGTTTTCTGGCCAGAAATGGCTTTTCTATTTTTTAAAGTTCGCCTTCCCATTGAAGTCTATGGGGTTCGCAAAGTTCGCGAATATTCGCAATTTTCAGCGGAAGTTCGCGAACAGGTTCGCGAACTTTTTTTTTGAGGTTCGCTACATCCCTACTGGTGGGTAAAAACATGTATGTTACACTGACATAATTGCTGTTTAATAAGCACAAAGCTGGTTGGTTGCTGTAAATTGCTAGACCTAGACTCACCTTACATTACATTACACCCTTTTCTATATATACCACCCAATCTACAACCAACTTACAGGTATTGAAGTAGGCCAACATATGGTACTAAAAAGGCTGATAGACCAAACAAATAAAATGAAGTTCTTTAATTTAACTTGGTTCTATGCAATTAGTTGAATCTTTTCTTCTATTGCTTAGAGCAGTTAGGAGTTACAAATTAGAGCGTTACCTTCTTATGCCCCAATACTTGAGAGTTTTACTGTAAAGTACTAACGATTTTCCCATGAGGTGAAAATTGAGGTTTGATCTGCAAGTGACAGCAGCCGGCCTGCATGGATCCATTCATCTTCACTGAGGAACTAATTGTACAATTAGATACATTTCATCCACATAAAGGGAAGACATTGTTATGATTTTAACATTATCATTCTTTGTCATTTTCCACAAAACCATCTTCATAGCTCTTGCTGTTCTGTGACTGGTAACAATGAACCTTGTACACTCAATTTTAGCAAACAATTAAGAACTATTTAAACATTACTGTTGCTGTCTTTGTAGAAGCTGGAACTAGACAAGCAGCTCTGTTTATTGCACAGAATAGTCAAATCAGGTACAATCCCGCACCCCACAATTACAAGTATAACATCAACATTCAGAATGCGTGTAATGGATCACAATGGATGTTGAAGGAAGTACTCTGTAGACCTTAAAAAGCAAAAATAGAGGTATGGTAGACCCTCACTATACATATGGTAGACTCAAGTATGAGCCCATAAATGACTGGCCTGTAGTGACCAAACTCAGTGACTAAAGCTGGTCATATATTACTGCTAAACTGTAGTTTGGAAAAAAATTTGGTTCGGCATCATGTATATCAAGGCATTTTTACCACGTATGTTCCCTCATAAGTTATCCATCTGCTCAGACCTGTAGGCCAATCCATCTGATTTTGTGTGGGGTAAGTCTATGTATGGCCACTCAAGAATGTCTATTCTAGAAAATATATGACGCTTAACGCCCAATATTTTTAACCACAAGAGAAAGAAGCTGTGGTGCTTTCGGTATAAGGAATCACCCAAGGGACAAAATGTATCAAAATGCAAACAGTGTCCTCCTCCTCTATTTTTGGTTTACCACTGGTCTACTGGTTCTTTAGAAACTGTTTTGCCCAAGGCTAGTGGTAATCTCTTTGCATTGGGATCCACTAAGGCAGGGATCCCCAACCTTTCTTACTCGTGAGCCTCAGTCAAATGTAAAAAGATTAGGAGAGCAACACAAGCACCATAAAAGTTCATGGAGGAGCCAAATAAGGGCTGTGATTGGCTATTAGGCAGCCTCTATGCAGACTATCAGCTTACAGGGGGCTTATTTGGTAGGAAATCTTGTTTTTATTCAACCAAAACCTGCCCCCAAGTCAGGAATTCAAAAATAACTCCCTGGTTTGGGGGCACTGGGAGCAACATCCAAGGGGTTGGGGAGCAACATGTTGCCCCCAAGCCACTGGTTGGGGATCACTGCACTAAGGCATCCCCCATCCCCAATTCAGACATGGGGCAGACAGGGTGGCTTGAGTCTCAAGGTCACACAGAACCTTTTTGATCTTGAGGTTGGAGCTTTAATGGATCACCTTTTAGTCCAAATGTAAAAAAATGATACATGGCCATGCAGAATAAATCAAAATGAGCAGTGCTATGTGTAACCCCAACAACCTCCACCTGGAAGCATGAATATTGTTCTCTTATATTGAGAGGGCTGGGGCCTAGGGATGGGGTACATTTGAGAACAAAATGGAGCACAATTTATACTACTAGTCATCATGGGACATCCTGTATCTCATTTTGCATCAAATGGTTCTAGTTTTCTAGAAAATACTTTATTCCATGGTGGTTTTAGAAGCAAATATCGACCGACTGACCAGATCCCAGCCACAGAAAGTTTTCCTCTTGGAGCTCAACACAAAGAGACTTTACTCTAATACTCTAATGCCTCTCCTTCTCTTCCGCTAGATTGTATTTTTATATGAAAAAGTTTCAATTCAATAAGAAAGATTTAAGTCCAGATTTCACTTATAAAAACTCCATGGGTGGGCAAAGCCATACTAGAAAATAAATGCGGAAACAGAAAACTGTAACAGGCAACATTCACCCCCCGTTACATTTCAGCAAAGTTCCCCAGACCCCCAAGCCTGCTGAACAATACACAGGTCAAATGGGTTTTGTAGCAATAGATATGTGAGATTTTAAACTTTCTTTGTGTGCTGCAAAAGGTAAGATTGTAACTTGTTATTAAGTTTTACTGTTGCTTTAAGGGAAACTCAATTGTTTTAATGTAATAATCCGCATAGATGGCTTGTCGACAACACTATTCATGGCACAGTGCAATGTCTGCCAAGAGTTATGAAGGCTGAAAAGATCATTTGCCTATTAACAATAGGTCTGGGTGGAAGTTCATGATGCAACATGAGTCAGATTGTGCAAATGACACAAACCCATTCTGTATAATTAGAGGATTTGAAATTGTACCTTCTGGAGATGAAGACAATAAAGCCACTAAAGATAAACTCTAATGAAGCTGGCCACACACCAAGCTCGATGGTTGGCAAATTCATTCATCTGTGATTAAATTGTACAACTATCAGATCATGTGTGTGTGGCCCTTGGCTTCCCATTTGGGTGACCAGCAAGTGATCCTATTGGAACTGAGAATCTGTAAGTTGATGCCGTATATCAGTGTGTATGGGAGCGCGGGTTGCCAAGTTATCCCTGTAGTTACTGATGCTAATGAAAACACCTTGTGCAATACTATGTATATAAGCTCCAGCACAACCATTTTTCATAAGCGTCAGTAATAAAAGTGATGAGTTGGCACCACTGAGGTTAGGTGCTGCCACGGTGCCTCACACATAATGCCATCCCTCCCTTACCCTGTTGTATTGTGAAGTGGTGAATTATGGGACATGATATCTCTCTGCTTTCCATAGTCAGTGACAGATTCTCTGCAAAGCACAGGGACTTCAAGTCCCATTATCCACCATTTCAAAAGGTGCCCATACACCTTCAGATCCGCTCGCTTGGCGATGTCGCCAAGCGAGCGAATCTTCTCCCGATATCCCCACCTACGGGTGGGCGATATAGGGCAAATCCAGGCCATATTTCGGTCATTTGGCCCTGGGGCCATCGAATTAAAATGACTGGTATAGGAGAAGTCGGATTGGGGACCGCATCAATGAGCCAATGCGGTCCCCGATCCGGCTAAATTTTTTAACCTGCCCAATCGATATCAGGCCAGATACTGGTTGGGCAGGCCCGTTGTTGGTGCCAATACACGGGCCGATTAGCTGCCGAATCAGTCTAAGGGACCTACAGTATATCGGCAGCTAGAATCGGCCCGTGTATGGCCACCTTAAGGCATGTTGGAAAATAGCTTGTATGAATATTATGATTTTCTTTTAATCTAAAGAATGGGGTATGTTTGTGTAGGAAAAAAAAATACATTTGGAAGCCGATATAGTATTTATGCATCTCTTCTACATAAGCCCAGCTGAATGAGCCCATATCAAAAAGTGTGGATATTTTCCCTTTAACAATAATGAGGAACTATCAAGAATAAAAATATAATGAAGCGATTCTTCAAGACCCTCCAGTTGATAGAGAATAAGTATTAACAACTGATTGTAATAACAAAATCTATACAATAATGGTAACATTAAACCTTCTGTGTATATAAAGTATAAATAATACTTAATGAACCAGGAAAATGTTGTGTTTTAGAAAAAGAAACAAAAAGAACTAGTAATCTTTATTGAAAATTGTAATGCCGGTTACAAACTGTATTTTTTTCTTTTATTATTTTTTCCAATCACCAATAAAAAAGTTTATAAAAAAAAAATATATATATATATAATTAAGCTTCATCTTCAATAGGAAACTAAAATCAATTGAAAACATTTGGTACCATTTCCAAAATAATGAAGTTTCTCATCACTACCACCCATCAGCAACCTGTCTCTCTACATGCAGGCATGGTGTCAGAGTCATTTTTATTTTAAGACAGTTAGTACTAACATCGTCTAGGCAAGAGGCAGTGGTGTAAGGGAGGGGCAGGCTAGGAGTTGGGACGTAGGGGTTGCTGGGGAGGGAGATGTGAGGGGTGGGCAGGTGTGGAACAGGAGGAGCGGGTAGTACTTGTGTTGCGTGCTGGGTCTCTACGAAGATTTCTTTGGCTGGCACAGCATAAGAACGCTCAGTGATGTATTAGAGCTAACTGTCCTTCAACAAACTCACTCTGACTAGTGATGAGCAAATCTGTCCCATTTCGCTTTGCCAAAAAATTGTGAAATTGCTGAAAATTTTTTAAAATGGCGAAATGCGGAATTTCATGGCGAATCCATGCTTGGCCAAAAAAAACGCTCATCACTAACTCTGGCACAAAGCCTGCATTTAGAAAGACTCACTGAGAAGGGGATACTAAAGTAACTTTATTATTTACCCAGCAATATAAATGATAGAGATTGTTGCAAATGCTCTTCAACAGTGGAAACAGCTAAACTTTTTGTCAAGAAGGTCAAAAATGAGGCACACCATCAGTCTATAATCAGGTTTATTTATTGGAGGTTACAAAACAATAATCTCTGCATTTTATAATCACCATCTTGGCATTTCTCTTCAATAATTCTTGCGACACTCAAATATCAATAAATGTAATTTACATGATAAAAAGTTTACTTTCTCCATATTAAATGCTTAAATGCTTTTATGCCCAAACATGAAATACTATCCATGTAAAACAATGGCTTTACCTCAACTGACATTCATCAATAAGGTATATACTATGATAGCTATATAAACAGTTCAGTGACATAATAAACCATTTACCTATTTCTCCATCTGCTTCATAATTGAGGGGCAAAGGGACTCATTCTTGGCAAAATTGGCCAGCAAATATGAATTGGCCAATCATGTAATAATAATAATAATAATAATAATAATAAAATGATATTAATTGATATTTCTAATTTTTGCCATAGTGTCTCTAATTATTAGCAAAACGGCCCCTTCAGATAAAATTAACACCAAAAATGATTATCTCACCAGTAAATCTTTAGGACAGATTTATGAAATACTATATTTGAGACTCCAGAAGGAATCTCAGATGTTTAATCATTCAGTTCTTATATCATTCTTCCCTAAATTTGCCACCGTTCATTTAATAAACCACTTTCCCTCATTTTTCTTCTCCACTTCACTGTTTGCATTTTTTACAGTAAATTGCTTACATTTCCAGCGTCAAAGGAGGGATGAGGAGGGGCTGCGTCACTAGTGCAAAGGGTGCAATTGAGGCAAAATTCTAAGGCAAAAAAATGCACTTTGCCCACTTGCACTTTTGTTCATAAATGACCCCTTAGTGCAAAACCAGATGCAGTAGTTGCACAAAGGCATTTGCATCAGGGTTGAACTGGGCCGGGGGGACACTAAGAAAAAACCCGGTGGGCCCTACTGACCCAGGCATGATCCCCTGCAGGTACTCCCCCCCCCCCCACTAACCTAAGATGGGGATGGAATGTGTGCGGGTTGCATGCACGGGCTGCAGGGGCCCCTGGGGGTGTGGGCATGGGTGGTGAGGGCCCCTGGAGTTGCAGTCCTTTACACGTTTTTAAACCCACAACTAAACTCATTTCCACTTTAATCACCAATGCCTAGTAATTTATTAAAAGTTACAAACGAAAAAAGACGTGGCAAAAATACGAAAACCGTGCTCTTTTTGTATTGTCGCACGTATGCAAGTGTAAAAAAAAACTGAAAAACTCTAAAACCACAAAGCACAGCAAGATTTTCCAGCTGTAACAAGGACACTTGCCATTGACTTCTACATGAGAGCTTTTAGATTGTGCATTTCTGCTTTTGGAATTGTTGTGGTTTTATCTCATAATAAACCATAAAAAAATGTTTTTCTAGGACAAAATCCTATTTTGGCACAAAAAAAATGTACTAATCTTGAAAAAAAAATTGAACAGTAGTAAATGCCCCCAGGGGTGTATTTAGGTCCAGTGCTGTCCTAAGCACTGGACCTAAATGCGCCCCTATGTCATGTGACGTCACTTCCACAGAGCCTGTGACCCCCTACCCCCCTCACCCCCATTTCCAATGGAAATTCGCGGTGGAGGCTGGGGGCATATCATTTTTATTTTTTTTTTAATAAAAAAAGAAAATATTGGCACTTCAGGGGCACCCCCCAAAATGTGCTGCCCTAGGCACAGGCCCTCGGGTCCCTCATTATAAATATGTGCCCCTGAATGCCCCCTAACTTTCATCCACTGATAAAAACTCTTCTAAAAATCCCATAGGAATGAATAGAACGTGGGTGAGTTTTATGTATTAAGCTCTAAACTCACATTTTGATAACTCTACCCCATACACTTCTGTATCATTACTTATACATGCACAAAGACACATATACTCCCCTACACACACTTACTTACCTTTACAGTTACACATCTACATACAAGTGCACCTACCTACATCTAGAAACCACATACATACATTTACATAGACTTGCACACACACACAAGTAGCTATAACAAAATGCCTTTGTTTGCGCAGCTTTTTGAATGCAATGGGAGCAGGCGTGTGGTTTTTGCAGCCCCGGCCCAGACAGTGAGGCCAAATTTAGCCCACAGTTCCCCTGCTCACAGTCAGCTCCTGTCCATCTCTCCCCTGGATTCGCACGCTGACGCAGGGACGCTGTTTGTTTTCCTTTGCCTCAACCATTTCGTTAAATAAGAAAAATAAACATGGGGTCAGCTGATGAGACCCACAGAGAGGGCTGCTGAGGGGAACCTTACGGGCACATCCTTTCAAGGAAGGAAAAGGGTTGTTTGAAGAAAGAAAACAAAGGAGTTAATACACTAAGTAACCCCAACATGAACCAAGGAGCCTGCGGACACTCTCCCAGGCCTCACCCCCCGCTAACCTCCCATTACCTTCCCATTACCTTCCCGTGACACTAATTCCCATACAATGGGGAGCAGGGAACCTGTCAGCCCAAGCTGCACCCATGGGACCGGGGCTCAAAGCTACGGCTTTTGTCATGGTGAAGCGAAAGGGGCTTGCCCACTAAGGGCCACTCTGTATGATGTGACTGCACATCCTGCCATACAATGTCAGGGATACAGGTGTTATAACCCAGGCAAGACCATGCCCAGCCAAAGCCAATCTATCATCAAGACTCAAGGCATGCTGGGAGCTGCACTATAGCCACATGTATTTTAGCCACATGAAAGCTAGAGCTAGAGGCATTAAACATATTTCTTTGTGCTCCCAAACATCAGCTTGATCACCAACTGCCATTAGACTAGAAGTGATGGCATCATAAAACTAGTGATGTCATATAAGGTTGGGAAAGGTTGGAAGGATGGTCATTTGCACCTTGTGACCTGCTCCCCTGCACCCTATCAACATCCAGATATACAGTACCTAACCCACCCAGTACAGGGATATTTAACAGTACATAGTCTCCCTATGTTAAATAACAATTAGTTGGCACTAACTGGCCAAAGACACACACCTCCCTCCTCAGCAATTGACTTTTTCACAGTATAGCTGGCACATGTGCTCATTGGGTGGGAGAAGGGTCTGCCAGCAGGATGGGGGATTTTACAAAATCCAGAATTGTGCTTTCTATATAGACTATAATGGCCACCTTACTGATGCTACCATCCTAGATATGAGCCCTCTTGTGCCCTGCTAGGAGCCATAGATGATAGAGTTTGAACCATAGTCAGATCCGTGGATCTGTAGCTCAATAAATGCTGGGGGGCTGCAGCTTGGGTCATAACCAATGAGAAACCTTCAGGTTGGCCTCTGAGGATAACTCTCCCCTCCTTACAAGGCAGAGGATCCCCAGTACCACACAGCGCCTGCCCATTAGCAGTTATTTGTATTTACCCTATGAGTGTGGCGCACTGATCAATCATTCATAAGCATCATTGGGATAAGTGAATCAGCCATTTCATTACTGCACTTGTTTCAATTGGGCCACTCCTAATGAAACTGGGAGAAGGTGACTGTTCCCAACAGCTGTCCCTCATCAATATTTCATGCCGCAATCAGATAATGCATCCTAGCGGCCTCTCCATTATTCACACATAAACATTTTTAAGACATTTTGACATCTGTCTTAGTGGCAGCAATTAATTGAGCTCTCAGATTAAAGTTAAATATGGATGGGGCTTTCTCCCTGCGCTACCCTTGCTGCCCTGCGCTGCCACGAGACTTCTGCTCACACTCTGCCAGGTTATTTTCCACGTATAGAGGGGAACTTTATGAAACATTACATAGTTTCTTTTCAAAATGGCAAAATGATATTTCCAGGCTCCCTGAGCTGAGACTTGGCTACCATTGTGCTATATATATGTTCCTACAATGGAAGTCACTTTCAAACAATTGGTGTCTGACAACTGTTTCATGTTCAGAACATCCTCCCATTTGTATTTTAAAGGCTTTATCCTACAATATCAGTCTGAATGTTAGTCTTAGATCATTGCATTTATACATACGACCGATATCCGAACGTTTGTCGGAAGACTAAAATCTAAACATATGGCCACCTTTACTGTTATGGTGAAGACACACAGGGCTACTAGTAGGAGCTACTTGTCATGGCTACTGAAAGCCAGAAAATACCCTGCCATAGACAATACTGAGAATTGCCTCTGCTAAAACACATGTAGAGACAATTATCAGTAAATGATCAGCATTGTCTATTTTAGTAGCAACCACAAGTAGCTGCTACTAGTAGCTCTGTGTGTCTTCACCCTTATGGTGCCTATCGCTGGTGCATTCAAATCTGCAAGTCCTGATGGAGGAAATATACCAGGCATATTAACCTTCCATTCAACTTTTCAATTGGTCTTTATTTTTTATAGGTTTTTATTTATTTGCCTTCTTTCCAACTTTCAAATGGGAGTCACTGACCCCAGAAGATAAAACATAATTGCTACATGAGGCTACAAAAGTATTGTTATTGTTACTTTTTTATTACTTATTTTTCTATTCAGGCCCTCTCCTATTCAAATTCCAGTCTCTCATTCAAAACACTTCCTGGTTGCTAAGGTAATTTACTCTAGCAACAAGATCATGGGAACAAAACCAAACAAGAGCAACTTTATGTTCGGAGCCGCTAAACAAAAAGTGAAATAATTAAAAAAAAAAAAAAAACGCAAATAAAAAATGAAGACCAATTGCAAATTGCCTTAGATTATTACTCTCTACATTTTGAGGGGCAAAACTATGGATTTGGGCTTTTTATATGTTTAAATCACTAGTGAAAGTCAACTGGCACTTCCTACATGTGATTTTTTTTCATAATTGTGTTCCTGATCAATTGCTTTGATGTACACAGAAATGTATGTTTACAAAAACCATCAGTAATGCCAAAAGTCAATAATGCACGTCTGTAAGTTACACAGAATAAGCTGTCAAATTTGCTTAGGGATGTCATCATTTGTAATTGCCCATGTGGTGTCACTTGTGTCACATGACACACTGAAATCTGTGTATTATAAGCAAGGGGCTGCTAGAAGTCACGGTGGAGTTCAATGACAATAGCATGTACGTTATTCTAATGATAGTTATTATAAAGTAAATAAAGTACCCCCTATTGTAAAATATAAGGATATTATAAGCATTGTTTATGTAGTGAATAATTTACCCCCTATTGTAAAATATAAGGATATTATAAGCATTGTTTATGTAGTGAATAATGTACCTCCTACTGTAAAATATAAGGATATTATAAGCATTGTTTATGTAGTGAATAATTTACCCCCTATTGTAAAATATAAGGATATTATAAGCATTGTTTATGTAGTGAATAATGTACCTCCTACTGTAAAATATAAGGATATTATAAGCATTGTTTATCTAGTGAATAATGTACCCCCTATTGTAAAATATAGGGATATTATAAGTCACGGAGGAGTTCCTTATAATATATAGTGAATAAAGTACCCCCTATTGTAACATATAGGGATATTATAAGCCCCGAGGAGTTCCTTATAATATATAGTGAATAAAGTACCCCCTATTGTAACATATAGGGATATTATAAGTCACGGAGGAGTTCCTTGACCATATAAAAGCACGAGGCTGAAGGCTGAAGGTGACTTCTAATATCCTGATATTTTACAACAGGGGGTTCATTATTTATTATAATATACAAGTTTCAGTGAGTCATGTGACATCTCTAAGCTCTGATTATAACTGATGACATCACTAAGAACCGTTTATAAGGATACCATTTACAGTTTGGTCCCATAGGGAAATTACCAAACGGTATATTATAAGGTTATAAGGACATAATTTATAGGATATCCATGGCTCTTGTGCATTATATATGTATATATCTCAAGTTAATGTTTTGCAACTTTCCATTTTTGTATTTAAATTGCAGTCTGGCTGTGTCTAGGGTCATTAACCTTAACAACCATGGACAGACATATAAGTAGAAGAAAATATTTACATTACAGATATGGCTTTTCCATCTATAACACTGCTCTGTGTTATCTAGCTACATGTGTGTGTCTTTTCATTAATGTGTCGGTGTATTAGGCAACGTTTCCTCAAATTTCTTTCATTCAGTGTGCAAAAATTATCTTTTATTTTATCATATTTGGGTACAAAGAGAGGAGGTTGGCTCAGAGAAAGTACTAAATAAATGTACAAAAATGTCTTTGTGTGCACCACTATTTTTTTGTCTGCTGGCCTTGAAATTTGTGTGTACGTGAACAAGTGCACTGCATGGAGGAAACATTGCCTACAGCATTTGTGTATATTTGTGTGTACATGTGAAGGGTTTGTATACTTTTTGTGTAAGCTGTGTATATGTAAGTTCACAGTGAGTACAGGTATGGGATCCCTTATCTGGAAACCCGTTATCCAAAAATTTCCGAATTACAGAAAGGCCATCTCCCATAGACTCCATTGTAATCAAATAATTCACATTTTTAAAAAGGATTTATTTTTTCTCTGTAATAATAAAACAGTACCTGTACTTGATCCCAACTAAGATATAATTACCCCTTATTGGGGGCAGAACAGCCCTATTGGGTTTATTTAATGGTTAAATGATTCCCTTTTCTCTGTAATAATAAAACAGTACCTGTACTTGATCCCAACTAAGATATAATTACCCCTTATTGGGGCAGAACAGCCCTATTGGGTTTATTTAATGGTTAAATGATTCCCTTTTCTCTGTAATAATAAAACAGTACCTGTACTTGATCCCAACTAAGATATAATTACCCCTTATTGGGGCAGAACAGCCCTATTGGGTTTATTTAATGGTTAAATGATTCCCTTTTCTCTGTAATAATAAAACAGTACCTGTACTTGATCCCAACTAAGATATAATTACCCCTTATTGGGGGCAGAACAGCCCTATTGGGTTTATTTAATGGTTAAATGATTCCCTTTTCTCTCTAATAATAAAACAGTACCTGTACTTGATCCCAACTAAGATATAATTACCCCTTATTGGGGGCAGAACAGCCCTATTGGGTTTATTTAATGGTTAAATGATTCCCTTTTCTCTGTAATAATAAAACAGTACCTGTACTTGATCCCAACTAAGATATAATTACCCCTTATTGGGGGCAGAACAGCCCTATTGGGTTTATTCAATATTTAAATGATTTTTAGCAGACAAGTTATAGAGATCCAAATTACAGAAAGATCCCTTATCCGGAAAACCCCAGGTCCAAAGCATTCTGGATAACAGGTCCCATACTTGTATATATCAGTGGGTGCATTGGTTTTATTATGCGTTTGTGTTTACATTTCTGATGTATGTTAGTGTATTTGTGTGTGTGTGTCTGTACTGTATCCCATTTTAGGCATAACATAACATTATAATGATATTAGAGAATAGCCAGTAGCAAGTTTCTGCAATCTGAGAAGTAGCTGCTTCACTTTAACCATTCTGGGAACTTAACTGCACAACAAGAAATCGGATTTCTTCTCTTTATTTTGCCCTTTTCACCATCAACCTCCACACTCAGTGTTATTGGCTGCAGAACAATATCCCATAAAATAACAATGTGCTGCCCTGTGCTTGATATTCCCCATATCTCAGGAATAAATGATAAGGCTGCCACTGGGCTCTGGGTCCAGCTTCCATTTTGGCAGGTTTGCCAGGTTCTTGGGCCAAAAAAACAAGTTCCAGTATTTTGTAATTGGAATCCTACAATTGTGTTTCCAATAATATATATGAATCAACCATGTATCTACTCTGTAAGGAGAATGTATTTTGGTTACAATTGCAATGTGTTATTATCCCATTAATGAATTAGCAGTAATAAAAGTAATAACGACAAATGTTATGTTTATGCTTGTATATAAAATGGCACTTTGTGGCAATAAATCCTCTCCATTTGTCTGCATTTTATTTGTATTCAACGAAATGTTCCGCAGCCTGTATGCTGGTGTCTTTATACCTGCGCAAATGTACCTGCATCCACGCATTTGTTTCTTAATATTGGGCAAAGAGCCTTGTACCATACTGCACTTATTTCAGGTCTTATTGAAAATGTTATGACATATTTAAAAAAGAAATTATTCTGTGATAAAATACATTTCTCTTATATGCAGTTATTTTCAATGAAAAATAAAAAGATTTAGAACTAAGAGAGATCCCCTTTCGTACAAGAGGTTGGAGCGTTTTACAGATTGCTGTGTTTGCTCAAACAAATATTTGCGTGTTTATGTGAAAGTCTGCTGCAAATCGTAAATATTTATTTGGGAACGGTTAATGTAAATACGGGGACAAAAATAAATACAGAAATAATCACATCCAAATGATAAGGTTCGAAGGTAATTAGGAATGTAGATAAACTTTTAATTAGGTAAATCCTTTGCGCTTTATGACAATCAAGATATTGTTAGTGCTAGTTAATATAAATTAGATTGTAAGCTCTACGGGACAGGGACCTCCTTCCTACTGTGTCTCATACCACTTACTCCCTGTGTATTTATACTTATTCATTGTATTTATTATAACACTTGTCCTCCCTGTGTGTAATTGTGTATATTGTAAGATTGTACAGCGCTGCGTACCCTTGTGGCGCTTTATAAATAAGTTATACATACATACATATGTGCTTGGTGCTGGCTAATGTTTCTTTGCTGGTGGCTAGTGGGTGCTTGGTCCTGGCTAATGTTTCTTTGCTGGTGGCTAGTGGGTGCTTGGTCGTAGCTAACGTTTTTTTGCTGGTGGCTAGTGTGTGGCTAATGTTTTTTTGCTGGTGGCTAGTGTGTGGCTAATGTTTCTTTGCTGGTGGCTAGTGGGTACTTGGTCCTGGCTAATGCTTCTTTGCTGGTGGCTAGTGTGTACTTAATGCTGGCTAATGTGAGCTTGGGAAAAGGACTTACCCACATGGAATTCACATGCCAGTAGATGTCGTTCCTTTGCGATCGTACTCGATTCATGTAGTAAAAAAATCATATAAAGAAAAAGGATACAAAAAAATCTGATTAAAACGTGTTATTTGAGTGAACCCCCTTTGGCCAATACGACGCTGAGTCGGACGCACTGCCCTTTAGATGTATCCAGCTTTGCGCCTGCCTATCTGCCCGCATTCGGCGCACGTCGCAAAGCGATTTATCCGACGCTCTACACCTCGGTTCCTTTCACTGAATCTGCTACCGAGTCAGCCAGCATCTCCCTGAATTTCTCCGCAGCTTTTCCTGTCCTCTGTTTGATTTTCTTTCTCTAAAACCCTTAATGTCTAACCCCCAAATTTCACTATTTACAACCCCTTTTTCCTGTTTTTTTAATACATCTTCCTAAAACTATAAATAAAGGGCAAAGAGCAGAATAAGACGGAGCGCCGCGTTGCAGCAGGAGTGTCCCGGTGTAAGGAGCAAGCAACCCTGCAGGTTTAGTGTCTGCTAAACAAAGTAACACTGAGAATCGCAAGTGTATAGGTGTGGGACTGTGCAATTCTACCCATCGATTGCCATTTACGCAGCTTTTAACCTGTTAGTGTCCATTTTTAAAGTCGGGTTTTATTGTTCAATGTGTCTATTTGTTCATTGTATCTAAGTATTACAATATTTAGAATTGGAAATGTATATTATATTCGTGTGTATCGTGTTATTGTTTTCAGTGCTTTCTTTTTTTTAGACTGGGCATTTCCACAGAAAGCTGAAAAATCAAGCACTCATTTAAAAATACATGTAAATATGTCTATAGATATTTAAAGAATATATTTTATACATAAACAGAAAGATTTTAGTCGGGGGCAATTAAAAGTTGAACTTTTAAAATCATTTTCATGGCTAATTAATTTGAAATTCGCTTGATCTAACTAATTGTTGTCATTGTTATTCTGAATATTATGTATTATCCATCTGTTTATTATGCTCAATGTTACAGGCGGATCTGGAGTAATATTAATGGCTCTGTACCTGCCAAATTAACATTTGATGCACTATTTAAGTATCTATATAATTATAAAACTCGCCTTCTCCGTTTACAGACTGATTCCCCCTACTAAAAATAAGTCGTAATTCTATATTTTCCTTTGCTGAAATCTAACAAAATGGCATTTAATTCCTCTGATTTTTCAGTTCACGGTTTTAGTCTAAAAAGCTGGTTCATTTAATTAGTGGTGAACTGATTTAATGATTTTTTTTTTTTTATATATATATTTAATGTGGGCGACGAAGATAAACCTAATCAAACCATTTGCCTTGGCCAAATTCTCCCTTGGGGTCTTTCAAACATTTGTTTTGAATAATTCACTTCAAGAATTGAAAATACTAATTGATTTTAAAGCTCTGCCTGGGGGGAGGCAGAGAAGGAGTGCTAAGTGGCAGTCACATGACGGCAGTCGCACCTGAGACTGTTACATGGACTGCGCTAGACGCACACACGTCCGATACAACGATTCCCTCACAACAGGGATCCATAAACTGCCTTGTTGCAGTCAAATCACAACACCTGCAGCTGGGGGGGGGGGGTTGCAGGGAGTAGATCAGCAGTTTGGGATGACAATATACAACAGGGGTGGCCTATACTGAATCCAACAGCAGCTATTAAATTGCTTTTGCTCTGGGAGGATGCTGGGAGCTGTAGTTCCATGATATACATCCATATAAAACCTATCTATGCAGAGCTGGTACAGCATATTCAAGTCATTTATTCTTCATATTCTTTTAGGATAAAAAAAAAAATACAACAACAAAAAAAAACTGTCTTTTTTGTGGTTAAAAAAAATAAATAAAACCCTTTTAGATTGCAATATAAATATAAGTAACTTACACCTCAATCCAATTGATGGGAATTGATGTGTTAAAACGCTGAATATGATTGCAAAAAAAAAAAAAGGAAAAATAGTAGGGGAAAAAAAAAACCCCAGGCCTCTCTGTGTGCAAGGGAGTCCCATTCAGGCAGAAGCAAATGGCTTTCATTAGAGGTGACCAGTTGACATAAGGTAAAATCTACATTGTGCAGCTCTTATTGTGTGTGAGGGTTGGCCTCATTAACCAGCGCTAACAAGCCGTGCAAATGCTCTGATTGGGCAGCTTTTATTGGATAGTACCAGGCCCTTAGCAGGATACCCACTTAATGAGGGTCACCACAAGAGAATGATAAAATATTCAACGGGGGACTTTTCATATGGAACGATAAAGTTGCAGCGACTTGACCGTTTAAAACATAATCGCATAAGGAATCGAATTTTAGTATTTTTTTCCCCATAGCATTTTTTTTTATTTGTTTAGGGGGGAAAGAAGGGACTTTCGGGCCTTCGCGGGTTAATGGTTTCTCTTACCATCAACTTAATGATGTTTTCACAGGATTAATGGACTAAAATATACAATATGATGAGGGATTTTTTTTTTTTTTTGCAGTTTGTGACAGAATTATTGGAGTCAGCATGATGTCTTAATGATATGTCAGTCATCAAAATAATACAGATAAGTAGCCGCTTTGTGTGTTCCCTGTGTCCCCAGAACATGACAGTAGCCCCATCCCATGCTAATGGCCCCTGTGTTTAGCTTGCCCTTATGGCTAACAATTAATGTCACACTCTGAGGCTACTAAATAACTCATCTCATGGCTGTTGGTGGGATTGTTTGGGATCATAAACAGAAATCATAGTAAGAAAAAAAACTTAATATTAGCCCATTTGGCTGTAATTCTCACCCACACCTACAGGGTATTAGTGGCCCCAGTGACTCTCTCTTGACTTGGATCTATAACATGTATTATGTTTCTGTGCATTTAAGGTAAATGAATATGATTTTTCTAAACTTGCACTTACACCTGAGTTACAAGGGAGACAGACAAGAGAGACAAACTTGGTGATAGAAATTAAAATGAATGAGGGTGAGTGTGTAGGGGAGAAGGTGTTATAACAAAAAGCCTGGGTTATGATGATGAATATAGTAATAATCGGGGCTGGTCGCTATCGGTTTGGTTGGAAGCCTGGCAAATACCCTATTCCTCTGCCCCCACTGCCCCGCCAATCCCCCCCGGTGGGACCCTCAGGGCGCAGAGCCGCTTTGGGGGAGAGATGGGCTGCAGCCTGGGAAGGAGCACAGGGGGGGGGGGGGGTGAAAGCGGTGCCCAGTACCAAGCTCCATGCCTTGCTCTTCCAATGCCACCGGGCCCTGTATTTGCCCCAACCCCATGCAATATGGAACTAGCACAACACGAGTCCAACCCCCACCCATGAGAGAAGGAGGAGAAGCAGCTGGTACCCAGTGTATGTGGATGCTACACAAGCCCAGAGCATGTAGATCTGTGGTTGTGTGAGTGTGTGTGTGTGTGTGTGTGTGTGAGTTAGTGTGTGAGAGAGTGTATACAGCAGAGGGCCAAGAGAATGCCTCAGTGTGTGTGTGAGTGGATACAGCAGAGGAGAGGAAAGTGCCCCAGTAAGTGTGTGTGTGTGTGTATATATATATATATATATATACAGTAGAGGAGAGGAGGGTGTCCCAGTGTGTGTGTGTGTGTAGGGTGCCCCAGTGTGTGTGTGTGTGTGTGTGTGTGTGTATATATATATATATACAGTAGAGGAGAGGAGGGTGTCCCAGTGTGTGTAGGGTGCCCCAGTGTGTGTGTGTGTGTGTGTGTGTATATATATATATATATACAGTAGAGGAGAGGAAGGTGCCCAGGGTATGTGTGTGGAGGGTGCCCCAGTATGTGTGTGTGTGTGTGTGTATATGTGTATATATATATATAAACAGTAGAGGAGAGGAGGGTGCCCCAGTGTGTGTGTGTGTGTGTGTGTATGTATATATATATATATATATATATACAGTAGAGCAGAGGATAGTGCCCCAGTAAGTGTGTGTGTGTGTGTATATATATATATATATATATATACAGCAGAGGAGACGAGGGTGCCCAGTGTGTGTGTGTGTATATACAGCAGAGTAGAGGATAGTGCCCCAGTAAGTGTGTGTATATACAGTAGAGCAGAGGAGGGTGCCCCAGTAAGTGTGTGTGTATATACAGTATATATATACAGTAGAGCAGAGGAGGGTGCCCCAGTAAGTGTGTGTGTATATACAGTATAAATATATACAGAAGAGCAGAGGAGGGTGCCCCAGTAAGTGTGTGTGTATATACAGTAGAGGAGAGGAGGGTGCCCCAGTGTGTGTGTGTGTGTGTGTATATGTATGTATATATATATACAGTAGAGGAGAGGATAGTGCCCCAGTAAGTGTGTGTGTATATACAGTATATATATACAGTAGAGGAGAGGAGGGTGCCCCAGTGTGTGTGTGTGTATATACAGTAGAGGAGGGTGCCCCAGTGTGTGTGTGTGTATAGATATATATATATATATATATATATATATATACAGTAGAGGAGAGGAGGGTGCCCCAGTGTGTGTGTGTGTGTGTGTGTATATATATATATATACAGTAGAGGAGAGGAGGGTGCCCCAGTGTGTGTGTGTGTGTGTATATATATATATATACAGTAGAGGAGAAGAGGGTGCCCCAGTGTGTGTGTATGTATGTATATATATATATATATATATATATATACAGTAGAGGAGAGGAGGGTGCCCCAGTGTGTGTGTGTGTGTGTATATATATATATATACAGTAGAGGAGAGGAGGGTGCCCCAGTGTGAGTACAGATGGCACTTACAGGATCCGGAAAGGATTTGCAGGGCTGAGAGGGGCTCCCACTGCCAGTCCTCTTGTTTGTCTCTGCTGATGGCTGCAGTTCAGCCCCTGGTTTCTGGATTGCCAGGCACTACAAATCTTCCTGCTACAATTTGTACTTAGGCAATGAGAACATTTCAGGGGCTCAGAAATAGCCAATTCCATTGACAGTTTTCAGGCAGCAGCTGCAGTCATTAAAAGCCATTTACACCCTGGCCTCCCCACACAAAGATAGAGCGCTCACAATTATCTGCTTGTGCATTTAAGGATACAAGAATGTGTCCCTAACAGGCTTAGCTGTGTATGTGGCTGGATCCAGCCCCTTCTCCCCTGCTCTGCCTATGGACAGAGAGACAAGCTGCAACAACCAGGGAATCGCAGGGGCAGCACTCAGCAACTGGAGCTTCCATCATTCCAGCCTGCTCACTTGCCTCTCTAATCCTGCTCGCTTGCTGTATTATTAGCCCTCATAAGCCATCGCCAGATCATCTATGGAATCTAGCAATTAGGATTACAGTAGATCAATGGGCTCTTCCCTACCATGCAATTATGATGTGTGCCACAGAGGCAGAGCAACGACTGGCCCAGCTGGCTCATCACTTTGTGGCAAGGTGCTTATTGGGTCAGAAAAGTAAATAGATAATATGTGTGTATAAATGTATAGATGGGTGGGTTTCCACTAGCAATATTTGTACACACACACGCATATGAATTAAAAAAGGGAAAGGTTTGCTTACCACATGTGCAACATATATCTAGTATATGTACAATGTATATATTATTTTTGAAAATAATAACAAACGTGTATATATATATATATATATATATATATATAGACAAGCACAATTTATTCGCACATATGTCCATATTAAAATATATATGAATGTAATTTAGATGGGTAGCTAGATAGCTAGGTAGATAGATAGAAAGATGATAGATAGATAGATAGATGATTGATAGATAGATGATAGATAGATAGATAGATAGATAGATAGATAGATGATAGATAGATAGATAGATAGATAGATAGATAGATAGATAGATAGATGATAGATAGATAGATAGATAGATAGATATAGATAGATAGATAGAAGATATTTTTCTTTATTTAGTGGGATCATGGTGACCAACATTAACACCCACTTTCGGGTACTAGCCTATCTCTGATAGAAAAACACACACCATGGAAAAAACTTCAGGGTTGGTCAGAAAGTTACAATAATGGAATTAATGTGTGCATTCAAGGCGGCCCAACCGTAATGCAATTCATCCAGAACTGAGTGGGTTGGTTTCTAAATCAATCAAAATGAATAAATGTAGTGGATATCTATGTATCTATCATCTATCTATCTATCTATCTATCTGTGTATCTATCATTTTTTTCTATAGCATTTGTGTTTTATGTTTTGCTTAACTGACCAGTTTTGACAAGATACCCCAGGAATGGAGGGGTTACGGTTTGCATTAGCTGGAATCCCCCCCACATCAGATCTGTAGCTGAATTCTGGTGATCCAGTAGAATAATAATAGTGCTAATGTTAGGAGGGGAGGGTGCAAGCACTCAGTGTGTAAGTAGGAGCTGCCTATCAGGGAGATTGTAGCAGCGATCCCCGATCTGCAGTGACTTTGGCCGATTAGCACGTATCGCGCTACGCTATGCGCTTACCTAGGGGCCGGATCACGCTAAGTTCCCCGATGTAATTGTAATATCTGATTCCCATTGATGGTGAGAGTGTTCGGGCGCTGCGCCTGCCCCCAGATCTCCATCGGAATGCAGAAAACATCTTAGAAAAAAAGTAGTTTGAATTCCTGAATGATTTTTCCTGTAGAAAGGGGCTTAGGATAATGATTTCAGCTTTATTGAGGGCAGATTAGTAGCAGTCTCGATGCTGCCTCTCAATACGCGCTGTACATGCCTTTACAATGTGCCTATTGTTCGCTACTGTGTGTGAACCCATTCAAAATATACACTTTTTAACACCAGGCAAAGTCCTGTCTAAATATACACAGTAAGGCTGGAAAGACTTTCCTGACCCGTACAAATCTGTGTAAATCACACTTCCATAGCGACACCAGCCCAACAAAGCCCGGGATGCTGATTAAACCGGCTTAAAAGCGACACAGAGCTCAGAATAAAATAATAGTTCCATGGCAGCCCCGAGTGGGGGCACTTGCACTGACTGGGGGGCACTAATGCGCACACACGCTCATATTTACACACACACACTTGCACAACTACAGATACACCCACTCATACACATATACACACACATACATTCCCTCACTCACACACCTGCACAACCTCATACACACACCTGCACACACATACACACACATACACACCAACACCTGAACAACGCCAAACCCAAACACACACAACTACTCATACATACACACACACATATGCACAGACGCTGTTACATTCATTCACACACGCGTAAACTAACACACCTTTATACATATTAGTATGTATACAAACATACAATCTCACCAAAGATTCGCACACATACCACAAACTTTTAGACACAGTCACACACACTTGTATTCATTTATAAACAAACACACGGACACATTCAAAAAAGTTTATACACAGATACATATACACACACTAACTGTGTCACATACACACATTGAACTTGCATTCTCTCACACATTTAAATAACCACAAACCCACAGACACCTACAAAAGCAATAATTTTATTCAGCAGTGCCCCATTTATTAATATACATCTATCTACTCATAAATGATTTATCTAGTAATAGAGTGATAGATGGATAGATGATAGAAGAATAGATAGATGGATAGATGATAGATAGATAGATAGATAGATAGATAGATATAGATAGATAGATAAAGAGCATGAAACAAATTTGATTGATAAAGAATGCAGTCACTGAGCCCAAATATAATTGATTATACATTTAAAGAGCAGTTATAGACAGATATTTATAGATAGTATGTCCATTAGCTTAGAATATATAGATGATATATAAATAAACAAATTGGTAATAAAAGTGATTGTATGATGCGTTTTAAATAACTTATAAATCGCATTATAAACTAGTTGGGTAGTGGGCCTGTTAGGCATATTAAAACAGATGGAGATGATAGATAATAGATAGATAGATGATAGATAGATGATAGATAGATAGATAATAGATAGATAGATAGATAGATAGATAGATAGATAGATAGATAGATAGATAGATAATAGATAGATAGATGATAGATAGATAGATGATAGATAGATAGATAGATAGATAGATAGATAGATAGATAGATAGATAGATGATAGATAGATATAGATAGATATAGATAGATAGATGATAGATAGATAGATAAATAGATTATAGAAATCTTATAAGATAGATAACATATTAATAAATACAGAATATTAGTGGGTAGACAAAGGGAGAGTATATGGGTAGAGAGGCTGAGAAATATAGCTATATGACAGAAAGGCAGATAGATGGTTAGCCAGACAGACAGACAGGCAGATATCTAGACAGAGAGGAAGGCAGATAGATGGATAGCCAGACAGACAGATAGGCAGATAGATGGCAGATACAATGGGTGAGGCCAAGAAGCCAGACATTGCTGCAGTTGAGACAAACTTTTACAAAGCCCTGAGAGTGGAGCAAGTGGAGCAGGAATATAGCGCCTGGCTTGGCACAATAAGGGTTAATGGGTGCCATGGCCGGGCCCAGGGTAGGTGGGTGCAGCAGGCAGTGCCCGGAGCAGGGTGACCCGGGTAAGGGTGCTCTCATGATCTCATCTCTCCATTCTTCCCCAGCACTATTGCTGCTCACATGGGCAGAATGAAGGGAAACTACGTGCAAATCATGTGGAAACGGTCTCAGTGAGAAGCCCTTTATTCCCAATGTGTATCCCCAGCCCCTTGGCCCATTTACTCCCCCCCCCCCCCCCCCCATATATCTCTTCTTACCTCCTTCAGATCACAATAATATTCCACCCACTAATTGCTCATCCCATTCAACAATCACATTATTTGATCCCTTATTTAAAGGGGAAGGATGTATGTGTATTTGTGCGGTGGGGGGAGTCTGCCATTAGATAACCCCCACCCTCCTCCCACCACAGCAGCAGCCACACTCCCATCTCTACCTTACCCCCCATCTAGGGGAAGTGGTAACTGCAAGTGACGTCGCCGCCGTTGATTGGCAGAGGTGACAGTGATTGGCAGCGTTGCCCTGGAGACACCTGGCAGACCAATAGAAAAGCGAAGCAATGTTTCGGTGCTGCACTCAGTGTGCATGGAAAGGGCGCTAGGATGAGGCCGCTGGCACTGCGCTGAGTGACTGTCCCGCTGCTGCTGCTGCTGCCGCTGTCGCTGCCGTTAGTGCCGCTGCTTCTTTCTCCCTGGCTCCTGCGGTCCCCCCCCTGCCGGCCATCCCATGGTGTTCAGGTCTCCTCTAGAGCTTTATCCCGCCCACTTCTTCCTGCCCAACTTCCCTGAGCGCTCAGTGCTCCTGGCCGGCTCCAGCGGGGGCCCCCGGGCCCAAGAAGAACTGTCAATGTTCCAGCTGCCGAGCCTGAACTTTTCCCCGGAGCAAGTGGCCAGCGTGTGTGAGACGCTGGAGGAGACGGGGGACATAGAGAGGCTGGGGCGCTTCCTGTGGTCCCTGCCCGTGGCCCCCGGGGCGTGTGAGGCCATCAATAAGCATGAGTCCATCCTGCGGGCCCGGGCCGTGGTCGCCTTCCACACCGGCAACTTCAGGGACCTCTACCATATCCTGGAGAATCACAAGTTCACCAAGGAGTCCCACGGGAAGCTGCAGGCCATGTGGCTGGAGGCGCATTACCAGGAGGCGGAGAAGCTCCGGGGGCGCCCCCTGGGGCCGGTGGATAAGTACCGGGTACGGAAGAAGTTCCCCCTGCCCCGCACCATCTGGGACGGAGAGCAGAAAACGCACTGCTTCAAGGAGAGGACTCGCAGCCTCCTGAGGGAATGGTACCTGCAGGACCCCTACCCCAACCCCAGCAAGAAAAGGGAATTGGCCCAGGCCACCGGACTCACCCCCACCCAGGTGGGAAACTGGTTCAAAAACCGGAGGCAGAGGGACAGAGCGGCGGCGGCTAAGAACAGGTCAGTCCCGGGAATGCCTCCCCTATTTCTGCCTCTCTTGGGGCATCTGGCTGGCTAGCAGGGTACTGGGCTCTGGGGGAGTACGCTGGAGTATTGGAAAGTACTGCTTGGGCTAGCAGGGTACTGGGCTCTGGGGGAGTACGCTGGAGTATTGGAAAGTACTGCTTGGGCTAGGAGGGTACTGGGCTCTGGGGGAGTACGCTGGAGTATTGGAAAGTACTGCTTGGGCTAGGAGGGTACTGGGCTCTGGGGGAGTACGCTGGAGTATTGGAAAGTACTGCTTGGGCTAGGAGGGTACTGGGCTCTGGGGGAGTACGCTGGAGTATTGGAAAGTACTGCTTGGGCTAGGAGGGTACTGGGCTCTGGGGGAGTACGCTGGAGTATTGGAAAGTACTGCTTGGGCTAGCAGGGTACTGGGCTCTGGGGGAGTACTCTGGAGTATTGGAAAGTACTGCTTGGGCTAGCAGGGTACTGGGCTCTGGGGGAGTACGCTGGAGTATTGGAAAGTGGAAAGTACTCCTTGGCTAGGAGGGTACTGCTTGGGCTCTGGGTGGGGGGGGTACTCTGGAGTATTGGAAAGTGGAAATACTGCTTGGGCTAGGAGGGTACTGCTTGGGCTCTGAGGGAGTACTCTGGAGTATTGGACAGTACTGCTTGGGCTAGGAGTGTACTGGATGTGATGGGAGACTGCTGCTGCTTGGGCTAGGAGTGTACTGGATGTGATGGGAGACTGCTGCTGCTTGGGCTAGGAGAGAATTGGATACGTCGGGCGAGTACAGATTGGCAGGAGAATACTGCATAAACTGTACTGATGGGCTAGGGGAGTATTGGATTTCCTGGGAGAGTACTAGAAGGGCTAAGAGAATGCTCTATGAGCTGTGCTAAATGGGCTAGGAGTGTATTGAATATATTAGGAGAGCACTGAATTGGCTAGGAGAATACTGAATGGACTGGGAGATATTGGCAGGGGGGCAGTTTGGCTTTGTACTTTTGGAAAGGTTTTGGGATATGTGGGAGACTACCGTAGGGGTGTGGGGAAGTGTTTTGGGACTGTGGGACAGTACTTGGGCCAGTAGTTTCCTTCTTATACAAATAAAGGTCTTCCTATATTATCCTGTATTAGTACAACTAGCTACGAACGCCGGCGGCCAGTGAGTTCTGCTTGCACTGCTTCTGTGATAGAAATATAGTTACTGACTGGCCCATATAGTGTAACAGTACATTCTGTGCATAGTGGGTCAGTTATAGAACCTGACTGTGTAAAACTGCTAAATAGCTGGGCGGTGGGAGAGTGAGTTCTCATACAGCTGAGATGGAAATATTGTGTGACTATGGGCCTCAAGTACAAACTAATATTGCACAGTATATTGGTGATGGGCAGCAAGATTAATAGAAAGAGAGATAGATAGATGATAGATAGATAGATAGATAGATAGATAGATAGATAGATAGATAAATATGTGGATAGATGATGGAGACAAGATTATTTTTAACTGATTAAATCACTCTGCCCATAAAGGAAACCAAATAAAACACCCGGGTAGTCTGTGTGTGTGTTTATGTCTGTGCAATAATTCCCTGTGTTCCATTTAAATTCCCTACAAAACGAAAGCAGATTCGAAATATGTTTTACTCTTTCTTTTAAAATAAAAAGGGGCACTAATAAATAGGGGACAGGCACTAATTACGGTAGTATAATTAGTATTTCAATTTATAAAAGCCTCCTGCACGTATAACTTGCACAGCCGTGTACCCATTAACGTGGGGCAGATTTTCCTTTTTAAATCTGCCCAGACCCTTCCCAAATAGCACCTTTCTCCCATTTAATTAGCACAGCAAGTCTGTAAACAAACTCCCATTGTGTCAGAAACATCATTTGCCGAATTGTCTTTATTTCTCCCGAAAATAAAGAATAGGAATACAAACTGTGTAAGTCTCCCATTTCTGTTAGGGCAAATGAGGGTATTAAAGCGGCTCTGCTTAAACGGTAAACAAGTTTAACGGTGGGGGGCTTTTGTCCTAGTGATGGTATTGACAGTAGCATCATTACCCCACTATGTATATAGCCTTAATTCGTGTAGTCATTAAGAATGAATAAATAAACAAACAGAAAACGTCTTATGTAAAACCTGGAATTCAACAAGGAAGCGTTATATATTAATGCACAATTAACCAGTTATTTGTCTTAAAGAAACTCCCATTTTATTTGATTTTTGTAGAAATAAAGATGTGGAATTTCTAAATTCAGTTTGCATTCATCAGCTTACAGCTGGCTAGTGTAGTTAATGCTCATTAATTGATACACTTGGCTGTAAATATACTGCTTAAATTCATATTTTCTGTGGCTGAAATTGCCATTTAAATCTGATTGTATCCAGGTTAGTCCAGGGGACTGTATTGAATGTTATAACGTCATTTGTGCAGGGATGTACGTTTCAATTTTCTATGTATTGAAATATATATTCCTAATTTGTGACCAGGGCCTGCAGTCGTATTAATCTAATAAACGTTCGTAAAATTCAGATGCAGAAAAATAATAAATGTATAGGCTGCCTATGGTTTATTATTGCCTGAAATACAATTTATAGTGCATGAACTATTGGGTAATTGTTTGGTCTTATTCGTGCTGAATGTAATGAAAGGCCTGTGGAAATAATTGTGGAAATAAAGTCGCATTTTGCTTCAGTTAACGCTACTTCATTATTTGTGACACTATTGTAGCCTTGCCCTTAATTATAAAAATCCTATAAAACCTGTTTTGGGAAATAGTATTTACAGCAGCTGCCAAACGAGCGGAATATTTCATGCATCAGATGAATGGTTTAGTGATAGACTGGCGGTGTAATCAGATTGTGTATATATTGAAATATATATATTTGTATATCGAAAAATAATGTATTTGCTGGGCCCTGTCGTACAGGGAAACGTTGAATTCTAGTAAAAAATTGTACAAGTGTTTGTATAATTAAGTGCTCCTGTGAGGAGGGTTCTTGTGATACAAAGGCAGTCTCCGGGTTAAATAGGAATATTATTTCTATATTTCAGAACCAACCCGTTGTTTGCGTTGAGTAATCGAGTTGTTGTAAAACTCCGAGTTTAAAGATACATTTTTGTGGGCGAACTGAATTCGCAATGACCCCAATAAATACAGCTGTTCCTTCGTTATTTATCTCTTATTAACACTTTTGTAAAGTGCCATATTTGCCATAAACGTGAATCGTTTAATTCGGTGGCGATCATCAATCGGACAGATCCGATTCCTTTGGATTGTTTTATGTATTTTATATATGAATTTGGGAGGGATTGTGGGAGAAGAGAAGGGACCCTCGGATTCTAGTGTAAAGCTTCAAGCAATTCCCCCCCCCCCCCACTCATATTTTGAAATTGTGTTGGAAGAAATTGACCCCACTTGAATATTGACCATGCTGTTTGTGGTATCCCCCCTCC
The DNA here is from genome assembly GCF_000004195.4 of Xenopus tropicalis. NCBI lineage: Eukaryota > Metazoa > Chordata > Amphibia > Anura > Pipidae > Xenopus > Xenopus tropicalis. The sequence continues at coordinate 19,143,475 of NC_030681.2, forward strand.
TCCCCTACCAGGCTTCAGCACCAGTCTATCGGACAGAGTGGCATGAGGTCGTTGGCAGATCCAGGCTGCCCTACACACAGCTCGGCCGAGTCTCCTTCGACGGCGGCGGCCAGTCCGACCACCAGCGTGTCCAGCCTGGCGGAGAGAGCAGAAACCGGCACATCCATTCTATCTGTCACCTCCAGCGACTCGGAATGTGATGTATGATAGGCAAAGACTTGAACCCAGGCAGATCAGGGCACCTATGGACCTCATTTGAAATGGACTCTCATAGAAAGACTAGAGGACCCTAAAAGGTGACTTGTATGACCCCCAAAAAGACAAGCGCAACCCTCTATTTGAGCCATTGGACGCACGGCCATTGCATGATTCCTTTGTATCTGGGGACAGGCCCCCCCCCAAGCCAAGCTTGGTGCCCCCTTCCCAGGATCTCCAGGAAGAGGAATCCCACTCATCTCCCACCTTCTCCTCTGTTAAGCCCAAGCCGCTAATGCGGTCACCCAAGATGCAATTTTCTTCGATTTTTTTTTTTGTTTTTTAATAATTATTATTTTAATTTTATTATTTCGTTTTTATGTTCATCAGACAATCATTTTCTTCGTAAGCACCTTTTTTTCTACACCTCTGTCACTGCCTGTGTGGGTTACTTACTGGTTAATGTGGAGAAAAGAATAGTTTATGACTGTAACAGAATTTTATTTTTATTTCAAGATTTTATATGAATTATGTATATCTCAGTGATGAGGTCACTTCCCAATTGTAATATATGTGTAGAAATGCTTGTATATAATATTGCTAATGCTCTTTTTTTATTCCCTGGTCTGTTTGGCACATCCCCCCCCCCTTACACACTCTCTCATTCACACTCACACTCTCTCTCATTCACACTCACATTTTCTCTCTCTCTCATACTCACACTCTCTCATTCACACTCACACTCACATTTTCTCTCTCTCATACTCACACTCTCTCATTCATACTCTTACACTCATTCTACACTTACAGACCCTCTGTTACACACTCATTACACATACAAAAACCTACTCGCAATCACACACTCTCTAGTACATACATAGAAATTAAGCCTTATACAAAGGCACTCTCTTTTACACACACACACACACACACACACACACACACACACACACACACACACACACACACACACACACAATCTTTTTGTTACTCAGTGTGTCTCCATGTACTCCTTTCTGCTACCCCCCTCTCTCTGTGTGTCTCTCTCTGTCTCTCTTCCCCAGCTGCCTCCTTGTCTGTAAATTCCCATTCTGTGGGTTTTTAATCTCAGTCGGTGTCTTGTTTAGTTTTCCTCCTGTCTCTCTGCCCCTTTCTGTCCCATTTGCACTCACATTTTGTTGTTTCTCCTGTCTTCCTTGTATCTGCCCTGTTACCCCCTCTCTTGCCTGTCTCTTTCCTCTGCTCCTTTCCCCCTCTCTCTCTCACCTACACTCACACTCACACTCCCTCCTCTATCTGCCTCCTACTCCCTGTTCCTGCATAAATTCACCGGTCAGGGTCTGGCCTGGCTGAGTTTCCAGGAAGGGACTTCACCCATAGAAAGAGCTTTTGAGAATTCCAGTCATTCTTATGCAAAGATACAATAATACCCAGAAAAACAAGATACTCTAATAAGTATTTCCTATCAGCCTGGGGACACAGTGATCCACTTTAGAGCGCTTAACATTTGTCTGTTTACTTGTTTATCTATATGTACAGTACAAACTTTCTAAATCAAATACAGTATTCAGTTTTTTCTTATCTATTCAGCGATGTTGGTGTTTTTGTCGATGTTCTGCTCGATCCATATCCTTATAAGTAGGAGCGGTTCGATTTGCACTTTCCTGAGGTGCCTGAGCCGGAGGGTAGGAGATCTGTTGATTTGGTACAAATTGGTGATCAATATAATGCCAAATCCTTTTGTGTGGAACAAAGGAGAGGTGTGTGTGTCCTATAATAGGAATGGGCATACTTTATGTTTAATTACTATAACAGGCTAACGTTTTGTATACATAGACCGTTTGGGCTTTGTTTAACCCACAATCTTTAGTTGGTACAGAGAAGAGTTCGTACCTTTTAACTGTGCAGTGTATCAGCCCTTACACCAGGGATAATACTAAGGTCTGTGGCTGTGGGATAGCAGGTATAGTAGGGAGAGATGGTGCCTATAGTAGCAGTGGGATAATAGCCTCTGGGAAGGGACTGGGGCTGTGGGATAGCAGGTATAGTAGGGAGAGATGGTGCCTATAGTAGCAGTGGGATAATAGCCTCTGGGAAGGGACTGTGGCTGTGGGATAGCAGGTATAGTAGGGAGAGATGGTGCCTATAGTAGCAGTGGGATAATAGCCTCTGGGAAGGGACTGGGGCTGTGGGATAGCAGGTATAGTAGGGAGAGATGGTGCCTATAGTAGCAGTGGGATAATAGCCTCTGGGAAGGGACTGGGGCTGTGGGATAGCAGGTATAGTAGGGAGAGATGGTGCCTATAGTAGCAGTGGGGGGATAATAGCCTCTGGGAAGGGACTGGGGCTGTGGGATAGCAGGTATAGTAGGGAGAGATGGTGCCTATAGTAGCAGTGGGGGGATAATAGCCTCTGGGAAGGGACTGGGCCTGTGGGATAGCAGGTATAGTAGGGAGAGATGGTGCCTATAGTAGCAGTGGGGGGATAATAGCCTCTGGGAAGGGACTGGGGCTGTGGGATAGCAGGTATAGTAGGGAGAGATGGTACCTATAGTAGCAGTGGGGGATAATAGCCTCTGGGAAGGGACTGGGGCTGTGGGATAGCAGGTATAGTAGGGAGAGATGGTGCCTATAGTAGCAGTGGGGGGATAATAGCCTCTGGGAATGGACTGGGCCTGTGGGATAGCAGGTATAGTAGGGAGAGATGATGCTTATAGTAGCAGTGGGAGGATAATAGCCTCTGGGAATGGACTGGGCCTGTGGGATAGCAGGTATAGTAGGGAGAGATGGTGCCTATAGTAGCAGTGGGGGGATAATAGCCTCTGGGAAGGGACTGGGGCTGTGGGATAGCAGGTATAGTAGGGAGAGATGGTGCCTATAGTAGCAGTGGGATAATAGCCTCTGGGAAGGGGACTGTGGCTGTGGGATAGCAGGTATAGTAGGGAGAGATGGTGCCTATAGTAGCAGTGGGATAATAGCCTCTGGGAAGGGACTGGGGCTGTGGGATAGCAGGTATAGTAGGGAGAGATGGTGCCTATAGTAGCAGTGGGGGGATAATAGCCTCTGGGAAGGGACTGGGGCTGTGGGATAGCAGGTATAGTAGGGAGAGATGGTGCCGATAGTAGCAGTGGGGGATAATAGCCTCTGGGAAGGGACTGGGGCTGTGGGATAGCAGGTATAGTAGAGAGAGGTGGTGCCTATAGTAGCAGTGGGGGTATAATAGCCACTGGGAAGGGACTGTGGCTGTGGGATAGCAAGTATAGTAGGGAGAGATGGTGCCTGTAGTAGCAGTGGGGGTATAATAGCCACTGGGAAGGGACTGTGGCTGTGGGATAGCAAGTATAGTAGGGAGAGATGGTGCCTGTAGTAGCAGTGGGGGGATAATAGCCTCTGGGAATGGACTGGGCCTGTGGGATAGCAGGTATAGTAGGGAGAGATGATGCCTATAGTAGCAGTGGGATAATAGCCTCTGGGAAGGGACTGGGGCTGTGGGATAGCAGGTATAGTAGGGAGAGATGGTGCCTATAGTAGCAGTGGGATAATAGCCTCTGGGAAAGGACTGTGGCTGTGGGATAGCAGGTATAGTAGGGAGAGATGGTGCCTATAGTAGCAGTGGGGGGATAATAGCCTCTGGGAAGGGACTGGGGCTGTGGGATAGCAGGTATAGTAGGGAGAGATGGTGCCTATAGTAGCAGTGGGGGATAATAGCCTCTGGGAAGGGACTGGGGCTGTGGGATAGCAGGTATAGTAGGGAGAGATGGTGCCTATAGTAGCAGTGGGGGGATAATAGCCTCTGGGAAGGGACTGGGGCTGTGGGATAGCAGGTATAGTAGGGAGAGATGGTGCCTATAGCAGCAGTGGGGGGATAATAGCCTCTGGGAAGGGACTGGGCCTGTGGGATAGCAGGTATAGTAGGGAGAGATGGTGCCTATAGTAGCAGTGGGATAATAGCCTCTGGGAAGGGACTGGGCCTGTGGGATAGCAGGTATAGTAGGGAGAGATGGTGCCTATAGTAGCAGTGGGGGGATAATAGCCTCTGGGAAGGGACTGGGGCTGTGGGATAGCAGGTATAGTAGGGAGAGATGGTGCCTATAGTAGCAGTGGGATAATAGCCTCTGGGAAGGGACTGGGCCTGTGGGATAGCAGGTATAGTAGGGAGAGATAAGGGTAGGAGTATGGCAGGAAGACAAACTGTATCCTTGATATCAATGCTGCTGAACTTGCAGGTAGTAAGTTGCTGTTAACCTTACAGATCTCAGCTGGCAGTTGCACCCACCTACAATAAAGGAATGCTGTAGTTCAGTCAGTTACACATAAATACAAGCAGAAGGCCCAGGTTACAAGCCAACATTACTGCCCCAGGTTACACACTGACCGCTGTGCCATATCGTCTGAAAAATCTATAGCAACAAGTTGAGTGCAACATCGCAGCAGAATCGCTTGGATAAAGCCAGACAAGTAGTAATGTGAGGGGAAGTTACTGTATTACACACACCGCAGTGTTTATGGACTTTACACATTTTCTCTGAGCAGCTTAAGCGCATTCTTTATTTTTTTTCCTCAAGTTGTTTGTAGTATTTAATGAAAGTAAAAATAAAGTCCCTGACTAATCAGGTGGCGGCTCCTCCCCCCCTGCAGCCCTGAGAACATTGTATTGTACGGAGCACCACCTCTCGCATTCAACTTTAGCCCTTGCCAGGGGCTCTCCATCCGACCGGCACTTACGCACACAATTCCCAACTTGTTTTTACTTGAATTTACTATTTCCAACTCTCTCTCTTCCTCTCTACCTTTTGGGTTTGGGGAATGTGCATGAAATTGTGTGTCCCATTCAGCACAAATGTTTAATTTCCGATCCTCCTTGTGGCTGATAATGAGTAGGTGCCCCCCCCCCCCCCCCCCCCCGTCCTGTGCATTAACACCTTCGCTGCCAGGCTGAGGACTCCCACTTTGGCACCTTTTTTGCTTTCTTTTATACTGGGAATTTCTTACAGGAGCTATTTTTTTTCTTTATCCAGCAAATGGAACAGATTTAATCTAAATCCAAAAATGAAACAGGAAAGATTGAATTCGTTATTACAAGGCCGCTTATTTATCACCAAAAAAAATAAACATCGGAATTGGCATTTGGAGTGTAAATGATGTAAGTAAAACGAGCTGCTATTTAGGGCGGTTATTAGTAGGTCCTGGGATTATTAAAGCTCAGTATTGCCCTGGGTTAACCATTTGTAGCTTGCTGAGACAAAGGCCGCCTAGAACTTGTGATTGATTTAATTTGATTTCAAATCTGATTTTCCTTTTTTCCTATTTCTAGGGCTGAACAAACAAACTCTAAGGGGAGTGAGTGGCCGGGTTTTTATATTATTTATAATAAGCGCTTTGTGTAACCTCCTCCTGTCATTTGTCCTTTTTTTATTATTTTCATTCCAGTTTTCATTTTACAGCCCAGCACGGCACATTTATACACACACACATTTATATATATATATAGGGGAATACCTGCAGCGCAAACTGGCTCTGTAAATGTGGTTTTATTTTATTTACAGACCCAAGTCCCCCATATCAGGCTCTAATGTTATTTAACCCGGTGTATTTTATATTTTATAACGCACAGCCAAAAGCTAGCTGGGTACATCACTAGTATATATCTATTTAGTTTTTTTCCTACATTCATTTTATTTAGAGAAAGGGAAGGTGTTGCTATAATTTAAAGCGATTTACAGTTCTGCTGTTCTTGTTTATCCTTATCATTTATTCTTTTTTTACTACATAATTACTTGTCAATAAATGAGTGACATAATCATATATAATATAATCATATTTTTAGACATGACATATGTTTGTGTGTGTGTGTATATATATATACCAAACACCAATAAAGCAGATACACACATACACATGTATAAGTCAGACGCACACAGACGCACATAAGGAGCCTCCAATAGGAGAGAATGAGTCCCCCCCAATCCCAACACTGCCCCCCATATTTCCCAGCAATATATCTTGTTTATTCACCCAGCACAATTATTTCTAGACAATGATGATTTTAGGATTTACATTTCAACTTCAATGGTCGATTGAGGTGTAAATCTTGGGAAATCTGTATTTAAGCCTCCTCACCAAATCCATCTGCCTGGGGAAGATAGGGCCTATCAAAGGGAGCAAAGCAGGGGCATTACCCCCTCTCCTGGCTCGGTCACTGATAAGGATCGCCCCAGCCCCTTCCCAGCCCGGCCAGTTCCCTTATTATTGTTATTATTATTATTATGGACTGGGATCATGGGGATGGAATTACTGGCTGAAGTGCATCTGATCAATACTCAAGCTTAGCAGACAGATGGCACAAATCTACTTTTCTACTCTATAAACTTTACATGCCATAAGCCCCAAAACATTGATCAGAATGACAACAATGGGGGGTGAGGGGGGCTTGGCTCTGGGAGTGGGGGTTAAAGGCAGCACAGACACATTATGACTATTTAATCTATCAAATGATCATTTTTTTCTTGAATGACATACAGGGTTAACCCACCAAGTGCCAGCAATTCTCTAAAATGTGATGTTCTACATTTCTGGAACATAGAAATGTAACCAATTTAGTGCCAGACAAATGTGTAATGCTAAAAAAATGACTGTTAAATATGATATTGTACAATACAATAACAGCAATAGATTAACACACAAAATGCCAGCTTGGACATCAGTTAAATATAGAAAAGATGGAAATGTATAACTTTTACTTGTATAATAAAGGGTAAACCCACCGAGTGCCAACTTGGACGAGAGTTAAATCTAGGATTATCCGGGGAATTTAATTGATGGTGTTCTGTAACACAACAAGAATGGGAGGGTTTAACCCCTCAAATGCCAACGCAATATCTGTAAAAATATAACAAAACACGATATAAAATAAACCCATGGGGTGTTGCCTCAGTCGCACAATGTATGCAGTTTAATTAAAAGCACAATTTGAATTAAGAACACGATGCACTTTAACAGTTCGGGAAAAATTAACCCAATGGACTCAGGAATATCTGAAAGATGTAGATCTCAAATATAATACTGTAAAAAAATACTTGGGTTGAAAGCTGGTAATTAGATAGCACTAAGTGATTAATAAAGGGGCAACAAACACGTGTAACTGAATGTAAGCTCCTGGGGGCTGTTAGGGGATGCTGGGAGTTGTAGTGCACAGCACAAACGCGTATTTATGTAGTGGCTGTACTGAACATCATTAGGATTATAATTATAAATATCTTTATACAAAATTATAATTGGGAAGCAGAATAATAACACAATAAAGGCAGTTACACATTTAAACGGGAGTTTATGTCCCAGCCAGCAGATAAATCCCTATCCCAAAGAGCTTACAATCTAAATACCAATCTAATAATTCGTTGCACCAGGAGGTGTGTTTGTGGGGCCCCCACCCAGCAGCCCGGTGGGTAGCACAGAGACCCAGGCCATAGTGAGAGGGGCTTTGTTGGACGTTGGTGCCCTGTTAGTGCTCTGATTTCCTCGGTTAGCTGAGCACAGTTTTCCCATTCGTGTTTATTCATGCAATTCTTATTGAGTTCCACATCACACTGGCCTGGATTCAGGGTTGTAGGGAACACAAGCACAGGCAGAACCCACACACACTCACACACACACTCACACACACACTCACACATTGTGCGACTGATGCAACACCCCAGACAATGCTAATGAGCGCAAAGACAAATCCTCGGTGATACATTTGGCCCTGACGAGTCGGATCCCGGGTTCCTAATGCGCAGAAGAGAAATAGGCTGATTAATACATGAGCTCAGGGCGCAGGGAGTCGCCAAATGCTGAAGCCCAGCCAGGCAACGCAATGGAGTTCCTACAGCCACATTATTCCCTGTTATTACATAGCCGCTAACACGATTGTTGCCCAAGAGCTTACAGTCTGCCTACACACGGTACAGAGTTTACTACAACAGCAGGCTGCCCTGTACCTACATATGGACCCCATGCCCATTGCACTGAGCTTTATGCGTGTTACTTGAGCAGCGACTTAACCCTTTCTTTGCCTCTGGCCCTTTTTTTTTTATTTTATTTATTTATTTTTTTTAATGATAATTTGTCTGATTCTGAGTCATAAATGTCTGACATTTTTTTGGGCCCTGGCAGAAGGACCTGTCTGAACATCATTTCTTTTTTCACAGTTTAATTCACCAGTCATAATTGAACCTGCCAGAGACAAGTCAAAGAGATCATTCCGAGTGAAACTCTAGATCCTACATGGCATCCTGACATTCAAGGATAATATGTGGATAAATATATGGTAGATTTTTTTTTGTACTGTGCAGATTATTCTTTAACTCATTCATCTCAGACATCAATTTTAACCCCTTGTTTCCCATTTTTTTGTACTGTGCAGATTATTGTTTAACTCATTAATCTCATACATCAATTTTAACCCCTTGTTTCCCATTTTTTTGTACTGTGCAGATTATTGTTTAACTCATTAATCTCATACATCAATTTTAACCCCTTGTTTCCCATTTTTTTTGTACTGTGCAGATTATTGTTTAACTCATTAATCTCATACATCAATTTTAACCCCTTGTTTCCCATTTTTTTTGTACTGTGCAGATTATTGTTTAACTCATTAAATCTCATACATCCATTTTAACCCCTTGTTTCCCATAGATTCCTGGACCCCAAAGGGGTCCAGGAATCTATGGGAAGCAATGGGGTTAAAAATGAAGCTTTCCTGTAACATTATAGGTGATGTCAAAATCCGACTGGTAAATCAGTGCTGAGAGAGACTATAAGGATTTAAAACTTTAATTCTATTAAATAGTAATTGAAGGGTCGCAAGAGGCTATGATATTGGATCAGTAGAATATAAGCTGCCTGTATGAACTTTAATTTAGAACCATAGGCAGATGGGATCATAGACTTCTATTTTTCTTTCTTTTTTTTTTTTTTTTTTTTTTTTAATAATTCTTCCAGCATTGAGAGCAGCCTGCCATTCTGATTAATTCATTAAACATGAAAGGTTAGCAGAGGAGGCAAAATGAAACAGACATTTTACAACAATATCCATTTCTCTCTGAAGTGAAACAAACTGATTATTCGTAAAAAAAAAAAAAAAGTCAAGGATGAAGGGGGTGTCATGGTGTCACCCCCCTACTTTACCTCTTGACTGAGAACCCTTATGTACATTTACAAACTATAATTGCGCGTTTACAGAGAAAAAAAACCCATAACATGACTGTTTTTTTTTTTTGTTTTATATATTTCTTTTTGAACCATTCTGCTTACATTTCCCATGCCCTTAGTTGTAATATTTGCCTTTTCAGAAGAAACACATTTGGAAACACTGCTCCCTAATAGAACTCTCTATTTGCTCTGTGTAACAGCCTAATTACTTGTTATGAATATGCCAAAAAAGCAAACAAATTATAGGCTAATTTTTAATTAACACATCTCTGCGCTCTTTAAACAAAAACAGCCCGCAATCCGCTATGAGATGGGAGCCTGCGATAACCATTGCTGTATTACAGCAGATTACTGGAGCCCTTCCAGGATGGAGACGGTTTTTAGATGTGGAATTTACAGATGAGTATTTACCATCATAACTCATTTAAGACCATTATTAAACAGAAATTCTCAGCAGGGATCTTTAATGATAGAAGACATTAGTAATTACAGTTTGCCCTGTGTTTTGGCTAAGCAGACTAGAGGGATAGCAATGCCTGCTGAATGTTAAACCAAATAGTCACTTTCTTTTATCACTGTACATGGAGTATTCCAGGGTTCAAATGGGTGATGTAAGGATTTGATACTGATAGTTGTTTTTTCTCTCTCTCTTTATAGATTTACTCCAAATTTTATCATTCCTTTCTGCTGTGCCCCCCTGCCAGCCCATCTAGAGTATATCTCGTTAAAGACAGAAATGAGAAAGACCTCATTTTTTAACCCCCCCCCCCCCCCCAACAGTACTGGAAGGATAAGAGCATGACACAAAACAACAATAAAAAAAAAAAATAATGGTTTTAAAACCGATTTCAACGATCAGCTGACGATAAAGAATTGAGAAAGGAACCCAGCTGCTATTTGAGAATCGTAATACACTATTTTTTCACTGCTGGAATCTTCAACGCTGGGAGAGAAAGCTCATATATTTTGGATCAATAGTAATTTTTAGATAAAATCTGAGACATCCCCTAAAGTCAGGATAGTGATGGGTATGTAACAGAGTTTGAAATGTGCCAGTTATATCTCTTCACTTCTAATCAGACCTCTCAGAGCAGCGACACAGCGAATTCACTGGCTCTTCTGTCTCCCTCTGAGCTCTCAGGTTATCAGGGCAGCACTGGGCTCAGCTGACAATTTCCCAAGGAGAATATACGTGTATGTAGACATATATACTGTATATATATACACACATAATATATATATATATATATATATTTTTTATTGATATATAAAACGTATCATAACAGTTGGTAAGTACTTTATGCAAGAAGATAAGGGCGGGGTGTAGGGTCAAAAATAAAATTGAACAAATAAAAATTACTTCAGCAGCACTCTATATAATGCGTTTATACATTCTTTACACATCAAGGGTATCTTTGAGGAAGGTCCTAATAAGGACCGAAACGTTGGACATTTGTATAAAATACACACATATATATGTATTTTTCTTTACTTGTATGTGACTTTTTCTGTGCATTTGTCATACTATATCTATCTATCATCTATCCATCTATCATCTCTAAATATATAATTTCAGGCCAGATAAAAGCACTTACAGTTCACTCCTTTATTCTTCATTTCTTATATATATATATATATATACACACACACACATATATACACCTATATATATATGTGTGTGTGTGTGTGTGTGTGTGTATGTATATATATATATATATATATATATATATATATATATATATATATATATTATATATATATATATATATATATATATATATATATATATATATATATATATAGCAAGAACAAACGGAGCACACCCTATTGAAATTCAAATGCCCAGGGTGCTGGCTAAAAAATATAAAGCAAGAAAAAAGAGCTGCACTCACCAGGACTTGGCAAAAATATAGTAAGTTTATTTAAGCAAAGAGATCCAACGTTTCGAGCACTAACTGTGCTCTTCCTCAGGGAAGAGCACAGTTAGTGCTCGAAACGTTGGATCTCTTTGCTTAAATAAACTTACTATATTTTTGCCAAGTCCTGGTGAGTGCAGCTCTTTTTTCTTGCTATATATATATATATATATATACAATCTAAAAAAAAAAAAAACTCGTTCACAAATATGGACCAGACACCAGAGAGCAGATCATTGGCCATTTCGTATGGATATAAATACTTGGTGACAGATATTTTACAACTCTTCCGTTCATATTGAATAATCAGCGTTTAGGAGTTCTGTTATAATCCCTTATCTGTATCTATTTAATTCATACACGTCAATTCTCACCGGTTTTAGAACCTTTAATATGAATTATATACAGTACGGTCACTTCTTGCACTCAGATCTATCTATCTATCTATCTATCTATCTATCTATCTATCTATCTATCTATCTATCTATCTATCTATCTATCATCTATCTATCTATCTATCTATCATCTATCTATCATCTATCTATCTATCTATCTATCTATCTATCTATCTATCTATCTATCTATCTATCTATCTATCTATCTATCTATCTATCTATCATCATCATCTATCTATCTATCTATCTATCTATCTATTTCTCTCTCTATCATTCTGTTGATGAAGGACTGATTTAATCTTATTTGTACTATTGGCAGCTTTAAAGTTCATCCAAAATATAAACATATTTTATAAAATGGAATTCAACAGTGGAAGAAGATAAAACACCGGTCTCTTATTTTTTCTCTTGCCTTTTCCAGCTGGAAGTCATTGTGCTGAGCAGAGACCCCACCTAAGGAAATATGAATTTATCGGGGGTTGTTATTCTGTCTGTGGCTTCTCTTTGTTGGGAAGAACAATTCCAGGTTTCAGACGTGATTCCCAGGCTGCGAGGGAATGCAAAATATGATTATTTCATGAGAAAGCGCTTGGTTATGTGTTTGATCTGCTCCATAAATAATCCTCCCAGGTAGCACAGCTGTGCCAAGGGCTGACACTCCATTACTGGAGCCCACAATGAGATCTACAGCAACAAAAGCACCGGGGTGATCGTCTCTAACTTGTTTTGTGATTTATTTGTGGAACAGAGAATATTATTGCGCACATTATCTGCCTAATTCAGTGTACAAATCGCAACAGTTGAGTAGTTTCTCCTATGATACATTTATTTTGTAACAAGTTAAAGCAGCACAGACCCCTCAACAGGGAGAGTAAATGTCCAGAAACCTCATTAGCCCCTTCCCATGTGTTGCCCCATTGGGTGCTTCACCCTCATTAAGGTGCCCCTGGGGAGTGGTATATATAATGATATTATATATATAATGATTTCAATTGTATTTGCTCCAAAAACATAATAGGAGAAAGTTTGGCAGTTTTTACATACAAAATGTTTCAGGACCTCTATATGTTTATGTCATGATGGATACAAGGCAGCTTCATACCTATATATATATCTCAACACTCAGACATGGTTGGGGTTTATTGTTGTAACTTTAATATTACTATTATTATTAACATTTATTTATAAAGTGCCAACATATTCCACAGCGCTGTACAATAATACCCAGTATTATGGAGCTACAAGTAAGTGGAGCAGTGACCTGCTGTCCCTGTTTGAAATGGAGAGAATCCCTTGGCCATGCTGGTTATTGGCATGAAAAGTGTAATGAAAAGAAGGGGGTGTAGAGGCTGCTGGGGTTCCTGGAGGTTCCATTCTTCAGCTTGTTACACAGGAACCCTGTAAAGTGTACAAGGTGCTTTTCAGTTTTTCTTCTCCTCATCTAATCATTTCTTGCAGAACCAAGGGAAGGAGTCACCTAGGGCTGAGAATGGAACAACTGGGGCAGTCCTTTGCAAGATGGAGCACCAGTAGGTGGGAAGTATAGTTAGATATACTGTAAATATATTCCCCAGCTACAAGTTTAAGTGCCTCTATCTTGTATTTGAAGTTTATTCGCCTGACTGTTTGGATGTTTGCACTAGAACTAGGAACAAGGGGGGCCCTGGCTATGCAGGTACCCTTGGTGTTGTGTGAGGAAAACTGACCTACATTAAAGAGAGATCTGTCCCAACAGCCATTTCAACAAACCTGGTACTTCACCATAGAGATGTTGGGAGACCATATTGTTTGCAGTATGGCCAAAATGGGGAGGAGAGGGTTTGTCAGTGGAGGTCCTACAATCAAAGAATGAACCCAGGGCCTCCATGAAAAATGGGCACTCATCCTATCACAAGCGCAGTGGGCCACCAGGACCCAGGTATAGTCTTGCCTGCCCAGGGCCAACCTGTCATCTATATATCCACCATCTAGCTACATGTGCTTCAGTGATTAAGGCCTAAAATGACCTTAATTAAACACAGATGCATACAAACATATATATATATATAGGCTGGTGTGTGTGTAGCTTGATATTATTATTATTATTAACATTTATTTATAAAGCGCCAACATATTCCTCAGCGCTGTAGATATTTTGAGTGCATGACTAATTAAAGGTCAAAATATCTCGTTAAAAAAATACCTTTTAATAAATATATATTTTTTCCCAACAGATAACCTGGATTACGTTCTGGAGCAAAAAATACCTCCCCACAATACATGACCCCTGTAACCTTGACATGACATAGCAGGTCTATTCATTGTTTGGGATGTTTGTCTGTTCCATAGCACGCAGAGGCACTGTTGACATCCTGCTCGCTAGTCATGCATAGGAGGGGGGTACAGTTAGGTCTCATAATAAGAGGCAAATGAAAATGGCCACAGGAGTAAGGGAGCTGAGAAGGGTCATACTGGCCCAGTGGGAAAAAACTCCACCAGCCCTCCCCTGATAATGGCAAGGGTAAGTATAAGGTAGGCCCTTGGTGGGAAAGGCTGGCAGTGGGTGAGCTGGCATGTGGCCCCAGAGGGGGTGTGGGGGCCCCAGGGGTATATTTCTTATAATACACAAGTTTTACTGAGTCATGTTACTAAATGCTGCTGTCTGTTTGCAGGAGAATGTAATAAAAATATTATTACCATTAAATGGAAAACCCTGAAGACCCCCAGAAGAGGAGCAACACTGGGGGCCACTGTTATTTCCTCCCATAAATAGTATAGCCCTCCATTTATACAGGTAAGGCTTATCTACAGGGCCAGTGCTAGTCGGTCAGTAGGATAAGCAAACAAATGCAATTAAAGCAGTGTCAGAGCATGTTCACTATGAAATGTATGAAGTCCTCACAAATAAACACTGGTTTAATAAAGATTCATATTTGTATCCTTACTGTGTGTTGATATCCCCAGGGGGGCGCAGCTTGTTAATGTCTTATCTCTGCAGATTGCCTTTACTTAGCAAGGCAAAGTGAATAACCGCTGGGTAGTCACACTTTAAAAGGCACTTTAGGATTGTTGTGAAGATTTCAACACATAGGTGTGAACACACACACATGAGAGAGATTGATCTGGAGAATGGCACTAAGCTGCGCTAGGGAACATGGCCTTGTTTCATCATTTACTCTACCTACGTGTTGTAAAGAACATTCTAGAATTAAAGAGGATCAGGATATGGCCTGGGCCAGGGCTACTGAAAAGTTAATAGGGCAATCCCCCTAGATGGCCCCAGTTATTAGACACCAGTCTCCTGTGTGGTAGTCCTTGCCCACATGTAAAATGGAGCCCCAGTGTTTGCCCAAATCATCCCAAAACCCATAATACACACAACCCCCCACTACTCCCTATAAGCCCAGTCATTTCCACCCTTCTCTGCAACAGGTCCCTGAATGCAATACCTCCTTGTACCCCTTGATGCAGCCCTGGTCTGGGAAAGCTACACGGTGTGGCCAAAAATGACCCGATCTTTCATGCATGTTTCAATGTAATGTAAATAAGTGAAGCAAAATATTTCCTTCTTCCTAAGGATGTTGTATTGGATTTATAATGGGGTGGAACCATCAGCAGGTTTACATCTAGCACTGCCCTTGTTACAGCCCATTGACACATGAACCAGTTGGGTAAGAGAGGGGGTACATGGGGCAGTTTCAATGTTTACATGGAGCATTTCTGATACAAGGAAACCCTGCACTTGTTCCCAAGCACCTTGTACCTAACAACAAGCCCAAATGGCTATTGGGTGTAGCAGTGCCAAATCCAAGCAACCAACCCAAACACCTAAACCTTATTGTGCAAGAATCAGGGCAAAGTGCCCACATTTTTTTTTTTTTTTTTTGCACATTGCCCAAATTGTGGCAAAAATGCACCACTCAGTTGTGACTTGGAAGATCCAGCAAACTCCTGGCTGTCTGGCTTGTGGGCAACCTGTGGGCCATCATGGTTCTCTATCAGGTAAGTTACTAGTTACTTGAAGTCAGCCCTTAGTTACCAGTTACTTGAAGCTGTCAGCCCTTAGTTACCAGTTACCTGAAGCTGTCAGCCCTTAGTTACCAGTTACCTGAAGCTGTCAGCCCTTAGTTACAGTTACTTGTAGCTGTCAGCCCTTAGTTACAGTTACTTGTAGCTGTCAGTCCTTTCTTATCTCTATGTATAAGTTTATATGACATCCATTATATTTACAATGAAGAACCATCCGCATATAATTGTTATGAGAGTGGGCCCTTGATGTCAGGTTCTCTAGTGGCCCTTGGGGGCCCAGTTAAACACTGCCTGGACATATTAAGGATGGAACATCTAGTCCCTTCCAGGCACCCATTCTTCTTCCTGAAGGTGCTCCCTGTCCCATAACATATAAGAGGCCCAATCACTGAGCTTCATTCTGACTACAGAACATTGGAAGCAAATAGCCGCCCTTTCCCAAACCCGTATTTCCCAGCATTATTGGACACAGCGGCTAGTGACACTGAAATAAAGGGCAAGTAAACCTAACCCTATATACTAGAATGGAAGATGTGATACCCAAGTGCATTTCTTGCCTTTTAATCAAATTGCCGGATTCATTATTTTTGTTTCACAATATGCAGATTTTTCCACGTTTCCTCTGTCAAAACAAATTGAGTGGCGGTTTTCTCTGTCGCCTCCCGTTGCGCATTTCTCCCTATTCCTCACACTGTGAATTTAGTGAAACAAAGCAGCCATTTATACCTCACACACAAACTTGTCCCGTTGTCACATTATCATAGAAAAATGAAAAATTAAAGAGGGGGGGGGGGTGAGTTATTTAAGTTCCAGCAACTCACCCACCTTTTTTCCTTTCAGGCGCATGAAATGCCTGCGCTCCCGCTATCTATCCTGTGACAAGATGGGAAAAGTGACAGTACTGCAATTAGTGAATCCGCCGGCACACATGCAGAAAGTAATTATACCAGTCCCAATTACTACTGAGTCTTTCTTTCTCCAGCACTTTATTCCCTCTTGGGAGCTATCATGGCTGATTCTTAAAAACTCCCTGCACCCTACTGCACCCTCCCTGCCAAGCAGCTAAGGGTGAAGGGTTTTTATTGTATTGGCCAATGTATACTCTAGAACAGACCAACCAACTAAAAATTCCCAGCATCCACTGGTACCCTTCAAGGTACTGGAGCTGAGCCCCTCCAGTTTAACCCCTACTCTAAACCACCCATGCTGGGAGTCCCAGATCGCTTGCAGGAACGGCATATTTTGAAACTTTCTGGATAACAGATCCCATACCTGTACCATGATGTTATGTTGTGATGCTTTGTGTATTTCAGTATGTTTTTTTTACACAGCTTAATATATATTGCTCATAGCAAGAGAGGGAGAGATATGATATTAATAAGGAAGTGTCTATGCATTAAAGGGGGCTATGGGAATGAAACAGTTGTCCAAAACAGTTGTGGTGTAGATTAATCTTGGTTTCAGGATGTATATATACTGACTCCAAGCTCATAACCTGTTTTTAGCAAAATTTTAACCAAGCAGAGGTGGATTTTTAGTTTTTCTGTGTGTTTAGACTGCCACCTACTGGCCAAACAAAACATCAATGACCACAACATTAAAAGAAAATACACCCACGTTTTTCACTTGAGCTCATTCAGTCCCTTTAAACTACAAGTGTGTTAGTGTATACAGTGTATAGGGTCATAGATAGCAGTCAGGGAGATATATAGATAGATACTGTATGTATTGGCAGAAAGACAGAGAAATTATGATTACAGACAGGAAGAGATGAAGGGGCATTTAGATGATAGATGATAGATAGATAGATAGATAGATAGATAGATAGATAGATGATAGATAGATAGAAGGACATAATAGATAGATGATAGATAGATAGATAGATAGATATAGATAGATGATAGATAGATAGGTAGATAGATATAGATAGATTAAAGATAGATAGATAGATAGATAGATAGATGATATACAGGCAGACAGTTTGATAATGAATGATAGGCATACACACAGATAAAAGATAGATAGATAGATAGATAGATAGATAGATAGATAGATAGATGATAGATAGATAGATAGATAGATAGATAGATAGATGATAGATAGATAGATAGATAGATGATAGAAGGACATAATAGATAGATGATATATAGATAGATAGATAGATAGATAGATAGATAGATAGATACATATAGATAGAGATAGATAGATAGATAGATAGATAGATGATAGACAGATGATATACAGGCAGACAGTTTGATAATGAATGATAGGCATACACACAGATAAAAGATGATAGATAGATAGATAGATAGATAGATAGATAGATAGATAGAAGGACAGAATAGATAGATGATAGATAGATAGATACATATAGATAGATGATAGATAGATAGATAGATAGATAGATACATATAGATAGATGATAGATAGATAGATAGATAAACAGATGATATACAGGCAAACAGTTTGATAATGAATGATAGGCATATCATATCTATAGATACATCGATAGATAGATAGATAGATAGATGATAGATAGATAGAAGGACAGAATAGATAGATGATAGATAGATACATATAGATAGATAGATAGATGATAGATAGATAGATAGATAGATAGATAGATAGACAGACAGATATACAGATGATATACAGGCAGACAGTTTGATAATGAATGAAAGGCATACAGACAGATAAAAGATAGATGATAGATAGATAGATAGATAGATAGATGAAGAGTATTGTAACAGGACCCCCCATGAGAATGAGGCTGAGGGGGCGGGGCTAGGGGAATGCATTTAGTGCCGCCTGAGTGCCGGTGGCGGAGGGTGATGGGAATTCTCAGTCCCTACTAAATATTTTATGACCAATGACATTTTGTAGTCACAGTTGATGTACAGTAACTCATCTGGCTATACTACTGCACAGCTCCATAGCATCACAAGCGCACTGTCTCATGTATCTAGATATATATATATGTGTGTGTATCTAAATGTGCTCTTCCAACCGTCATCTGCTTCTTTCTAACATCTTTCCAAGTGATGTGCTTTCAGCTATACACATGGTTTGTTGGGTTCATGTCAGGAATATCTCGCAGTCGGCTACAACTCCCAGCAGCCACTGAGAGCCAAAGGCTCCTGACGGGGTTCTGTTCCTTCTGCAGTTCAGTATGCCAGTACAGCAAGGCAAGAAAGCAGCATTAAAACAAGATGGTGACAGTAGGGTAAAGTTGGCTATAAGCCTAGAGATCCACTCATTTGGCAACTTGTATCTTTGCCCGATTTGGTCATCTACACTCTTGTTGCCCCGGTCAACAATCAGATCATAAGAGGAGGCAATGCCCGTAGGGAGAGGGCCGCACCCATGCACCCATGCATTCCCCACCCAATGAGACTTTTAAACCTGCCCAATAGATATCTGACTGATTTTCGACCAAATGCCCAATGGGAGGGTCTATACATGAGCAGATAAGCTGCTGAAGAGGTTAAATTGGCAGCTAAAATCTGCCCTTGTATGAACTAGATGATCACAGTAGGACAAAGCATGAGGGCAACTATAATGCAAAAGGATGATAGTAGGGCAAGATGGCAGCAGTGGGGTAAGTTGGTGATGTGCCTAAAGCAGAACAATATGGTGACTACAAAACTATGGGGTATATTTATCATGTTGTGCAAAAAGTGGAGTGAAGCATTACCGGTGATGTTGCCCAGGGCAACCAATCAGCAATTAGATTTCAACAGTTACTCCACTTTTTACACAGCCTGATAAATATACCCCTAAATGTCAAGTACAACTCCCAGAACCCTGTGGGTAGGCAAGGGGACATGGGGACATTCATACCCTCGTGCCCAACCCGCAGTCACTGATTCTTTATGTAAAATCCTGAGCACCCTTTGAGTGCTGAAACCTGCAATGGGGGACAGTAGCTCTTGTTGCCCCTGCAGACTCTGTCTAGCCCTGAGCCCAACCTCTAATATAGAGAGCCCAGCCCTTTTCTTGCCCCACCGATTAGAGTTTGCCCCCATGATTAGTTTAAGCCGGCAGGGGTAGGGTGTAAAGGTGAAATAATCAGCTCTTGGGCCCAGACGTGCCCCCCCAGCAGCCCAGCTGAACTGCTCTCCCAGACCCGCCTGTATCTTGCTCCCTGCCTATTACTTAGATATTATGGAGTATGGTATAAGCTCTGCTTGTTGAATGTTTTACTCCATCTCCCCACAGTAACCTTTCCGCTCTACTTCCTCCCCACGGATCACTCGGGAATCCCCTTTCGCTGCATTTATCAATATTTTATAATGTTGAAAGCAAATGATGTTGGAGCGTTGAACTATATTTCCATCAGCGCAGTGTAAAGTCGCTCCGTGCAGCCGCTGTAATGGAATCCGCCTTCCCCAGCTGCCCCCTCACCAGTGATACCTGCGTCTCCCCTACATCAGGGCTCTGTGGCATGGGATCATTAAAGGGTAAATCCAACATAAAATCAACCTTAAATGTGATGAAGGCAGTAAACCCTTTCTTGGCCCACTCCCATAGGACAGGATCACACTTGGCTGTTAGCTATTTGCAATCCAGTAGACCCTGAAACCTCTTTGCTTATGGAAGATACTGGGGAGCTGGGATTTACAGCACAGTGTCTCCACCTAGTGGGCAGCGAGGAGCAACCCTCAGGTGAATTCCACTAGTAATAAAGGTAAACTTTATCTAAAGACAACAAAAAGCATGAAACATGTATTTATTATAATCCTGCCCTGGGAGCCTGTGTGGTCAGTCCATTAGTACAGTATCTTTCTCACAAAACCCATGGATTTGGCTCAAAATCAAGGTTCTCCAGAGCTGAAAATTATAATTTTAAAAAACTAGAAGGGACCCCCTGATCACATGGACCACAAGGCTATAATCCACCCATGTTGGTGGGTGATGCTCCTATAATTTCTCTGCAGGATTTCTAGCTCAGACTCAGGATTCTAACTACAGTTGGAAGTTGGAGTCAAATAGGGACAAACTTGCACTTTTGGCAAATAGCAAGAAAACTGGGCCCAAATGAGGACATATTTACCCTATATATGTATTCACTAGGGTATTTAAGGTATTTATGAACAGCAGCCTCAATATACACAGACAATATAGGAAAGATGGGGGTGCAACTCCAATAATTCCCCTAGCAGCCTGCACTATAGATGCTATAGATGCTGTAAGTTACAAGAAATAGTACAGACAGAATTCTATATCCTTTGTACCTGTACCTACATACCCCCTCCCCCCCCCCAAAAAAAGTCTCACCTCTAGTTTTTTTACAAATCACAAAACCAAATACCTCTGCTTTCTGGTTATGGATTGTACACAGCTGCACTTAGCGCTTGCGCTGCTAGGTGGCGCTAGTGTCTCTCTAAATAGCTGTGAGACAAGCCCTAAGTGAGTATATGCGACCCTGCAGGGGGGGTTAGTGCCAGGGACCATCGGATAAGATGAAATTTATGAAATGATTCCCTGGAAGAGAACGAAATGTTTTGTACGAGAAGAGTGAGCGGTAATTCCTGCACTTGCGCTGCTGTGCTTGTTGCTGAGTCGGTTGCACCTGTTGGTAAGTATGAGCTGCAGTTCTGCACCAGGGACAATAGGGCTATAGGACTATAGGGTCTCCCTTTGCATGAAAATACTGTTGGTAAAAAACAAATTACAAATGTGCGTTAAAGGAACAGTAACACTAAAAAATAAAAATGTTTTAAAATAATTAAAATATAATGTACTGTTGCCCTGCACTGGTAAAAGTTGTGTGTTTGCTTCATAAACACTACTGCAGTTTATATAAATACCCTGTTGTGTAGCCATGGGGGCAGCCATTTAAATTGAAAAAAGGAGAAAAGGCACAGGTTACATAAGAAGATAACAGATAACTGTATAGAATACAATGGGAATCTATGCTACTTATCTGTTATCTGCTTAGTAACCTGTGCCTTTTCTCCTTTTTTCAATTTAAATGGCTGCCCCCATGGCTACACAACAGGGTATTTATATAAACTGCAGTAATGTTTATGAAGCAAACACACAACTTTTACCAGTGCAGGGCAATAGTACATAGTATATTAATTATTTTTATACACTTTAATTTTTTGGTGTTACTGTTCCTTTAATGATTGCACATACATTCATCTCTGAGCTGCTGCCCTCTAGCGGTCACCGCGCTCCCTGCAGCCACCCCCAGGCTACTGGTTTAGCGCACAATTTAGGGGCCGCTAATGCACAACCAGGGGCTTCTTTCCAAATAACCCAGGATAGGGGCATAAATGCACTTTCGGTTCCCAGAGCTCTGTGTTTGTGCCAAACTCTGCCCTTCTGGGAAGTTGTGGGCACCGGTTCATGTCTAGGGATCAAAGGACTTATTTACTAAAATGGCTAAAAAAAGAATTGCTATTTATTTCCACAATGCAACCTTTTTACCAACTCCAACTTAGTAGCACCCATTCGTACCCACTGCAACAAATAGGCATCAGGGAGGCAGGGCTTATACCAACATGACCAACTGCAGGTTTGTGGGGCGCAAAGCAAGAGTGCGCTATGCACAGAGGAAGCGCAGTCGTTATGCCCTGGTCAGTGCCAGATGTAACATATAGGGCCCCTTGCCCCCTACACCTGGCACCTCTCCCATATGGGTAGTGACTTGGGTGCAACAAACGTTTTATCTATGGCGTTTTAAGCGGCCACTTTCATGCCTAGCGTTGCCCTCTGTTTTAGGAAATGAGCCCCAGAATATCAATACCAGGAATTGATATATTCCATGAATTATACAGGGCAAGCTGTATGGCATCTATACTGTACTGTAAACATAAATCTGCAGACACATTTGTGCCCAGAGTAATGCCAGCCTGTTTATTCCCATTTATAGACCCCTGTCTCTGTACATTGCAGATAAATGCAGGCATTGGACTCATTCAGGACTTTTTAACCATAAAGACTGATAATTAAAGGGGATCTCTACTCTAACACTGTTTTTTTTGCAATTGCACTGCTGGTTCTGACTGCTGAAACAACATAGCAAAAGTCAGATGATTAACTGCTGTGGTTTCTATGCACTGGAACAATTAGCTCTTATATCCAAATGTCCATCATGATCCTATTGTGTAAGGCAGGGATCCCCAACCTTTTATTCCCACATTTAAATGGAAAAAGTGTTGGGGAGCAACATGGAAAAGGTTCCTTGGGGGTGCCAATTAGTGATGAGCGAATCTGTCCCGTTTTTGCTTCGCCATAAAATTCACAAAACGGCAAGAAAATTCACAAAACGCATTTGTCACACATGGTTTTTTGTCGCCCGCAGATTTTTTTTACATGACCACGCTCATTTTTGATGCGACCGCGCTCATTTTTAAGTGACCGCGCCCAATTTTGACGCGGCCGCTCCCAATTTTGACGCGGCCGCTCCCAATTTGACTCGACCGCAACTTTTTTTGACGCGCAACGAATTTTTCCATGACAAATTTTCACGGAAGTTTCGCGAAACAATTTGCCAATGGCGAAATGTGGAAATTTGCTGCGAATCCATGCCTGGCGAAAAAATTCTATCAGTAAAAGAAGTCTTGTTAGGGGATTCGTGCAGCCTCACAGCAAATCAGATTGTTGGTGTTAGTGAGCTCTGAGGCAGGGGTGACAGGCAGGGGTGACAGGCAGGAGTCCCCTCGGGGGCCTAGTCTATGTAGGGGGCCTGGAACACAACAAATAGAATGGGGTTCTGCAAAAGTGGAAGGGTTTGGGCAAATTGGAGGTGGGATTTGTGCAGATCAGGAGGTGGTGCTTGGAAAATCTGGGGTGTGGCCTGGAGGAAAGATGGCCCCCCACTATTCATTATGGCAACCCTGCCCTGCATTAGGTATGAGCCCCATGGTCCCTCCCCCTGCACTGTATCCTTAGCAACACTCATTGTCAGGGAACATTTTACTCATTTATATGTGACTTACATTTATTTAGGGGGGAAATGTAATACATACAGAGAAAATGGGGCAATGAAACTAAACTGGGGCAGTGGGTTTGAGCTCATTTCTTTGCCTGTGTTTTGCCTTCATTTAAATGGGCCATAAATAAGTGCAAGAATATATACTGACTTCTGTGCCCATTGCACCATTAACAGATAATTATAAGTTTCATTTTTCCTTGTTTAATCATATACTGTGGGGTGGGAGCTGCCATACTGTGCCTTCCCAGGACTAGCAGTTCCATTTAATCTATAAATCCCACTGACAGAATGAGCAAATCAGCTGCTTATACCGGGGAAGTTTAACCCTTTATCTGTTGTTGTCCTGCATCTCCCAGCATCCCAGTATAATTGGAATTGCTACATCTGGCTGGAATTGTGGGGACACCACTGCATTATGGGAAAAAAAACATGGCAAATTGTGTTTAAAAATGAACTTTGCATAAGTAAATGAGACTTATATTGCCCTATTGCCCAGAGCCCTGTGCCGCAGCCGGGGCTGAATATTATTCCTGTCTCTGGCGAATGGTGCCGTTATTAGAAACATCCCAGCAGTTGGCACATTTGTCCTGACGGCGCCGCAGCTGTTGGGCTCCAGCAACTGGCGCCTTTGTGCCCGTTCTCTCATATAAATACAGTAAGTGACAGAATAAAGTACCAGTTGCCAACGTATCCAAGGGAAAGTGACATGTCCCTCTCTCCCCAGCGCCGTTTTTATATTTTACTTTAATTCTACTTATCAGCAATTATCCCTCAGACTTAAACAGTCACAGCTATTGGGATTTATTTTTCTTCCTCCTAGAAAATAATTATGGGCTGTTCTGTGTCGCGCTGTCGGTAAGGGAAACCAATGCAAGTTGGTGGCACTCAGTGATGTTATGTAACTCCTTGTTCATTTAACACTGTAGCTGCCAGGAGAGCCTCAAGGATATCTCCCACCTTAGTAGGGAGAGGGGGTTTTAATGTGTTACAGGAGGGAGCTAATGTTTGCTGGGTAGATATTAGGGGGTCAAAGTCTCATATGTGCCCTATGATATCAGTGGGGCAGTGGCCAGACAAATAGTTCCATAACTGCCATTCTCTACAGTAGGGAAACTAGAAACCTGCAGAAACATTCTCCTGCATTTGTAGATTGTAAGCTCTTTTGGGCTCTCTTCCCCTCCTGTATCAGTTATTGGTTGCTTTATATGTTACTCTGTATGTCCAATGTATGAAACCCACTTATTGTACAGCGCTGCGGGATATGTTGGTGCTTTATAAATGTTAATAATAATAATAAATTAAATACAATTCTGTATTCAAAAATCAAAGGTACAGTTTACACTTTAAACTCACTTTAGCAATAAGTCAGTGCCTTTCAGTGTTTGGCAGGTAGAGGGCGCCGTGGCACCTCATGTTTAATAGCTCAGTGTGGCAGCAAATGGTAATGGTAGAGAAGTCTGAAGCTTAAAGGAATACTGTCATTGGAAAACATGTTTTTTTCAAAACGCATCAGTTAATAGAGCACGAATACAGTAGAACCTCCATTTTATGTATTTTGGGGGACCAGAAACCAGGGGCCACTCCCCCCAGAGCAGGGACCTTCCTACCACCTGGGACTTAATCTCTGTATATTTATATGTGTTTATTATTTATTGCACTGCTTGTGTACTTTTCTATACAGCAAAATTATAAAGAATTACATATCCTAGTATATAAATAAAGTATTGCATGTATTCATATGGGCTTGGAGAAAAGCAGGAATATACCATGTGTTGGGAATGTCTGTGTTGTTCTGCACCACAATAAAAACAATTTAACTGTATTGAAATGTAATATATGTCTTTTAATAAAATGTATTCAGAGGTTCTGAGATATTATATGACATAGTAATGTTGCACGGTATTAAATATGAAGAACACACGCGTGTGCTGGGGCTCACACAATGTATGTAGGTGTTTGTCCGTGGCACCTGTCACAAGGGACAGATGTTGACATCCGCGATGATCCAAAGCTCTGAATTCCTATTGCCGGGCCCCCAGCAGCTGCTCCTCCCGCAGATATAACAGAGGGTTATTGAGAGCAGAGGAAGCGCAAATGTTCTGGATTTGTTTCATGGAACCACAATGTCCCAGATCGGTGGCCTTAACCACCTGGTAATAAAAGTTATGGCTAATAGACTGCCTGTCAGTATGCATGCAGAGCTGAGAGGCACACACAGGGGCCACTGCCTTGGGTGCTGCACGGTGGCATAGCTAGAAGATACTGGGGCCCACCAGTGCCGGCCAAGCCAGCTGGACACCCTAGGCAACCCTGCCGGCCACCTTGCCCACCCCTTATGCACGCACACACATGCACGTTGATGTCCAGGGAGAGTCGGACTGGGGGGTGCAGGGCCCACTGGGGCTTCTGCCTTAGGGGCCCCTGCACCCCTCAATGGCCCCTGCTGCCTTCACCACCCCCATGCCCTAGGGGGGATCAGATCTGGGCCACCGGGGCCCACTAGGGCCGGGGCCCACTGGGTTTTTTCCCAGTATCCCAGTCAGACACTGTGTTCAGGGAGCAAGTGACAAGCGGCCAGTGGGAAGTGACAAGCGGCCAGTGGGGAGTGATGAGTGGGCTCAATGGCCTGTTACTATTGCGCCCTAGGCACAAGCCTACCCATAGTAACGGCCCTGGGCCCCAGAGCAAAATCATTTTAGGGCCCAAGAAATGTTTTTTTTTTTAGTAATTTTTCATAAACATATAGTGAAACTGCTTATTATTATTATTAGTTGGGGTATCACTGCATCCTTTTACCTCTAGGATCTGCTTCTCCCATAGTTACACCTCTGGCTCGCTACAAAAATGCTGTTTTCTATAGCACCTATAGAGCTACAGGCTATATAATACATAACTAGACTCCACTCAGGCTTCGGCTTTGGGTCCATCCACCTGTACAGACTGCTCTATAAATGCATTGTCAGTGGATAATATTCTTTTTGATAAATTTTTAACCGTCATTCCTTCTTACTGACTAACATTCAGCAGCAGGTGGCGCTGTCTCCTGCCTTTTCATATAAGATTGTGGTTATAATTGCTGCAATGAAACATTAAATAAACTCAACAGGATCAATTACAAGATACTGTTTTATTATTACAGAGAAAAAGAAAATTATTTCTAAAAATTAGAACTATTGCTTAATTTTAATGTAATGAATTGCTTACATTTGAATGTATGGGAAATGGTCTTCCTGTAATTTGGAGCTTTCTGGATAACAGGCTTCCGGATAACAGATACCATACCTATATATTAAAAATAGCAGCTACAGGGATGGAACCTATTATCCAGAATGTTTGGGACTTTTGGGGTTTTCTGGATAAAGGTTTTTTATGTAATTTGCACCACCATACTGTTAAAACTATTATTTAATTAAATCCAATAGCATTGTTTTGCCTCCAATAAACATTAATTACAGTATACATTAGCTAAAATCATGTACAAGGTACTGTTTTGTTATTATAGGGAAAATGAAAATCAGTTAAAAAATAGAATTTTGTGCTTAAAAAGGAGTTTATGGGAGATAGACTTCTGGTAATTGAGAGCTTTCTGGACAGAGGGTTTCTGGATAACAGATTCCATACCTGTATATGGTTTAATGCTTTTCTTCCTTCTCTTTACCAAAGGGAATGGGGTGCTTTTAGCTAGCTAGTACAAGGAGAGGAAAAAGTACCAGGCTTAACCATTGAATGTTCAAATGATGATGTTTCTGACAGTTATACTAAAATACAGCAGTGAGGGTGATTAGAGGAGCTGGGTTTGTCTAATCAGATATTTGCTTTCTTTTGGTGCAACATCTCTTTCCTTTGGTGAGAGCTGGAAAATGTACCCTTTTATACCCACTTATAAGAATCAATACCATTAAGTCACATTTTTTTGTAAATTCTCAGAGATATAGGTTTTTCTTCCCAGAAAGCCTTATTTGTCTGAACTTTTTTTACCAAACTATAGTCATGTGACCACATTTTTAGAAAACTGGAAGGAAGGCTTTTGTTGGGGTGGTGACCCCTGGTGATAAATCACTACTATTCTGGGTAGGTAATACTTTATACCAGTGGTTTCACCCACTGTGACCTACAGCACTTATATTTGCCTATTTGTGTCTGTAAGTTACCCTCCCATATAGATTGTAAGCTCTACGGGGCAGGGACCTTTATCCTCTTGTGTCTTTAACTCTTAACTTATTGCAACTGTACCTTGTATTTATTTGTATTTATTGTTATACTTTGTATTTCTCTATTATTATCTTAATAACCCCCTGTTTGTATTAATGTATTCTACTGTACAGCGCTGCGTACATAAGTAGCACTTTATAAATAAAGATATATATATACATACATACATACCAATTTAGGGCCCCAAAACATAAGTAAGCTGACCTATTCTACCAAGGTATATTAAAATTGCTCATTAATTAGGGCCATACTGGGCCCCCTCTGCAACATCAGGGTCTGCTTTCTCTGTATTTACGCCCCTGGCACTGAGGTTTTATGAGTTCTACAACATTGCAGCGTGTAATACTATTGGTAGGACCCTGGTAGTTGTAGCTGAAGAACTGGGGGTGCAAGTGGCAGGGCAGGGCATATAGCTGGATTTAATGAAGGCTTAGTTTGCTAAACAGTGGTGTAACTAGTTACTAGGGGGACCACAGGTGCAAAATCTGCACCCCCCCCCCGTCTGCCCCCCCGCCATGCCAGTGGCATGATATTACCTTTGGGCCTCCCTGCGGTGACACTGGTGGCGCTGCGATGACTCCGGCGCTGGCACGGATGGGAGAATGCAGGTTCAGTCACACCCACTGCCCCCCTAGTAGTTACGCCACTGATACTAAACCTCCCCAAACCAACACTGGAGGTACTGTGCATGGAACTGACCCTGTGTGTGTGCTGCAGCTATTATACCTATCTGCCATGAGTTCTGGGGGGACATTATATATATATGCGGTTCTTGTGTATTATCAATATTTGTGTGCTCTTGGGTATTATACATGGGACTGACCCTGGGATATTATGAAGGGATTAATGCAGAAAATACCTTTGGCTCCCCTAAAGTAAAACTCTCCCTCCATCTATACCCATAGGGTTGCCACTACTTTTAATGGCCAGGCAACCCTATTGGCCTGTCTTAAGCCTGTGGCAGCCTATAGAGCAGGGATCCCCAACCTTTCTTACTCGTGAGCCACAGTCAAATATAAAAAGACTTGGGGAGCAACACAAGCATCATAAAAGTTCATGGAGGAGCCAAATAAGGGCTGTGATTGGCTATTAGGCAGCCTCTATGCACCCTATCAGCTTACAGGGGCTTTATTTGGTAGGAAATCTTGTTTTTATTCAACCAAAACTTGCCCCCAAATCATGAATTCAAAAATAACTCCCTGGTTTGGGGGCACTGGGAGCAACTTCCAAGGGGTTGGGGAGCAACATGTTACCCCCGAGCCACTGGCTGGGGATCACTGCTATAGAACGACAGAATCAGGGTCAGACTGGCGGATTTTTGAGCTGAGATGGTCACTGACCACTATTAGGATTAAATCAGAAATCTCCATACTGAGATCTAATGCTTTGAGCTACGGAACAATCGCACGCAGTAACCCGAGCACTGGGCTAGTGGCTGTACTTGCGTGGCTGTAACAATAGAAGCGTTCCAGGCACACCCACATTTCTGAGAAATTGTTGGAAATTTTAATTATTGTGAATTCTTCTTTGCAAACAGGTAAGCGGCAAAGAATAGTACAACAGGGGCGTAAGTACAGAGGAGGCAAACTCTGCAGTTGCAGGGGGGTCCAGGAGTGTAGGGGGCCCCCAGGGCCAGAAAGGGATTCTGTCATGATTTTTATGGCATACTTTTTATTTCTAACAACTTCTCCGGGGCAGGGACCTCCTTCCTACTGTGTCTCATACCACATGGCACTTATATATATATATACATATATGTATTTATTGTAGTTATTTATTATATCACTTGTCCTCCCTGTGTGTAATTTTTTATTCTGTAAGACTGTACAGCGCTGCGTACCCTTGTGGCGCTTTATAAATAAAGTTATACATACATACATACATAGCAAATAATTCACTTTGCCATTTAAAATGTTATTCTTAAACCAACAAATGTATTGTTTTAGCTGTAATATTGGTGTGTAGGCGCCATCTCAGTGCATTGTGCCTGAGTCTGAGCTTTCAGAAGGAGCCAGCGCTACACATTAGAACTGCTTTCAGCTAACCTATTGTTTCTCCTACTCCCATGTAACTGGAGGAGTCCCAAGCCGGACTTGGATTTCTTACTATTGAGTGCTATTCTGATACCTACTGGGAGCTGCTATCTTGCTCCCTTCCCATTGTTCTGCTGATCGGCTGCTGGGGGGGGATATCATCCGACCCCCCTACACAGGGTGACATGATGGTGCCAGCAGAACCATATGGTGGCAGCAGGGTAACAGGTCAGAAGGAAAAAATTGGCAAAATATGGACCTAAAAGAGGATCATAAACTAAATAATTTAAGAAATCACTGATCTATAAGGTTTAGCAGCACAGTGACTGCGCGTTTATATCTGCCGCCATGCAGTACTGGGGTCTTGAGTTCAACTGTGGCCCCCAAAACTATCTGCAAGGAGTTTGTATGCTCTGCCCATGTTTGCCACTGGGTGCTCAGGATTCCTTTCCCATTCCAAACGCAGGCAGGTTAACTGTTGTTGATACATACTCTGGTATTTGTGTTTGTGCACAATATGGACCTTAGATTGTAAGCTCCACTAGGGCAGAGACCAATGTGTAATATCCCTATGCTATATAAAGGATAATGATTGGCTGTGCCTTCAGTAGGACCCTTGGCCAACCTTCAGCTTTAATTCCCAGATATCCAACAAAAAAAAAAACACAGGGGAATTATTAAAAACACACACGGCCATGACTGAATAAGAATTAGTGGGATTTAACTATTCAGTTTGCAATCAGCGCAGCTAATTGCATTTTTTGTAAGTGCCCTGCAATCATGAGCTGATCTGGTAACCCTACCCGGGCCTCTGTGTGTGTTCCACCTTGCTGGGAAGGACTTGGGTTTCACTAACATTGCTGGGTGCACTTTCAACCAATTCCCACTATTCTTCCATCAAAAAAGCAATTGATTTCAGAACTGGCCATACCTGTTTTACTCTGAATAGAAATAAAATCAGCCCCTCTTGCCCTCGGCCAGTTCTTTGTGCTTTATTCTGGAGCCCAGTAATGTGCAGCAGGGGGAACTTACCAACCGTGACTCCAATGTGACCCGATCTATCCCAGAAGCGTAATTGGCTGACACTGTCCGAGGATGCCGGGCAGCGGGAAACAATAGCCAACCTCATCATGGGACTTGGAAAATAAAATCACCGTTTTGCTGCCATTTATCTAGGGCCCATGCTAAAATGAATGACCCAAAGCACCTAAAGTCCATACTAAACCAATATAACATCATTGTGTAACATTCTCCAGTTCATAAGTTTAAGATGCCATAGAGCAAGAATAGTTAAAATGCTGTGACTTTGCGTTTAACCTTGTCATCTACTTGACGGGGAGGCATTGTCCTTTGTCAACAGGCATTTCAGATTAAGTCGGGTTCAGTGCATTTTGTTGGAGGAAAATGGTGCTTAACTTGAATTGCTGCATTGTATGTCGATTACAGGGAGAACAATGCCCCATACAGCTTTATTGTGAATATGATTCTTATTTTCTATTTATTTTCTAATCTATTATATTGTTCAAGTTATCACCCTGAACTACATTTTAGTCGTCCCTATTGTATCCTCCAGTGCCATTGGCTGGTTGTCTGATTGTCCCATACTTAGACTGTAAGCTCTACGGGGCAGGGACCTCCTTCCTACTGTGTCTCATACCACATGGCGCTTATTCCCTGTGTATTTATATATATATTTATTGTATTTATTATAACACTTGTCCTCCCTGTGTATTTATACTTATTTATCTTATTCATTGTTTTGGGTTGAAAACCCCACAGACTGTTTTTCCACTTTGGTTTATTCTTTCGCTTCTTCTTCTTAGCGCCCCCCATTTTCTAAACGCTACTCCTCCTACAGTTTTAGGGGAACAGCACCCAAACTCCCCACACTTCTTCACCCTATAGCGGAGCAGGTTGCTTGTGCTTTTCTAAGCGATCCCCCGTCTTTTTGTGGTGCCGCTCCGAACCCCCCAATTTTCCCATTGACTTTGACAGGGAAGATTTTTAAACTGCTGCCATTCTTACAGCTTTGAAGCTACACCCCCCAAACTTGAATAACATAATCCACATGAGTGTATAGATAGGTCAGTATGGGTCTGTATGTGAGTGTATAGTATTAGTGGTTGTATATATGGTTTATGTATGTGAGTGTATAGATAGGTCAGTGTGGGTCTGTATGTGAGTGGATAGATAGGTCAGTATGGGTCTGTATGTGAGTGGATAGGTCAGTATGGGTCTGTATGTGAGTGGATAGGTCAGTATGGGTCTGTATGTGAGTGGATAGGTCAGTATGGGTCTGTATGTGAGTGGATAGGTCAGTATGGGTCTGTATGTGAGTGGATAGATAGGTCAGTATGGGTCTGTATGTGAGTGGATAGATAGGTCAGTGTGGGTCTGTATGTGAGTGGATAGGTCAGTATGGGTCTGTATGTGAGTGGATAGATAGGTCAGTATGGGTCTGTATGTGAGTGGATAGATAGGTCAGTGTGGGTCTGTATGTGAGTGGATAGATAGGTCAGTATGGGTCTGTATGTGAGTGGATAGATAGGTCGGTATGGGTCTGTATGTGAGTGGATAGATAGGTCAGTATGGGTCTGTATGTGAGTGGATAGATAGGTCAGTGTGGGTCTGTATGTGAGTGGATAGATAGGTCAGTATGGGTCTGTATGCAAGTGTATAGATAGGTCAGTATGGGTCTGTATGTGAGTGGATAGATAGGTCAGTATGGGTCTGTATGCAAGTGTATAGATAGGTCAGTATGGGTCTGTATGTGAGTGGATAGATAGGTCAGTGTGGGTCTGTATGTGAGTGGATAGATAGGTCAGTATGGGTCTGTATGTGAGTGGATAGATAGGTCAGTATGGGTCTGTATGCAAGTGTATAGATAGGTCAGTATGGGTCTGTATGTGAGTGGATAGATAGGTCAGTATGGGTCTGTATGTGAGTGGATAGATAGGTCAGTATGGGTCTGTATGTGAGTGTATGGATAGGTCAGTGTGGGTCTGTATGTGAGTGTATAGATAGGTCAGTATGGGTCTGTATGTGAGTGGATAGATAGGTCAGTATGGGTCTGTATGCAAGTGTATAGATAGGTCAGTATGGGTCTGTATGTGAGTGGATAGATAGGTCAGTATGGGTCTGTATGTGAGTGGATAGATAGGTCAGTATGGGTCTGTATGTGAGTGGATAGGTCAGTATGGGTCTGTATGTGAGTGGATAGATAGGTCAGTGTGGGTCTGTATGTGAGTGGATAGATAGGTCAGTATGGGTCTGTATGTGAGTGGATAGATATGTCAGTATGGGTCTGTATGTGAGTGGATAGGTCAGTATGGGTCTGTATGTGAGTGGATAGGTCAGTATGGGTCTGTATGTGAGTGGATAGATAGGTCAGTGTGGGTCTGTATGTGAGTGGATAGATAGGTCGGTATGGGTCTGTATGTGAGTGTATAGATAGGTCAGTATGGGTCTGTATGTGAGTGGATAGATAGGTCAGTATGGGTCTGTATGTGAGTGGATAGATAGGTCAGTATGGGTCTGTATGTGAGTGGATAGATAGGTCAGTATGGGTCTGTATGTGAGTGGATAGATAGGTCAGTATGGGTCTGTATGTGAGTGGATAGATAGGTCAATGTGGGTCTGTATGTGAGTGGATAGATAGGTCAGTATGGGTCTGTATGCAAGTGTATAGATAGGTCAGTATGGGTCTGTATGTGAGTGGATAGATAGGTCAGTATGGGTCTGTATGCAAGTGTATAGATAGGTCAGTATGGGTCTGTATGTGAGTGGATAGATAGGTCAGTGTGGGTCTGTATGTGAGTGGATAGATAGGTCAGTATGGGTCTGTATGTGAGTGGATAGGTCAGTATGGGTCTGTATGTGAGTGGATAGGTCAGTATGGGTCTGTATGTGAGTGGATAGATAGGTCAGTATGGGTCTGTATGTGAGTGGATAGGTCAGTATGGGTCTGTATGTGAGTGGATAGATAGGTCAGTATGGGTCTGTATGTGAGTGGATAGGTCAGTATGGGTCTGTATGTGAGTGGATAGATAGGTCAGTGTGGGTCTGTATGTGAGTGGATAGATAGGTCAGTATGGGTCTGTATGTGAGTGGATAGGTCAGTATGGGTCTGTATGTGAGTGTATGGATAGGTCAGTGTGGGTCTGTATGTGAGTGTATAGATAGGTCAGTATGGGTCTGTATGTGAGTGGATTGATAGGTCAGTATGGGTCTGTATGTGAGTGGATAGATAGGTCAGTATGGGTCTGTATGTGAGTGGATAGATAGGTCAGTATGGGTCTGTATGTGAGTGGATAGATAGGTCAGTATGGGTCTGTATGTGAGTGGATAGATAGGTCAGTATGGGTCTGTATGTGAGTGGATAGATAGGTCAGTATGGGTCTGTATGTGAGTGAATAGGTCAGTATGGGTCTGTATGTGAGTGGATAGATAGGTCAGTGTGGGTCTGTATGTGAGTGGATAGATAGGTCAGTATGGGTCTGTATGTGAGTGGATAGATAGGTCAGTATGGGTCTGTATGTGAGTGGATAGATAGGTCAGTGTGGGTCTGTATGTGAGTGGATAGATAGGTCAGTGTGGGTCTGTATGTGAGTGTATAGATAGGTCAGTATGGGTCTGTATGTGAGTGGATAGATAGGTCAGTATGGGTCTGTATGTGAGTGGATAGATAGGTCAGTGTGGGTCTGTATGTGAGTGGATAGATAGGTCAGTGTGGGTCTGTATGTGAGTGGATAGATAGGACAGTGTGGGTCTGTATGTGAGTGGATAGATAGGTCAGTGTGGGTCTGTATGTGAGTGGATAGATAGGTCAGTATGGGTCTGTAGGTTAGTGGATAGATAGGTCAGTATGGGTCTGTATGTGAGTGGATAGATAGGTCAGTGTGGGTCTGTATGTGAGTGTATAGATAGGTCAGTATGGGTCTGTATGTGAGTGTATAGATAGGTCAGTGTGGGTCTGTATGTGAGTGGATAGATAGGTCAGTGTGGGTCTGTATGTGAGTGGATAGATAGGTCAGTGTGGGTCTGTATGTGAGTGGATAGATAGGTCAGTATGGGTCTGTATGTGAGTGTATAGATAGGTCAGTATGGGTCTGTATGTGAGTGGATAGATAGGTCAGTATGGGTCTGTATGTGAGTGGATAGATAGGTCAGTGTGGGTCTGTATGTGAGTGGATAGATAGGTCAGTGTGGGTCTGTATGTGAGTGGATAGATAGGTCAGTATGGGTCTGTATGTGAGTGGATAGATAGGTCAGTATGGGTCTGTATGTGAGTGGATAGATAGGTCAGTGTGGGGTCTGTATGTGAGTGGATAGATAGGTCAGTGTGGGTCTGTATGTGAGTGGATAGGTCAGTATGGGTCTGTATGTGAGTGGATAGATAGGTCAGTATGGGTCTGTATGTGAGTGGATAGATAGGTCAGTATGGGTCTGTATGTGAGTGGATAGATCGGTCAGTGTGGGTCTGTATGTGAGTGGATAGATAGGTCAGTATGGGTCTGTATGTGAGTGGATAGGTCAGTATGGGTCTGTATGTGAGTGGATAGATAGGTCAGTATGGGTCTGTATGTGAGTGGATAGATAGGTCAGTATGGGTCTGTATGTGAGTGGATAGATAGGTCAGTATGGGTCTGTATGTGAGTGGATAGATAGGTCAGTGTGGGTCTGTATGTGAGTGTATAGATTGGTAAGTATAGGTTGTGTGTGCTGGGTTTACTTGGAAAGGTTGAACTTGATGGACTCTGGTCTTTTTTTTAACCCTATGTAACTATGGGTCAAGAGATTTCATTTCTTTTGGGCTAACAGATACCCTAATTTAATTGAAAGTACATGAACATTAATGTCTAATTTATAGACAGGAAATTTCCAGCTTTATCAGGATATATAGCAGGCTCATGTACATAATGAGGCTTAATTGTAAATACAGTTATGTTTCGTTGAAACATTGACTTTGAAAACCACTTCTGATTTTCCCATTGCATTAATTAATGATAGCCAATGTATACTTGTCTTAACGTACTGGGATTCCCCAACTGGCTTAGACTGCAGTTTCAGTCTTGCCAAAACATTCATTATTGTCAGGCTTGCCTCAGCCTTCCTTATCCCCCTATAAAGTGCTTTTGGGGTGTTGCACAAAGCAAGCATGGGAGTATGGCCTAAACTCTCAAATGTCATTGAAGCCATGGAGAGCCAAGCAAGGGTTGGAAAATTGTATAAAACTATAAATATGGGTATTATCTTAATATATATACATTATCTGCAACATTGAAGGTAAAATTGTAACACTGTGTATTCGATTAGTGGAGTAGACTAGAGGTACATATGTATAATACTGTAACAGGCAGGCAAATGAGGACTGTGCAAATGTCACCTCCAGCCTGCAGATGGGCAGCCTTAGACTGGAAACAGCAAGGAGAGATGGGAGAGAGGAAGTCAAGGCAATAAGGCAAGGAGAGAGCATGCCCAGATCTGGCAGCAGGGAGAGAGAGAGACCCCCTGGGGTGCATGGTTGGAAAAAGTGCAGGAAAGGCTGCACCAACTGCAGGTTCCCCTTAGTGTGCCAGTAAGTGTCAGTCAGGGAAGGATTTTACTCTCCTTGCACCTTAGCAGTGTTGGACTGGGACCCCAGGGGCCCTCCATAAAACCTCATACCATAGGCCCCCTCTCCAAACTATTTTTCCTCCTTTCCTCACCCAACCTCTTTATTCTCCTAGTCTCTTTTATTTACTGTACATGCTAGCATCTATCCTTCCATCTATTTCTCCTCTTCATTTCCATTTAGAAATAGGTAATGACCATATAGCAGGCCATTTGGTAAAGGGCAGGAGGGCCCACTGACACCTGGGCCCACCGGGAGATTTCCTGGTATCCTGGTGGGCCAGTCCGGCACTGAGTAGGTCAGTAGAGGAGCATAACAAGCGGTTCGGTTGGTACCTAGAGATGAGTTCAGAGATGTAGGGTGGGGCAGAGTTATGAACTGCTTTGAATGTGAGAGTCATAAGTTTGAATTTTATCCTGGATGGTAGGGGAAGTGGTGATAAGGTAGGGGAGCCAGGGGAGAGCTTAGTCTCTAATTGCATCTATTGAATAGAGACGTATACTCCTGTACTGTAGCTTGCTGGGTGCCCACTACAATGTGTTTTAAAGTGCATTAGTAACAATTAGTGATGGGCGAAAAGTTTTGCCGGCGTCAAAAAAGAATAGTCGCGGGCGACAAAATAATACCCGCGGGCGACTAAACAATAGCCGCGCAACGAAACAATAGCTGCGGGCGACAATTTTTTTTGTCGCACAACATTTTCGCCGTTTCGCGGATCTTTTGAAAGATTCGCGAATCTTTCGGCGAAGCGAAACGGAACAGATTCGCTCATCACTAGTAACAATCCATGAAAAGTAATGTCTGTTTCTAGATGTCAAACCCAACAGCCAGAAACATTGTCCTCAAAGTACAGTGGAGACAAAGGGTCAGGGTAAGGGGCTGCAAATACTTTCTAACTAGAGAGACTTGTATCAAATAGCAATGTAGCAGCCATTACAAAGAGAAGAACTAGGCTGCATTGCTTTTTGAATCTGCTTCTAAGTTCTGGCTTCAGAAAAGAAAATATGGATCCTAATATCTTCTCTCCCCAGTTTGATGGCCATGCTTTATGAATAACAACTGGCAAAGTCCACAGAAGTGTTTATTTGGTTACACACTAACCCACTGGCCAGTTCAACACGCTTAATATGTGTTTCAAAAAACATCAGTTAATAGAGCTTCTCCTGCAGAATCCTGCATTGTAATCTGTGTGTTTTCCCATGCCAAATTCCCTTAAAAACTACCGTTCTACCTACTACAGTATTGCACTAGAGTCCCTGACTTTCTTATTAAATCCTTTACAATAAATCAACTAAGAACTTGCTATGCCACAAAGATTAGTAGTGTTTGCAAGGTAATGCTTCAGGGCAAATGCACCACGCAGCATGGATTAGAAGCTGAAGATGATTTTGATTTAGAGCATTAATAGACAGAACACTGGGGGCTATGTAAAAAAAAGTGACTAAGTTTGCCCAGGAGCAATCACCCATAGCAACCAATCAGCATTTAGAATTTGCTGGTCACCTATTTAAAAGCAAACATCTTAGTGGTTGCTATGGGTTACTGCTACTGGGCAAACACTGATTTTTTTTTACATATGTGGCATCCTTCCATTTATTTTATATTGTACACAGATGTCCAGGGTATGATAAGTATTTAACATACATTGACCAGCCAATGACTAGATGGGAAAACTTTTCAAGATGGGTGGTGACCATGGTGGCCATTTTGAAGTCGGCTATTTTGGATCCAACTTTTGTTTTTTCAATAGGAAGCATTTCTCCTGCGGTGTTGCTATCAGTGTGTGAAGAGTGGGAGAAGAGGGTTGCATTGACAATCCAACACAATGGGCAGCACACTGAACACATTTTATAAGTGGTCAGAAACTTGTAAATAACTCATGAAAGAATAAA
The DNA here is from genome assembly GCF_000004195.4 of Xenopus tropicalis. Taxonomy (NCBI): domain Eukaryota; kingdom Metazoa; phylum Chordata; class Amphibia; order Anura; family Pipidae; genus Xenopus; species Xenopus tropicalis. Next base: position 19,181,875 of record NC_030681.2, read on the forward strand.
GTTACATTAAAAACAAGCACACCATTGTTTTTCTTGTGAAATTCCCAATAAGTCTGATGTGTCACATGACCCTCTTCCTATTGAAAAAACAAAAGTTGGATCCAAAATGGCCAACTTCAAAATGGCCACCATGGTCACCACCCATCTTGAAAAGTTTTCCCCCTCACATATACTAATGTGCCACAAACAGGAAGTCAATATCACCAACCATTCCCATTTTATTAAGGTGTATCCATATAAATGGCCCACCCTGTAGAGATCTGGAAAAGGCTGAAACCCCTCTAACATCAGTCTGACCCCCCAGGGATATTTGATCAAATAACTTTTACATTATAATAGCCTTTGATGAGACCCATCATGTCTGGCACTATCAGGTCTTAGGGGCCATCTTGCAAAGGGCAAGACGCATTGGGAATCGTCATGTTTCCCCCCCCCCATGTATAATATAAGGTTGAAGGGAGTTGTTGCTGGCAGGAGGAGGGCCGTACCATAGTATCCAACAGCTAGTGCTTTAATGGAGACTGTTACACAGTAGAAGCTGCATGGAAATAAAAGTGCTGGGAATGAGACAACTGCTGATATTGGGGCACAGTATAACCTTCCAGTTTGGGGCAGCGCCACTAAACACACACTTGGGCTGCTGCTACTGCACAGTTCTGTTTGTCACTTACAGTTATGGCTGTTTCTTGTGGGAGAGGGAAAGGACTTGCCCAGCCCTCATTAAAACAATAAAACACATTGTAAACCAATTTTATATTTGACATTATACAGTTAAAGGAAGGGGGAATATGATACTAGGAGAAAAGGCTGCATTTTGGGATACTGTCAGTCCCAGTGTTGCTCCATAGAACAAGTAGCCCTATCAGAAAGCTGCACTGATGACATCATGAGCTGTAAAAGACAAGATTACTATATGGGCAGTCAGTTAACTGGGCAGCACGGTGGCGCAGTGAGTAGCACTGTCGCCTTGCAGAAGCACTGGTCACAGGTTCAATCCTGGCCAGGGCACTGTAAGGAGTTTAAGTGTATGTTCTCCCCGTGGCTGCGTGGGTTTCCTCCGGGTTCTCCGGTTTCCTCCCACACTCCAAAAACATACAGATAGGATCCCCCTTCCCTTAGTGTGTGAATGTGTGAGTGAGTGATAAGCCAGTATGAATAATCTCCATGGTCGTGGAGGACTATACTGGCTTGTGTGAATGGGAGCCAGTATGAATAATCTCCATGGTCGTGGAGGACTATACTGGCTTGTGTGAATGGGAGCCAGTATGAATAATCTCCATGGTCGTGGAGGACTATACTGGCTCGAGCGAATGTTTTGCAAATGGGCCCTTTTTATCATATGGGTTGTTTTGCAATATGAAATTTCAACATGCAACAAAATTTACCTAATTTATCTATATTTTTGGAGTTCATATGATACTTTTTTTTTTTGAGAAATTTACATTCATATATTTTCATAAAGGACATGTCAACCCCAAAAATATTTTTTTGCCTCATAAAATAAAACATAATTCAAAGCAACTTTCCAATATCAATTAGTTAAACATTATTAGAGCTTTAATAGTTATTGTGTTGGGCTGAAACCCCACAGACTGTTCTTCCACTTCTTCTTCTTCTTAGCGCCCCCCATTTTCTAAACGCTACTCCTCCTACAGTTTTAGGGGTACAGCACCCAAACTCCCCACACTTCTTCGCCCTATAGCGGAGCAGGTTGCTTGTGCTTTTCTAAGCGATCCCGCCCCCCGTCTTTTTGTGGCGCCGCTCCGAACCCCCCAATTTTCCCATTGACTTTGACAGGGAAGATTTTCAAACTGCTGCCACACTTACAGCTTTCAAGCTACACCCCCCAAACTTGAATAACATAATCATGGGGTCACCCCGAATAAAATAGCAACATTTGTTGGATGACCCCAAAGTGGGAAGGGCCAAAAACAGCCAATCAAGTTTCACCCATTGACTTTAATGGGGAAATTGAAACTGCTGCCAATCTTACAGCTTTGAGGCTTCACTCCCCAAACTTGAATCACACAGTCATGGGCTCAGCCTGAATGAAAATATGATGATTGCTGGATGCCCAAAAGTGGGCGGAGCTGTGAACAGCCAATCAGATTTTATCTATTGATTTGAAGGAAATCCAACCTGCTGCCACATTCTTACAGTAATAACGTTGGGGTCCCCAAACTTTTTACACTTGGTCACTATGGGACTGCAGGTTTTGTTTTGAAAAGTGGGCGGAGCCACCAACAGCCAATCAAATGTCACCTATTGATTTTTTTATTGGTTTGATGCCAGAGTTCCCAAACTTTGCACAGTCAGTCACTGGGTGACTACGCATTCAGGTTTTTTAAAAAAAAAAAAAAAGCAATGTGGGAGGGGCCAACAACAGCCAATCAAATTTTACCAATTGACTTTTATGGGGAAATTGAAACTGCTGCCAATCTTACAGCTTTGAGGCTACACTCCCCAAACTTGAATCTCATAGTCATGGGCTCAGCCTGAATGAAAATATGATGATTGTTGGATGCCCCAAAGTGGGCGGAGCTGTGAACAGCCAATCAGATTTTACCTATTGACTTGGCAGAAATCCAACCTGCTGCCAGTCTCACAGTAATAACACCGGGGTCCCCAAACTTTGCAGACTTAGGCACCAGGTAACTGTGGTTAAAGGTTAGAAAAAGTGGGTGGAGCCACCAACAGCCAATCAGAGTTTACCTATTGACTTTCAATGGGGAAATTAAACCTGCTGCCATTCTCACAGTATTAACACCAGGGCCACTAGGGGACTGCATTTTTAGGTTTTAAAAAGTGGGTGGAGCTACCAACAGCCAATCAGACTTCACCTATTGAATATTTTTTGTTTAAATTTAAAATGCTGCTTTTCTCACACTATTTACAAACACTATTTACAAACTTTTGCACAGTCAGTCACTGGATGACTACATATTCAGGGTTAGAACAAGTGGGAGGAGCCACCAACAGCCAATCCATTTCCACCCATTAGATTTCATTGGTTTATATTTAAACTGATGCCATTATTTAAATATTAATTCCAGGGTTGTTAAACTTTCCAGAGTTTGTCACTGGGTATTTGCCGTTCAAAGTAAGAAAAAAGTGGGCGGAACCACCAACAGCCAATCACATTTCACCAATTTAATTTCAATGGGGAAGTGTAAAATGCTGTCGGTCTCACAATTTTTATGCCTGAGTCCCCAAAATTTGCAAAGTTGATCACTGGGGGACTGCAGCTCAAAAATAGGAAAAGTGGGTTGGGCCACTAACAGCCAATCAGATTTCATCCATTGAATTTTATTGGTTTAAATTTAAAATGCTGCCATTCTCACAATATTTATGCCAGGGTGCCCACTGTTTGTCACTGGGTGACTTCGACTCAAGGTTAAAAAAAGGGGGCGGGGTCACAACCACCAATCACAATTCACCTATTGACTTTTATTGGTTTAAATTTTAACTGCTGCCGTTCTTTAACTATTAATCCTAGGGTCACGAAACTTTACAGAGTTAGTCACTGGGTAACTGCAGTTCCAGGTTAGAAAAAGGGGGTGGAGCCACCAACCGCCAATCAGATGTCGTTGGCTTTCAGTGGGGAAATTTAAGTTGCTGCCATTCAGACACTATTAAAACCAGGGTCCCCAAACTTTGCACAGTGGTTTTTACTATATAACTGTGGCCCAAGGTTAGAGAAAGTGGGCGGAGCCCATTCAGTGATTTCATTTTTTTCAACCCAACATGAAGTTTGTTCTCAAACTTACTTTTCTAGTTTATTATAACACTTGTCCGCCCTGTGTGTAATTTTGTGTGTAAGATTGTACAGCGCTGCGTACCCTTGTGACGCGTTATACATACATACATACTAGTTAGTCTTGTCTGTAACCTAGTGCCCCCTGCTGGTAAGCTAAATATCACCCCCCCCCCTCCTATACTGCTGTTCTGGTCCTTTGATTCCAATGACTTATGTATACACAGCAAAGGCCATTGCAGGTCTAAATGGATCATTAATGGGAGGAGAAAGAACTTCTAAAGGCTTTAAAGGAACAGTAACGCCAAAACATTAAAGTGTTTTAAAGTAATATAATGTACTGCTGCCCTGCACTGGTAAAAGTTGTATCTTTGCTTCAGAAACCCTACTAAAGTTTATATAAACAAGCTGCTGAGTAGCCATGGGGGCTGCCATTCAAGCTGGAAAAAAGGAGAAAAGGCACAGCTTACATAGCAGATAACAGATATGCTCTGTAGAATACCATTGTACCCGATTACAGAGCTTCTTTGCTTTCTGATATGTAACCTGTGCCGATTTCTCCTTTCTCAGCTTGAATGGCTGCCCCCATGGCTACACAGCAGCTCATTATATAAACTATAATAGTCTTTCTAAAGCAAACACACCAGTTGTACCAGTACATTATATTTTAATTACTTTAAAAACACTTTCATTTTTTGGTGTTACTGTTCCTTTAAGGGAAACGCTCTAAGTTTTCTGCTGTTCTTTTGTGGATCTTTGGCATTGCCCGAGCCATACATTTGCTGCATGTGCCCGTAATTCCAGGAAGGTTAGATTTCCACAACTGTTAGCCGATGCCCGTCCATTAAATTGTTTCGGCTGGGAGATTAAATGGAGATTCCGTGCCCAGCTGGGGCTCAAAATATTCATTCGCTGGCATTAAAGCTGAACACAAACCAGTAACACACGTGCTGGCCAAGCCACTCAAAGCTCTATACTGCTGCCCTATTTAATGGACAGAATGGGAACCACATATAATAGGGCTCATTTACAGCCGCAGACACAGTGGGCAACGTGCGCATTTCCCCTTGCGTCTGAAACCACTTTAAGGTGCAAATGTGCTCAGGGCCAGAACTAGGGGCAGTCAGAAGAGACACCTTACAGCAAAAGAGATGACTCTAAGCACGCCGGACGACAGGATATCCACTTAAAATTTCAGCTTTATTGATACCATTAAAAACAGCACGTGTGCTGGATATCCTGTCGTCCGGTGTGCTTAGAGTCATCTCTTTTGCTGTATGGGTTACCACCCTTGGCTACGGGTTCGGGGCTTTAAGCACCCGGACCACATTCAAGACACGGTGAGTTATTATCGGCACAAATACGTTTTGACTTTGTTGGGACTTCTGAATTTTGCTAATTAGCGATAGGCCTGGGGTATATACACCCGGGTCTCCCGTTCTACTCGGTATGACTTTATTCAAATTTTGCCCAATACCAACGGTGGTTCTGTGTATATAGACCATTGATTGTATATACTTTTCTTCATTTCAGATTTCTATTAATTTGTTATATTGTTCACATTACTTCTAGTGATGGGCGAAATGTTTCGCCAGGCATGGATTCGCGGCGAATTTCCGCATTTCGCCATTGGCGGATTGTTTTGCAAAACAGATGAAAAAATTTGCCGCACGTCCCAAAAAAATAGTCGCGGGACAAAATAATAGCCGCGGGCAACGAAAGAATAGCCGCGGGCGACAAAATAATAGCCACGGGTGACAAAAGAATAATTGCAGGTGACATCACAGTACCAGGATTACTAGGAGACATGAAGCTGAAGAACATTGCTCGATGCCAGGCAGTAGCTGCAAAGGCTGAGCATTTCCAAGCGGTACCCATCTGATCAAACTCCCCCTGTGCCATAAGCCTAAAGGTGGCTTGGCGAGGTCGATATCCCCAACTACGGGCGGGCGATATTGAGTGAATTTCGGCTAATTCGTCATTTGGCCCTGGGGCCAAACGATTGAATTAGAACGCTGGTAATAGGCGCAGTCGGTTTGGGGACCACATCAACGAGCCAATGCAGTCCCTGATCCAACTAAATTTTTTAACCTGCGCGATCAATATCTGCCCGATTCCACGCCAGATGTTGGTCGGGCAGGCCCGTCATTTGTGCCCCTACACGGGGACTGATATCGACAGCTACAATTGGCCTGTGTATGGCCACCTTAAGTGTAACAGAGTTCAGTACAGACTGCCCTGCCTGATGAACTTCTTATTATCTAGCACTGTATAGGAGAGACAACCGGATCCATTATAAATATCTGGATCATCAGTGCAGGAACTGTATTAGGTAAGTGGAACCTGACAGATTATTATCTTGTCTCAATCTTGCCAGTTATATATCCATATGGTTACATAGTATCAATTATGGTAACTGATGGTCTATAGGTGGCAGAATGATAACAGCAGCTTAGGACCCTAATTGTCTACTGATTCTAATTGCCCTATTCATTGGCACATCCCTGGGAAAGAATTCCATTTCTCCAGACTTACTTTGAACTTGTCTGTTGTACAGCGGGGATCCCCAACCTTTTTTTTTGAGCCACATTTATATGTAAAAGGAGTTGGGGAGCAACACAAGCATGAAAAATGTACCTGGGGTGCCAAATAAGGGCTGTGATTGGCTATTTGGTAGCCCCTATGTGGACTGGCAGCCTACACAAGGCAGTGCACCTGTTTTTTACCCAACCAAAACCTGCTTCCAAGCCAGAAATTCAAAAATAAGCACCTACTTTGAGGCCACTGGGAGCAACATCCAAGGGGTTGGGGAGCAACATTTTGCCCCTGAGCCACTGGTTGGGGATCACTGTAGGGACCCAAAGTGCCAGAAACATAATATTCATTGTGTTCCCCAAGCTCAGCAGAACCTTAACTGCGTCACTAACAGTTATTAATATATAAACGATGGAGACATTCCTAGTTATTATAATTTATACAATATGGGTTAACTTGTGTTTGGATAATGTAACGTTATCCTTCCCTGGGTGGATTCCCAGCAAAATCTTTGTTTCCTCTCATTAATTGGAATTGTTTTCCTTAATTCCCTCTAGTAGTAACACAAGGGGTTAACCCCATTCTGCAACACTGGGAACAGAATGCAGCATTATTTGCTGTTGATAGAATTATAGTCTCTTTCCTCTGCAGGCCAGTCTGTCAGCAAAGGGGTTAATCGGATGCCCCCTAAATGGCTGCCATGCTTAGATTCCCCGGGCAGATATATGTGCAACAGCTGTAACTCCTAGGGGGGTAGATGATTGTGCAGAGTAATCCTGCTCCTGTTTGCCTTGCTAGATGCTGGTTTCTGATTGCAGGTCTGTAATACAATGCTGTGCCCGGGAGCGCTGATCTCTGGATTCTGTTTGGATACACGGATACACACACAGTAGCCCCTCACTGTGCCATGTCGTTGGCCAGCACTGAAATCTAATAGAAAACAGGACTCTCTCAGTACTCAGTACTTCTCAAGATAAGGCAGAAAGGGCATTTGGCTTTCACTCCAACATCACAAGTGTCACTTGGGGCACAATTTGTAGATATTGTCAATACACATCAACCTACAAGTCTTCATTTGTTGTTGAATACAATGCCCCACCCACTCACCAATAGCCAAAAGGGGCTCATCCCTGTTCTGTGTATTGGTTATTTTTCTTCTAAAGGCGGCCATACACGGGCCGATTCTTTCTGCTGATATCGGTCCCTTAGACCAACCCAGCAGCTAATCAAACCGTGTGTGGGCACTAACGACGGGCCTGCACGATCGACATCTGGCCTGTAATCGGCCAGATATCGATTGGACAGGTTTAAAAATGACCGATTGTGCCTATACCCATCGTTCTAATTCGATCGTTTGGCCCCAGGGCCAAGCGACCAAATTAGCCTGAATTAGCCTGATATCTCCCACCTGTAGGTGGGGATATCGGGAGAAGATCCGCTCGCTAGGTGAGGTCGCCAAACGAGCGGATCTTAGAGTGTATGGCCGCCTTAAGGAGGTGTATATATCAAGTTCTACACTTTCTTCAACAAGGTACTTCATAGCTTCTAGATCAGATCTGTTTAACTGGAGGCCTGCAGGCAAGATGTAGCTCTCCAAAGCTTATTATGGCCCCTACACTACCCAAAGTCCCCATAGACTTCACTATATGACATTATATTTTTAATTCAACCCAGCCCTCCAGCATACTGTATGACATATATTTGGCTTACTATATGTAATAAGTTGCACAGCACTGTTTTGGATAATCCAGAGAACGGACACAATGCAGGTCCCCAAATTGGCTCAGAATGGGAAAAAATATTTCCAGGGGCAACTGGGATATATATAATTAGTAATTAATAAATGTAACCTAATATTTTCTTTGTTGATGAAAAGAATCTAACCTGTGGATCCCCAACCTTTTATACCCCTAAGCCACATTTAAATTAAAAAAGTGTTGGGGAGCAACACAAGCGTGAAAAGATGTTTCTTGTGTTGTCAATAAGAGCTATAATTGGCTACTTGGTAGCCCCTATATGGACTGGCAGCCTACAGGAGGCTCTGTTTGGCTTTACACTGGGTTCATAAAATTCAAAAATAAGCACCTGCCACTGGGAGCAACACCCAATGGGTTGGTGAGCAACATGTTGTTTATGGACCACTGGTTTGAGATCACAGATCTAACCTTTTCTTGAAATGCTTCTTCCAGTTTGGAGTCTCTTTCAGTACCAGTACCAGGGAGAGAATTCACTTCTCACTTCAATAAACCCTTTCTGCTGGTGAAATGCCATTCACATTAATAGGAACCATGTGGGTAGCCAAATCAAATCTTGCAGTCCCCGCCAGTCACTAATATTATTGCAGGACCGTTGTGTATTTGTGTAGAAGGAACCTATGCCGGAGAGACACGCAAACTGAAAGCCTTGTAGGGGCGGCACGGGTTTGTATTTCGGCTGATTTCTCCTTCCAGCTGCCTTCGCAAAGCTTCCCCATTCATCAATAGGACTTGTTCACTGGAGCCCCATTCTGATTGAGGGAAACCTGGAATGTAAATATTATAATAAAATCAGTCTTGGGCCATTGCTGAAATGTGCTGAGAGCTTTGCTCAGCAAGGGAAGGAAAACTGGGGATGGAATGTGAATGTGAATAGACAGTAGCTCAGCAGTAAGTCTGGGCTCAGAGCGGGGCTGTTTATTTTTGCTCTTTGTGGAAAAGGGTCTGTTTGTGGGTTATTATCATAGCCCTGCAAGGTAATCCAGGCAAATAAACCTGCCCGTGACAAAAAAGGCAAATAAATGGTACTGGGCACAGAGTTCTTCCTTCTGTAGAACAGAATGGGGGTCTCACTAGATCTGAGCCGGTGAAGTAATATCAGTGATATTTTGGAGAAGTGAGAAAACTCCTATTGGAATGCTACATTTTTGTTTAATGTAATAACCTATAGTCAATGAGATCTTCAGCCAGTTCTACTACTTTGTCTCTTTGTACATAATGCCTTATAGATACAGGTTGTTCTGATTTTATTACTGTTGAGACAGAAACATCCAGGGGAACTGGAGGGTTTAGGAAGATGCTAGTTCTAGTACACACAGTTTGTGCCATGAAGATGACAGGGAACTGATTTGAGATTCTCCCTATTTACAACAAACAAAGACCCAAGGAATATGTCCTGCTATCATTCTAACCTATATAATAATTGTGTCTATAACTGGGTGTCCCCTGTTAGCAGTCCAAGATGATCCTGGTGGCTAGAAGAATATTGCTGGTTGTATTGTCTTCTATTAAAGCTGATAGATAAAGTGACAGTTAGGGCTGCCACTTGGCAGGTATTTTATAGGTCTTGGTGAAAATGGTACACAATACAAATCTTATCAGTATGGAAGTATAGGATAGAAAAGCGAATCTGATTCTCCTGGAATGATGGTGTCCCTAGAAGAGATGTGCAAGTTAGAATTTGTTAAGAAAGGGAGGCCAATGAAGGATGAAAAATCACCAGATGCCTACATGGGAAGGGTAGGGGGCATAAGAGGGATGCCTACAGGGGAAGGGTAGGGGGCATAAGAGGGATGCCTACATGGGAAGGGTAGGGGGCATAAGAGACACGCCTACATGGGAAGGGTAGGGGGCATAAGAGGGACTCCTACATGGGAAGGGTAGGGGGCATAAGAGGGACGCCTATATGGGAAGGGTAGGGTGCATAAGAGGGACGCCTATATGGGAAGGGTAGGGGGCATAAGAGGGACGCCTATATGGGAAGGGTAGGGGGCATAAGAGGGACTCCTGTATGGGAAGGGTAGGGGGCATAAGAGGGATGCCTAAATGGGAAGGGTAGGGGGCATAAGAGGGACTCCTAAATAGTAAGGGTAGGGGGCATAAGAGGGACTCCTAAATAGGAAGGGTAGGGGGCATAAGAGGGACGCCTATATGGGAAGGGTAGGGGGCATAAGAGGGACGCCTATATGGGAAGGGTAGGGGGCATAAGAGGGACGCCTATATGGGAAGGGTAGGGGGCATAAGAGGGACTCCTACATGGGAAGGGTAGGGGGCATAAGAGGGACGCCTATATGGGAAGGGTAGGGGGCATAAGAGGGACGCCTATATGGGAAGGGTAGGGGGCATAAGAGGGACGCCTATATGGGAAGGGTAGGGGCATAAGAGGGACTCCTGTATGGGAAGGGTAGGGGGCATAAGAGGGACACCTACATACTTCCCCTACCTGTCAATCATGAATATAGCTCTGCTGAACGCTGGAAGCACTGTATTCATGGGTCACGCAAAGTCCATTTTTTCTTTAAAACTGTCAGTTTGCGCCTGTTGTTTGCACTTTGCACCCTGCACTTTATAAATGACCCCCTGAGTGATTCCAAATCCTGACTGTTAAATCCTATTGCTATTCTCTGCAGGCTGCAAATGTTTCAAATGCCTCTCAACGGCACGTAAAAAAAAAAAAAAAAAAGTCCCTCCCTCGCCCAGCTGTTAAGGTGCCTTGGGACAGTGATTGATTCTGTAATGAGAAGACAAATTGTTCACATTATATCATGGAGATTTTCCAACTCTCTATAACTGAAATGTGTGTGTTTGCTAAACAGACATAAATAATAAAGCTATATATTAGCGTGATGTCACCGAGAGAGCGGGGCTTTATGTGACAAGTGTTGCAATTAGGGGCTTTTGTTTGCCATGTTGTTTAGTCTTGGTTGTTCATTCCTTGCCAAACTGCAGAACTGAGTCCATTTGGAGAAAACACTATTTATAAACATGTCAGGAGTTTTAATGTGTATGGACATCATCAATATCCTGGCAACTCCTTATGCTTGTCCCCAATCAGCGCAATGATTAAGCTGGATTCTGTGGGAGGCACTTGGTTAATAATGTTCCAACCGTGTCGAAATACTGTTTTTGTAAAGTTAATTCACGTATTTGCAATGCAGAATGGCAGAGATTTGGTAAAACCACTTTGCTGTCTTCCAGAAGGACATTGTTTCTCCAGGCTGTTCATGCTATTTTAAATATACGTTCTCACTTTTCACAAGAAATCCCGGTGTTGCTGGTCTTTTTTATACTATTGGAACCCCTTACCGAGCACCTGAGGTATGATATGTAGCAGTGTGCTATCCTTTGTGTGTATATGTATATAATACGTCCACAGAAAGCACTCACGGCAATCAAACATCAAAAAAGAAGTACTGTATTTTGTGCCCATCAATGCATTTCGATCAGTTTATATATATATAGCACATATATAGAAAGCACTCACGCCAATAAATATAGAAACAGCCCGTTTATTCAATCATCGCATCTACGCGTTTCGACCCCCACAGGATCGTCATAAGGATGTGATGATTGAATAACCGGACTGTTTTTATATTTATTGCCATGAGTGCTTTCTATATATATGCTGTGTATATTTTGGTCAGCACCCGGCGAATGTTTATTATGTGGTGAGTGCCGATTTTTTGTTGACTATATATATATGTATGGGATCCTTTATCCGGAAACCAGTTATCCAGAAGGTTTTGAATTACGGGAAGGTCATCCTCCATTGACTCCATTATAAGCCAATAATTGTAATTTTTAAAAATGATTTCCTTTTCCTCTGTAATAATAAAACAGTACCTGTACTTGATCCCAACTAAGATATAATTACCCCTTATTGGGGCAGAACAATCCTATTGGGTTTATTTAATGGTTAAATGATTCCCTTTTCTCTGTAATAATAAAACAGTACCTGTACTTGATCCCAACTAAGATATAATTACCCCTTATTGGGGGCAGAACAGCCCTATTGGGTTTATTTAATGGTTAAATGATTCCCTTTTCTCTGTAATAATAAAACAGTACCTGTACTTGATCCCAACTAAGATATAATTACCCCTTATTGGGGCAGAACAATCCTATTGGGTTTATTTAATGGTTAAATGATTCCCTTTTCTCTGTAATAATAAAACAGTACCTGTACTTGATCCCAACTAAGATATAATTACCCCTTATTGGGGGCAGAACAGCCCTATTGGGTTTATTTCATGGTTAAATGATTCCCTTTTCTCTGTAATAATAAAACAGTACCTGTACTTGATCCCAACTAAGATATAATTACCCCTTATTGGGGGCAGAACAGCCCTATTGGGTTTATTTAATGGTTAAATGATTCCCTTTTCTCTGTAATAATAAAACAGTACCTGTACTTGATCCCAACTAAGATATAATTACCCCTTATTGGGGGCAGAACAGCCCTATTGGGTTTATTTAATGGTTAAATGATTCCCTTTTCTCTGTAATAATAAAACAGTACCTGTACTTGATCCCAACTAAGATATAATTACCCCTTATTGGGGGCAGAACAGCCCTATTGGGTTTATTTAATGGTTAAATGATTCCCTTTTCTCTGTAATAATAAAACAGTACCTGTACTTGATCCCAACTAAAATATAATTACCCCTTATTGGGGGCAGAACAGCCCTATTGGGTTTATTTAATGGTTAAATGATTCCCTATTCTCTGTAATAATAAAACAGTACCTGTACTTGATCCCAACTAAGATATAATTACCCCTTATTGGGGGCAGAACAGCCCTATTGGGTTTATTTAATGGTTAAATGATTTCCTTTTCCTGTAATAATAAAACAGTACCTGTACTTGATCCCAACTAAGATATAATTACCCCTTATTGGGGCAGAACAGCCCTATTGGGTTTATTTAATGGTTAAATGATTTCCTTTTCCTGTAATAATAAAACAGGAGCTTGTACTTGATGGGAACTAAGCTACAATTAATCCTTATTGGGGGCAATCTTATTGGTTTTATTTAATCTTTAAATGATGTTTTAGTAGACTTAAGGTAAGGAGCACCTGGTATATGGAATGAACTTGGGCTAAAGACAATTGAGAGTACAGGAGAAAACACACTTGAAGGGTGTAATATAACTTTGTGTGGAAAAGAGAAGCATTCCCGCTGATGCTTATTTATTCCAAAAATATATTTATTAATATAAGAACATAGTGTATACATGATGTCATGCCTTTTAGAAAGGAGTTGCTGAGCAAGGGAAGATGTAGAATGGCTATTATTCAGGTATTGCTTTTATGGAGTCATTAAATGTTGTCGGGCTTCTGTGTAACTGCTTCTGTTGTGTTAAGATACAAATAGATCATGACTAGGCAGTGTCCTTGTGTAGTTTATGGATACTGTGTTGGTCTCTTATTGCAGATAATAACATTGTTGTTTCCTTTCAGCTGGTGGTTGCAGTTATTATTATAAAACAAGATTAAGGCTGTCAGTGCAAGATAGCTCTCCAAGATAAAATATATTGTAAGAGGCTATGATAGTACCCTCCTTTCAAACAATAGTGTCATTGTCACTTGCTTCTATCCCTTAAGGTCCCCATACACGGTAAGATCTGCTCGCTTGGCAAGATCATATTCTTCATTTCCCAGGGTGCCACAGCCATGTGTCCTGTGCTCTGATAAACTTCAATCACGCTGCTGCGCTGCAAGTTGGAGTGATATCCCCCCCCAGTAGGCGATCAGCAGAACAATGGGAAGGGAGCAAGATAGCAGCTCCCAGTAGGTATCAGAATAGTACTCAATAGTAAGAAATCCAAGTCCGGCTTGGGACTCCTCCAGTTACATGGGAGTAGGAGAAACAATAGGTTAGCTGAAAGCAGTTCTAATGTGTAGCGCTGGCTGAAAGCTCAGACTCAGGCACAATGCAGATGGCGCCTACACACCAATATTACAGCTAAACAATACATTTGTTGGTTTAAGAATAACATTTTAAATGGCAGAGTGAATAAGTTGCTATGTAACCAGTGTAATTTAGAAATAAAAAGTACCCCATAAAAATCACGACGGTATCTCTTTAATATAACTTTACAAATCTCAGTACCTAGCATGTTCCTTGAAACATCAACTTGCTCCACATTCCTAGACAAAACTGGAGTATTATAATGAATGATGATATTAGGGATGCAGCAAATCCAGGATTTGGTTCGGGATTTGCCCTTTTTCAGCAGAACTCAGAATCGGCTGAATCCACGTGGCTGGCTGAACGTATCAGAATCCTTAAAAATATGTGACTTTTTGTCATATAAACACAGACATTAAAAAAGTTTAACCCTTCCATAGCCTAATTTGTATATGCAAATAAGGATTTGGATTCGGTTCAGTATTCAGCCAAATCCTTTATGAAGGATTCATGTTTCGGCCTAATCCTAAAACAGTGGATTCAGTGCATCCATAGATGATATCTATGTATATATATATATATATATATATATAGATATCATCTATGGATGCACTGAATCCACTATATATATATATATATATATGGATTTTTTTCATTAAAACTTTTGTCACTAATTATTAAGTCCTTGTGTGTGCGTCTCTCTGTCCTTATATATACAGGTATGGGACCCCTTATCCGGAAACCCATTATCCAGAAAGCTTCGAATTACAGAATGCCCGTCTCCCATAGACTCCATTTTAATGAAATAATTTAGAATTTTAAACCAATTTCCTTTTTCTCTGTTGTAATAAGCCAGTACCTTGTAATTGATCCCAACTAAGATATAATTACCCCTTATTGGGGGCAGAACAGCCCTATTGGGTTTATTTAATGGTTAAATGATTCCCTTTTCTCTGTAATAATAAAACAGTACCTGTACTTGATCCCAACTAAGATATAATTACCCCTTATTGGGGGCAGAACAGCCCTATTGGGTTTATTTAATGGTTAAATGATTCCCTTTTCTCTGTTGTAATAAACCAGTACCTGTACTTGATCCCAACTAAGATATAATTACCCCTTATTGGGGCAGAACAGCCCTATTGGGTTTATTTAATGGTTAAATGATTCCCTTTTCTCTGTAATAATAAACCAGTACCTGTACTTGATCCCAACTAAGATATAAATAATCTTTATTGGATGCAAAACGATCTCATAGGGTTTAATTAATGTTTTATTGATTCTTTAGTAGACTTAAGGTATGGAGATCCAAATTACGGAAAGACCCCTTATCCGGAATACCCTTGGTCCCGAGCATTCTGGATAATGGGTCCTATACCTGTATATATATATATATATATATATATATATATAGTATACAGGGAGGAGCACACCCTATACAAGTCCAAATGCCCTTGGTGCAGGTCAAAAACAAAAATATAATAGAAAGAGTGCCGCCCACACAGGGACTTGATACAAAAGAAAAAGTGGTTTTATTGAAAAAATTCCAACGTTTCGAGCACAATCTCGGTTGGTTTGTCCCTGAGGAAGAGCACAGATTGTGCTCGAAATGTTGGAATTTTTTCAATAAAACCACTTTTTCTTTTGTATCAAGTCCCTGTGTGTGCGGCACTCTTTCTGTTATATATATATATATATGTTCTTTGATAAGTAAATCATTTGTAGATCGCACAAAGAAACTAGAGGTTTATATATCTATGTTACTGAGATGATAATGCCTAGCTTGATCAAAGCTGCAGGTCGCAACTGATATGTTGACTTAGGGGCACATTTAGTAACCCACGAACGGGCCAAATGCGTCCGATTGCGTTTTTTTCGTAATGATCGGTATTTTGCGATTTTTTCGGAAATTATCGCGACTTTTTCGTTACCAATACGATTTTTGCGAAAAAACTCGAGTTTTTCGTAGCCATTCCGAAATTTGCGCAAAGTCAAGATTTTTTCGTAGTGTTAAAACTTGCGCGAAAAGTCGCGATTTTTTCATAGAGTTAAAACTTGCGCGAAACGTCGCGCCTTTTAAGTTTTAACGCTACGAAAAAAGCGCGACTTTTTGTGCAAGTTTTAACGCTACGAAAAAATCGCGACTTTGCGCAACTTTCGGAATGGCTACGAAAAACTCGTGTTTTTTTGCGCAAGTCGTAATGGCTACAAAAAACTCGCGTTTTTTCGCGCAAATCGTAAAGACACCGAAAAATTCGCAAAAAATACGAAAAAGTCGCAAAATGTTTGTTTTCCAATCGGAATTTTTCCAATTCGGATTCGAATTCGTGTCTTAGTAAATCAGCCCCCAAGAATGCAAAAAGTATTCCCTGCTTCCTGCACCCACCATGGAAGGGGGTTCCCTTCGTATCTCCTTCTACTGTCTCCTTCTTGCAATTCAAATCCCATCCTATAAGGGTGACGACACACGGAGCTACTAGTAGCAGCTACTCATCACAGCTACTAAAGTAGACAATACTGATCATTTACTGATAACTGTTACGTGTGTTTTAGCAGAGGCAATTCTCAGTATTGTCTATGGCAGGGTATTTTCTGGTGTTTAGTAGCCGTGAAAAAGTAGCTGCTACTAGTAGCTCTGTGTGTCTTCACCCTTAAATGTACTTCATGAAGTCCAGAACCCCTAACTGGAACACCCCTATAGATAACTCTGATGCTATCACACCCCATACATCCTTTTCCCAGGGGTAGGAGGGAACACCTCGCAGGCATAAGATCCCTCCCACCACATAAGAATAAGTCATTTTAATTTTTCAAATGCTCATATAATTCCTCCTACGCTTCATTAAGAGATTATAAGGTTCCTAATTAGCAGCGTGATTGGGAAACATATTTAAAATTTACAGTCTTTCTCCTAATATTTGGCACGGCTGGAGCCAAATAGAAGAAACCAATTTAAACAGGGTCAGTTTTCAGCTGTTGGGCTTTTGCCAAGTTAATTAGCCCATAGCCGTAACTATCCAAGCTTAGCCAAATACACAAGCATCCCTAAGGCTCGCTGAGTGCACACATTCCTTCACACCACGCAAAGCATCTCCCCAACGCTTGCACCTTGGCACAGTCCGGGGAGGATTTTGGGAAAAGCAGCACCAAGCAGTTAAAGGAACAGTCAGGTATAAAGACAAACATTCCCTATGGCATTCCCTATTTTTACTCTTTTTTAGGCTCTCTTAGGCCCGCTCGATGGGGTATTTAGTGGGGGCCATTTATCAACACTGGGCAAATTTGCCCATGGGCAGTAACCTATGGCAACCAATCAAAGTGTTGCATTTGTTGTTCAACCTGCATCTAGCTGAGAAAAGCCAATCCCTGATTGGTTGCTATAGGTTACTGCCCATGGGCAAATTTGCCCAGTGTTGATAAATGAACCTCACTAGTGTGCCGTAAAAAAAAAGAAAGCAAAAGATAAATATTTTAAAAAATAAAAACAAAGATTTCCAGATGGGCTTTTTAATTGTTATCACCTTTTTAACAACTTTCAGTCACACATAGTTTAGCATGTAACCTGAAAATACCATGTTATTAGTTAAATGCAACTGAATTCAAAAATGTGTATTTTGTTTAAAATTCAATACAAATAATGTTTGTACAGGTATCGGACCCCTTATCCGGAAACCCATTATCCAGAAAGCTCTAAATTACGAAAAAGCCTGTCTCCCATAGACTCCATTTTAATCAAGTAATTCAGAATTGATTTCCTTTTTCTCTGTAATAATAAAACAGTACCTGTACTTGATCCCAACTAAGATATAATTACCCCTTATTGGGGCAGAACAGCCCTATTGGGTTTATTTCATGGTTAAATGATTCCCTTTTCTCTGTAATAATAAAACAGTACCTGTACTTGATCCCAACTAAGATATAATTACCCCTTATTGGGGGCAGAACAGCCCTATTGGGTTTATTTAATGGTTAAATGATTCCCTTTTCTCTGTAATAATAAAACAGTACCTGTACAAGATCCCTAAGATATAATTAATCCTTATTGGAGGCAAAACAATCCTATTGGGTTTATGCAATGATTTTTTAGTAGACTTAAGGTATGGAAATCCAAATTATGGAAAGATCCCTTATCTGGAAAACCTCAGGTCCCAAGCATTCTGGATAACAGATCCCATACCTGTACAAATAATGTTTGTACCTAAGAATTTGTGCCTAAGAACAATCTGTAATGTTTATAATGTACAGTATTTGTGGGGGGGGAATGATTTATATAGAATGCAAACAAATGGTTAAATCTCATTGACTTCTCATCATGCAGCAGTTCGTCACACTTTATGGCTGAGGTTTATAGAAAGAGCTGTTAGAACACAGTGTTACGCACTGAACTTTCTGTCTGGCTACACATATTGAATTTTTAATTTTTTAAAAACAATTCATAAATAATACGCAAAACTGCAAAAGCAGTTAATGAGTTATTATCTCTTTAATGGGAATTTAGCCGTTTAGATTTGGTAACTGGACAAAATATATGAAAACAGGGGAAGGGGAACGTTCAGCTTTGTTGCAGGAGTCTAGGTGTCCTGGGTCCAGAGCCGACGTGAAGCTCCATGCCTTCAGGCTACGAAATCATTCAAATGAAGGATTGTTTGGCCACCAACATGGATTTGTGCAGCAGGGAAGCAGATTTACTCTTTACTTTCAAATTCAAGTTTTTTCCCAAACTCGAACATGAAAAAAACTGAGTGTGATCATAAGGTTTTATACGTACGAAGATCGAGAAATACTTCAAAAATCACATTATAACATTCATTTGTATGGACCCAGATATTTAACAAAAATAAAAAAAATAAAATAGCTTGAATACCGGATATACACCTCCTATTGGCATATAAAACTGTGCCAAGTTTATGGAAATGTTCAAAAAGAATTTTTGACTGATAATTCCGGGTCAGTAAAACTCCAACTCCCATCAGGAGAAGAGCAGCTAGTATGGGGTTTTAAAGAATTTTATTTAGGGAAAAGCACTTCAAATGTAGAAGCATTTTATATTTGTATTGTATCTGTTTTACCCATTAATTGTTATTCTTATTGTTGTTATTGGGGAATCTCTTATCTGGAAATTTGTAGACAAGAAACCCATACCCAAAGAGTTAATTTCAAGGAAATATATATATTTATTTGAATAATTTCTTTTTTTCTCTAATAATAAGGATAATACAGGTATAGGACCCATTATCCAGAATGCTCAGGACCAAGGGTATTCCAGATAAGGGGTCTTTCCGTAATTTGGATCTTCATACCTTAAGTCTGCTAAAAAATCATTTAAACATAAATTAAACTCAATAGGATTATTTTGCATCCAATAAGGATTCATTATATTTTAGTTGGGATCAAAATCAATTATTTGCTGATAATGGAGTCTATGGGAGACAAGCTTTCCATAATTCGGAGCTTTCTGGATATCGGGTTTCCAGATAAGGGATCCCATACCTGTACCTTGTATTTGATGGTAAATAAGCTGCATGAATCCATATTGGTGGCAAAACAATCCTATTATTTCATATTTAATTGTATTTAAACTTAAGGTATGGTGATCCAAATTACAGAAAGATCTCTGATCTGGAAAACTTCAAGTACTAATAATAGATCTAATACTGCATTATTATTATTATTATTATTTTTATTATTATTAATACTACTACAACAACTACTTCTACTACTACTACTACTAATAATAATAATAATAATAGCCATTATTAACCAGGGCCCTAACATTCCAGCCACAAAACATTTGGCTGAAGGACAAAATGAAGCAACTTGGAAAAAGAAAGTGAAACTGTGAAGCCGTCAGGGCACTTTTTCCAGATATCAAATCACTGAAAATCAATTGTGACTGATCCCAACAAAGATGCAGCAGAAGGGACCTCGGATCTGACTGCTTTGCCTGACATTTCTCTATTAAGCTGGCCATACACGTGGCGATCTCACGATGTTTCGTACGACCGTCGGTCGCACGAAACATCGTCAGATCCGCCACACACCATTCAGGGCTGAATCGGCAGGTAAGGAGGTAGAAACAATAGGATTTCTACCTCCTTCTGCCGATTCAGCTCTGAAGGGAGAATTTTGGTCAGGCGCCTTCTATGGCGCCCGATCAAAATTTTCTAACTTGGCCGATCGGCGAGCCGACCGATTTCAGCAGCTTCCTGCGATATCGGTCGGCTCGCTGACATGCCATACACGCACCGATTATCGTACGAAACGAGGTTTCGTACGATAATATCGGTGCGTGTATGGCCACCTTTAGTCGATTATCAGCTCTTAACTCCCTTATCTATTACTGTAACAGCTAAGGCGCAAGCAGTAAATTATGTAAATTAAAATTAAAAAATAAGTAATTCCGTTGATATAACTACGATGATTTGTAGCAGTGGAAGCAGCCGTGCAGGGCTCTGGGGCCCACTTGCTATAGCAGATAACCGGCTAGCTATTTCAGGCTCTAAATAACTAAGGGGTCATATTTCTTCAACCTTAGAGGTCATTAATAGAAGGAAATATCCACTGACTTGCTAAGAGCAATTAGCCATTTTTGTCAGTCGTGTCCCTCAGTTCTGCGTACTGTTCATGGGAAACCAATACCTGCAATGCATTGTGGGTGCCAAAATCATAAAGAACTGAAAAAAAACATTCTTTAACTAATCAGAGCAGACACACACACACACATATGTATGTATATATATATATATGCAGTTGAAGGCACACACCTAGTGAGACAGAAGCCTGGGTGCATGTCAGAAGAATACATTAAAATGCTGATGCATACTAGGAAATAACCAGTCACTTATATTTGTGTGTACAATATATATATATATATATATATATATATATATATATAAGATTGATATATATATATAGGTATGGGAC
Organism: Xenopus tropicalis; assembly: GCF_000004195.4. NCBI lineage: Eukaryota > Metazoa > Chordata > Amphibia > Anura > Pipidae > Xenopus > Xenopus tropicalis. The sequence goes on from NC_030681.2 coordinate 19,202,752, forward strand.
CCATTATCCAGAAAGTTCTGAATTACTGAAAGATCATCTCCCATAGACTCCACTTTAATCAAATAATTCACATTTTTCTCTGTAATAATAAAACAGTACCTGTACTTGATCCCAACTAAAATATAATTACCCCTTATTGGGGCAGAACAGCCCTATTGGGTTTATTTAATGGTTAAATGATTCCCTTTTCTCTGTAATAATAAAACAGTACCTGTACTTGATCCCAACTAAGATACAATTACCCCTTATTGGGGGCAGAACAGTCCTATTGGGTTTATTTAATGGTTAAATGATTCCCTTTTCTCTGTAATAATAAAACAGTACCTGTACTTGATCCCAACTAAGATATAATTACCCCTTATTGGGGCAGAACAGCCCTATTGGGTTTATTTAATGGTTAAATTATTCCCTTTTCTCTGTAATAATAAAACAGTACCTGTACTTGATCCCAACTAAGATATAATTACCCCTTATTGGGGGCAGAACAGCCCTATTGGGTTTATTTAATGGTTAAATGATTCCCTTTTCTCTGTAATAATAAAACAGTACCTGTACTTGATCCCAACTAAGATATAATTACCCCTTATTGGGGCAGAACAGCCCTATTGGGTTTATTTAATGGTTAAATGATTCCCTTTTCTCTGTAATAATAAAACAGTACCTGTACTTGATCTCAGCTAAGGTATAATTAATCCTGATTGGAAGCAAAACAATCTGTTGGATTTATTTAATGTTTAAATAATGTTTTAGTAGACACTGTATGGAGATCCAAATTATGGAAAGATCCCTTACCCGAGAAAGCCCAGGTCCCGAGCATTCTGGAAATCAGGTCCAATATCTGTATATAATGCATTAATATCCTACAATATATATCCTTTTAAACATTGCTTAGTGATGTCATCAGTTCTAATTGGTGCTTAGTTATATATTTTCTATCACATGACATGCTAAAACTTGTATATTATAGTAAATAAAAAGAAGATATTAAATATCACCTGTATAAAAGTACTCAACTTTGGCCTTATAGGGGGTACATAATTCCCTTTATAAACAATTATTCAGTGCAGGCAGTCATGTTTTGTCTGGATAATATAAATATGCCTGGGTTTCAGAAAGCCTGGGGTCCAGACAAACCAATAGTATTGCTACATATACATTTTGCTATGATTCCCCATCATTTCTGTGTGAAGAGGTATCTTGTGACAAAACCATGTGTATAGACATAAAGGTCTGTTATATACAATCCATTATCCAGAATTCTTGCTACCTGAGGTTTTATATAACCTTGTACATCTCCATACCGTGACTGCTAAAAAAACATCTTAACATGAAAATAACCCAATAGGAATGTTTTGCCACCAATATGGATTCATGCAGTTTAGGTACCAGCAAGTACCAGCTACTGTTTTATTATTACTGAGAAAAAGTAAATCATTAAAAATTTGCATTATTTGCTGAAGAATCCTATAGAATCTATAGGAGATGGCCTTCCTGTAAAATTTCCTGGAGCTTTCTGGATAAGGGGTTTCCAGATAAGGGATCCCATATCCGTATGTATACAGTTGGAGGGGTTTTTTTGTCTTTTTTTACACCTGAACTTTTCATTTGACTGCATTAAGTTATTTCTCGCCATTATAATTACATGGGATTTACCCAGTACACTGTGCTGTTACTATGGTGATTTTTGGTTTATTTCAGCAAAAAAAAATCACCATTAATGTCACAATTTAAAACAAAAGTAATTTTTCACCTTTACATTTGGGACCCAATAATGTATTGATTTTATTGATACAGGTATGGGACCCATTATCCACAATGCTCAGGACCTGAGGTCTTCCGGATGAGGAATCTTTCCTTAACTTGGATCTCCATACCTAAGTCTACTAAAATATTATTTAAACATTAAATAAACCCAATAGGATTGATTTGCTTCAAACTGGAATTAATTATATCTTAGTTGGGATCAAGTACAGGTACTGTTTTATTATTACAGAGAAAAGGGAATCATTTAACCATTAAATAAACCCAATAGGGCTGTTCTGCCCCAATAAGGGGTAATTATATCTTAGTTGGGATCAAGTACAGGTACTGTTTTATTATTACAGAGAAAATGGAATCATTTAACCATTAAATAAACCCAATAGGACTGTTCTGCCCCAATAAGGGGTAATTATATCTTAGTTGGGATCAAGTACAGGTACTGTTTTATTATTACAGAGAAAAGGGAATCATTTAACCATTAAATAAACCCAATAGGACTGTTCTGCCCCAATAAGGGGTAATTATATCTTAGTTGGGATCAAGTACAGGTACTGTTTTATTATTACAGAGAAAAGGGAATCATTTAACCATTAAATAAACCCAATAGGACTGTTCTGCCCCAATAAGGGGTAATTATATCTTAGTTGGGATCAAGTACAGGTACTGTTTTATTATTACAAAAAAAAAGTTTTCCTTAAAAAAATTGAATTATTTGATTAAAATGGAGTCTATGGGAGATGGCCACCTGTAATTTGGAGCTTTCTGGATAATGGGTTACCTGGATCCCATACTATTAAGGCATGAGATTTCTAAGGGGATACAAATTAACCCCTTATTAAATTTGGGTCTATATCTCTAATCAAATATATTGTACTGGTATTAAATCCCTATTAGATGTTCTGGTATTAGAACACTCCAAACACAACGCTGAGTTTTCACCAGATTTGGGAGCGGTTAGTGAGTGCTCTCACCCCATTATAATTGGTCAGGGCTATGCTAAAATTGATTTTGATGCTGCAAGCTTCAGGTCCTGGGGGTTCCTGGGAATAAGGTGCCCCATACAGTCATTAGACTATCCTGCTGCTCCCTGTTGGACAGATATGCCCTGCATGCTAGAAGGCTTATCTACAAACACAAGTGTAGGTATGAATGCAGTTATTTGGCATATTAACCCCTTTGCTCCTTTCTGAATTATAACTCCAAACATCCCCTGCCTTTTGGAGGGGGCTTGGATCTGTAGTTCTTCATAAGCATCTGAGCCCCTGGTTGGAAGTAACTGTAATATGCCCTGAGTCCCAGGATGGTCAGGATTGCTCTGGCTATGCAAGAATTAGAAATACATGGGATTTACAAATAGAATTAATATAAACGTTACAGTTTCCAAGCTCACAGCCCTTCTTGTGCTTAAAGGGATACCAACATAAATATATATGATAGCATTTTAATTTCTAGGGGGGAAACTATTAACGTTTGCACATTCTGACTATAGCAAAGCTCATTTTTTTGGCAGCAATCAACTGGCAGCTTAGGTGCCATCACTGGCAACAGAGAGCAGAGGTACCAACATGATGGTCAAAACCAATGGTGGCTACCGGGGCGGGGGGCCAGGGTGCAACGGTCCCATTTGGAGTCATAGCCTGCTGATTTTGCAGGGGAGAATACTGACCTTTAATTACCAATTTGTAATGAATTCCAGATCTGTTGCTGCCTGGATGAAGTGGCCTTGCATTTTTTTAAAAAAATGTTAATCTCTGGGGGGGGGGGGGGGGTCAACTAACGCCCCCCAATTAAATTTACTGAAAACTGGCTTCTACATCCCCTGCACAGCAGTTATGGGATTTGATTTTAAAGGGGATTTAGACCAAAATAAAAAATATTGTTTAATGCAGGCTGTAAAAATTAGGCCCCGATTTGTTAAATAGCAGTAAAAATCATCTAGCCAATAAAATGGAAAGTACAGGTATGGGACCTATTATTCAGAATGCTTGGGACCTGGGGTTTTCCATATAATGGATCTTTCTGCAGTTTGGATCTCCATACCTTAAGTCTAATAAAAAACAAATATTTCAACATTAAATAAACCCAACAGGATTGTGTTGCCACCAATAAGAATTAATTGTATCTTAGCTGTGATCAAGAAAAAGGTAGTATGTAATTATTAGAGAGAAAAACAAAAACATTTTTAAATTCTGAATAATTAAATGAAGTCAATGGGAAATAGCCTTTCCATAATTCGGATAATCCAAGATAATGGATCCCATACCTGTACGTCTTAGTAAATCCAACAAGGATTCCAACTGAAAAGGACTGTTACAGTAAATGATATAACTGCTAACCAATGCAGCCAGTATGGCAGCTCCTACAAATACATTAAGGGATAATTAACCCTATGAAAAAGAAATACAGGTATGGGACCCGTTATCCTGAATACTTGGGACCAAGGGTATTCCGGATAAGGGGTCTTTACATAATTTGGATCTCTATACCTTAAGTCTACTAAAAAATCAATAAAACATTAATCAAACCCAATAGGATTGTTTTGCATCCAATAAGGATTAATTATATCTTAGTTGGGATCAAGTACAGGTACTGTTTTATTATTACAGAGAAAAGGGAATCATTTAACCATTAAATAAACCCAATAGGGCTGTTCTGCCCCCAATAAGGGGTAATTATATCTTAGTTGGGATCAAGTACAGGTACTGTTTTATTATTACAGAGAAAAAGGGAATCATTTAACCATTAAATAAACCCAATAGGGCTGTTCTGCCCCCAATAAGGGGTAATTATATCTTAGTTGGGATCAAGTACAGGTACTGTTTTATTATTACAGAGAAAAGGGAATCATTTAACCATTAAATAAACCCAATAGGGCTGTTCTGCCCCCAATAAGGGGTAATTATATCTTAGCTGGGATCAAGTACAGGTACTGTTTTATTACTACAGAGAAAAAGGAAATCAGTTTAAAAATTCTGAATTATTTGATTAAAATGGAGTCTATGGGAGACGGGCATTCCGTAATTCAGAGCTTTCTGGATAATGGGTTTCCAGATAAGGGATCCCATACCTGTATTTTAAAATGGGGGGTATTATGTCACTTGTTGCCCTGGCCCCCTCTCACAGGGGCAGACTGTCGCTGTACTACCAAAATAAAAAAAGGACAGAATGCAAAGGTGACTGTATGATTCCTGTTTTATTATAAAATAGAAGCAGGGATATTTCCATGTAGTTTATTCACATAATAAAAAGGAAAAATAAAAAGGAAAAAGGGCAGCTTGACCTGCTGAATGCAAATTTGGATAAAATGTATAATAGTATAGGGAATTGGGGGGGTCCTTCAACTCTGGTGCTTGAGTGTTGCTGAAAGTGCTATTGGATTGGGCTTGTCCATGGATAGTATCGATAAATAACATTGCCTGCCTACATATCCTTGTGGGTATACTCTGACTATGTGGCTCTGTAAATGCAGAATACACTTTGTGCATATGAGCGACTTATCTCTTTGGGCACATAAGCCCCTTCGGTTTCACTCCATCCTGCCTGGTGCCAACATCACCAGCGACTTTCCTGGAGAAGCGACTTTGTAGCAGGTTGCTGTTAAAAGCGATAACAAGCATTTGGGATAATGGTTAGATCCATCGATCTGATTGCCCATGTAGACCTGTCTGGGGCACATAGTACCATAAGCAGTTCCATCCACAGAGAGGTTGGCTCAGTATCCAGGCTAGCCAGTATTACTTGGGGTGGCCAGTGAGTTCCTGAGGATGAAGTTTTAAGAGCCAAGGTCTACCAAGTTGGATGACATGGGGTTGAGGATTGAGTCCTGCAGTGTGTGGTGGTGCATGGGGTCCGCTGCTGACACTGGGATGGCGCTAGGTCCTTGGGGGTGGCTCATCCCATGAAGAGCCTGCAGGCCGGGGTTCCCACTGAGGAGTAAGGCCGGGCTGGACGAAGTGTGGTCTGGCGTTCCCGATGGAGTTTTGTCATCATCTGAGCTCCCAAGAACTGTTTTCCCTCCATTCATCGAAGTGGACAATGGGTTGTGGCTGTTGGAGTTGGAGTTTTCATTATTTTCCCTAAATAAAGAAGAAATATTGGCTTAATAGGGACAAATACGTGGATAGGATAAGGGCAGAAAGGGCATTTGGCACCTTATGGTGGGGAACATATTGTGTAACAAACAAGGTTGTGGAAATACAAGGGTTAAAGTCTAAGAAGAGTTGGAGAAAGTCTGCTTCATGCCATCCGCCCAACAGGCATTATTTTACTGAATCGGAGCGATCATCAAGGGGGGCAACTATATGGTGGGATGGTTGGGGGCAACTATATAGTGAGGTGGGGCATCATTCAATATGACTATGTCACAGGGGTCCCTAAAAATTTCACAGTTACGGTTCCTAAATAAATGTGTCATGATCGCCATGTAGGGCTAGATCACATGCCAAAACGTTGTTTCATTAATATAAAATCAACTAAAACAACAGGTTCGGTCGCAACTGCAACGTCCTGTGTTACCTAGTAAATATGTTGCATTTTGAGTTTTCATTAAACACTTTGTTACCAAACAAATCAGCGTTTATTCTGCAGCAGGAAAATGCGGAACGCGTTACGCAATAAAGCGCATTGCGCTCCTTTTGCAGGTTATATCATTGTAATAATGTCATAATTACGGGGCCAACACGTACCACCCAGGGCAATAAAGAGGGAACATAGTATTGTTATACGAACTTTACAATGTGAGTCTGTTGGCGCTATCTGATCTCCTTACTAAATTTACTGTCAGCAAACTGCTACTTAGTCACCCTAAACTGTCACTTGTTGCTGATTCTCTTCACAAAAATATAGACCACATGTAATGCTTTTTCTGCCGTTTTGGGGAATAAAAAATTAGCTGGTTAGAGGTTTATCTATTGAAAAAATAAAAGTGAAAATAATGCGACTGAAGGAAAGGAACAGAAACGAGTTCCCTGGGCTTATTACACACAGTGTGTATATTAGGGTTACATTCCCATGGAACTGCCATATACACCCCAGGGCCTGTCCATCTAACAACCTCAGAACCCCCCAGAAAGGAACAGTAACCAATAAGAATTAAGAGATTATGGATTATGAAATTCGTATTCCAATAACACACTTAGGGGGAACCTACCTATGAACATGAAGCATTTGTAAAAAAATCCGATCTGTGCAAGGCAAACAATAAAGTCGAACAGACGCACATCCTATACATCTAATTATATACACATCCAATGGCATCGGTCGAACAATTCCCAGGTGTAAATAAAACTGTCACTTTCTGTAAATGTGACCCGAAACAGGGAATTATCCCCCCCCCATACTGTAAATGTAAAATTCTTTGGAAAAGTCCAGTTTTTAAAAAATAACATTTTGCCCAATGAAACACAACGTAATTCAATAACAATTACAGTAACAAATAACGTTAAAACCACTGACAATGTGTAATAAATATATATTGGGCAGTTGCGTAAAAGTGCATTTAATTTATAATGAAAACTTGTATTTTTGGGTTTATATTCCATTTAAATACAATATACTTCTGTATACATATTATCTCGTTAAAGCTAGACCTGTTTCACTTCAGGTCACCCCCCAGCAATGAATCCTGTCATATATGAACTGCATTGGAAGGGGTGAGGGGGGGGAACATGAGTCCAAAACACTCACCGAATCTAAAAATATCCCTATTGGTATCAGCGCCCTGACTGGCAACAACTTTCCCACTGACACTAGTGAGAGTGACTGCCCTTTGCTTTCCCCCCAAATCCTTAGAGAGCTGAATGTGACAAGTCAAACAGGTGGCCTATTTATTACCTACAGTTATTGCAGCCCATTCAGCATTCTGTAGTTTAATTGCGTCATTTTAATAAATAACATAGCGCATTGGAGCGTCAAAAGCCCAGAGACTGTTTATTTATTTACTGTGTTTACAAATATTTAATTATGACTATTTCTAATTGTGAATTATGTCGTATATTTATTAAACATAAAAAGGATTCTCTATAACATTATTTATAAAAGCTCCTAAGGTTTATTCAAATGAAAAAAACATTTTCAGTAATTTCGTGAATTGTCTTATTTCGTATTTATTTACTTATTTATTTATTTAGCATTTTTCTACGATCTACCATCAATAGTCGCTTGTATTATTGTGCTTATTCCCCAGCCTGTATCTTAACCAGCTGGCAACACATGTAACTTTTCTATCTGATACATTGTTTTCCCATAAACTTCGTATTAAATATCAAGGAAGTGTAACCAGATGATTTACAAAAAATAAAAAAAAATCGGATTAATTCATTTAAAACCCATGATTCTATAGATACATAAAAGGGTAATAATGAAGGCTCTAAAAAATATTATTTCAACAATAATTCATTCAGTGGAAACGGGAAAATCATTATATCCCAGCTGAGTTTGTGCTACGCAAGGCAGTTGGGTATTTGGTTACAGCGATTGCATTCGATCAGAAGGAGATCGTATACCGCAAAATAAAGGAATAAAAATAGAATAAATAAAAGCGTAAAACAACAAAAAAGTAAAACGGTGTCGCTGCTGCCGAGCCATATTTATTCTCGAAAAACAAATATATATATATATACTAGCCCAGTATGGTAAGATCTAGTTTTACAAATGCTGTCAGTTTTAGTTATTTTATATTATTTGCAGTTTTAGTTTTAAACGATGTGTATTTGTTTTAGCAATTATTTATATTTATCTGCTGTAAACAATACACATTGGCGAAATGTTTTTTAGATCGCTTTAACAGAATGTTATACTGATTAGATCTAGATAAATATATATACATATTTTATTAAAGCGATATATATATATTTCATGAAAGGCATTAACCAATCATTAATTACAGCGATTTGACCAAAGTCAAATAATTACATAGTGCAGACAGGCCCATCACTATAATGACCGACATTTTGGATATACAGTTACCCCTGGGTGCTACAGGAGTACAGGAGCCTTTTTTTTTAATAAATAAAATATATTATATAATAAGTGGAATTAATCCAGTCAAATGCTGTGCTGCTACATTGTTTCAGGAGACAGAAGCAGCAGTTCAGCAGATTATTCTTTCAGTTGCAATTTACAATCGCAAATACATTTGAAAATCACTGAAAATGTTTATTGCATGACTTTTGAGAAGTTTAAGATATAGGTTTTATTCTTATGTCACTGGGCTAAATTGTATTTTTATGTTTACATGCCATTAAAAGATGTGAATGACGTTAACTTCACCAATTACTGACATTTTCTATATATAAATATCATAGGAAATCCTCCATGTTCCATAGATGTAAGGAGATATATAGTGCATGTTGTTATATTGTAGCCTTATAATTATGAGTGACCCAATGTTGCACAAATGATCTGAGAGACAAGTAACTGCCCCAGGAGTCCCAACTAAAGAAGGGAGTTCACATTATTATCTGTCCCCTTGTGCATATGTGGCCTGACCCATTGGGTGACATGGTGAGAGTCCAGGCCACAGTCATTAGGAACCTTTAGTGTTCAGGTGAGACATGTAGATCCCTATGACAGTATCTGGCACTCCTGGCAGAGGGGTAGGATGTTGGGGTTCAGGGGTTTGCATGGATCCTGATTCATAGAGAAAGATGGTATGTAAAGGGGCAGCAGAGCCAAGGGAGTAGGTGGTGGGGGTGTCTGTGTGTAGATTCTGCCTTATTCGGTATTGCTATATAGTATGGGGTGGTTCTGGTTGGGTAAACTGCTAGGCCCACATTAAGCATTGCCTCAGCCCAGTCATACTGCTGTAATACAGACACAGGCTAAACTGGGGGGGGGGGGGGGGGGCACATCATGGGTAGGATAGGGGTTATATTTTACACCTGATTCAGTTTAACAATATGACATTTTGTACTATTTGCACCCAAGGGTGACATGCAGGGGATAGTTATACAGGCCATGCAATACCTAATACATATCCCTATAGGCAGGCCTATCTGTCAGTTACTGTGCTGCTATGCACTGTGAATTTAGCTGTCATATAAACTATAGTTATTTAAGATGCCTGGATTATTTCAAGTGCAGAGGACAATGTTTTGAAGACAATTTAAACACAATATTTTCCTATTATCACTCTGGATTCGTGTGTGTGTGTGTGGGTTATTTATTAAGCACTGCTATAATATGTGGCTTTAGTTTAACGTTATATGCGGGGTATATAGCGGGGAAATAGCGCATTTGGGCCCTGAGATAGGGCCCCTAAAGCTTCTGCCACTTTATGTCCTGGCACATATATATGCTTTAAGTGGATGTGTGTTACACTGGTACCCCCTGGCACATCGGTGTGTGTGTGTGTGTGGTACATTGTGTTGCTATATGAGTGCTGCATGGTGCGATTTTCTGACTGTCACTCTCAGTCCTGGCACACATGGGTAATATAAAGAGCACTGTACATGCCCTGGGTTGGCATTTTGTGCCCTGGGACATTCATGTTGCTGGCACATATGCATGATACCAATGCCTGGCACACATGGGTAATATAAAGAGCACTGTACATGCCCTGGGTTGGCATTTTGTGCCCTGGGACATTCATGTTGCTGGCACACATGCATGATACCAATGCCTGGCACACGTACATGGCACAATTGTCACTCCTCTCTCTCACACACACAAAATGTAAGTGGAACCCTGTGCCCCGGTGACTGGGCAGGCGTGTAGGACCCTGGCACCCACTGGGTGCCTATGGCAAGACAAATCGGTGGGTACTTACTCGTACCTTTCCTTGGCCTCGGCCGCTCTGTCCCTCTGCCTCCTGTTTTTGAACCAGTTGCTGACCTGAGTCGTGGTGAGTCCGGTGGCCTCGGCCAATTCCCTCTTTTCCCTGGGCGAGGGGTAGGGGTTGTGGGCATACCATTCTCTCAGTACGCTCCGGCTCTTCTCCTTGAAGCAGTAACTGGTCTCTTCCCCGTCCCAAATGGACCGGGGTAAGGGGAACTTTCTGCGTACCCTGTACTTGCCCACTGCCCCCAGGGGGCGCCCCCGGAGCTTCTCCGCCTCAATGTAATGCGCCTTCAGCCACAACTGCTGCAACTTGGGGTGATTGTGCGGGGAGAACTGGTGCCCCTCCAGAATCTTATACAGCTCCCTGAAATTGCCCCTGTGGAACGCCACCACGGCCTTGGCCTTCAGCACACTTTCGTTCTTATGGAGGTGCTCGCAGGCCGGCAGGGACCAGAGGAAGCGCCCCAGCCTCTCTATATTGCCGCCCTGCTGGAGCACCTCGCACACACACGCCACTTGCTCCTGGGTGAAGCCAAAAGTCGGAAGCATCGACATGATCCTGGCTGGGGCCCCCTGCTGCTCCCCCCTACAGCTATAATCATCCAGTTCCGAAGGAATCTGCCCCCTCAGACCAATCCACAAGCCATGGGACCGGGGAAACTTTCTCCTTTTCGCAGAAACTTTTCTCCGACGTTAAAGTTTCGCTTTTGCCCTCCGCGCCGTTCCTGCTCGACTCCGCTCCGCCGACTTCTCTTGTGGGCGCCGCAGGGACTTCGCAGCGGTGCGGCGGATAATAGGCCAGTAAAAGTCTGCGCACCCGTTGTCTGGCTGCCTTTTTTAATAATATTATTCTAAACTGGCATGAAAAATGATTGTGCGCGCTGTGATTGGTCGGATATCTGACCCGGGGACTGCGAGGATAAGACAACAGTTTTAGTCAAATTAATTGCCATGGTAACCCTGTCAGTCAGGGGAAACCCGATCTGCTAGGGGGAGGCTCCCGGGCTGGCTTGACAGATTGCTCCTTACACTGAGAGGCAGCCTTGGAGCTGAAATATTAGCAAAAGATTTTCTTTCCTCGCTTTGATTGATGCAGCAGTGAGTCAGGGCGCAGGGTGGGGGAGTGACAGGAGGGGGGCGCTGTAATACTGTCAGGCCCAAAGCCTACTCACCCTGGGGGGGGGGGGGCAATGAAACTGAGGTGTGACAGGCGTGTGATCCCTCATTGGCCTCTTTATAATAATGATGATTGTTTATTTGCACAGCTCGCTGTTGGGCAGTAGGGGGGGGCAATACACACGGAGCTTTAAACATTGGTCCTACAGCTGTTGCTGAACTACAACTGCCAACCTGAAAACAAGTCTCCTTTCTTATAAAACTATAAACTCCTGGGGTCAGTTTGCTCCTCTCTTGACTTTATAACAGGGAAAAACACTTAAATGTTGCTATTCTGTCAGGCCCAAAGTCTGCTTCAGTTTAAAAAATATATGGTGGTGTTTTGTATTTCTGCTGGGGGACTGGGGGGATAATTTCTCTCTCTATTTCTGTCTGTCTGTCTGTCTGTCTGCTGTTTATTTCTCCCTCTTTATTAATAATAGTAACATATCTCCTATCTCAATATACATCTGTCTTGCGCTTACCTATCTTTGTATGTCATCTATGTATCGTATATGATTTATTTCTTATATCTATTTATTGCATAATCCCTGTCTATTGATTTCTCTCTTGTGCTCTTACTATTTATTATGTATCTATCTATCTATCTATCTATCTATCTATCTATCTATCTATCTATCTATCTATCTATCTACTATCTGTATCTATGAAGCATCTAGGTATGTCATCTATGTATCATATATGATTTCTTTCTAATATTTTATTTATTGCATAATCCCTCTGTCTATTGGTTTCTTTCGTGTGCCCTTACTATCATCTATCTATTAATCTTTCATCTATCTATCTATCTATCTATCTATCTATCTATCTATCTATCTATCATCTATCTATCTATCTATCTATCTATCTATCTATCTATCATTATCTATCTATCTATCTATCTATCTATCTATCTATCTATCTATCTATCTATCTATCTATCTATCATCATCATCATCTATCTATCTTTCTATCTATCATCTATGTAATCGATCTATTATCTATCATCTATCTATCTATCTATTTAACCTGTCATCTACCATATGTATCTATTAATCATCTATCTGTTGGTAAAAGACCATGCCTCATAGCCTATAGGCTGTATACAAGTTAGTGCCTTTGACATACACACTGTAGATCCCCCACTAGTGAGATGTAAAACATATCTACACATATCTTTACTCCTACAAAACACCCACAAACCTTAGGTAAGCTGGCAAGGGGTGGGGGGTGGGGGGGTGGGGGAGAGGATGAACATATGAGCAAATATTCATAATATACAATGTTTGCTTTCATTTTCCCTAAATTATATTACACTGTTCAAAGCTATTTGTTAATTGGTTGCTATTTGAAATTGCGCTTATGCACTTTAGCACCTATGTTAGCAAATCTGTGAGAGTACAAGTACATACCCCACAGGCTGGGGATGATGCTTTCTTGTACCTGTGGTACTGGTTTCCAGCAGGGTAGGAACATTCTACATAAACATATTTATACCCTACTCAGGAAGGCCATTTATTTTATGCAGAAAGAGGCATTGACAACTCTACCCATTAGTGGCATTTGCAGTACAAGCAGTGACCTGGGGTTTCGGAGGAGTAAATTTCCAGAACAGAAAAGTGTGTAGGGGGGAGGGGGGGGGGTCTCCATGCAGAAAGGACAGGGGCTCTATCTAAGGGGGAGAATGCAGCCTAAGAGGACACTGCCCAATGCACTGCAACTGTGAGAGCAGATTGGGTAGTGTGTTAGTCTTATCTTATTATAGTGGAAAAACATTTTTTAAGACAATATAATTCCAGGTTAACTTCCCCTTTAATCATAAGTACCCAGGGGAATATTGCATGTTTTGGCCTATATTCAATGAAAGAAAACAAAGTTCAAAACTAACGAGCAGTCTGTGAGGTTTTGGGAAAACAGGAGGATTTCAGACCACAGGAGTTTTTTTCAGGTGAGACCAATCCATAATCACTTGGCTGGCAAACAGCCGACTGACACCTGCGCACTAGAAACGCAGAAATGCGTCTCATTTACTAAACACAGCATATACTTTTTATCTGCATTTAGAAAAAAATATTTTTTTGGCTTTACTTTCCCTTTTAATAAAAAGAAAGTGCACCGATTTGGGGGACAGTTCCAAACCAAGGCTGGTAAGGCTGCTCCACTGAAGCATTTACTGCTGGGTACCAGTCATTCAAGACATTAATTGTTGGTTGTAAAATGCCTTTGCACATAAGTGAATAAAGCCCCAGTAACCCTATCCCTCTTTCACTGAGGGAAACTCCATCTGCTCACAGAACCTATATTAGAGAGGGCGACTTGCCTGTTTGCGACTCAGTGGTGCCAGATGGACGCTGAACTCCTGTAGAAGCCAGGGTGATACCCCATGGTAAGTGCTGGCAATGGGCATCTGACTATGGGTGGGATATGGGGTAAATTATTTATAAATAACATCTAGAACTCTTTAACATAATATGTCATTTTACCAAGGTCATTTTAACCCAGCTCCATTGAAGAGTGAAAATGTTAGATTCTTCTTCATACATTTGTTAGAAATCTTAACAGCCCAAGGCAGCCTTAATTATGATTAAAGGGGAAGTTAACCTGGAATTATCTTGTGCTCTAAGCGACATTTGCTTCCCTAATCTTTTGTAGGTTTCAAATGATTTACATTTGATTACAGCCATCTCCAACTATGATGTGAGGCGCAATGCAGTCGCAATGCCAAGCGCACTAGTTTGCCATACATTAATTGCCCGTACCCATCTTTTCTTGCACCTAAGTGCAAGTGTTTAGGGTGCCCTGTACTTTACCCCTGCCATCAACCAGGCAGAAAGAATAAGGCCCACCCTGTGCAATTATTATTTCCCAAAATTGTGAGATTTGAGGGGCACAAATAGTTTCCCCCCCCCCCATAATTCCACTTTAATATAAGGCAGGCCTGGACCAGGCTGCAGAAATGACCTTGATCGTTGTGGGAGGCAGAGTGAATAAGGCCCTTTCTTTGTGTATGTATTTTATTTGTAGCCCCCTTAAGGTTTCCAGAAAATTGCTCTTGTTCTGATTAAATCATATAGGATTGATTTCAGCTCAGACCCCATACCATCTGTTTAAACGCCAATGCAATTAGCTTTTTATGTTGTTCATCATGCAGATGAACTTATCATTAGGACTTGGGGCGGAACAGTACATACAATTCTGTAAGAATGAGATATAAAAAAAGGAAAATGAAAATGTCAAGCTATTCGATTTGCTTTATTTTGGTGGTGGGAGTTGGGAGGTTTTTTTGTCTGCAATTTGAAACTGAAATACCGTTTTCTATTGATATATAATAGAGAAAGACCTTATTGTGCCTGTGTTGTAGGGCTGCTGTATGAAACCAAAGGTACAGCAGAGAAATGATACAGCTTAATAGAAACAGACCTCAGCCCCAGAGATGCTATATAAGCAGAGCAGGCTGCCCCTCAGCCCCAAACAGCTGGTACCAAGGGTGCTTTCCCAGAATTCCCAGAGTGCACTGTCAAACACAGTTACATTTAAGCAGGACGCTATAACACACACTGGGGTGCAAATAGGGGCAGTTTCCTTGGACCCTGCACCCTGCAAAGAGCAGCAACTGTTGGTATTAGGGGTTACAAGTATAGTAGGGCATGGGCAAGATGGGGACAGTGCCACTTGATATCAGTTTGACTTAACCTACAATTGTTTTAAACGGGTTGGGGTTAGTGGGGGGGAAAGGTGAAGGTGTAATTAAAAAATAAAGGAATGTTATATATAACAAACCATTCGGATTTAGAGAGGATTAAGCGCAAGGTAAATTGCTGCCATTAAAAGACAAAAATGGAGTTGGAGGAAGAATTTTGAACTCTGTTTGCCCCACATCGGTTCTGGTCCAATTACATGGGACGAATCAGTGTGTGGCACTGGCTACTAGCGCTCTAAAGTGCAAATATGCAAGGGTACCTTACAGAGTTAAGTAAATCGGTCGCATAGACAAATAAGTACTACTACTGATATAGTTATAGTTACAAATGTTGAAAAAAGATCCATCAAGTTTAACCCTTCAAAGTAAACCCAATGATAATGTAAAGCTATGTGCATCAGGGGATGTTACGGGTAGTATATGCACCCAATGGTGATCGCTGGTAAATTGAGCGATTAGAGCGCACAGGCAGATACATGAGCAGCACAGCGCTTTGGTCAGTCACAGCGCCAGAAGCCGGTAGTTTGTTGGGTTACACTATACCAACCGGATATATACAGTTACACTGGCATAGTACAGTAATTAGTCTGTATGTATTTATAAGTTTTAAATCCTCTCTCTTGTTTATCCGCCTGTCTCTCCTTCCATCTGTATGCAATTCGCTCTAGCTGCCTATCTGTAGCTCTGTGCGCCTGTCTCTGTAGCTCTGTGCGCCTGTCTCTGTAGCTCTGTGCGCCTGTCTCTGTAGCTCTGTGCGCCTGTCTCTGTAGCTCTGTGCGCCTGTCTCTGTAGTTCTGTGCGCCTGTCGCAGTAACTCTGTGCGCCTGTATCTGTAGTTCTGTGCGCCTGTCTCTGTAGCTCTGTGCGCCTGTCTCTGTAGCTCTGTGCGCCTGTCTCTGTAGCTCTGTGCGCCTGTCTCTGTAGCTCTGTGCGCCTGTCTCTGTAGCTCTGTGCGCTTGTAAGTGACTGACCTTATGTAAGTGCGGAGAGATGCGCTGGGGCACATAGGATAGAAATACCCGCAGATTTAGCGCAGGGTCAGGGGTCTAGGAACTGCTTGGGGGCGTGTGAGAGAGAGGCAGATCAGTGCCAGGGCGGCCGGGCAGGGGTAGGGGGAGCCCGGACAGGGGTAGGGGGAGCCCGGGCAGGGGTAGGGGGAGCCCGGACAGGGGCAGGGGGAGCCCGGTCTCTCGGGCCGTTAAGTAGGATCAGGTGTCTGTGGATCCTGAGACATTGCGCCTCCAACGCTTTTTCGCCGCCTTGAGCGCTCAGTATTGGAGCCCGGAGGGTACTCTCACCGCACTCTGTCTGCTTCAACTAAGCCGTGGATGTCAGCTGGTCTGTCTCCGTCTGGGAATAGGTATCGATAGAGTCTGCGATTTTCTCTTGCTTCTGGAACCTACACATGCGTGCCCTGGTAAGTGAGGCAGGTAGGTATATGTTAGTGAGGCAGGTAGGTATATGTTAGTGAGGCAGGTAGGTATATGTTAGTGAGGCAGGAAGGTATATGAGAAGTGGATATAGCCATAGAGGTAGGTATATATTAGTGAGATATTCAGGTATGTGTTGGTGAGAGAGGTAGGTATATATGTTAGTGACAGAGGTGGGTTAGTGAGATGGATATGTATGTGTTATTGAGAGAGGTAGGTATACATTGCTGTTTATGTGAAGTTTAGCGCTTGAACCGCTTTCATTTCGCGCAGAGAATGCGTAGGATCCAGTTGTGGGCGCTAAGCCTGCATGGCCTGTAATATCAGTTCTTATACAATCCTATCCTGGTTTTATTCCTGCCAGAAACGGTTCTAATGATTTGCTGATCTGAAATATATTTTCCTTTCCCTGCGGTTATCCTACAACGAACTTACCCTACTAAACTCACCTATATTTTCCTTTTAATTTCAGCCTTTGGTATTAGATATACAGAACAGCAGCAGTCGCTACTCCTCCAACAAATCAGCGATTCGCGTCGCATTTGGATACAGCCCACCTTGCTGTGTGTTATCGCACACGGATTGCCCCTCGGGTCTCAATTTTGAATGGGAATATTTCGGAGGGTAGGAAGAGGTTTGTCACTTCACATAGATTTATCACTAAAGAGGTAATCGAACGATAAATCATCTCATATCGGGGAAACAATTAGCCGGTCAGGATCTATGACACCCAGTTCTAAAATATCTGTTTGACCCCCATCTGACAAGCACAGCTGGTCGGGTGTAATTAGAATCGCTGTAAATTGTCGCTTTTATCCAAATACAAGTGGGGTACAAGTATGGTTAAACCCCTTATTATAACCCTTTATAACCTTATAATGTTCACTTTTGTGTATCCAAAGAAAATGAATTCATTACTAAGTTAATTAAACGAACCTTTTGTTTTAAAAGACCTTTTGATCTGCTAAATTTGATTTACTGAGCACACAACATTGTTGGGAGTCTTTTTGGTCCATTTAAAAAGCATTTATTTTATGGCTCCAAACAAAATGGGACCTGTTAGTTGTTTCTTCGTCCCCCCTTGGTTTCCCCTAGTTGTGTATAGCAGCAATGCCAAATCTTCTGTTACTAAACACACAGGGCTGAAATAAATGAAGGTGCTTTGCTATTTATTGCTGACCCCAGCTAACTCGCCCTGCCAGCTATTCATAATAAGTCCTAGTTAATGGGTCAGCTCTGGGGAATGGGCCTGTTTGTCAATAACCATTTGCAAAATACTAGTAGCCCCAGTGTATACTCTCACTTGGAATATGGCTTTACCAGCATAGAGTTGCTGAAATGTGCCCCCCCCCCCTGGAAATGTTTTTTTTTTCTTTAAATAAATATTTATCTATTTTATTTTTATACACTTTTAATTAAAGCTGGCAGTTTTCTGTTACACAATATTAATAAAATGACATATTTTTAAACAGATGTGGAATTGTTTGCTTTCCTTGCTAAAATGTCTTAATGTCTCTATTAATCCTAAAAAGAACTGTCAAGAAATTAACTCCTCCTGTGATGTAAATTGTGATGTAAACTGTGGGTTAATTTTAAATGGAAGGGCTCATTTACCAACCCCGCTAGAGTGCCAAGGGGTGCCCCCTCGCTGCCCACTTGTGCTTGTACCATTTGTAGATGTAAAGCACACAGAAGCATGGAAGCTCTATATTTACCACCATAGCCAGGCTTATTAACGACTAGGGATGTCCCATAGGATGACCATATGCTGCCTATCTCTTACTCTGTGGGCCCTGCTGCCCTGTATGCAACTCTAGGAAGGGCAATGAGAGCACAAAGATTGAATGGGGCAAGAACAAAGCGCAAAAATCTTTTTTTTTTATTTTTAAATCTTGCCCCATCTATTATAAATGAATCCCAGAATCTCTGACCAATGTGGTCAGAAAGCTCTGTTACAAATCTCAGCCATAAAGCACACCACAAATGCTGTCATGCCAATGAAGGAAATAGACTATTTTGCTTGCACTTCTTTATGGAAACACAAACTTGACTAACATTTTTTACATTGTAAGTACATTCTTTTGTATTATAACGCTTCTTTTACTTGCACAAAGCCCCAGACCCACTAAAGGGCAATATTAGCTCATATTTTAATGCATTTTAATAAATGTACAAATTAGGAAACATGAACTTATTTACTAAGGAATCATGAGGAAATGTTCTGGCCCATATGCACCTTTCATATCCATTGCTGTAAATGTTTTATATAAACCTTAACAACGCTGGTATTTCAAATGAAATGTACCTGCAAAGCATTATGGGCCGGTAAAGTTAAACAGTGTCGGACTGGGATGCCAGTAGCCCACCATAAAACCTTAGACCATGGGCCCACCATCCAAACTAGGTCTCATCTACTTCTTACTCAGTCTCTATATTTTCCTAGTTTTTTAACTTTTACATACTATCATTTATTCTTCTATATATTTAGTTGCTTTGTTCCCATAGAAAAATAAGTAATGTCCATGGATTAGGCCAAATGGCTAGAAGCACTGACACCTGGGCCCACCTGGTATTTTCCTGGAATCCCTGTGGGCCAGTCCGACACTGAAGTTAATGGACAACATTAAAAAGTCCCTATCCTGCAGTTCCACCAACTTCTTGTTTGTTCTTAAGTATCCCCTGTGCCACCCTGGGTGGGTACAGGAATAGACTGGGGATTAATGTACTATGCCTGCACCCAGCTTGGATCTGCACAGGGTATATAGCTGGCATCAGGCAATATTTAGTGATGGCTCACTATCCAGGAAAGGACACAGTGCCAATTTGCTTTTAAGGATGAAGACACACTGAGCTACTAGTAGCAGCTACTTTTTAATGGCTACTAAACTCCAGAAAATACCCTGCCATAGACAATACTAAGAATTGCCTCTGCTAAAACACACGATGAGACAGTAAATGATCAGCATTGTCTCTTTTAGTAGCCACAACAAGTAGCTGCTACTAGTAGCTCCGTGTGTCTTCACCCTTACATAAGCAAAAAAGTGTCTGCACACTCAAAAATTGCAAAAGAAAACAACATTTTATTAAATACAAAACATAGAAGATAAAGCCCATGGGCCCATGAGCCCAACACGTTTCAACCCAATAATGGGTTTTCATCAGGGGCAAAAAAGTTAAAAAAAAGGGGCAGGACAGAACTTTTTTGCCCCTGATGAAGACCCATTATTGTTGTCTAATAGACAACCCTGAGCTCATAGTCTCTCACACATGCTCCTATGGGCACATACACTAAAGCACACATACCATCCCACACACATGAGGTCTATGGATGAGTTCTTTAACAAGCAGAATATCCAAGGCTATTGTGATACTAATATCTACAGTTAGTATTAGTGGTTGTATATATAGTTTATGTATGTGAGTGTATAGATAGGTAAGTATAGGTTGTGGGTGCTGGGTTTACTTGGATGGGTTGAACTTGATGGACTCTGGTCTTTTTTCAACCCTATGTAACTATGTAACTAACTATAACTATGTAACATCCCAGTTAACTATTGCAGAAGATGTAAATCCAACATTTTTACAATTTTCCCTAATGGAAGTAAATGTAATTCTAAGTTCTGAAACATTTTGCGTTGTATGTGGTTTTCAAGCCATTAGTAAATGTGTTTGCCACTAAAAGCACTAGTTACTAGTTCTCTGCACTGCTGGTTCCAACTCATGAAACAATGTAGCAGATAGAGAAAAGCGGCAGAACGTCAGATACTTATTAAGCAATCGCATTAAAGAAATTGTTGCAAAAACCGTTTAAAATTTAGAATATATTTCTTGGAAAGCTAGAATTTTAACATCTCCATCGGTTGAGAAAACATTTTTGGTAGGTTTACTTCCCCTCAAAACGATAAACTACCAGTTATTAATGGTTTCTATTCTAGTGGGACAAGAAACTAAATATAACATAGAATCCAAACAACTGAAATCCGTAACAAATCGTAATTATAAATCCGGGTGGATACTGGATAGAAGCATGGAGCATCGCGTTGGGAAAGCAGGCTGATAAAACTACAAAACGACACCCCCTCTCTCTCAAGTAGCCTTGGTACTGTCCGAATGTTATAAAGCGCAAAGGGCAGCACCAATAGGAGCACCTGGGGGGCTTCCCAGCTCCCAGCAGCGATCCGGCAGTGTTTGGAAACATTTTACTCCCAGAGATGTCGCTAATGAGAGAGCTGAGCCCGGGGGGAGGCTGAGCAAAGGCTCTTTCTTTCCGAACGCGGTGAATAGCGATCGGGTTACTTATAATTAGTGCCCAGTGATTCCCTGCCTCCCCTGCTTATCAATGTCCCGGCCCAGCTCTCAGCACAAGGGCTAAGTAGCGCTGCTGGGGAGCCTAACGCACTCCCCGCCCACCCCACTGAGCCCCCTGCCAGTCTGCTCTCTCTGCTCCCCTCAGGCTGGCTCTCTGTCTCTAAATATCGGTATATACTGCACTACAGCAAGTATCCGGCTGGAAATGCGGGTAAGGAGACAACTGTTTTCTGTTGTGTTCCAAAGTTCAATATGTAACTAGCAAGGGAGGTTGTAGTAACTGTGTATAAGTGTCTATTATACATAAGTATGTCTGAAAGGTATAGCAAATTAATATCTATTGGTATTATCTATCTATCTATCTATCTATCTATCTATCTATCTATCTTTCTATCTATCTATCTATCTTTCTATCTATCATCTATCTATCTATCTATCTATCTATCTATCTTTCTATCTATCATCTATCTATCTGTCTATCTATCTATCTATCTATCTTTCTATCTATCATCTATCTATCTATCTATCTATCTATCATCTATCTATCTATCTATCTATCTATCTATCTATCATCTATCTATCTATCTATCTATCATCTATCTATCATCATCATCTATCAATCTATCTATCTATCTATCTATCTATCTATCTATCTATCTTTCTATCATCTATCTATCTATCATCTATCTATCTATCTATCATCTATCTATCTATCTATCTATCTATCTATCTATCTATCTATCATCATCTATCAATCTATCTATCTATCTATCTATCTATCTATCTATCTATCTATCTTTCTATCTATCATCTATCTATCTATCTATCTATCTATCTATCATCATCTATCAATCTATCAATCTATCTATCTATCTATCTATCTATCTATCTATCTATCTATCTATCTATCTATCTTTCTATCTATCTATCTATCTATCTATCTATCTATCTATCTATCTATCATCTATCTATCTATCATCTATCTATCTATCTATCTATCTATCTATCATCTATCAATCTATCTATCTATCTATCTATCTATCTATCTATCTATCTATCTATCTTTCTATCTATCATCTATCTATCTATCTATCTATCATCATCTATCAATCTATCTATCTATCTATCTATCTATCTATCTATCTATCTATCTATCTATCTATCTACCAACCATCTATCTATTATCTATCTATCTATCATCTTTCTATCTAACTATCTATCAATCTCTCTATCATCTATCTATCTAATCAGGCTTTATATGTAAATCTATATACCAGTCTTCTATATATCTATCCTTTTCTGTATATCCATCTATTTATCTAACTGCCTACCTATTTGTCTGTTTCATTTGTTTTCTTTTGTTTGAAGGATGTTCCTAGAAGGAACAATAGCTATCAAAGCTATCCATATCTATTTAGCTATCATCTATCTATTTCTTTGTTTCACCTGTTTTTGGGTGAAGACACACAGAGCTAATGGTAGCAGCTACTTGTCGTGGCTACTAAATAGACAATGCTGATCATTTACTGATAACTGTCTCTACGTGTGTTTTTACAGAGGCAATTCTCAGTATTGTGTATGGCAGGGTATATTCTGGCATTTAGTAGCCGTGAAAAAGTAGATGCTACTAAGTAGCTCCGTCTGTCTTCACCCTTAATGATGTATCTAGAAGGAATTATCTATATCATATCTATTATATCTCTCAAAAGTCTATCTATCTAATCTATTCATAAATCTGTAATTCAGGCATCTATAAATCTAATCTTTGTATTTTATCTTTAGAAGGAATTATATCTATTATATCTATCAAATGTCTATCTATCTGGCTGTCTTTCTATCTATTTGTCTAATTCATCTGCTCTTTTTGTCTAAAGGCTGTATATAGAAGAAATCTTTATGTATATATCCATCAGAGTTTTGAAAGTGATACAATGCATCCACATCCATAAAATAAACTCCCTGGTATTTCTTTATACTTTTCGGGGAAATGTTCGTCGGGTCAGAAGTGAATTAGTTCAGAAATATTATTCTCCCTTGTTTGCTTTAATAAACCTGTCCGTGTTTCGGTAAGGAAAAGAAACCTTAAATGAAAAAGAGAATACTTGCCTAAATCTTCCAGTCTTGTGGGAGTTATACAGTTTATAAATTAATGTATTTACTATAAAACAGACGCACACGGAGAGGGTTAAGGATTTACCGAGGATAATGGTGCAAGAACCAGAAATTCAACACCAAAATGTCTATTTTCTTATGTCAGGGTTATTATTTACGTTCGCAGATTGAGATTCTTGTGAAATTAGTGAAACTGTGGGAACTGCATTAATCATTTTCTTGTTCTCTATTTTTATCAGCAGACAGAGCAGGAATAATTATTTAACCATCGTTTTAATTGGAATGACCTGCGTCTGTGCACACACCGCGCTCTCAGTAAATGGCTTCACACTGAAAGAGATTAAGTGATTAATTACACTGTTGATACCTAATGCCTTTAATATGCCCTAGTGCTACCATGGTTATCTTCCGGGGAAGACATACCGAGACATAATATACCAACACAACCTTAGGCTACAGAGCTGCCTGCACGGGAAAGTCTACTCTCCTATTCATGGTCTCTGCTGATATCTCTAAGGTGTTTAACTCCTTCTCTGCCACCAGTATAACATGACACCTGCCCAGAAGGGTAAATGTTAAAAGGAAAATTCCTATGAATATATCAAAGAAAACAAAATATCTCTGACATTTACAGGGGATTAATTGTATTAAGGAAAGGTTATGTAAATGTATTGCCTCGGTGATGTAGATGTGTAAACATGAATAGTAAAAAAAATAATAGTGTGCGGTGACCAACTGTGACTTGAGTGATAAACTAAAATTTGATGCCAAGAAATGTGAACAACTTAGTTACTGAGGATGCTGGGAGCTGTACTTTGCATCACGTCAATGGCTTTAAATGGGATATTTCCCTTAAAGAGGTACTTCAACATTAAATTAACTTTTACTCTGATGTAGACATTGCAATTGCTCTTTATTTTTTAATTTTTTATGGTTTTCAGTTATTTTGCTTTATGTTCAGCAGCTTTCCAGTTTGGTATGTTCAGCAGTTATATGGTTGCTAGGGTCTTACTTACAACAGCAACGAGGCAGTAGTTTGAATGAGAGACTAGAATATGAATAGGACAGGGGCTTTATAGGAAGTGTAGCTAATAAAAGTAACAATAACATTGTAGCTTTATAGACTAATAGATATTGGCCCCATTTAAAAGCTGGAAAGAGGAAGACAAATCATTCAAAAACTATAAAAAAAATAAATAATGAAGACCAATTGCAATACTGCTAGAAATAGGACCTTCTGTAACATACTTAAAGGTAATTTAAAGGTGAACCACTTAATTAAGTGGTTGTTAGGTCTAGGGCCCTGATCAGGGCCCTTGTTAGCTAATAACAAAATACAGATATAAGGAAAGAATAGCTGTATCAGTCATTTCCAGTAGTTCTATGATTATATTGGAGAGCAAATAAGCACTTTGCCCAAATCTCCCCCAAACTAATGTTCAGGCTGAGCCCCCCCCACTGCTTTGGAGCCCCCAGTCAGGGAACACAGCCTTGATTGGTGTGTGAAGTGGAAAGTTGCAATGCTGGGAAGTGACATCGATAATGCAAGAGAATCATCTTTAATTACAGCAAAGGTTGTTGGGATATAAGTAATTGCTTCTAACACATAGTAGCCAAACAGAAAAGAGAATATTGGTCTGTCATGTAATAAAGTTGGCCATATGTGGGCTGCTATTGGCTGCCGACTTATTAGGGTATACATTGGAAGAGTATAGCCAGTGTATGGAAAAGGGCAGGCTCCCTCTTTAATATCTCATTGGGGCTTGGTCATATATCAATTCAGAAGTCTGGAAAATGCCTCCAGGCAAGAACCATATAGTGTCCTCTCCTGACAACTCTACTTGCACCCCAGTGTAATTTGATCCATGGCCCCGGGGGTTTCAGATAATCACATCTGCCCAGCTTGGACCCCAACTTGGATCTGATGACCTTGTGCAATGAGAGTATAGTAAGCTTTACACTAATTGAAGCAAAATTGGTTGGTTGCTATAAATCCAGAGCAACAATCTATTAAATGACTGGAGAAAACGCTGGGCAGAGGGGGCCCACCACTGAAATCTTTGCACTATCCCAATGCAGATCTACATTGTTATGGTGAGGAAGATATTCTTCTTTCACACAAACAATAACATAAGATGAATATCATATTGATCATTTCTGCCACTAGGTGGAGCATGCATTTGAAATGAACTGCAGCAGAAAAATAATTCCTTGGAAAATGGCATTGCTGCAAAGGCTTCTTCTAGTTAAACTATAATAGATTGTCTCTATAGACTTCTTAAAGGAGACATATAATATAAAAATTAAGACTGTACCAGTGAATTATACTCCTCTAGATATAGAAGGATTGTGCTTAAAAAAAGTTTCGGGCTGATTTATTGAGAAATTCCACCAAAACCCCACTAGTCCCGCCCATCTGTTCCACTTCCTGCTGGCTGAATTCTCTGGATGTGCAGGGGGGCCGTACATGCACTGTAGGATAGGAACCAATCAGCAGCTAGGCTGACCTGATAGGGAACTGAAGCCTGTATTTGCTTGTGTGAGTGCAGGGCTGTGATTGGCTCTCCCCCTTCTACTGTGCTTCTGGCAGGGACTGTTAGGACACGCCCACCCTTCATTGGAAACAGGGACAGAAACCTGATAGGATCTATAGGGAGCTCCAATAAAGGGGCCATTTTTACAGATAGGATTTATTTTTAGCTCAAATTGAAACCAGCACCGTATATTATTCATATTTACCTTCAAAATTAGTTTTTTTTTTCCATTTATCCAATATGTTTCCTTTCACAGCACATTCATTTACTTAATGGTAATATTAATAGCTGGGTATAATTGTATTTCCCATTCTCCAAAAAATCTGAAAATGACTACTTCCGCACCCTGCAGTTTCAGCCTTGGCCGAGCAGCCATTATATGGGCACAACTCTATACCCCCTTACTCTGCCATATCTGCCACTAGGGTTAAACACATCACTGTCACTGAGGAACTTGTTCCAATTGGCCGGGTGAGGGGCACAAACCATCACATACTGAGTGTCAGATACATGTTAGTACTTACTAGTAACCTTTCCCTTGTAAATAAGCCATATCCTTATGGCAGGGCAGATGCCAAGGCGGATGCAATGTGGTTCAGGTCCATCATCACGGAAGAAATGTGGCATAACAGGTGGAGACTGGCAGTATGAACCTTTCCCCTGTGCTTCTATGTGGCTTTTGTACAAGTGCCTTGTCTGATGAACTAATTACTGACTTATGTATCTCTAAAGACCCAGGCTTTCCTGTTCTGTGTTTTATATTCTAATTTCAGGAAAGTGTAAAATTACCCAGTTTCCCTTTATCTAGAATCCCTAATACATAGCACATACAAACTGTACACACAGCCAGGGCTGTCCTCTCCTAACTATTGCCAACAGTATCTAACATACAGTATGTCTTCCAAATAAATATAGCAATATACATGTTATTTACCTTGTATAAATACAAAAATACATTGAGTTTTGTTTAAACAAGAAAAGTATATTGGCGGTTATTCATGGTTGGAGTAATTGCTACAGGCTGACCGTCTGGGTCTGATAAGCCTCAGGTAGCTAATCCACAGTCCTTAAGGCTAATGCCACATGTTGCATATTCTTCGCAAGCCAAAAAAATGCTTGCCGAGAATAAGCCCCGCTACTGTAAAACCCTCCTACTTGTACCTGTACCGGTAAGCATTGAATACGCTCAGGTATCCGCCAAAAATGTGAAGTCTTGTTTATTTGGCGAATATCAGTTACACGTGCCTGCACCAGAGTGTATTCGCTGATTCCTGGCGCAGACACAAGTAGAAGTTTTTTTAAGTATTTTCAAGCATTTTTCAGCTTGCCAGGAATACGCTACATGTGACATTAGCATTAAAAACCCAGTCTCACAGCTCTGTTAGAGTGAAATAGACATTGAGAGAGGTCTGGGATCTTGACACATAGAGGTCTATGTGCCTGGCCACACGCACCTACCTGATCCAAGGTCTGTAACACTGCTGTTTCTGTGATATTTCTGATATCCTATTGCTGCTGGAAGCTATTTTTGTTGTTCTTGGAAGAAAACTGCCTTTATTTTTCATATATTGCTGCCAGCTGAATAAAAGCCATTTTACTTTTAAGAGACATTTTGCTGTCCTGGTGTTTACTCTGCGTGGCCCTGCCATAGTGCACAATAAAGGATTTTAGAAGTATTGTATATTGTATATTTACAGCATTGGGTTGGGGCATCTGGGGCTGCAACTTCAATGGCCCTCCTCTTGTTGCCGTCCACCAATCCTGCATTTAACTTTGATGGGGCTGGGGAGCAGGCCTGGATCACAAGGGTCAGAGCCCACCAGGTTTTCTGCCAGTGTCCAACCGGCCCAGTGTAACCCTGGATATTTACACTATATGGCCAAAAGTATGTGGACAGTACTAATTGGAATTGGCCATTCACATTATTTCCACTATATTGTACAATAGCATATTTGCCAGCTTGGTGTTTCCCGCTTTGTGGCAACAGAGACTGGAGTGAAAGAACCTGCACAGAGCCCTGACCTCAGCCCAATGGAACTGTCTCACACTATTCTATTTTTCTATTTTTTTGTTCTTAATGTAGAAAAGAATAATTGTCCTAAAGGGAAACCAAAAGCACATAAATATTTTTTTAGAGATACATACATGGAACCATGGATTGCATCCTATAAATCTAACTTTGGGATATTTGAACATTCTTCCAAATACTGAACAGATACCTAGTGACTGAGGGAGAGTAATTGGTGGATGAGTATTAGGTTAAGCTTTTGTGTTTGGGCCTCCTTAATGATGAGCCAGAGCATTGTACAGATGAAAATAATCTCAGATGATTGTACATGGGCTGACCCTGAGGTCTTCAACTGGTTCTTCTTCATTTTCTCATCTGTCAGTGTCTCATGCACTGGCCATTTTATTGCAGGAGCAGATACAATTGCCAAACCCACCTGATAATATCTAATTAATACTGATTGATATCCATGATACATAGATATTAGTCTGGATCATCCAAAAGACAGAGAAGAGGGCAGCAATGTACAGTATTCATGCTGGACCTCTACCTGGCCCCAACTTGTTCCCGTACCTGGCCCCAACTTGTTCCCGTACCTGGCCCCTAACTTGTTCCCGTAACTGGCCCCTAACTTGTTCCCATACCTGGCCCCTAACTTGTTCCCATACCTGGCCCCTAACTTGTTTCCATACCTGGCCCCTAACTTGTTTCCATACCTGGCCCCTAACTTGTTCCCATACCTGGCCCCTAACTTGTTCCCATACCTGGCCCCTAACTTGTTTCCATACCTGGCCCCTAACTTGTTCCCATACCTGGCCCCTAACTTGTTCCCATACCTGGCCCCTAACTTGTTCCCGTACCTGGCCCCTAACTTGTTTCCATACCTGGCCCCTAACTTGTTCCCATATCTGGCCCCTAACTTGTTTCCATACCTGGCCCCTAACTTGTTCCCATACCTGGCCCCTAACTTGTTTCCATACCTGGCCCCTTACTTGTTCCCATACCTGGCCCCTAACTTGTTTCCATACCTGGCCCCTAACTTATTCCCATACCTGGCCCCTAACTTGTTCCCATATCTGGCCCCTAACTTGTTTCCATACCTGGCCCCTAACTTGTTTCCATACCTGGCCCCTAACTTGTTCCCATACCTGGCCCCTAACTTGTTTCCATACCTGGCCTCTAACTTATTCCCATACCTGGCCCCTAACTTGTTCCCATACCTGGCCCCTAACTTGTTCCCATAACTGGCCCCTAACTTGTTCCCATACCTGGCCCCTAACTTGTTTCCATACCTGGCCCCTAACTTGTTTCCATACCTGGCCCCTAACTTATTCCCATACCTGGCCCCTAACTTGTTCCCATACCTGGCCCCTAACTTGTTTCCATACCTGGCCCCTAACTTGTTCCCATACCTGGCCCCTAACTTGTTTCCATACCTGGCCCCTAACTTGTTTCCATACCTGGCCCCTAACTTATTCCCATACCTGGCCCCTAACTTGTTTCCATACCTGGCCCCTAACTTGTTCCCATACCTGGCCCCTAACTTGTTTCCATACCTGGCCCCTAACTTGTTCCCATACCTGGCCCCTAACTTATTCCCATACCTGGCCCCTAACTTGTTCCCATACCTGGCCCCTAACTTGTTTCCATACCTGGCCCCTAACTTGTTTCCATACCTGGCCCCTAACTTGTTCCCATACCTGGCCCCTAACTTGTTCCCATACCTGGCCCCTAACTTGTTTCCATACCTGGCCCCTAACTTGTTCCCATACCTGGCCCCTAACTTGTTCCCATACCTGGCCCCTAACTTGTTTCCATACCTGGCCCCTAACTTGTTCTCATACCTGGCCCCTAACTTGTTCCCATACCTGGCCCCTAACTTGTTTCCATACCTGGCCCCTAACTTGTTCCCATACCTGGCCCCTAACTTGTTCCCATACCTGGCCCCTAACTTGTTTCCATACCTGGCCCCTAACTTGTTCCCATACCTGGCCCCTAACTTGTTCCCATACCTGGCCCCTAACTTGTTCCCATACCTGGCCCCTAACTTGTTCCCATACCTGGCCCCTAACTTTTTCACGGCCAGGCCATTACCATGTTCATGATTCAGACATGCAAGTTTGGGAGCATGGCAATGAGGCCCTATAATTATAGACTTGCCAAATAGCCATTTTCTGGCATGAGGTGCAGAATTCCGTCAGACACTTTTGCACCCCTAAGTTGCCTCCTAGCTGGTATTTAACTGGTCTAGCCAGTAACTCTCCAGCTAGGCACTGGTATTACATATTTACCAGCTACGTACTTGTTGGTAAATTTGTAATTCCCTATAAATCCTATCCTTCCTTGACCCTCTCCATTGCCAATTGCCCCATATAATCACAAGCCCACTTTTGCTCCACCTGTCTCTCCACTGATTTCCTGGCCCCATCCATTTTTTCTCTGCCCAGCCCTCCCATTTTCCTGTCTGTCACACTCCTGTCCCAAGTAACAGAACCTGTCCCCTGACAGTATTAGGAAAGAAAAAATGTGGCGAACCTTCCCTTAAGTAATCTTGCACTGGTACCCCAGGCCCGTACTGGCAATCTGTGGATTCTGGCAAATACCAGAGGGGCTGCTGTAAGATGCCATAGTCACTCACTATTTATTGGGCTGGGGGGGCTGATTGGGCCTCTGTGTACCTGAAATGCCAGGGCCTATTTTGAATCCCAGTTCTGGCCTGTTGGGATTGTTGAGTGACAGTTCATTTTCAAGGCTGCATAAAGTAACACAGCTCTGTGCTTTGTGTTACTTTCTTGCTGAAAGGTACAAATGACTCCTGCCCTGTCGAAGACCCAAAACAGGTTTTCCTGCAAATTTTCTTACCTGCAATTTCCCCTGTGTCCTAAATAGCAGCCTAATAACTACTTATTAGCAAAATGACCATAACTTTCTCATGGTTGTCTGTAAGGACTGAGTGGATGATGGTTGTGTGGCACAGACAAGGCACTCAGATGATGTAGGCTTTAATGGTGTAAAAAGAGAAACATACTGTTCTGTTTTAGTAAATTGTGCCCCTGGGCAGCATGTTTTACCATCATTAACTATTACCCCAGTTATATGTATGTATGTATAACTTTATTTATAAAGCTCGACAACAGTACACACAGGGAGGACACATATTATAATAAATACAATGAATAAGTATAAATACACAGATTAAGTGCTATATGATATGAGACACAGTAGGAAGGAGGTCCCTGCCCCATAGAACTTATAATTTAAGTTTACTATTCCAGACTCCAAGAAGTCTCTGCGTGCTCCCCCACTACGCTCGCACATCCCCCCATGTTTGCTGATTGAATGAATAAACTATTTAAAAAAAAATACGATTGCAGGGTGCACATGTGCAAAAACAATTGCGTTTTGTGCCTGTTTTCTGCTCTTTGCACCCCATTTTTCCAATGTTCATGTGAACATGAATTATGTGTTGCTAATAATTATGTTTATCAGTTGGTAGAATGGTGTTTTATAACTAACTGATCAACATTCTTCCCCATATTCGCTAGGCAGCCTTGCCAAAGTTACAGTATGGAGGATTGTCGGTGGCACGGTCTGCCATTCTTTGGTTTATTCGTATTCTTAATGCTTAATCCTTGTGTTGTCAGTCAGTCGTTCAGGGATTTGGGAGATGATTGGCACCTTCTAAGTAAATGATAATTATGCCAGTTTTGTGCATCAGGCTGCTGTGTGACCTCCACTATTCTAGGAAGAAATGTAACGAGAGAAGAGGGCAGAACCCCATGTTATAACCACTGACAAATCGTCATTGGAAATGGCACCAGAAGACACGGAAGGAGAGGTGAGCCAGGTGTGGCAGAAACCAACGCTCGCCTATAAATGACTCACCTGTCATTCTGTCAGAGGAGAAAGAAGAATGCAAAGAGGCAGCTAATGTGTCTGATCAGTTGAATATTAATTTAGAACTAAGATCCGGCTAGACATCTGGAAACATGATAAGACATGCAGCATCCAGGTCATGACATTGGAGCACCAATGAAATCTTTGGGTTGAACGGTATGGCATGGGTGGCAGGAGCACAAATGGGAAAGATGACAAGAGAACCACCCCTTAGCCCTGATCCCAGAGCTTGCCCGGTACAGTGCCATGTCACGGCTATCACACACCTATAAGCTGATTATCACAATTAAATCCCATGAATGTAAATTTCCTAATATGCTTTCTAAAGAGTTTAGCCATTTATCATTCTATCTCATGTTATTGTCATTATGCTGATTAGGTGGTTGGTATAGACTTGCCTCTCTCTAATGGGGAATTTATATTCCTCATGTTTTACGTGCATTTCTGTCTGTACTGTATGTGCTGTTGAATGATTATGCAATTTTGCATTCATAATTGTTTCTATGAAAGATTTATAGTCATTTGTAAACCCTTTGAGTCTATTTTTCACCATTTAATCACTATTAGGCAATAACAGTACTCTGGGATGGTCAGTAGGTAGGCACAAAACAACTGTGTGAAACGTCACAGTAAAGGGTCCCTGAAGGCTACGGATAGAGTTGGAAGATGATAATCCCCCTACAGGAGAAAGGAAACTTTTTTTTCTTTTTATATTTATAAGAAAAGTAAAAATACAGGCATGGATTAAAAAAGAAACCAACAAGGACACCTCAGTGCACTAAATATATGGGCTACATCCTTCCTTCCCCCAGTAGCAGGAAACAAGAAACCCTAACAAATAACTTGGCGCGCTCCGACAGTACACTTCCTTGTGGTGTGTGTGTAGCTGTTAATATCATCTTCCTGTTGTTTTTGATTCTGCATCCTTATATTTGTCTATCATTATTTCAGCAAGAAGAAGATGATCACATCTGTTAATCCAATGCACTTGTTTTTTTTATCTTACTCCATTTGTGACCTAAAATTCTAGACCTTAGAAAATTGGGACAGTTGGCAGGCATGATGAACTTGCCATCTTTCTCCCTTGATCTTTAATTCCTTTTGTGCCATGATAGGTCATCCGACACCTCTTGGCTTATATTGTGCTTCTGGAGGAAATACAACTGATATAGTACGTACGTAGGCCAACATTATGTTATCTATTGTGTGGTTACAGAAAACAGTGTGCATTATTAGTAGTACCTTGCTTTCTCTCCTGTAGAATGTTCTATTGTGGTATTTGCAACAGTGCTCAACACTTTATACTTATATGTACTCATTCTGGTCTTCATGGTACCCTTATCCATCCACACAGTATGACTTTGTCTATAACCAGATAGGTGAATGGTGCACCAAAGGGGTGGAAACTTGGCAGCTATTACTGTACAGTGTTCCAGACATAAAAGTATTTCCTCAACAATTTCACTCTAAATGACGTTCAGACTGCTAACCTCATTACTTTGGGTCCTACTGGGGAGTCAGCCCCATACTTTGGTGGCCATAGTTTACAAAAGGCATGGACTGGGAGTCAAAATAGGCCCTGGCATTTCAAGTACACAAAGTCCCAAACAGCCCCCACCAGCCCAATAAATAGTGACTGTCTATGGCAGGGGTCCCCAACCTTTCTTACTCAGTCAAATGTAAAAAGACTTGGGGAGCAACACAAGCACCATAAAAGTTCATGGAGGAGCCAAATAAGGGCTGTGATTGGCTATTAGGCAGCCTCTATGCACCGTATCAGCTTACAGGGGGCTTTATTTGGTAGGAAATCTTGTTTTTATTCAACCAAAACTTGCCCCCAAGTCAGGAATTCAAAAATAACTCCCTGGTTTGGGGGCACTGAGAGCAACACCCAAGGGGTTGGGGAGCAACATGTTGCCCCCGAGCCACTGGTTGGGGATCACTGGGAATCTAGGGAAGGAATTGAAGAATGTAATAAGCATTAAAATGGGATGTTTGTGGATGGAAACTGAGATTGGGGAGAAATGGGGAAATGTTAATTTGTGAGGTTTAAGGGTTTTTTCTACTTTAAATAAACTCACAATGAAAAAAAAATTGAATGTTTGCTTATTTAATCAAAAATCCTAGATTGAAAAACTAGATTGAATAACAATCAAGGAAAAAAATTTAATAACTTGAATTAAAATTCGTGAGTTGATAAATCAGCCTGTTAATATTCTGACAAGCAAAATGGAAACCAATATATAGGATAGGATAACTGCTATCAGATTAGATCCGTCTTGGCCAGTGATCCCCAACCAGTGGCTCGGTTGCTCCCCAACCCCTTGGATGTTGCACCCAGTGGCCTCAAAGCAGGTGCTTATTTTTAAACTTCTGGCTTGGAGGCAAGTTTTGGAAGATTTTACTTCAAGCAGAGCCTCCTACAGGCTAGTAGTTCAAATGGGACCAGTAAATAGCCAATCCCAGTCCTTATGTGGCCCTGTTTTCATGCTTGTGTGGCTCTCCGACACTTTTTACATCTGAGTGTGGCTCGTGAGTACAAAACATTGGGGATCCCTGCTCGAGGCTATTGCCTTGCTTGCTAAATGATAACTTGGTCCTGGGGTGGTAAACTTTTAGTATGTTATAAAATGGATATTTCTAAGCAACTTTTCTATTGGCCTTCATTTCTCGTTTTAATGGGGGCCACTGAGTCTAAAAAAACAAATGGTTTCTATGTCTACAATTTATTGTTATTGCTCCTTTGTATTACTTATCTTTCTACTCAGGCCTCTCCCATTCATATTCCAGCCTCTCATTCAAGTCAATCCCTGGTTGCTAGGGTAATTTGGACCCTGGCAACTAGCTAGCTGCTAGAATTCAAAAATGCAGAGCTGCTGGACAAAAAAACGAAATAACTCTAAAAATACAATAATACATGAAAACTAATTGTGAATTGTCTCAGAATATCACTCTACATCATTCTTAAAGTTAATTTAAAGGTAAACAATCCCTTTAGGTGGTTTATAAAAAGTCAAGGACAATGTCATTGTTGATGATTCCGTAGCGAGATGATTATTGCCCTCTGCTATGGGGGCGAAGTTTCAGCCACTGTGTAATTGGAATGTGCACTTATAAAGTACCACTAATATATATGCAGATAAACATATCCCTTAACAATTGCTTGTTGGTTTTGGCTCGCTATGCTGAAAGTCAATTTAACAGCCTAGGACATAGCCCTGTTTCCATTACTAAGAAAATACACAACTGTTATTAGGTCTCAGCACATTTTTAAAATAGCAATAGGGAAGAAATTTCCTTCCCTTCACCGTAACATAAGATGTGCCCTTGATTTAAATCGGACTGTTCCAACCAAATGTTTGCATGGTTCCTTATTAAGATGACTTATTATGAATGTTATATATTCACACGTAAAGGCGCGTTGCCTGCAGCGTACAACAGCAGTGGGAAAGATTTCTCTGTGATTATGCCTGTCCTACGGCTCATAAATATTTTAGCTGGACTGTGGGTGTAAAAGTTCATATTTTGGATCTTTAGCCTATGAAAGTGGTGGTGCTACAAGTTGCCCCAGGGACTGGTCCGATTGCCATCTTGGAGTCAGGAAGGAATTGTTTCCCCTCTGCAGCAAATTAGAGAGACTTCAGATGGGGTTTTTTGCCTTCCTCTGGATCAACTAGCAGTTAGGCAGGTTATATATAGGCATTATGGTTGAACATGATGGACGTATGTCTTTTTTCAATCTAACTTACTATGTTACTATGTTGCTAATTTTTGGTGAGTAGCTTGCAGTAATTTGTCTTTTGGTGTGATCCCATTGTGGGGCCTCAAGTATGTACAAAGTAAAGCGTATATGCATGTAATTATATGTGCATTGTAGGAACTGTAATCCATAATAGCTTCAAATGTTGGGCTAGGGCAATCTAACGGAAGCAATGCACTCTCTGTGGGGCTGGGCTAGTTTTAATGTATGAGAAGTAGCAGGCCCAGACTGGCAACCTATGGGTTCTGGCAAATGCCAGAGGGGCTGCTGTAAAATGCCATAGACAGTCACTATTTATTGGGCTGGTGGGTGTCCTAGAATGCCAGGGTCTATGTTGAATCCCAGTCCGAGTCTGAGCAGTAGGGATGCACCAGATCTATCATTTTTGGATTCAGACAAATACCCAAGCCCCCAAAAAAGATATATCCAAATACCAAATCTGAACGCTAATCTACATTTTTAAATGTAACCATATTCCATCAGACAAGCTTTTTGTCTACTTCAGTTAAATGATGCAATAAAAAAGTCTGCCTTTTCTCCTAATTTAGCTTCACGGAAACCTAATTTCTACATGTGATTAATCTTTGTATTGTTCTCTAGTTTTAAAAGAGTAAAGGATTTGTTTACCTTTATTTTAATCAGTCCCCATAAGGGTTAATCCAGCTAAGGACTTGGCCTCTTTCATAATTGGGAGGGGGGGTGTTTCCCTTTCTAGATTAGAGTGTTCCCTGGCAATTGTTTAGTTGCCCACTGGTGTTAGGTTGTTAGGTGTCCCTAGTCTTTAAGAAGGGCTTCACTATGTGCTCACTTTCTTTGGACCCCACTTGCTGGAGGTGATAGAGAGCCTGAGGCAGATATAGGCCTTAGTAGGTGTATAGAATGTAAGGAAGGGTTCTCTAATACCTTGCTTTAGGAGTGAGAGGTATGCTGGGGTAAGTTAGTAGAGCAGCCAGAGGCTCCGACAAGGAGACTAGAAGGATTAGTGCCTGCTAACAGTATAGAGACCTAAGTTGTTAGACTCAGGGATAGAGAGATTCCTGGAGTAAATCACTGTAAGTATTCACTAACGCTGGGGTCTAGGTCAAATTTGAGTAGGCACCAACTTTGGGTTATAACTAATACTCTGCCTGTGCCTAATACCCTGATGAGAGGCACTATCGTAGTACTGTGGATTGATTGTGTTCTACAACACCAAAGAAACTGTATGAAAGCCAACAAATAAAGAGTTTATTATTTGTTTTCAGAACCAATGGTGCCTAAGTTAATGACAGTGTGTCAGTCGGTGTGTATGTATGTATGTATGTCTTTATTTATAAAGTGCTACTTATGTACGCAGCGCTGTACAGTAGAATACATTAATACAAACAGGGGGTTAATAAGATAATAGATAAATACAAAGTATAACAATAAATACAAATAAATACAAGATACAGTTGCAATAAGTTAAGAGTCAAAGACACAAGAGGATGGAGGTCCCTGCCCCGTAGAGCTTACAATCTATATGTGTTTAACCCTTCCTCCACCTATACACAGAGAGTCCTGTGTAATGCAAGCGCTACAGGGAGGTGCTACTTTTACAGTCAAGGTTTACCATCTGAAGGTAATACAGATTGGTAGAAGGGAATCCTCAAACTTTCTGTATGATTATAAAAAAAAAACCTATTAAAAACAAAAATCCTATATCAAAGGTAATGCATTCACTTAATAATTGATCCTTTAAACTGTTGTCTTCATATAAAGTCTGTATTTATAAGCACCTCAACAGTCTGTATTGTGGTCAGACAAGGAGTATGCGGAGTGGTTAGCCAATAGGGTGTGAGTGCTTGGGAATGCATCTGCTCAACCAATGCAAGATCAAGTTCAAGCATAAACATGTCATAGACAAAAGCCGGGACAGTGATAACAGATTAATACATTGAGGTGCTTAAGAAATATTTTCTGCCCATTAAAAAAAAAGCATTTATCATTATTTTCCTTTAAAAATGTCCCTTGCCGATGACACTTTATCCAGATCAAAGATATTGCTGGTATCTGTGAAAACACCATGAAGTGATGATGATATGGGGCAGCTGCCGGCACTTGCTGTGTATCCATGACCTAATTTATATTGCACTTTACATCTCTCATCAGTAAATTACTGAAAATATTTGCTTGACGCTTGACAGACTGGTGGAGGCTATATTTACGCTAGTGGAAACTAATAGACGCTCCATTTGGATTTACAGCCTATCCCGCTGATCCTCTGCATCTCTGGAACAGGGTAATTCCTATAATTTATCGTTCTGCCTGGGATATTGATATTCTGTCCATTCTGTTCAACAGTTTCTAACTCTCAAAGGCCAAAGTTGTAAGAAATAGAACAGACTCTCGCAGTAGAAGAGAACAGTTCCACACCAGTTCAGAACAATAGGGGACATGTCCCACCAATCATCAGTTTGGCAATCAGCTCCCTGCATTTCAAAGAGAGAGCTTAGCAAATGTGGGTAATGAGTGGAGTCAATAATTCCGCTGATTATTGTATAATTACAACCGGGGGCTGTCAGTCCTCGTTATAGCTGACATCGAGAGCTTTAAAGGCAGTTTTGTGATCATCAGTTTGCTTCAGCATTAGAAAAGGTCAAGGATGCCTTTAATTCATTAAAGAAACTTTGTGATTATGTTTGCCGGAGACATCAAATCTTGTCACAAGCATGAAACATGGTTAATCAGACATTAAGGAGAAAGTTGCAGTGTAAGATTTATAAAACTTGTGTAGCCAACTTGTTGAATTCACAAAATACTCTGCTATTTTGGCAATAAAACATCAGTTGTATGTATGTATGTATATCTTTATTTATAAAGTGCTACTTATATATGTATGTATATCTTTATTTATACTTATGTACGCAGTGCTGTACAGTAGAATACATTAATACAAACAGGGGGTTATTAAGATAATAATAGATAAATACAAAGTATAACAATAAATACAAATAAATACAAGATACAGTTGCAATAAGTTAAGAGTCAAAGACACAAGAGGATGGAGGTCCCTGCCCCGTGGAGCTTAACATCCATATGGGAGGGTAACTTACAGACACAAATAGGCAAATGTAAGTGCTGTAGGTCACAATGGGTGACACTACAATATAACTTAATGATACTAGAAGTATTAAAGGACAAGGAAAGTCAGAATTGGGGTGCAAATATTGGTGCAGTTTTCTGCTGATCGGAGCACCACCCCGGGGTATAAGGTAAGTGAATACACTCACTGAAACATGAAGTGGGCGGGGGTAGAAAAAAAAGTTTAAAAAATGCTTGAAGAAGTAAAATATAGATAATATAGGTAATAATATAATAAGAAATATGGATAAGACCCACACCCCCACCCATAGACTTCTGACCCACCAACCAGCATCTTTACCTGCATCCAAAAATGTACCGCAGGATACCTGCTTTTCTTGCTAGTAACCAGCAGGTACACAACCCAGTGCCGGGCTCTACCCCCAGTAATTACTGGCTTTCCTTCTTCTTTACAAAGGCAAATGCAAAATTAATCTTACTATGTGTGTTTATCAATCATCAAATAACCATCCTTCTCCATCTCAAGGCTGCAATTTGGCTGGAATCATGCTGCATTCTGGATAAAAACAAGGCGCATTGAGTTCGATATTGTACTTTGCACATTTGTGTTTGTAAATGACCCTACTGCTTAGCTATCTACATATAAAACTTTATTAAATCTGTAACTATATAACAGTTTCGAAATGAGGGCATTGGAAAACTTTAGTTTTCATTATTTTTTCTTGCTCTTAATGGAATTCCTTTCCTGATACGTTGCGGACAGAAAAACAACCTTTCCCACTTTCTTCCGCCATTCCAAGCTGCATGTTGCCTTCATCTTCTGATTGGGTGAGTATTGAAAACAGCTCAGGGTATCACATAAGCGTAATGAAGCAGTCACCCGTTCCAAATTGACCAAATGTTCCGTAAACCCTCGGCTTTTCATCAGCCGTTCCAGATAGTGATTCCTTTTCCAGACATTTCACTTGGTGCTCATTTTCTCAATGAGGTGTGCATCCTCTACAGATTTTCAAAAAGGCCCTCATAAACCAGTGATGAGATGAACAGCTGAGCAGGAAAAAAAGGTGTTGTATCCTTTCCAAGGCTGCACCAACTCTGTCAGTACCCTACCCCCATCCAGATAACCTGATACCGGCCTATAGCTCTTTAGACAGATGCCTGTGCCTGTGTATAAAGGGGGGTATTTCAACAGCATTCTACATTATCCATTGGAAGAAGCCCAGCACTGATGATAGGGTAAAAAGAACTATAAAGATACATGTCTGAGCAGAGAACTTATTTTATTTGCAGTTATTTGTTTTAGTATTAGTTACTGCAATCTGGTCAGCCCTGCTAGCTGGATTCTTTAGACATTTCTCTTACAAACTCATTATCCTAACAAAATGCCAGTCCATCATCATTCACAAACATTCTTGGGTGCAGTTCATGAAGCACTAGACGTATCTGTAATAGAGGTAGGTATGGAAAGATAGAAAGACAGATGATAGATATATGATAACTGGTCAATTTGGTTTATTAGACCTGGTGCAAACGGTATACAGGTATAGGACCCATTATCCAGAATGCTCGGGACCAAAGGTATTCCGGATAAGGGGTCTTTCTGTAATTTGGATCTTCATACCTTAAGTCTACTAAAAAAATCAATAAAACATGAATTAAACCCAAAAGGATTGTTTTGCATCTTAGTTTGGATCAAATACAAGGTACTGTTTTATTTTTACAGAGAAAAACGGGATCATTTAACCATTAAATAAACCCAATAGGATTGTTCTGCCCCCAATAAGGGGTAATTATATCTTAGTTGGGATCAAGTACAGGTACTGTTTTATTATTACAGAGAAAAGGGAATCATTTAACCATTAAATAAACCCAATAGGATTGTTCTGCCCCCAATAAGGGGTAATTATATCTTAGTTGGGATCAAGTACAGGTACTGTTTTATTATTACAGAGAAAAGGGGATCATTTAACCATGAAATAAACCCAATAGGGCTGTTCTGCCCCCAATAAGGGGTAATTATATCTTAGTTGGGATCAAGTACAGGTACTGTTTTATTATTACAGAGAAAAGGGAATCATTTAACCATTAAATAAACCCAATAGGGCTGTTCTGCCCCCAATAAGGGGTAATTATATCTTAGTTGGGATCAAGTACAGGTACTGTTTTATTATTACAGAGAAAAGGGAATCATTTAACCATTAAATAAACCCAATAGGACTGTTCTGCCCCCAATGAATTATATGATTAAAATGGAGTCTATGGGAGACACGCTTTCTATAATTCAGAGCTTTCTGGATAACGGATCCCATACCTGTACCTACATTTCTCACCAAGGCGGGCATTTATCAACATTCAAATTCAAGTTATTACCGGAATTAATTTTTTGGGGGTGGGGGGGGGGCAAAAGTTGTGAATTCAAATTTTGGAAACTTGAATTTTCAATATTTATTAAGTGCAAAAAATGCGATAATTGCATTATAAAAATTCACCATCTAAAAGCTGTTGAGTTCAAGTAGAAGTCAGTGGGAGCTGTATTAGCAAAATTCAAGCTATTTTGTCTAGAAATATTGCAACTATTTGCTTCCCTTTAAAAACCCCAATATTGGCAGATGTACGGAGCAATTGGTAACCTCGAGGTATTACACCATACTAATGAAGAAAAATTCCGGCGTGTTTTTGGCTCATAATCACAAGGGAACAGAAACCTGTCAATATCACATCCAATAAATTGCTGATTTTTTCTGTGGAGCAACACACAAAAGCTGTCCCAGCATGCCCTACTGCTGTTATCTATCAACACCCAATCAACACCAGGCAACACGAGGGGAGGCGTTGCATGGCTAGATATGGCGATGAGAGCATCCAACTGTGAGTTTATACATCAGTTTCTAACTTTCATACTACACATTAATGCTAAAGAATATAGAACGTGAAATATCCCCAAACAATAAATGATTTAAACCACACCACAAAACATTAGTATTATTAATACCTACGCAGTAGGTCAAAGGATTAACATAACAGAAAAATACATTTTCTTGGTAGGGAAGATTAAAGAGCAAATTACATAACAATCTGGTTAGACTGAGAGATATTGAGAGAACTCTATATATATACAAAAGGCAGACTAGAGTCTGTAGGGCAGGGATCCCCAACCTTTCTTACTTGTGAGCCACAGTCAAATGTAAAAAGAATTGGGGAGCAACACAAGCACCATAAAAGTTCATGGAGGAGCCAAATAAGGGCTAAGATTGGCTATTAGGCAGCCTCTATGCACACTATCAGCTTACAGGGGCTTTATTTGGTAGGAAATCTTGTTTTTATTCAACCAAAACTTGCCCCCAAGTCAGGAATTCAAAAATAACTCCCTGGTTTGGGGGCACTGAGAGCAACATCCAAGGGGTTGGGGAGCAACATGTTGCCCCTGAGCCACTGGTTGGGCATCACTGCTGTAGGGCTTATACTAAGGGCAGGGCAAGGTACATAGTTCCCTACCCATCTCCTACTTTGTGCAACATTCAGACACACATGCTAGGCCCTTTGACATTACTGTTTCTGCACTTGCACCATGGGCCTAACTAAATGGCCACGTATTATATAACTAACCCCAGTGGCAACTCTCGTTGGGATACCTGGGCCACAGAGGATCAGGACGATGCATTTTTCTTGAAAACTAAATCACATTTAATAGGGCTTATGTCTCGATTTTGTGTTATACCATTGTTTGTAATTGTATTGTAAGGCAGTTGTGACTTTTCGAAATGAATTGCTGCCACTGGTGCTTTTATGTGGCTATTTGGGATACAGTTAAAACAGGCCATTATATCTTTTTATAGAATTGCAGCTTATCTGTCAGCAAAGAAGATGTATTTTGTCTATTCTTAAACTGCATGTGAGACATAATATGCCTTTTCTTGAGATCCACTAATTCAGCCCACCGGACCAAAAAAAACAGATAAGTGCAATGTGGTGACATTTGTGTGTGACTTGTGCTTCATAGCACATTGCTGTAGAGTTTCTTGTAGTGGTTGAGTCTTTCTCTGATCCTACTGTTGTTGTCTTCAAAGAGCATATTAATAAGCACTTGTATATGTCAAACAGATGTCCCGAGGAAGCTGAATTAGAGCAGTAATACCAACACCAGTTGAAGGGCTAGCCAAGATCAGAGGAATACAACCCAAAGAGTACAACTCTGGAGACCTGGATCTTCTCTATTGTAGAGCTGCTGTACATCTGGGTTTATTATTTCAGCAGTGACCTCCAGAAGCCCAGAAGCCGACTATTTGTTTGCATTTTCCACCATTAAAGGTGCCTCGCTGCTTTTCTATATTATTTGGATTTTTCTGAGAGTGAATTGTTATTTATATGCAATACATTTGTAGTAGCATTGTTATACTACAATAGTGCATTCACGGCTTCCATCGGAACACTTCTTCCTCTGAGATCTTGCACAAGAAGGACCTTCAGAAGAATCATCTGTAATCAGCTTCACTAATTTATTGGAATGATGGAGCCCATCAGAGGTATTCCCTGTAGCTCCCCTATGTCAGCCTATTGAAAAAACCCAACCAGCGTGTGACCCTAACCCACATAACCTTTACCCACACCTGAACCTAACCAACAAAATGTTGCTATTGTAGGATCCACACCCAACCCGTACCCATGCCTTTCTGATCTGTATGCTACTTCTACCCACATCTTAGATTCCAAGGCCAGGAAACTTCCTTCCTTTACCCAACCTGACCTAAGGGTAAATCCATGTTTACGAGTCAATCCGCACGTTAATATTGCCTGTTATACAGTTATGATGACCTATTGTAAGTAGTCTGCCTATGGTGACCATGACCAAAGAGAACCTACATTTTAAATTGGACCCTGATTATTTAAGAGGATAAATACGGTAAGTCCTGACAAAAGTGAAACCACTAAAAGCACTAAATATAAATGTTGATATCGTCATATAAGGATGAACTTCCAGCTTACTCATAACTTTCATGTATTTTAGGGCAAATGTTTTCTGAGGCCATATAATTTATACAATAGGACTATATGACCAATTTAGCTATTGACCTACAACTCTCAAAATCAGCAAGGCTGCAGGTTGTGTATCACTGACACCATATTGAGCAGCCACTCTTACTCTCTCCCCACTCTTCCTACATAAAACTGTACCTTTGTAGGTCCACACTAAGTGGCGGGAACCAAGGCAGATCACCATGTTTGGACCCCATAAAGACATTTCTACTCCCAGCACCCTCGGCTGTTGTGAGAATAGTTAAGCAACAGCTGAAAAGACACAGTTTTCCTCTGTCTGGGGTAAATATAGACTGAAACCGGACGCTGCCATATTTTATGGTAATCTGGCAAATTTATTGTAACATCTGGCTATGAGGACTGTCTTGTTATGTTTGTTGTGTGCTGCAGGTAGATTGCATTACAGTAAGCTAGAATTTTTCCATGGCAAAAAAAAAAATGCAGCTTTGATATAATCCTCTTTGTGAAACATATCTAGTGTTAATATGTTGCAATAAAAACTATTCATTAGACATGAGGAAATATTATTGCACCTGGTATTTTTGATGAGAGGGATAGCAGCTAATAAGACACATGTATTGGGAACAATGCGATGCCGGCCGTGCAGCGGG
Source organism: Xenopus tropicalis (assembly GCF_000004195.4). Classification (NCBI taxonomy): domain Eukaryota; kingdom Metazoa; phylum Chordata; class Amphibia; order Anura; family Pipidae; genus Xenopus; species Xenopus tropicalis. The sequence continues at coordinate 19,246,903 of NC_030681.2, forward strand.
GATCATACACATGTGGGAGAGGCATGTGGTTTGGGTTATCCATCTGGATTTGCTTTGTGACAGGCTTGTTCTGCCAGATCAGAGAAACCGCTGATAAGGACTAACATCTTGGGTTCGATCTGATTGTGGAAAAGCAAGTAAGACGCGATGATGATTCAAACAAATTGTAGAGACAAAAAAGTACCTGCCTGAGGTCTGCCTCCCAACGCTGCGCTTCACCCATGTCTGTTTGCTGTATTGTGCCTTCCTCCATGGGAGGATATAGCGGCTATGTTACTGCATCACGTAAAGTGGTATAGACCAGCACTGGTCTGACTGTGTGACTCACATCTGACCTAAACCAGGGATCCCCAACCTTTCTTACTCGTGAGCCACAGTCAAATGTAAAAAGACTTGGGGAGCAACACAAGCACCATAAAAGTTCATGGAGGAGCCAAATAAGGGCTGTGATTGGCTATTAGGCAGCCTCTATGCACACTATCAGCTTACAGGGGGCTTTATTTGGTAGGAAATCTTGTTTTTATTCAACCAAAACTTGCCCCCAAGTCAGGAATTCAAAAATAACTCCCTGGTTTGGGGGCACTGAGAGCAACATCCAAGGGGTTGGGGAGCAACATGTTACCCCCGAGCCACAGGTTGGGGATCACTGACCTAGAGCAACCAATCAGCAATGCAAATAGTTACCTACTACCTGTCCCCAAGACCCCACAAACTTTACTCCCAATCTGATTACCTACCTGTTGTTCAACTTGAAACATATAATAGACGTCATCATTGAAGGGCAATTCCACCCAAGCACAACTTAAGCCTTTGAAAAATAAACATAATTTCAAGCAATTTTGCAATACACACAGGGTCCTTGTGGGCCCCTCCGGCCCAGAACCGATCCCTTTTGTGCGCTTTGGGGCCCACAGGTCCCCCTTCTCCCGCACTGATCTGGCTGACTACTTTGACATTTTATTAAAATGTAACAGTAGTCGCCTGTCTTCAGCCTGCCTTCAGCCTGCATCCTCCCAGTCCCACAATTCCCTGCACATGTGATGTCAGTAAGGAAAGGAACATCACAGTGCAATGCATTGTGGGTTATGTAGTTCCTGCATGCTGTCTGTAAGCTCTGGAGAGGTTGTTACAATTTGTAACATCAATGTTTTAGTCCCTCCTCCCCTGCCAGGATTTCAAATGATGCTGAAAGAGAAGAACTGTTTTGCAGCTGGATTTCAGTATATAAAAATGGTATTTATTCATACTTTTTGAAGGAACAGATTACAGTGATAGTTATATTAGGGGTTTCTGTGTTGTGTATGGGGCTGTGCATGGTTAAGTGTGACTTATATTTTTTTGCATCTAAATGAAAATATAGATAGTAAATTGCATGAAAAAAAATTCTAGGAGAAAAAAAATGTTAAAAAGATCAAGAAGGATTTTTCTGAATCCCCACTACTCGTGGGGGACATATACTAACGTTCGATTTTTTCATTTTTTGTACGACAAAGCCAGAAAGATGTGGTTTTCGCATTTTTCACATTTTTTTTTTTTGTTTGTGCTTTTTCAGTTCAAATCTTTTGATAAGTGACTGCCACTCATAAATATAAGTTTAGTCCTGGTTTCAAAAAACTATAAATCCACAAAAATCTGAATGTTAACAAGAACCTGTTTTCTTTCGTTCTCTTTCTTTAAATATTCAGTCTTACGGGCATGTTTACTTAGATTGCAGATAAATATCACCGGTGATGTTGCTCATAGCAACCAATAAGCAATTAGATCTCAACATTCACCTACAAGTTAAGGTCCCCATACACGAGCCGATTGTAGCTGCCGATATCGATCCCTTGGACTGATTCGGCAGCTTATCGCCCGTGTAGGGGCAGAAACGACGGCCATATCCGACCGATATCTGGCCTGAAATTGGGCAGATATCGATCGGGCAGGTTAAAAGATTCAGTCCGGATCGGGGACCGCATCAGCTCGTTGATGCGGTCCCCGAACCAACTGCCCCATCGCTGCCGTTAGAATTCGATCTTTTGGCCCCAGGGCCAAACAATTGAATTAGCCTACATTTTCCCAATATTGCCCACCCGTAGGTGGTGATATCGGGAGAAGATCCGCTCGCTTGGCAACATCGCCAAGCGTGTGGATCTTAATGTGTATGGGCACCTTTAGAAATCAAAAGCAAAGATCTGATTGGTTGCTATGGGCAACACTACCGGTGATATTTATCTCCAATCTTATTAAACACGCCCCCTTTATTGTTTTATCCAAACCAAAATAGAATGGATGCATTTTTCAAGCTGTAGCTAAATTTGTTTCTATTTATTATCTTATTATACAGTTGCTATTAATTATTAGGAATCAGCATATTTTTGGGAAGATAGTATCCAAAGTTTCTAATCTGTGGGATTCTGAAACTCTTTAAAATTTTCATTTTCATTTCCAAAACTGAGGCTAAGCCCACGTATCCTCTCCTGCTTTTATAGATCCCCTTATTTCTCATCTAAACACACAGAATGCCATTTGGTAGCCAGACTAATCCGTTCCCAGCCCTGCACCTGTACGTTGGCAGCTGGAGCTACCTTTATTTATGTAGGGAAGAAGGGATCAGCGCTAATAATAAACTATAAGCCCCCATTCATGCCGAGAAAATATTTGCTTTAGGAGCCCATAGCGAGAGCCAAATGAATTTACATCCACGTAGAGTCGGCATAAACCCAGACAGCGGAGCTTGGCGCTCAGGTAACCTTTGGGTTAATCTGCCCGGTGCTGTTTATTAAAGGTTCATTTAGAGAATTGGTGAACTTGACAAAAGAAAACAATCAGCCAGTACATGTTGTTTATTGTGTTAATCATTTGTCTTTATCCAGTAAAACCTTCTTCTCTGGAAGGGATGTTGGTCATAACTACCAATTTTGCTATTTTCCTTACATGCCACGGGCAATGCAGTATCATATGTAAATATATACAGGTATGGGACCCAAAATCCAGAATGCTCTGGACCTGGGGTTTTCCTGATAAGGGGTCTTTCTGTAATTTGGATCTCCATACCTTAAATCTGCTAATAAAATTATTTAAACAGTAATTAAACCCAATAGAATTGTTTTGGCTCCAATAAGGATTCATTATATCTTCCTTGGGATCAAGTACAGGTACTGTTTTATTATTACAGAGAAAAGGGAATAATTTAACCATTAAATAAACCCAATAGGACTGTTCTGCCCCCAATAAGGGGTAATTATATCTTAGTTGGGATCAAGTACAGGTACTGTTTTATTATTACAGAGAAAAGGGAATCATTTAACCATTAAATAAACCCAATAGGGCTGTTCTGCCCCCAATAAGGGGTAATTATATCTTAGTTGGGATCAAGTACAGGTACTGTTTTATTATTACAGAGAAAAGGGAATCATTTAACCATTAAATAAACCCAATAGGGCTGTTCTGCCCCAATAAGGGGTAATTATATCTTAGTTGGGATCAAGTACAGGTACTGTTTTATTATTACAGAGAAAAGGGAATCATTTAACCATTAAATAAACCCAATAAGACTGTTCTGCCCCCAATAAGGGGTAATTATATCTTAGTTGGGATCAAGTACAGGTACAGTTTTATTATTACAGAGAAAAAGGAAACCATTTTTAAAAATCTGAATTATTTGATTAAAATGGAGTCTATGGGAGATGCCCTTTCCGTAATTCGGAACTTTCTGGATAATGGGTTTCCGGATAAGGGGTCCGATACTTTTATATACTGCTGTCTATTGTCCATATGCTACATATACATTCAATTATGGGAAGGTCATCTCCCATTTTATTCAAATAATTCAGATTTTTTAAATTGATTTCCTTTTTCATTGCAATAATAAAACAGTACCTTGTACTTGATTCTAGCAAAGCTTACTGGAGGCAAAATAATCCTATTGGGTTTAATTAATGCTTAGATAATTTTTTAGTAGACATAAGGTATTGAGATCCAAATTACAGAAAGACCCCTTACCTGAAAAACCCCAGGTCCCAATCTTTCCGGATAATGGGTTCCATACCTGTATTATATTATATACATCTCACTCTGGTTGTTCCTTCTTCCCTAAACTTTCAAAACTCACCTTCACCTGTAAATTTGAATTCATAATCAAATATATTAAAATACTGGGCCACTTGGGGTGAAGGCCCGGAGCACTCAGGCTGCTCCCCTTCCATAGAACTAGAGTTTCCATCACTCTGCTGTTCGCTAATACGCACTGCTGGGCTTCATACTAGTTGTAGATTTATGAGGATCTGGAATTGGAGAATGGCAACTTGTTTCCAAGGAACCTAAATGATAGGACAGACAGCTATTTCTATATTTAGATATTATAAATAATCTATCTGTGGCCCTGGTTGCTACTCCTTAAATTACAAAACAAACAGTCCGAGGGGGTTTTCTTTAACATTACACGGGGGTTCCCCCTGAGTTCCAAAGGTTAAAAACGATCCGTACGCTCACTTTAACTTCACAGCTCTGTAATTACACTCGGAGTTGTATCCTAAAAATGTCAGCTGTCAATTAAAAGTCATCTGTAGGGTTGTGTCATTTATTTGCTTCATTCATAAATCCCATTACTTATGCACAGGGCCGGAACTAGGGGTAGGCAGAAGAGGCAGCTGCCTAGGGCGCAACGATCGAGGGGCGCCAGGCAGGAGCCTACCCCTAGTGCTACTATGTCATTGCCTCCGCCACTTGTTATTAGCGGTGGAGGCAATGACCGATGTGATCGCACCGCCCCCCCTGCACCTCCTCCTGTGCTTTGGCGCGTATGCGCCCTTCGGGGGGGTGGGGGCGAGGTGGGCGGAGTTGGCCGACCAGGTTGCCTAGGGCGCCCGGTCAGCTTGGCCCGCCCCTGCTTACGCACTGCCCTAGTGGTTATCAAGCCATTACTTGGCTTTCATGAATTACACAAATTAGGTTGGTAAATGTTTGTCTTTGGGATGGGGTTTGACAACTTCTTTGGTTTCCATCAATGTTAGAATTGACTATAAAGCTTCAAAAACTTTGTTACTGGGGCACAGTAATAGCCATTGATGTAGCTATAGAAATATCCACTTTGTCAAGGCAGCTTTTGTTGAGGGCCCCCTTAGCTAATAACAAGGCTACACATGAAGAAAAAACATTACTGTAGCCCAGGGGTGGCCAAAACGTTGGTCGGACTGGGCCGCCTGGGGCTAGTCCGGCGGCCCAGTCCGACCTTTGCCGGTGCTCCCCCTTCTGACTGTTCCTCCCCTGACGCGTTCAATTTATATGCACTCGGGGAGGACGTCAGGTGGGGGCCCTGCGAGGGGGATAGGGGACACGGCTGGCTGGGGCGCCTGCAGGGCCCCTGGGGCAGGAGCCCCGGTGGGCCCTGCACCCCCCAGTCCGACCCTGGGTCCACCAGTCAATCCCCCGTGGATTTCTGGTGGACCGCGTCGAAGCAGGGAAATGCGTAAGTGCTGCGGTTCCGTGAGTTTATTGGGTATGGGAGGAGTCAAAACTCGATCGCCGGAGTAAAAAGTCTGGGCACCCCTGCTGTAGCCATTCAGCCATACTGTAGTTCCAAGTAAATCTCTGATATAGAGAGTAAAATTCTGAGACAATTTGCAATTGATCTTCATTTTTTTTATTATTTGTACTGTAGTTTGTTAGTTATTTAACCTTATGTTCAGCAGCTCTCCAGTTTGTAGTTTCAGAAGCTATCTGGTCGCGATATACCAGTCTCTCATTTAAACCACTCCCTGGTTGCTAAGGATAGGACCTTACCAACCAGGGAGTGGTTTAAATGAGAGACTGGTATATAAAAAAGTGGAGAACCTGAATAGAAAAATAAGCTATATAATATAACAATAACAATAAAACTGTAGCCTCACAGAGCAACAGTGTTTTGGCTGCTGGGGTCATTGACCCCCCATTTAAATGCTAGAGTTAGAAAAGAAGGCAAAAAATTCAAAAACTATAAAAAAAAATGTATTATTATTATTAACATTTATTTATAAAGCGCCAACATATTCCGCAGCGCTGTACAATAAGTGGGTTTCATACATTGGACATACAGAGGAACATATAAAGCAATCAATAACCAATAGAAGAGCAGGGTTGGACTGGGCTGCTCGGACACCGGGAAAAATCCTGGTGGGCCCCGGCGGCCCAGACCTGACCCTTGCCAGCGCTCCCCCTGCCCAACCACTCCTGGCCTGATGCGTTCAATTGACATGCTCGGGGGAGGACGTCGGGTGGGGGGCCCTGCAAAGGGGGGTTAGGGGGCCCCTCCGGGGGGGGGGGGCACGGGCACCTGCAGGGCCCCTGGGGAGGGAGCCCTGGTGGGCCCTTCACCCCCCCAGTCCGACCAAATGAAGACCAAATGAAAATTTGGCTAAAACTGGCCATTCTATAGCATACTAAAAGTTAAATTAAAAGTGCCCCAACTGACCCTTAAGATAGGCTTTCGGGTGTATCTAGGAGTGCAAATAGGCATTCTGCCCAAAACTCACCCTAATCAGGCTGAGCCACTGCTCCCGATGCTTCAAGCACCCCCGGAGTGTGCCGGACCCACAATTTGGGAAACCCTTATCTAAGGCGTACGATTGTATGTATGTATTATAGTTATCAGTGCAATATTTTTGTAGCTCCATAGAGAAGCTACATGCACTTATAATAATAATATCCCTGTTACTGACACTCTCACAGCCCCCACACTACTCATGTATTCACAACTCTGTTGGGCGCGCTAGTCATTTTGCCTTGAAATGTAACAGACCGTGATCCAGAGGTATTTATCAAACTCACTCTTCGCTATCATATATTTGGTGCTACAGCAAAGAGAGGAGTTAATAGGGCTTAGAGGACCTCTCTTTGAAATAGTGTTAGAGAACATTGCAATGAAAGATATGCTGGAAGTACTGAATGTTTGAAGGACCAGCTGTTGTTTCCGTGATACAAGCACACAGAATACGAGAGTGGCGCAGCATAGTCCAACGTGAAAAGTCCCATAAGTTGCTGCAACTATTTTGTTGCACTTTTAATTTGTCGTTTATAAGCAAACTTGTGATTTTGTAGGGTATATATATCCCTTTTGGTCAATTGGTGAAACACAGCCTAAGACTTGTTAATGGTCCCCTTACATAGCGGCTACGTATACACAGATACAATGCCAATATAGTCTATTCCAGTAATTATGACTAGTGATGAGCCAATCTGTCCCATTTTGGCTTCGGCATAAAATTTGCGAAACGGCAAAAAATTCGCGCAACGGCGAAAAATTTGCGAAACGCCAGCATCTTTTTTGTCACCCGCGGCTATTTTTTGGTCGCCCGCACTTTTGTTGATACGACTGCACCCGATTTGACGCGACCGCGCCCTTTTTGACGCCCTATTCTGCGAGCCGAATTTTTCCGTGGCGAATTTTCACGGAAGTTTCGCAAAACAATTCAGCAATGGCAAAATGCAGAAATTCGCTGCGAATCCATGCCTGGCGAAAAAATCTGCTCATCCCAAATTATGACCCAATAATATTTTTTTCCAGATATATGAGGCCTGGGTATTGGCCGTAAGTAGGTGAGATGTGTGACAAAAGGTTGAGAGCTTGTAGTCTACAACAATCTCCCAGTATGGGACCCAGGGATTGCTGGAGGGGCTCTGGAGTTTATTTCCGAGTATATTGCCATTGTCTCTAGAGCTACTCTGTATTGCCCAGAACTTGCATTACTTAACTAGCAAGTGAAACAGCTACTAATTGCCTCTATCATACAGTTTTATTGGTTTATGTATGGCCAGTTTAAGGCTATCTGAGCAACAGTAAAGTGCAGGAGTAGATAACAACAGGTTAAATACAAAAGGGATGACAATAGCCTTACAGCCCCACATTCTGGTTTATTATATAAATACACACATATATATATATTTGAAAGCTTAGTTTAGTTACCTGGCCATTACTAGAAGTAGCAGGGATGTTAACACATTTGGTTCACAGTTAGTATAAGCATTCAGCTCATCATAAGGGGGAAGAGTCAGCACGAGGGAAAGGCTTGGTTTACTTTCCCATTATAAGTTTACTTAGGGCCAATAAATTATCAGTAGTGGGTGGTCTCGGATACACAGTCTGGGATCAGGGAATATTCACTTTAGCCAAAGTCAGGATCCAACTGTAAAACATGACAAATGCTCTTAACTGATCTGGACTGTTACTGACTTCTTGCGCCAAAGTCAACCTTATACCTAATGGGATCCAAATGAACCTGTGATTGGGATAAAATCCCTTAATCTATCAAAACTCATTTTGAAATGCTGCATCCATTCCCCACTTGCACTTATATTGTTTTTAATATTATATATATGATATATACACCACTTGTAAAACTGAATATGAAAATTGGATTAAACATGAATATTGTATCATCAACTATTTGGGTTAGACTGCTCAAAATTGTATTAACATTGTACAGGTATGGGATCCGTTATCTGGAAACCTGATATCCAGAAAGCTCCGAATTACTGAAAGCCCATCTCCCATAGACTCCATTTTAATCTAATAATTCAGATTTTTAAAATTGATTTCCTTTTTCTCTGTAAAAATAAAACAGTACCTGTATTTGATCCCAACTAAGGTATAATTACCCCTTTTTGGGGCAGAACAACCCTATTGGGTTTATTTCATGGTTAAATGATTCCCTTTTCTCTGTAATAATAAAACAGTACCTGTACTTGATCCCAACTAAGGTATAATTACCCCTTATTGGGGCAGAACAACCCCATTGGGCTTATTTAATGGTTAAATGATTCTCTTTTCTCTGTAATAATAAAACAGTACCTGTACTTGATCCCAACTAAGGTATAATTACCCCTTATTGGGGGCAGAACAGCCCTATTGGGTTTATTTAATGGTTAAATGATTCCCTTTTCTCTGTAATAATAAAACAGTACCTGTACTTGATCCCAATTAAGATATAATTACCCCTTATTGGGGGCAGAACAGCCCTATTGGGTTTATTTAATGGTTAAATGATTCCCTTTTCTCTGTAATAATAAAACAGTACCTGTATTTGATCCCAACTAAGATATAATTACCCCTTATTGGGGGCAGAATAGCCCTATTGGGTTTATTTAATGGTTAAATGATTCCCTTTTCTCTGTAATAATAAAACAGTACCTGTACTTGATCCCAACTAAGATATAATTACCCCTTATTGGGGGCAAAACAATCCTATTGGGTTTAATTAATGTTTTGTTGATTTTTTAGTAGACAAGGTATGAAGATCCAAATTACAGAAAGACCCCTTATCTGGAATACCCTTGGTCCTGAGCATTCTGGATAACGGGTCCTATACCTGTATTGAGATCTAATCAATTCTTGAATGTTTACCCTTTCAAAAGCTCCAGTCAATGTTTTCATACGGCCATGAAATAGGCCAAATGGTTTGGAGCAGGAGGTCCTACTGACAGCTGGACCCACCGGGACTTTTCCTGGGATCCTTGTGGGCCGGTCCGACACTGATACAAAGGATCTGGGAAATAGTGACCTGTCACTATGGTTACATTATGGAGTACATTAATGTACATCTGCAGGCTGGAATGCTGGATATGTCAATATAAGAAGAAAACCCAATCTATGAGAGATGTAAGACAGTGTGTTCCTTACACTATACAATCCCCTGTGATTAGGTAACAACATTTGTTTTTTTTCTCATGCGCGGTCAGTTAACTTCTGACCTCGCCAGGCAAGTCCCACCGTAATCGAAGAACTTGCACCCCGCGAGAAAATTAGCATGGGATCATGAGCGATTCATACGCGGTATCAGTTGACAGTTTAAAAAATAATGCCCTGACTGTCACTTTGGAAATAAAACTGAGTTATTGTTTCTCGTCTCAAAAGCACGGCAACAAGTATTGCAAAGCTATATGTGATCTTGGTCTTTTTTCCCTTTAGACACCTGCGCTCATCTAAAGTTTCACTGAGTCCTGAAAAATAAATGCATAGCTTCAGTCCCTAATCCGTGTGGCTCCAGAGACCACTGTTACTTGAGAACTTAAACTGATGATTCTGGGCGTCCAAGGGGCAGCTTAATCTTTTTTAATTCAAATCAACTGAGTCCCATGTGGCGCTAGGATGATACTCTATATGCTGCAATCAGACTGACCTAGACTTCTAGTGCTCTAAATGATTAATGAAACTGCCTTCTCGTTTGTTTCTATGGCGACGGGAAACTTGACACGACTTAGGAATCTGCCATTCACGCTGAACGAATTTAGAAGGAAGCAGCTATAAAGCAAACAGTCATTATTGCATTTATTTATTTATTTTCGCAGAATGGTAAACAATTTTCGGAAACCTTTGTTTGGCGATAGGGATGGGTTTATGGCACAATCACGTGCAAAAAGAAAAAAAAGGAGTATCCAGAATGCTCAGGAACAAGGGTATTCCGGATAAGGGGTCTTTCCTTAAGTCTACTAAAAAATCAATAAAACATTAATTAAACCCAATAGGGCTGTTTTGAACCCAATAAGGGGTAATTATATCTTAGTTGGGATCAAGTACAGGTACTGTTTTATTATTACAGAGAAAAGGGAATCATTTAACCATTAAATAAACCCAATAGGGCTGTTCTGCCCCCAATAAGGGGTAATTATATCTTAGTTGGGATCAAGTACAGGTACTGTTTTATTATTACAGAGAAAAGGGAATCATTTAACCATTAAATAAACCCAATAGGGCTGTTCTGCCCCCAATAAGGGGTAATTATATCTTAGTTGGGATCAAGTACAGGTACTGTTTTATTATTACAGAGAAAAGGGAATCATTTAACCATTAAATAAACCCAATAGGGCTGTTCTGCCCCCAATAAGGGGTAATTATATCTTAGTTGGGATCAAGTACAGGTACTGTTTTATTATTACAGAGAAAAGGGAATCATTTAACCATTAAATAAACCCAATAGGGCTGTTCTGCCCCCAATAAGGGGTAATTATATCTTAGTTGGGATCAGTACAGGTACTGTTTTATTATTACAGAGAAAAGGGAATCATTTAACCATTAAATAAACCCAATAGGGCTGTTCTGCCCCAATAAGGGGTAATTATATCTTAGTTGGGATCAAGTACAGATACTGTTTTATTATTACAGAGAAAAAGGAAATCAGGGACTAAGGGAGATGACCATCCCCTATTCCTGTTTCTGGACAACAGGTTTCCGCATAACGGATCATATACCTGTAGTAATAATAATAATTATAAGAATAAGAAGAAGGAGAAATGGAGTAATAAAGAAATTAATAACAGTGGTTCATCTCCATTATTCATGGAGATCACATATAAGACCAGAATGTTGACATTACACTAACACTGTTAATTTGGTACGTAAAGAGTAAAATACCGATTACTTAACATGGAATGTAGAATATCACCAACTAGAAAAATTGCAAAGATTTTAATATATCATGTATTTAGGTTGGAAAGTTCTTAAAACATTAGTGATGTAAACAGTGATGTAATCACTTAGGGCTCTGGCACACGGGGAGATTAGTTGCCCGCGACAAAACTCCCTGTTCGCGGGCGACTAATCTCCCCGAGTTGCCATGACCCGCCATCCCACCGGCGAACATGTAAGTCTCCGGCGGAATGGCACACGCGGCGGTGCGATTTCCCGAAATCGCCGAAAAAGACTCGCGAGTCTGAAACTCAGGCCCAGGGTTAATGCAGGTGAACGATCCTTTTTCTTTTTTTTTCTTTTTTCTAGCGAAAAGCTGTCTTTTTGTTAAAATTCAGCTTTTCGCTCCACTGTGCATGCCCAAAGACCGAAGAACAAAGAGGATTGCTGTTGCATAATGTTAGGCACCCCCAGTGATTGTAACTTTCCTTCTCCTTTAGTCATAACAATATAAAAACGTTACTTAATTGTACTAAGAGCTACACTGATTTGATGAATATATTTATTAAAAAAGCACAATGTTTCCTCCAGGTCTGGTAACCCACAGTAACCAACCATGTTTCATTATACCAGAAAATGCTACCTGCTGATTGGTTCTCTGGGTTACTAGATCCCAGGCAAACCTGAAACCTGTTATTACAGTGCTTGGCAAACCAGCCTTGGCGTAAAAGAGAAATCCAATTTTTAATCTTAATCTACGTGACCAGATTCATTCAACTCCTATTACATACGTGGCCTCTCCTGACCTGCTTATTGTCCCTTGTATAAGTCTAAAAACATGGTGCTAGTTCATTTATATCAATCTGCAGGCTGTTATGGGATGGCTACATAGGGCTCTGGGTGCATTCCTCTCTCAAGGGGTCTGACGGGACTTACCCAAATAATCAGATCTTTAGCCTGGGGTCCAAATGATTAGATCACTCTTTGTGGACAAATGTACAAAAGATTGGAAATTCCCATGTAGGATCATCTTAAGTCTAGTCAGCTAGAAGGTAAGTCCATGGTGGTCAGGTTTACTGTGATCTTCTCCATTTTATCTCTGTTTACATGGGAAAAAGAACTGATCATCGTAACCACCAAAAATAACATGATGGACCAGAAAAGTACTGTATAATACTCACCTAGTAATTGAACATCTAGGGGCCGATTCATTAAAACACGAGTTCGAATACCGAATGGGAAAAATTCAAATTGGATACAATAATTTCTGAAGATTGCAAATATCACGAATATGCTTATGGAAAAATCGTATTAGTCACAATAATATCATATTGGCGATCCGAAAGTCATGAAATTTTCGTATCCGAACGATCGTAAAATGCAGGAAAACCTTTCTGACTTTGATCCTTCTGTGCATGATTGGAAGCCTCCCATAGGGCTCAATGGCACTCTGCAGCTCCAACCCGGCCCAAGGAAAGTCTCCCATAGGGCTCAATGGCACTCTGCAGCTCCAACCCGGCCCAAGGAAAGTCTCCCATAGGGCTCAATGGCACTCTGCAGCTCCAACCTGGCCCAAGGAAAGCCTCCCATAGGGCTCAATGGCACTCTGCAGCTCCAACCCGGCCCAAGGAAAGTCTCCCATAGGGCTCAATGGCACTCTGCAGCTCCAACCCGGCCCAAGGAAAGTCTCCCATAGGGCTCAATGGCACTCTGCAGCTCCAACCCGGCCCAAGGAAAGCCTCCCATAGGGCTCAATGGCACTCTGCAGCTCCAACCTGGCCCAAGGAAAGTCTCTCATAGGGCTCAATGGCACTCTGCAGCTCCAACCTGGCCCAAGGAAAGCCTCCCATAGGGCTCAATGGCACTCTGCAGCTCCAACCCGGCCCAAGGAAAGCCTCCCATAGGGCTCAATGGCACTCTGCAGCTCCAACCCGGCCCAAGGAAAGCCTCCCATAGGGCTCAATGGCACTCTGCAGCTCCAACCTGGCCCAAGGAAAGCCTCCCATAGGGCTCAATGGCACTCTGCAGCTCCAACCCGGCCCAAGGAAAGACTCCCATAGGGCTCAATGGCACTCTGCAGCTCCAACCCGGCCCAAGGAAAGACTCCCATAGGGCTCAATGGCACTCTGCAGCTCCAACCCGGCCCAAGGAAAGTCTCCCATAGGGCTCAATGGCACTCTGCAGCTCCAACCCGGCCCAAGGAAAGCCTCCCATAGGGCTCAATGGCACTCTGCAGCTCCAACCCGGCCCAAGGAAAGTCTCCCATAGGGCTCAATGGCACTCTGCAGCTCCAACCCGGCCCAAGGAAAGTCTCCCATAGGGCTCAATGGCACTCTGCAGCTCCAACCCGGCCCAAGGAAAGTCTCCCATAGGGCTCAATGGCACTCTGCAGCTCCAACCCGGCCCAAGGAAAGTCTCCCATAGGGCTCAATGGCACTCTGCAGCTCCAACCCGGCCCAAGGAAAGTCTCCCATAGGGCTCAATGGCACTCTGCAGCTCCAACCCGGCCCAAGGAAAGTCTCCCATAGGGCTCAATGGCACTCTGCAGCTCCAACCCGGCCCAAGGAAAGCCTCCCATAGGGCTCAATGGCACTCTGCAGCTCCAACCCGGCCCAAGGAAAGCCTCCCATAGGGCTCAATGGCACTCTGCAGCTCCAACCTGGCCCAAGGAAAGTCACAATACCAAAGCTTGAATGAATCCAAAACTTTCCTACTCATTGCGACAATACGATTTTGTCGTGTCATTTTTAACATACAGTATGAAAAAATTGCGTAAAATAATGAAAAAATTGGCGAAAATACGCAAGGTTCGAAAAAGTCACAGAAAATACGAACAATCCGATTGAACAAACGCTAGGAGCGTTCGTGGATTGATAAATCTCCCCCCTAGTATCTGCCCACTTTTCCTCACCTGGCATTAGTCAATGTTTGAAAATCCGTGGATCAGCAGTGTTGGCACAGTATTGGTAAGGGCCCATGTCAATCCCTTCTAAATACAATTGTAAGTTGTACTTTTCTCATTTATTCTAATAATGTATAGAGATATCCTATTAAAGCTAAGGCCAGTAAAGGAACTATATGTGTGCAGCCTTCCAGGCCTGGCATCTGGCATTTAGTGCTCACATTCTGTACATTCTCTACGTTCTTGCAGCTAGCAAAACAAAGTGAGGAAATTGAACCGTTTTTACACCCAGGGTCTACTACTCATTTGGAAAACATACATTTAATTCATAATACTTCTCAATTTGGGGGAGATTAACACCCAACTGCCACAACACTGAATCTGAAAACAGTAGTCAAGAAGAATTGAGGATAAAGAAAATAGCCAGGCTCAACTTCCAAACTGGAATTCTGGTTTCCAAAACGTGAATGTTTGATATTTATTATGTGCAAAAAATTTGTAAAATTTGAATGTAAAATGTTGACATCTAAAAGCTTGTGTAAATTCATGTTTTTCACATTTTTTGTTTGTGGACCCATTGAAAAACATGAATGGAATACGCATGCATTCATGTACTGTGCATATTTTTTGCAACTTCTTCATTAATTTGTGGGACTATTTGCACTTCCCAAATCAAGCACAGAAGGATCAGTCAGAAAGGTTTTCCCGCCATTTACGATCGTTCGGATACGAAAATTTCATGACTTTCGGATCGCCAATACGATATTATCGTGACTAATAAGATTTCTTCGTAAGCATTTTCGTGATATTTGCGATCATCAGAAATTATCGTATCCTATCCAAATTTTACCCATTCGGGATTCGAACTCGTACTTTGATGAATCAGCCCCTAAGATGCAAAAAGTAAGCTATGTAGGGACCCATAGGGTTAAGCTCCCTATGGTGTTATCCCTTATCTTTATGTTATCTGTGTTGTAATACGGCAGAGCCCTCTACACTCAGATTACAGTATTAGGCTACCCCCTATAGGTTTAGCCCAGGTTGACCACTCCCCTTGTGCAGACTATATAGTGTCTTGCACAAGGAAGTGTCTTCCTCTTTGGCTGCTGTTCTCTCAGGCTGCATGTCATTGGGCCTGAGACACACGGTCTCAGTAAAGAGAACTGCCAGTTTATAAGTCGGGGACAGGGCCCCGTGAATGAGAACTAGCCAGCACAGACAGTTTTACTTATAGCACCCTCTAGGAGTGGTGAGAGTAGTCAGATTATCTAGCAAGGGCAGTCAATAGCCCCAACCAGGAGTTGTAACAAAGGGTTTAGTCCACCCCGGCTCTGTAGTCGTTCTTTAGGGACCGGTTTTATTAGACGCCAGGTACCAGTGTTAGGAGCTCTCCCCTGGACCACAGTCGGACGGAACACTCCCTTCTGAAAGGTCTATATCTCAGGTGTCAACTAATTCTCTGTGCATCCTCCAAGTGGGTTATTCTGTGCCTAAGTGTCACCTTTGTATTATCCACGGTGATCACACATTCTATACTGCTGTGTCTGTGAGTATCCCACGGCTGTGGGACTACTACTATTATCCAGCCGGCCGGCTTGTTATATCAACCGGATAAACCGGCACCTGGCGTTTTTCACTTACCCCAGTGAGACCTAGTACACGCGGCTGCGTCTGGGTTTGATAACATAGTGGGAAGTGTTGCTCCCATTGCTGCGGCTGCAGTAAGGAGCATTATATTGAACAATAGACCCCCGGAGGCGTCTGCGGGCTGCTATAGAACTGTGGGCCCAGCTACTGCGGGACTCTGAATTTCATTGCTGCGGCTGCAGTGTAAAATATTTTGTGGATATTAAACCACTATCTGCTAAAATGGCGGATGCATCTACACCCCGCCAACTGACACCAGAGGCATTTGAAAATGTGCCTGAAATTGCTCCCCCGCAGCGGTATACCTGGCTAGGTACCTTTGGGGAGCGTTATGAGGAAGACGGGTCCAAATGGGTAGAGGCCTATTGTGGGGGATGCTATACAGAAATATCCCAAGCGTGGAGGGATCTGGAAGCCAGATGCCCTTTCTGTAAGACCCGCTGCTGGACTGAGCCACTAGTAAAACCACAAGTATCTTCCTATGATAAGGGTACCAGTATTTCACCAGGCTCAACAAGGCCTGCAACCCCTGTACCCGCCCCGGTCCAGAAACCAGAGGTCCCTACACCGACCTCTGAGGGAACCTCAGGGGACATATTATTATCCTCATCACATTCCTCCGAAAGTGGGGAGCTGGGCGCAGGTATGGCTGCTATATCCTTAGCACCAACTGAGAAAGCTAAACCACCTACTGTTGCTCCTTCAGACCCCAATACCCCTATTGATCCAGCCATACAAAGGCTACTGGAGATAATGAGAGGGAGAGGAAGGGCTAAGTCTGAGAGCCAGGAGGAAAAGAGTACAGTATCATCCACAGGGAGTGGTATGCTGTTGGGTAGTTCTACCCGGCGTAGATACCCAAGACCTAATTGGGCTGTAATGGACTTTGGGCCCCTACCAAAATGCTCCTTGCCAGAGGAAGAGTATAAATTCCAATCTACTATGCCTCCTACTGATTCCACTCCTAAAGGGAAGGCGCAGAGTTTGCCTCCAGAGTGGCCCTGTACACCGCCACCACCGTATGCTTTCAGCAAAGATACGTCCTGCTGGGTGGCTCCGGGGAGAGCTGATTCTGAAAAATTCAGGTCAGTTTCAAGAGTGCAACGCCTTATCAATACCCAGGTGTATGAAAAATGGGGCTATTACATGCCATATGCCCCGGAGTGGGTGTATGATGAGGTCACCAAGCATGTCGACGAGTGGCTGTATGGAGAGCTTGTCCGCAGGGAGAAGTTGGGACCGGGAGGAGTTTTTAAAAAGGATCCCGAGAGAAGACACAGGGATGTCGACTACCTCTATGATATTGCCCAGGAGTGGTGGTTCGGGCGTACCATCCTAAAACATGGTGTTAAGTCATGTGGAAAGTATCAAGAGGAAAGAAATTTCGCACTTAGCTCAGACCTCCCCAGTGGAGGCCGAATTGATAAGCCACACCCGGCTTACTACGTTTCTTATGAAGTCACAAAAGCTAAGTACGAGCGCAATATGCACTGAGAAAACCCCATGCCGGATTCAGGTATATTTTCCCTTCATTTGATGGGATTTTCCCCCGGGTGGGAGGTGGGTTTGGTTTCCCCTGAAGTTAAGGGGCAACACCCACCAAATTGGGCACAGGCTTAAAGACTGCCGTATTGCTGCATAAGATGTGACCCAATACTTGTTATATCCACACAGTTGGATCATCTTCAGTTTATCCACAGTGGTGGATTTGTGTTATTTTAAGTTTGGAACTCTCCACATTCCTTCAGGAGAGACTGTAAAGTTTGTAAAAAGTTGGGTGAACAAACAAAGACTGCTGCGCCCCATCCCACTACAACTTCTACTTCATTGCCTGATCCACACCACGAAGTGCATGTCGAGACATCCATGAACACTGGGTTGGGGGTGGAAGGCCTGGACTAAATAAAGTTTATGGGTGGGGATGTATTACAGTTTAAATTGTGCCCAATAACAATTTCTTTACAGCCAAGCATGTGCCTGGGGACCCCTGAGTGAAGGCAGGATCCTCATGTGTAAGTGTATCTGTTATATCCCTGTTGCAGGTTACAGGTGGTATATCAAGGATACCTAAGTGTGTACCTGAGCACCACTGTTTAGGGGCAGGAAGGTGACTCAAGAATTCTAAGTATTGTGCCTGTCATACCTCTGTTGCAGAGTCAGATGGTATGTCATGGATCTATAAGTAAAGTGCCTGAGTGATCTATTATGACACTCATGATTGTATATGGTTTACAGTAACGTAACTAGCAACGAAACAGTTAATATTTTGTTTAAATCAAAAATTCTGTTACAGCTAAGAAAGTGCCTGGGAAATTCCCATGTGTGCACTGGAGTGATCCTACAGGACACTCAAAGTGTATATGATTAAACAAGTTGCTGTATGTGCCTAATCTTTTTCTTGCAGATATCCAATGTACCAGATACTCCTCAGGAGAGGGTATCAGAAACGGATGTATGGGTACTGTATTTTTGCACTAAATCAATGCACTACTGTTTTTGCTTGAAATGTGTACTTAATGTTATTTGCCATTGCCGGGTCGGAATGGATTCTTCCCCCGGGTGAATGTAGGGACCCATAGGGTTAAGCTCCCTATGGTGTTATCCCTTATCTTTATGTTATCTGTGTTGTAATAGGGCAGAGCCCTCTACACTCAGATTACAGTATTAGGCTACCCCCTATAGGTTTAGCCCAGGTTGACCACTCCCCTTGTGCAGACTATATAGTGTCTTGCACAAGGAAGTGTCTTCCTCTTTGGCTGCTGTTCTCTCAGGCTGCATGTCATCGGGCCTGAGACACACGGTCTCAGTAAAGAGAACTGCCAGTTTATAAGTCGGGGACAGGGCCCCGTGAATGAGAACTAGCCAGCACAGACAGTTTTACTTATAGCACCCTCTAGGAGTGGTGAGAGTAGTCAGATTATCTAGCAAGGGCAGTCTATAGCCCCAACCAGGAGTTGTAACAAAGGGTTTAGTCCACCCCGGCTCTGTAGTCGTTCTTTAGGGACCGGTTTTATTAGACGCCAGGTACCAGTGTTAGGAGCTCTCCCCTGGACCACAGTCGGCCGGAACACTCCCTTCTGAAAGGTCTATATCTCAGGTGTCAACTAATTCTCTGTGCATCCTCCAAGTGGGTTATTCTGTGCCTAAGTGTCACCTTTGTATTATCCACGGTGATCACACATTCTATACTGCTGTGTCTGTGAGTATACCCTGCTGCACTATTAAGCTGTGCCTTTGTCCAATAAATTGTACTATAGTTCATGAGCAAGAACCTTTCTGGCGTCCATTATTCCATCTGCACCACACACGCTCTACCTAGTTGTAGTTCAACTACACCCTCAGCTCCATCAATACCTCCCATATAGCGGAGGCCCACTCCTGTGCATTAAGGTCGCATGTAACACATGCTCTATACCTATCACTAGCCTGGGTTGGCCATTTTGTAGCCAAATAGGTGTTACAGCTATTTTTTCAATTCCCGTTTTTCACATTTTTTGTTTGTGGACCCATTGAAAAAGATGAATGGAATACGCATGCATTCATGTTTTTTTCACAGTTTTATTCTATTGTGTTTTTTAGATCGACATTTTTAATAAATATGCAAACATTTCAGTTTGGTTAAATTTTAAGTTTAATTGAATTAAAATAGAATATCACCATGTTTGTTTTTTCGCAGGAAAAAAAGTGAGAGGAAAAAATGCCCATTGACTCCAATGCACTTGGCTCAAGAAAAATCACCCATTGACTCCAATGCACTTAACAGAAAAAAAACCACCCACTGATCGCAATGCACTTGGTGCAAGAAAAATGTGAGAAAACCACAAACAATCTGCCATTTTTTAGGTAAAGCAAAATGGGCTGATAAAATGCAATAAGTATAGTCCTTTTAGCTTTTTAAATAGAATTTCAGTTACTATGCTTTTGATTGGTTCATAAACATTTGTGTTTTTTGTTTATTTTACCAAAACTTCATACTCAAAAAAATAAAGGGGGGGAGATACCCCCAAATATTTTAAAAAAATAGAAATAATTCACAATTTAATAATTAAAGACGTGTGTGTTTACCAGAAACTGCTCATTTATTATGTTGTTTTCTCTGGACTTAAAAAATATTGGGCTATTTTATCCTCCTAAATTAAACAATACCTCTGTTCGCGCTCCCAAAACCTTTTAGTGAACTTAAATTAAGCAATAAAGTTTTAATAATCCATTAAGTGAGAGAAAAAAAAAAAGGGGGGGGGGGGAATATGTATAAATATATATATTGTGACCTTTAAGGAGACCTTGTAACAAACTAAAGTATTAGAGCAGCCCTCCTCCACCTAATCCCACAATAAATTGCAACTTCTTTACACCCGTGAGTTAGCGCTCTTAATATCAATAACACGTGCACTTCATTAATTCATCCAATCATTTTTATTTTTATTCCCAATATGAAATATACATGATAGGGCAAGAAAACTTCATAAAAATATAAATATACAATTAAAAAAGTAAATTTCAGTCACAATATGAATAGAAGGAGAATATAGACAGATGGGGGGATGTTCTTTTTTCCCATAAAAACAATCAACGCACCAGAGGTCACCCCTTTAGATTAGAGGAAAGGAGCTTCCATTTGAAGCAGCGTAGGTGGTTTTTCACGGTGAGGGCAGTGAGGTTATGGAATGCCCTTCCTAGAGATGTGGTAATGGCAGATTCTGTTAATGCCTATAAGAGGGGCCTGGATGAGTTTTTGAACAAGCAGAATATCCAAGGCTATTGTGATACTAATATCTACAGTTAGTATTACTGGTTGTATATATAGTTTATGTATGTGAGTGGATAGATTGGTTAGTATAGGTTGTGGGTGCTGGGTTTACTTGGAAGGGTTGAACTTGATGGACACTGGTCTTTTTTCAACCCTATGTAACTATCTAACTATTTAGATACTAATTATTCCTTCAGTACATTCCAATCTCACCAATTAATCACTATTAAAAACTAGATCCTAATTAATTATCCTAATCTTATTCCCAATAGGGACAAAAGTAAAAGGAGCCCTAGTCCAGCTAGGGAGAATCCCAAAATTCATATAGCCAATAGAAAACAATTGGGTATACAAGCCCCTATGTTAGGGCAAGTGCAATACACTGATGCATCCCCCAACAAAGTAATCGTGATCTTGTACCGGCTCCCCAATAAATAACGATAATTCTCAAGAGAGTCTCGCATTCACTACTATAAAAAAAAATGATTGGATGAATTAATAAAGTGCACGTGTTATTGATATTAAGAGCGCTAATTTATCCTCCTAAACATTTTGATGTGATGAAGGGCAGCATAACCTTATCTGGAAATGTCATATTTTTATATATGGTGTTTGGAAATCTATTTTTAAACTTTAAAGATATTTTAATAGTTTGGCACATCACTGGCCACATCTGTGTTGCTTATTTCTGCTTTACACTGAGAATACTGAAGGATTAATATTATTCTGTTACTTACAAGAATCTTCCTTGCCCTCTCCTTCTTGTATAAATAACAGTTCTGAGCACAAAAAGTTGATATTTCTCTTGATACTGCACCTTTGTTCTGCCAAAATAATTTTATTTCAACCAAAATGTTGCTAAAGTCATATTCATATTCGCTTCCAGTAATTATTCTTTTCTAATAAGTGTGAATAATCTAGTTTATCTATACAGAGATGGGACCTGTTATCCAAAATGCTCAGAACTAGTGATGAGCGAATTTTTTCGTCAGGCATGGATTCGCATCGAATTTCCGCATTTCGCCATTGGCGAATTGTTTCGTGAAACTTCTGCAAAAATTTCCTGCAGAAAAATTCATTGCATGTCAACAAAAAGTTGCGGTTGCGTCAAATTGGGCACAGTTGCGTTAAAATAGTCGCAGTCATGTCAAAGAGAAAACCTGGGTGACAAAAAAGATGTGCAACAAACACGTTTCGTGGATTTTTTCACCGCTTCATGAATTTTCTGGTTGTTTCGAAAATTTTACGGCTAAGCGAAACGGGACTGATTTGCTCATCACTACTCAGAACCTGGGGTTTGTTTTATTATTACAGAGAAAAGGGAATAATTTAACCATGAAATAAACCCAATAGGGCTGTTCTGCCCCCAATAAGGGGTAATTATATCTTAGTTGGGATCAAGTACAGGTACTGTTTTATTATTACAGAGAAAAGGGAATCATTTAACCATTAAATAAACCCAATAGGGCTGTTCTGCCCCCAATAAGGGGTAATTATATCTTAGTTGGGATCAAGTACAGGTACTGTTTTATTATTACAGAGAAAAGGGAATCATTTAACCATTAAATAAACCCAATAGGGCTGTTCTGCCCCCAATAAGGGGTAATTATATCTTAGTTGGGATCAAGTACAGGTACTGTTTTATTATTACAGAGAAAAGGAAATCATTTAACCATTAAATAAACCCAATAGGGCTGTTCTGCCCCAATAAGGGGTAATTATATCTTAGTTGGGATCAAGTACAGGTACTGTTTTATTATTACAGAGAAAAGGGAATCATTTAACCATTAAATAAACCCAATAGGGCTGTTCTGCCCCCAATAAGGGGTAATTATATCTTAGTTGGGATCAAGTACAGGTACTGTTTTATTATTACAGAGAAAAGGGAATCATTTAACCATGAAATAAACCCAATAGGATTGTTCTGCCCCCAATAAGGGGTAATTATATCTTAGTTGGGATCAAGTACAGGTACTGTTTTATTATTACAGAGAAAAGGAAATCATTTAACCATTAAATAAACCCAATAGGGCTGTTCTGCCCCAATAAGGGGTAATTATATCTTAGTTGGGATCAAGTACAGGTACTGTTTTATTATTACAGAGAAAAGGGAATCATTTAACCATTAAATAAACCCAATAGGGCTGTTCTGCCCCCAATAAGGGGTAATTATATCTTAGTTGGGATCAAGTACAGGTACTGTTTTATTATTACAGAGAAAAGGGAATCATTTAACCATTAAATAAACCCAATAGGGCTGTTCTGCCCCCAATAAGGGGTAATTATATCTTAGTTGGGATCAAGTACAGGTACTGTTTTATTATTACAGAGAAAAGGGAAATCGTTTTAAAAATTTTGATTAAAATGGAGACCATATCCATCACTGAGCATAATACAAAATATATTTTTCAAAAAATGTATTAAAATGTAAACTTATTTTTTTCTATCTGTGTACAGATGATTAGATTATTTGTAACATTATTATTTTCAGCATTTTGTTCAAAAAAAGATGTGCCAATTGTGGCTTTAAAAAAGTATTTTTAAAATTTTGGTTAAACTTAATTAACATGTCCCATTGCAGCTTATCTAATTATTTTGATGTGTATACATCTTGAGTTTAATGGTTTTCATCTGTTAGTCTGAACTTTAATGGGCTTCTTTACATCAATTTTGGATTTTGTGATTCA
Organism: Xenopus tropicalis; assembly: GCF_000004195.4. NCBI lineage: Eukaryota > Metazoa > Chordata > Amphibia > Anura > Pipidae > Xenopus > Xenopus tropicalis. Next base: position 19,270,251 of record NC_030681.2, read on the forward strand.
AATAAACTCACATTTTAAAGAAATTTGAATGCTTGCTTATTTATTAATATGGAAAATGTGTTTGAATTTAAAAAAAACTTGAATATGATGAATTGGTGAGTTTACAAACTTGAAAAAAACTCAAAAATCCTGAATTGAAAAAATAGCTTGATTTTGCCTCCCATTAACTTCTACATATACTCTGAAGGTTTTAGAAGTTTTACATTTGAGTTTTCAGGGTTTTTTTTAACTTAAAAAATATCAGACATTTGAGTTTTTGTATAATATTTCAAATTTTGGGCGTTTTAGCACAAAAAAATCAAATTGTGCAAAAAATTCAAATGCAAACATTTATAAATCACCCCTTAATTTTTACATTTTTTATCTGAGCAATGGTTAAAGGGGAGCAAAGGCTAATATATGGTACTACAGATAAGGATAATTTCAGACATTGCTTTTATATCCATTACAGGTATTGTATGGATTTCCTTTGCATTATAAGACGTGACACATGGTTTATCTATGGGATGTAACTGGAAGCATTGGCATCTAGTAATGTGAGAATGTGTCCCATTTTGGTTCACAAAGCGACAAGAAAATTCGAGAAATCGCAAAAATTCCGCTAAACATGCTTGTTGAACGACTTTTTTGATGTATGCGTCTTTTTTGCAGCGACTGCATCCATTTTGATGCGACTGTGACTTTTTTTGATGCGGACGAATTATTCCGCAGCAAATTTTCACTGAAGTTTTGCAAAACAATTCCCCAATGGTGAAATGCAGTAATTCTCTGCGAACCCATGCCTGGAGAAAAAATGTGCTCATCTCTATTGGCGTCCCATTGCCAAGCTGTCAACAGCCCAACTCTAAATGTCTATGCCCCTAATTACCAAAAGTTTTTTTAATAGCACCTCCTCTATCCATCCATATCTGTTAATCTCTGCGTGTCATTATGGCAGCCGGTAAGGACAGGGCCTCATTGGAGCACATCCTGACGCTTTGATGCAGGAGGAGAGAACGCCTATGTGCTGCCCGCTGTCCACCCTTTTACACTTGTGAGTATATTTATCATGCTATATAAAAAGTGGAGTGAAGCATTACCAGTAGTGATGGGTGAATTTTTTTGCCAGGCATGGTTTCGCAGAGAATTTCCGCATTTTGCCGTTGGCAAATTGTTTTGCGAAACTTCCGTGAAAATTTGGCACGGAAAAATTTGTAGCGCAAAAATTTTTTGTTGCTGCATGTCAAATTGGGCACATCAAAAATGGCAGTCACGTCAAAAAAAGTCGCGATCGCGTCAAAAAAGCACGGGGGACAAAAAAATAGATGCGGGGGACGAAAATAGACGCAGGGGCGGGCCAAGCTGACCGGGCGCCCTAGGCAACCCGGACGGCCACCTCGCCCCTGCACCTTCCTCATTCGCCCCCCCACCCCCCTTTGGCAGGTGCGCAGTTGAACTTGGGGGGGCGGGGTTCGTGTTGCGATTCATCATTGCCCCCACCGCATAAAGACAAGCGGCGGGGGCAATGACTAAAGAGCGCGGACTAGGGGTAGGCAGGAGAGGCTAGCCTAGGCAGCTGCCTCTTCTGCCTACCCCTAGTTTCGGCCCTGAATAGACATGGGCGACAAAAAAGACACGGGCGACAAAAAAAATCGCACAAATTTTCTTGCTGTTTCGCAAATTTTATGGCGAAGCGCAACAGGACAGATTCGCTCATCAATAATTACCAGTGAAGTTGCCCAGGGCAACCAATCAGCAATTAAAGAAAACCAAAGCAAAGCATTTGATTGGCTGCTATGAGCAACATCACCGGTAATGTTTTGCTCCACTTTTTACACAGCATGATAAATATACCCCTAGGAAACAGACAATACCATACGCAATGGGCAAAGTCCAAAAAATGCCCAATTGCACACCACATGGGGCAGTGTGAATGACCCCTAGTGTGTTTCTTGAGCAACAGCAATAATGTGACTGTGTTCTGTGTTGCCTGTAATGTGCAGATTTGTGCAGATAAAACAATGGATGTTTGTGCACGTACCTCCCATAGCTTCCAGGCTTCCATCTACAAGTTCAACATTAAAGCCACGCCAATTCAAGTCATATTTATTTATATAATTACAGATGAGTATATCAAGTGTCTGTATCTCCAAAACAAGTCCTTCAGGACTGCAGCTGGGAAGAATTGTTTTACAGCCTTAACATATTTTGAACGCTATAATTGGAAATCAGCGGCTATCCTCTTCTAGTGAAACTGGGCACCCTGACTCTTGACCTGCGCTGTCTAAGATTAAATCCAGAGCTTACTTTCTAAAAGCTCCCTCAGGTTAAATACCAAATCATTTCTTAAAACCAGTAGAAGAAAGCCCTTTTAGAACCCAAAGCAAAGAAAACCCGCAACTCGTTTAATTTGGAAACGGATCTGTTTACATACAAAGTATGAATGAGATAATAAACCTTTCAGCAAGGAAAGGAAATGTGAGGCTCCTTCCATTTACCTAACTCTAAGCTTATGAGAAAACATGTTCAGTAGTTTAACACAATCGCCATTATAATAGACTAGGTCTTGTCTTCATTTACCTTCTAGTATATATAATGATAGACTGATCTTGCCTGAACCGACACTTATACAACATGTGCTTCTATTAATTCAGTTGGTTAGATGTTCCTGACAGTTACTAATAAACATAGATTAACTGTGGGATTCATTGGTCTTCTTGTCCAGTTCATGACAACCGAGTATCTATTATTCAACCTGGAAGGATGACAGTTAGTCCAGCTAATAAAATATTAGAAGGATAGCAGGGCACCTAGGATTCTACATGAAGGGTCACAACCCCAGACATAATATGGACAGAATCTATGGTTTTAACTCTAATGGCAAGGGGTTTAGTGTTCCATACTAGGAGGTCCATTTATAACCTCCAGGTTACTGACCTCTCATTTCCTGGAGAAGGTCCCTCTTGTATCAACTTCACTCTAAATTACTGATCATGGAATGACTGAATGAAAGGGAATCATCCTTCAACCATCTTTTTTTTTTATGATACATGAGGGTTGATTCACTAAGGTGCGTTAAAACGAGCACTATTTATAGCGTGCGTTAAAAAATGTATTGCGTCTTATTGCGTCTTTTTTTTTAATTTAGATGCAATGTTGCTTGCGTTATTCAAGTCGCAAAGAGTATTTTCGTGCGGTATTTGACGCAACGGGCTCTAATTAACACAGTGCGCACAAACTGTCGCCACGTGCGAAAAAACGCACGCCATATTAGCCATACACGCCATTACTTTCGTAAAACTACTGTTCTGAAAATGCCCATTTCCCTGCAAACTGGCGGCTGCATCACTCTGGGGCCAACACAGACTTGAATAAATCCCACTGCAAAGTCCATATTGTGTTGCCAAAAGCTCATTAATTGTACTTTTCTATAATTACCACCTTAGCGTGTCTAAGGGGGAGATTTACTAATCCACGAATCTGAATCTCGAAAGGTAAAAAATTGTATTGGAAACAAATATTTTGCAACTTTTTAGTCACCGTTGCAATTATTTCGTATTTGGCGCGACTTTACCAATCCGATTTTTTGCGACGGTGACGAAAAAGTCCCGGAAAATATACGAAAAAGCCGCGACGGCGACAAAAAAGTCGTGGAACATACGAAAAAGCCACGGCAACGACGAAAAAGTCGCAAAAATACAGATCATTACGAAACAATTACATTTCTATTAGGTTTAAATATTCAGTTTGACAGTGAGGTTCCACCTCAGAAATATTAGAACACTCTACCGTAGGTTATTCATATAATTTCTTAGACATGAACCCCTACTTTTCATAATAGTTTGATCATTATGTTTGATCAGACCATCCTGTTGATCAGCTGATCACAAGGTCATGTATATATAAAACATTGTTGCAACAATCACCTGACTATAAGGCATTGGTTCCCAAACTGTGGGGCCATCCCCCTTGGGGGTATAGGGAATTATCATGGGGGGAGGGGCTTACCCTGAAGGCCAGTTTCGATGAGAACTGGGGAGGATGACAATTAGATCTGCTTGAAGTCAGTTAGGACGAGATTTGAGGACAAGAAGTAATTTTCTGTTCTGAATTTTCTGACCTACACTGATACTTTCCTATACCTGTACCTATTTTGTCAACTAATAAGGACTCCGAATAAAGGTTGGACTATCAAATGGAACCTTGGTCAAAGGACCGACCTTTAACTGGGACTTAAGGTCCCATAAACGGGGCGATTGTAGCTGCCGATATCAGACCCTTGGACCGATTCGGCAGCTTATCATAGGGGCAGAACCGAGGGGCCTGGCCGACAGATATCTGGCCTGAAATTGGCCAGATATCAATCGGGCAGGTTAGAAAATCCAGTCGGATCGGGACCGAAACGGCTCATTGATGCGGTGCCCGAACCGACTGCCCCATTGCCGCCCACATAATCCGATTGTTTGGCCCCAGGATCTAATTTTTTTTTTTTCTACCTAAACGCCCCCCGATATCGCCCACCCGTAGGTGGGGATATCGGGTGCAGATCCGCTCACTTGGCGATAAGGTGACAATCACTGAGCCCAAAATTTCAGCCTGCTAGGTTTCTGATATTCCACAAAAACATTCCATTTCCACTATTTCTCCCGCCTTCTATGGCAATCATGTTCATGGTTTAGAAAGCTCTGCACTAAATCCTCAGTGAGGGCTCCATGTTCATGGCTATATAGTTCTTAATGTAGTTCTGTTATTCCAAGTAACCAGTCTGGGGACCAGTCGCTGCAGATGGAATTCAGATGGCAGTTGCGGAGATGTGTGGAGCTCACTCCCTGACTTATCAAGGATAAGATCTTGCTCAGGATTGCTAGTTAGATAAACTGTGTTTGTGTGAACTGTGCCCTGTGCTGAGGAGCAGATGTATATAAATAGACTGTATATAGCAATTCTTGTATACATTTTTGTATGGATGAGTGGGCTCCTTCGAGTAAACTATTTTACCCTGCACTTTTTTTTTCTTTCTAAATATAACAGGTGTTTCCCCCAAACAATGTTACAATGCAGGTCTTAGTGTTAGTTATGCTTTGGCTTTGGAATTCCCTAATCCTCACAAGCTGTCACACAATACACATTAGGGTAAGATTACTCCCAGTTGAAAATGTTTCTTGGAAATAATGTTACGGTCACATTACTATGTCGCTAACCGAAGGCTGGTAAGATTTGTTTATATATATTATATATACCTATTAACAGGACCAGCACACCATTTCACAGCAATTCTTCTATTTATTCATTCACTGTGGTTTAGAGTGCAGACACAGCTTTACTTTATAAATAAATATATATAGGTATGGGACTCATTATCCAGAATGCTCGTGACCAAGGGTATTCCGTATAAGGGGTCTTTCCGTTATTTTGGATCTCCATAGCTGAAGTCTACTAAAAAAAACAATAAAAAATTAAACCCAATAGGACTGTTCTGCCCCCAATAAGGGGTAATTATATCTTAGTTGGGATCAAGTACAGGTACTGTTTTATTATTACAGAGAAAAGGGAATCGTTTAACCATTAAATAAACCCAATAGGGCTGTTCTGCCCCCAATAAGGGGTAATTTTATCTTAGTTGGGATCAAGAACAGATACTGTTTTATTATTACAGAGAAAAGGGAATCATTTAACCATGAAATAAACCCAATAGGACTGTTCTGCCCCCAATAAGGGGTAATTATATCTTAGTTGGGATCAAGTACAGGTACTGTTTTATTATTACAGAGAAAAGGGAATCATTTAACCATTAAATAAACCCAATAGGGCAGTTCTGCCCCCATTAAGGGGTAATTATATCTTAGTTGGGATCAAGTACAGGCACTGTTTTATTATTACAGAGAAAAGGGAATGCATTAAAAAGAAATCTGAATTATTTCATTAAAATGGAGTCTATGGGAGAAAGGCATTCTGTAATTCTGAGCTTTCTTGATAACGGGTTTCCGGATAACCGATCCCATACCTGTATTTATATATATATATGGTTTTTCTTGTTAAAGTGGAATTTTCACCCCAGTAGGTGCAGCAACAACATGTAAACTCTAGTATTTTTTCTTTTAAAAGGTAAATTGTACTAAAACAACAACTAAATGCATTGCATTACACTTCATTTAATAGACCACCTTATGGCCCAACGTGATTTAAAAGTAATTTTGCTACTTAAATGTTCAAATCTTGAATGAAAACGTTTAAATCCCTGTTCATCCAGGCTCCAAGCTATAGGAAAGCAAAGAACAGAAGATCTCTTTATAAGATGAACTGATTTCTACAACCTGAGACAGACAGGTACGAGGATCTGAGACCCCATTCTGCTATTGCCAGTATTCTGAGGGTGGTTAAATAACATTTAAAATAATGTATTGTTTATTATCATCGAGATAAAACAAATAAATGCTTAATCGTAGTTGTTAGACTTGTAAATAATATATTTTGCCATTTTTGTTCCATTTTCAGTGATTTGTGTAATTCTTATCTGTGGGGACCTATATAAGGGGATTTTCTGCAGTTTGTCTGCATTGTTTCCTTGCCAAAAATATCTCTACAGCCAAAGGTAAGTAAAATTTAGAAGTTATCCTGAGGTGTAAGAACAACAGTGCTGCAGGGAATGAAAATTCCAGCTCATTATCTGTCAACACTTGGTTGTGTTGAAATTTCTCCCCAAAAGTCGGCTCTTGTGACATTCCCATAAGATGCTGAGCATTCAGCAACTCCTCCCACGTTTCCATGAACCTGAAACATGAACGTTATTTATTTGGTATGAAATACCGGTTTTACATTGTTGGAGAGGGCTATTTATCTTCATCATCTATTACCCTTTGTATTATTCAATATATTGGGGGGAAAAGTATTATTTGTAAAGCAGAAGGTTTAGTTATGATTTTTATCTGCATCCATGAAGTCAAGAAGCTATTTAAAAGCATTTCCTCCACTTGTACTTCCCACAGAACCCCAGACAGGGGATGTCAAGGACTTACAGGCTCAAAACTAGTCAGGACTTTGGGAAATGGGACAAAAGTACAAAAATGTATGCTTCATAGTGTGGAGATCAGGGTGGCCCATTGGTGTCCACATACACATCCATCGGTGGTCCATTCAATAGGTACTAGTAAGAGTGTCTGTGGATGCAAAGTACATGAGTTTGTATTGTATGTATGTATGTATGCATGTATAACTTTATTTATAAAGCGCCACAAGGGTACTCAGCACTGTACAGTCTTACAATATACACAATTACACACAGGGAGGACAAGTGTTATAATAAATACAATAAATATATATAAATACACAGGGAGTAAGTGCCATGTGAGACACAGTAGGAAGGAGGTCCCTGCCCTGTAGAGCTTACAATCTAAGTGGTTGGGTAACATACAGGCACAATTGGAAGGTAAGAGTGCACCAGGTATGGGCATTTGCCCTTAAGCGCAGGACTGGGCAAAATAATGTTTTAGTGCTCCAGAAGGTAACAGTTAAGCTTTTGCTTAAAGAGAGTGGGTGAGTTTTCCCTACGGAGGGATTCAGGGATAGAGTTCCAGAGGGAAGGAGCAGCGAGATAGAAAGGTTTAAGACGAGAGAGCGCAGTGGGTGTGGATGGCGTAAAAAGACGGAGGCTCTGAGAGGAGCGGAGGAGATGACCAGGAACGTGCAGAGAGACCAGTGAGGGAATGTAGTGAGGACCTATGGCAGATGTACAGAGCTCCATTGTGCAGGAAAGTGCTGTGCCCTGCATCTTACACCAAATACCACATCAAATACACAACTGGCACAAGGGCTCATAGCTCAGTTACTCAGAGACCTTTAGTGACTCCAGCTTTATGCTTTGCAAAAGGAGGACATGTATTATTATTAACATTTATTTATAAAGTGCCAACATATTCCGCAGCGCTGTACAATAAGTGGGTTACATATATTGGACATACAGAGTAACATATAAAGCAATCAATAACTGATACAAGAGGTGAAGAGGGCCCTGCCCAAAAGAGCTTATAATCTACAAGTACTTAGAAATGTTTTTCTGAATACCATTGAAGGCACAGGGCAGTGAATCTAAGCCCCGGGTATATGTGGGTAGGATATCTCCCAGTATGCCTTGGTGCCATACCATCTTCATTATAACCTACTGTGTGCGGCTAAGGGACAGGTTATAGTAGACATTTATATTGGTATTTGGTCTCCCATGAACAGTTGCCTCGGTTTTATCTGTGAGTCCCTACTTGGAAGAAAAATACATTGCTGGGTCATTTTCACTTCTGATCAATATGTGAACTAAATAGTAATTTCTCCTGTAGTTTGCTTCTTTCTTTCTGCTCATAACCCCCCTAAAAATATGGTCCTAATGCTGTTTACTTTAGAGTTGTTTCCTGCCCTAATCCAGTAAAGCCTCAGCAGGTATTTTAGGTTCCACCATTTGTTTTACTCAAGGGATTGAGATGCAACACGCAGAGTGACATCTTTTGTGATAGATGAATATACGAACCTTGAGTTTTAGTGCTAAAAGCCTACGAGCCACTTCAACTGTTCAAAATTTTCTTGTGTGGGTAACATCGCTAAAAGCTGGTATGATGGATGGAGATGAATAATGCGCCATTCCCAACATAAACCCAGGAGTTCATCTCGCTGTGGTGTTTATAAACTGCAAGGAGTCCATTTAGCAGAGGAATTAGGGGACGTTTTAGAGCTCCTGTTAGATAATGACAACATTTTGTCCCAGCTATCACTCTAAGGTCGAGAGGTTGTAATTAATCAGGGGTTGTTTGGGCCTCTTCTAGATCAACTGCCGAAGAGGACAAAATCTGCAGAGGAACAATGAAAGTAATTGAATTAAGCACATTATACTTTTGAATTACACATTTTTTTACAAGTATATCTCCTATTCTGAAAAAGATTTAGATTGAATGCTATTACTCTGTCAGATTCTACCAACATTTACCATTCATTTAGCTATGACTGGTTGGCAATTTATAGAAGCAGAATGCAATTTATAAAACAATATTACAACTTTCTCTAATACAGGTATGGGATCCCTTATCCGGAAACCCGTTATCCAGAAAGCTCCGAATTACGGAAAGCCCGTCTCCCATAGACTCCATTTTAATCAAATAATTCAGAATTTTAAAACTGATTTCCTTTTTCTCTGTAATAATAAAACAGTACCTTGTAATTGATCCCAACTAAGATATAATTACCCCTTATTGGGGGCAGAACAGTCCTATTGGGTTTATTTAATGGTTAAATGATTCCCTTTTCTCTGTAATAATAAAACAGTATCTGTACTTGATCCCAACTAAGATATAATTACCCCTTATTGGGGGCAGAACAGCCCTATTGGGTTTATTTCATGGTTAAATGATTCCCTTTTCTCTGTAATAATAAAACAGTACCTGTACTTGATCCCAACTAAGATATAATTACCCCTTATTGGGGGCAGAACAGCCCTATTGGGTTTATTTAATGGTTAAATGATTCCCTTTTCTCTGTAATAATAAAACAGTACCTGTACTTGATCCCAACTAAGATATATTTACCCCTTATTGGGGGCAGAACAGCCCTATTGGGTTTATTTAATGGTTAAATGATTCCCTTTTCTCTGTAATAATAAAACAGTACCTGTACTTGTTCCCAACTAAGATATAATTACCCCTTATTGGGGGCAGAACAGCCCTATTGGGTTTATTTCATGGTTAAATGATTCCCTTTTCTCTGTAATAATAAAACAGTACCTGTACTTGATCCCAACTAAGATATAATTACCCCTTATTGGGGGCAGAACAGCCCTATTGGGTTTATTTCATGGTTAAATGATTCCCTTTTCTCTGTAATAATAAAACAGTACCTGTACTTGATCCCAACTAAGATATAATTACCCCTTATTGGGGCAGAACAGCCCTATTGGGTTTATTTAATGGTTAAATGATTCCTTTTTCTCTGTAATAATAAAACAGTACCTGTACTTGATCCCAACTAAGATATAAATAATCCTTATTGGATGCAAAACCATCCTGTTGGGTTTAATTAATATTTTATTGATTTTTTAATGATTATTTAATGTTTTATTTATTTTTTAGTAGACTTAAGGTATGGAGATCCAAATTATGGAAAGACCCATTATCTGGAATACCTTGGTCCCGAGCATTCTGGATAACGGGTCCCATACCTGTATATGGTATGTGTGTTTATATATAAACATAGCAAAAGATTTTGGTCTTGCATAGTTAGTAGAGTACGTTATATATTACGTTTCAGTCTCATTTGTGTATATATCATATAATTTAATTGCAGTTTTCCTAAATTGTTGCCAACATTTTTTTAGCTCGCCAAAATGAATGCTGACATAGATTTGTTTGGTGGCAATGGGTTAACTCCAGTTTCAGTAATAGTTATATCTGACAGTACTGCTTAAAATGCCTTATTTAACATGGCTCATAGTCCTTGCTGGCTCCTACAGGTGGGATTGAAGGGTCACTATAGAGACCCACACTCAGTGGCATATGAAACGGGTGTTACATAACACTTGACCCCGTGTATCCTCTATGGGGAGCATTTTGTCACACTTCCCTTGACATTTAGTCACTGCTGGAAACATCCCCAGTGAAATACTAGCCATAAACTGTGCAGTGGAGTTTCCTGTTTTATAACTGTTAATGTGAATATCAGTTATCTGCAGTCTGGCAGAAGGAAATCTTACTATATAGTAACGACTAGCACCACATATTCCTTTTACCTTATCCATTTCAAATAATTTTTTTGAATGAAATTTGCTCACTGGTCATTTTATTTAAGATCAACCCCCTGCTTGCAAAGTCAGGATAATGGAAGTCTGGGATGGAGGCAGCTGGGACAGCAAATCCCTGTGGGCTAATTACCCACAGAGCGAGTTAGTCACCCCTGCAGGGAACTACGGAAAGCCAAAGAGATGCATAGGCGACTCCTATTGTTGCCTGTGGAAAGACATTTTAGACTGGTTAGTCGCCTGCGGTAGCAGAGATCTATAGTGGGCGACTAACTCGCTCGGTGGGACATTAGCCTTAGGGCTGGGGAGATTAGTCGCCGCGCGACAAATCTCCATTGTCGCGGGGCGACTAATCACCCCGAAATGCCATCCCACCGGCTAGAATGTAAATCGCCGGTGGGATGGCATACGCAACACCGCAACTTGCCGAAGTCGTGGAAGTTTCCTTTCAAGGCAACTACCATGACTTCAGCTAGCATAAAGTTGCACAGTTTATGCTAGCAGGTGGGATGGCATTTCGGGGAGATTAGTCGCCCGCAACAAGGGAGATTTGTTGCGCAACGACTAATCTCCCCGTCTGTCACAGCCATTACTGTACATCCGCAGTTCTTCTCAACTCAGGTTACCATACACACCCACCAGTCTAGCAGCCAATGAAGAGATGGCACTGCTGGTTTCCGTAGAAACTCTGCTCAAGCTGTGCAATCTGCTGGAGAAACATATTTTTTCTCCTAACCTCCTGTCCTGAGCTCAGTTTACCTGTTACAGTGCTCAATCCAAGCAGGACTTTTTATTAAAATAAACTCTGCCTGTGTAAGCCTGCATTTTTGATTGCATGAACTTTACAGTGTACATGTTTGCAGATGTAAATGCAAATGTGGTTTGGGCTGGGGAGATGTGCCCAACTAGCCCATGGCAAATGGTAGGAAATGTAGGGTTTACATGTCCTTTAAGTTAAGTTTTAGTTTGCTGGGATTTGCTTCTATTTATACATAAGAGATTGGATGCTAATGTTGTGCATAAGCCTGGGTTCACATTGGGGTTCCAATTAATTCTACAGGGGTTGAGCTGGTGTGGACCATAAGCCCAGGTTCACATTGGGGTTCCAATTCATTCTGTACGGGCTCAGCTGGGTTGAAGTCAGGGCACTGTGCAGGCCAATCAGGTCCTTTCTTTCCAGAATTTCCAAACTAATTCTGCATGGACCTCAGTTTGTGTAGGGGGCTATTACCCGGCTGAACCAGTAAAGGGCTTTCCACATACATACAAAATGGGCTCAAATGTCATGGTATTACAGTATGTAGTAGCATCAAACCTGCCCATGATCGCTGTGGCTCCAATAGCCAATTATAGTAATTAAAAGTGGTGGCCACATACTTTTAAACATACAGTAGAGATTGCCATGACCGCTATCCTGGATAGCCCCATAAGCCCTCAGTGCTTGCATTCAGTCTAGCATTGTATGTCACATTAGTCCCTCTATGTTTGCCCCAAGTGTTTATTATCACTGGAGTTACATGTAAAACATATACCCCCATATGTAATAAAAGGCACTAAGTTTGCCCAGGAGTTAACTTACTGTCTTGACTTGTTACCAATTTAGTTTGTTGGTTAAATATCGATGTATAGACCCCGTTTGCCTTCTGTACCCCCTTTTACATTTGAAATCTGAAAATAAAGAATTGGAAAGATTACCCAGGAGCAGTAACCCATAGCAGCCAATTAGATGTTTGCTTTTAAACAAGTGACCAGTAAATACGACATGTTGATTGGTTGCTATGGGTTACTGCACCTGGGCCTTATTATTACATAACCCCCATAGTAACATCACCCTAAAAAAATTCATTTACTGAACACCATTAATTAACTGCCACTGAAGTCCCCACTGTGAGCTTCTTTTTTACATGCTTTTGGTCTGTATGCGCAGAACTCTCATGTGGATTGGGCCAAAACCAACCTCTCACCAATCAGAGCAATTAAATATCCACAAATAAAGGTCAAACGTACCCTCTAGCAGAAACACCATCAAAATGTGTGAAAGTGTCTCTGTGCAGAAATGAGTTCATTTTCTTTTATAACAGTATTTCCTATAACAGAAAAAGCGAAATCTCCTTGGGCAAAAAGGAAAGCATTTTAGGAAATGGACGGATTGTTTTTCTTGTCTCGCTGGCAGGTGGGAAAGAGTTTGTTCCAGTGTGAGAAGTTGAAATACAGTTTCCCCTCAACATAAATCAGCTAATTCAAAATGACAAAATCATTGTCAGGATTAGTTTCATGGACATTTTCTTGATTTGTCTCAACAGGACCGGGCAGTAGTGCCGCTAATTGCGTGTCTCCAAGGAGCCACTTTATTGTGTGGTCGTGACAAACAAACCACAAAGATTATCCCACTCTGTAAATTATTATAGGGTTTGCTCATTAAGCATAGGGAACAGCACCCTTTTTTGTAGCACTTTGAGCAATGCACCAATGGTTGCACCCTGAATGCAGCTCCTTGCACTCCTAGAGCAAAAGCCAAAGACTTACACCTCACTCTGAATGGTTTAATGCTGCATTCGGAGGGTGGCACATCCCTTGGAACTCCTCCAAGTACTATGCATTGTCAGACTGGGCTGGTGGGACACCGGGTAAAAACTGCTGGGCCCCACTGACCCAGGCCCACTTTCCCACCTGGACTGCCCCCTGTCCCCTGGCTGGACCTGATCAAAGTGCAAAATTAAGTAGGAGTGCGGGGTGGAACAGTGCAAGCTTGGGTGCCAGGGAGAACCCTTCAGTTTCCATGGAGGGCCCTTAAAGTTGGACTCCCAGTGGGCCCCAGACACCCCAGTCTGGCCTATGAGGTACCAGAGGATGTAGTAGATTTTTATGATGTCCCAGGTACAGAGCACAGCCAGCTCTGTCCATTACACAGCAACTTGTATGGGCCATAATCTTGCAGTGTTTTAGTGTGGCGATTAGTCCCTGTGACTTGTCTTCGCTGCAACTAATTGCCCTTAGAAGGGTTCTAATTATAGATCTTAGGTCTTTCAAATTCATTTTTCCGAATCAAGAGCGAGTAGCGATGAGATTGGCATTTAGATTACAAGAAAGTTGCGGAGAGGTTTTTTGATGAGAAAGTAAGCTAGCCACCTAACTTGCACCAAAAACAGCAAAACTGGCCCTTGAAGCATTACATACAATATCTTGCAGTTTGCTGTAATGCAGGGGTCCCCAACCTTTCTTACTCGTGAGCCGCAGTTAAAAGTAAAAAGGACTTGATCATAAAAGTTCATGGAGGAGCCAAATAAGGGCTGTGATTGGCTATTAGGGGCCTCTATGCACACTATCAGCTTACAGGGGCTTTATTTGGTAGGAAATCTTGTTTTTATTCAACCAAAACTTGCCCCCAAGTCAGGAATTCAAAAATAACTCCCTGGTTTGGGGGCACTGAGAGCAACACCCAAGGGGTTGGGGAGCAACATGTTGCCCCGGAGCCACTGGTTGGGGATCACTGCTGTAATGTGTCAATACAGTACAATACAGACGCAATATTATGTTACATGGTATGGGCATATCCCTATTTAGCAAAGTATTCTTGTTAGTTTCTCTTAAAACACAATAACATTATTATTTGTTTATTGGAAAGAAATCCTCCTTCCCATCTACCCGACCCTGGGTTACTACTTTAGACTCCGGTTCCATACAGACCTTTTGCAAGAGATCCCAGTTAAAGTGCTATTGAGCTACACTGCAGTCAGTTAGACGTTCACACCAGCTTAGCATGAAGGGCCAACTTGCAGCACCATTACTGGGGTGTAAGAATGGCAGTGGCTGGCACCATAAAACAACCCTGGCGATGTGCTATGTTTAAGCCATACTGGCTTGAATCTACTCTTAGTAGGAGATTTACTAATCCACGAACGGTCCGAAGGCATCCGAATGCGTTTTTTTCGGAATGATCGGTATTTTCGCGTCTTTTTCGTTGCCTTCGCAACTTTTTCGTATGTTCTGCTACTTTTTCGTCACCGTCGCGACTTTTTCGTTGCCGTCACGAAAAAATCGGATTGTTTTTTCCACCGTTTACAATTGCTCAATACGAAAAAATCGTTGCGGCGACGAAATAGTCGCGCAAAATACGATAAAGTCGCGACAAATACGAAAAAGTTGCGGCGACGACGAAAAGACGGCGAAATTTTCGTTTCCAATCGTAATTTTTCGCTTTTGGGATTCAGATTCATGGATTAGTAAATCTCCCCCTTAGAAAGAAATGTGTCAATGACCTTAACAAGTAAAACAGAAACAACTGTATAAATGAGCAATACATTTTACTAATACAGTAGATCCTACACATAGGGGCATATTTATTATGCTGTGTAAAAAACGGCTAGAAAATTCGCCAGGCTTCGGCATGTAAAATCGGCGTAATTTTTTACGCGTTTTTTCTTCCAACGGAACTTATGGAAAATAACGGCATAATATCCGGTGTAATATCCGGCGTTCAGACGGCGATTTTTTCCATTTATTTTACACAGCTTTTTACTCTATTTTTTTGGCAAATTGGTTTTACACAGCATAATAAATACGCCCCATAGTACCAAGGCTGTTCGGAAACCAACGATGCTTGACATTGGGTCACTCGTAGTCATGTGCCCAGTATACATTGTACCATTTGGGAGAAATGCAAAAGGACTTGAGTATAAGAGCTACAGCTTATGTCTATTCCAGCCTCGTTGGACGCCATGACACAGGCTATACGCCAATACCCTGACTCCAGTGTGTGATTTACAGCAGAGGAAGTGCCAAGATGTCCCCTGATGCCTATAACTGGGCTGCTTAATATACACAAGCAGGTATAGGGGAGGGGATATAACATACATCTTATTAAATCTGAAGCCAAGCATGTTCTTATGAAACTTTCTATCATCAAAAAAACTTCTTGTGTTATTGCTGGAATCAGGTTTTGTGAGTCATCAGGAAGTTCTTTAGGCATTTAATGCAGGTATCAGACTATCATTAATCTATTACTCCTAATTAGGCTCGGTTCCCTTTTATTTTTAAATCAGATAACCCCCTTCAATATGAACGGGGACAATAAAACCAGTTGAGGTCCATTGCACTAAAAACATGACTAATACACTCCTATTAAGTCATTTTCTTTCTTTTAGAATCCCTCAAATAAAAACTGAGCTACAATTTCCTCTTTGTCAAAAAAAGAACATGCTTACGAAGAGGCGAGGTAATTTTCTATGGCCTAGACGAGGCTGCCTGGAAAATGAAATATGATAGGCCAATGAGGAGATTAAAATGTGTGCTTCTAGTTACCCGTTGCTTATTTTTCCTTTTTTTTTTTTTTTTTTCTTTTTTTAATTTAACATCTGCTGAATTGCTCCATAATGAATCTGTGAGATTTGTTTATAGAGTTTCATTGTAACGCTGAGAAAGCTGTCAGACAGGCTCACCCGTTACACAAATGAGATTTTATGCAAAAATAAAATATGATATTTATGTGAGTGAGTGAGTGAGTACGAGCCACACAAACTGCGGCATTTAGAACCTTGTCACATATTGGCCACATTCTATGTAGAATTACAGTTTTAAAATATTTTGATCCTATGGATAAAATAATGTGTACATGTCTTTTTTTGCTTGTCTATGTCTTGTTGCATCTGAAAGCTTGCAAAGTCATGGGAGCTGTCCTAGGTGAAATGTTTTTCTCAATTATTTCAACTTGTCGACCCATTAAAAATACAGGTATTGGACCCCTTATCCGGAAACCCATTATCCAGAAAGTTCAGAATTACGGAAAGGCCATCTCCCATAGACTCCATTGTAATCAAATAACTCACATTTCCTTTTTCTCTGTAATAATAAAACAGTACCTGTACTTGATCCCAACTAAGATATAATTACCCCTTATTGGGGCAGAACAGCCCTATTGGGTTTATTTAATGGTTAAATGATTCCCTTTTCTCTGTAATAATAAAACAGTACCTGTACTTGATCCCAACTAAGATATAATTACCCCTTATTGGGGACAGAACAGCCCTATTGGGTTTATTTAATGGTTAAATGATTCCCTTTTCTCTGTAATAATAAAACAGTACCTGTACTTGATCCCAACTAAGATATAATTACCCCTTATTGGGGCAGAACAGCCCTATTGGGTTTATTTAATGGTTAAATGATTCCCTTTTCTCTGTAATAATAAAACAGTACCTGTACTTGATCCCAACTAAGATATAATTACCCCTTATTGGGGGCAGAACAGCCCTATTGGGTTTATTTAATGGTTAAATGATTCCCTTTTCTCTGTAATAATAAAACAGTACCTGTACTTGATCCCAACTAAGATATAATTACCCCTTATTGGGGACAGAACAGCCCTATTGGGTTTATTTAATGGTTAAATGATTCCCTTTTCTCTGTAATAATAAAACAGTACCTGTACTTGATCCCAACTAAGATATAATTACCCCTTATTGGGGGCAGAACAGTCCTATTGGGTTTATTTAATGGTTAAATGATTCCCTTTTCTCTGTAATAATAAAACAGTACCTGTACTTGATCCCAACTAAGATATAATTACCCCTTATTGGGGTTTAATCGCTGTTGAAATAATTTTTAGTAGACTTAAGGTAGGAGATCCGAATTACAGAAAGACCCCTTATCCAGAAAACCCTGGTTTACGAGCATTATGGATAACGGGTCCCATACCTGTAATGAGTAAAACATGCGGGGGGGGGGCATGCTTGACATGGTATGGGCAGGACTCATATAAGCAGAGCTCCTGCTTCACAGGGAAATACTCCCTGTTATTAGCAATCCAACAATACAATCTACACTGGTTACAACAAGAGGGCACTGTGCAGCAATGGGGACATAGGCGGATTTTCCATAAGGCTAGGGCAGGCTAAGCCTCCCCAAACCTGCTTGGCACATTAAAAAAAACAAAACAAAAAAAAAAACCTTACTCCGTTTCTGCACTGTCCTGGAAAGCTGTCCTTGCAAGCCCGTTTTGCTGTGCTCCGATTGGATCTTTCTTCTTGTGGATTCTCCAATCAGAGAACAGCTTTCTTGACAGACAGTAAAATTGACCAATCAGAGCACAGATGCACACAGGGATCGGGAGATCTTGCAAAAAGACTCTGCAGAACAATCTGCAGCTGTAACTTTACCTAAGAACCAACTCTCAACTTTTGCTGCAGATTTCATCCCACAGGTACTATACACAGGTACTATACACAGGTACTATACACAGGCACTATACCCAGGCACTATACCCAGGCACTATACACAGGTACTATACCCAGGTACTATACACAGGTACTATACACAGGTACTATACGCAGGTACTATACGCAGGTACTATACACAGGTACTATACACAGGTACTATACCCAGGTACTATACACAGGTACTATACACAGGTACTATACACAGGTACTATACCCAGGTACTATACGCAGGTACTATACGCAGGTACTATACACAGGTACTATACACAGGCACTATACCCAGGTACTATACCCAGGTACTATACGCAGGTACTATACGCAAGCACTATACCCAGGTACTATACCCAGGTACTATACACAGGTACTATACACAGGTACTATACACAGGCACTATACACAGGCACTATACACAGGTACTATACACAGGTACTATACACAGGCACTATACACAGGTACTATACACAGGTACTATACACAGGTACTATACAGTTCTAAAGAATCACTAACTGACATTAAATTGTTTTTTGCCTGACCTGACATCTATAATAATTTATAATCTATCCCCTACCCTAACAGATGGAGGGTAAGTTAACTCTTTCCCTCTGAAAAAGCTCATTGTGTGTTTGTATATTTGTTGTTGTTTTTTGCACTTACTATTTTTCTGTCATTGTTTTGTTCATTCATAGTAAGTTACAGTGGAGCCAATGTTGTGTATCAGTGCCAGTGTTATAGTGCCAGGGCCGGAATATCTGCCATCAGTACCCACTGCTCCTCACTGTATATAATGTGCTGGGTTTGTAAATATGGACTGCGTCTCACTGTATATAATGTGCTGGGTTTGTAAATACGGACTGCGTCTCACTGTATATAATGGGGAATCAGTACCCACTGCCTTTCTTGCTATAAAACATAAACACATGTAAAGGGGTGGTTTACTTTTAAGTTAACCTTTAGTATGTTATAAAATGGCCTATTCCTAGCAACTTTGCAATTGGTCTGTTCTGCCTCTTTCCAGATTTCAAAAGGGGGCCAAAAATATTGCTCTGTGAGGCTACAATTTTATTATTATTATAATTTTGTATTACTTTTTTTTCCAAGTAGGCCCCTTAACTATTCATATTCCCATCTCTTGTTTAAACCACTACCTGGTTGCTAGGGTAAATAAGACCCTAGCAACCAGATAGCTGCTGAAATACCAAATGGAGAGCTGCTGAACAAAAAGCTAAATAACTGAAAAACCATTAAAAATAAAAGTGAATTCGAATGCGAACTACCCCTTTAAGCTAACTGATCACAAACACAAATGTTTGCAGATCCCCTAACAGAAGTGCGCGTATAAATACTTTTACTACTAATACTAAACATTTTAGGGTAAAAAAAAGCACCCCACCCGCACTTTTGTACAGTATCCCTGGGAGTCAGTGGGAACGGCAAGAGGTAGTTGGGAGGTTAATTTTTTACACCAGCAGCGAATCCACTAAGTGTCACATTAGCTGTAGGTCAGTCTGTGTATGGGCCATATTTAGACTCCCCAAACAAAAAAGTCACCCTCCGCCTATGAATGGGGAAACGCCACCCAAAGGACCACACTGGTAAAATGTCTCCCTACTTACAGAATACATCGCAGCAGCCTAGGGAAGACCAAGATGGTGACTTACACCCTCTAACCCAACATTTACAATTGTATAATAATATACCCACTGCTGGGGTTTACCATTCAAACTGATCGCAGTAAAAAGAAATCAGCAGTACAATTTACAGGACGCAACTTGGGGTCCCCAATTCCTCAAGGTCATTGGATTATGTCCTCTGGAATTTTTATCAACCTACCTCAACTCAGAACAGCCTTACTGGAAAGATGCTAATATATATTTAGGAAAAGGTTAAAGGCACCCCACGCAAGCTGAAAACCTTCAGACCTTCACCCTGAAACTGACAAATCTTCAACTTCATCGTTACGCAACCCATCTCTGGTAATACATCATACTCTGATGATGACAGGCTCTGGGAACACTTCTCTATATATTCTATATACTCTTCTATTCTGCAGCTGACAAGAGAATTAGTCTTACTTTTGGTTCCGTGAACATTAAGAAAAATAATTGTCAATCCATACCTGGCGAATACAGCCAGCCAACTGAAGGGAATCATCTAAATTAGGGGTTCCTTGATCAGGCCTAAATTTGTTACCATTTGACCGCTTTAATATTCCTTTCAATGGAAAGTGTATTATCCAGACTGAAAAACACCACATATGCTGCAGCGCAGATACTAATCTAGGACTACATTGATTATTTCTTCATATTACTTCCGGGGTCCCACAATGGGATGATACAATGATACAAGCCCTCTCCTTTATTAATTAGCCCTGTAATCATGACCAGTGATGAGAGATTCTCTTTATAAAAAAAAAAAAAGCAGCAGTCATTTTCACTGTTGGGTAGTAGATCTGCTAATCCCATAAAGAATTCAGCACTCAGTTTTCTAGTGTGGACACTGGTTTTGAAGACACATTTTTGGCATTAAAATTAAATTTATGGGATATATAAGTAGATGCCAAACCTTCAAAAGCAAGTGGTTTGAGGTTAGGTAAAGCTGTAAGAGCATCTGAACTGGGGATTTATGGGAAAAAGGAGGAGGAAATGTATCTCAGTGCTCAGATGGCCGGCTGAAATAATTTGAATTCCATGCAGTCAAGCTCAAGGGGGCAATAACCCACCTCTTGGATACTCTTCTACTCTAATAAAATCATAACTACATAAGGGCTTTTGTCATCAAAATCAGGACCTAACCCAAATAACCTATTACTCATTACACCCTTTATACCTTGCCAGGCCCGGATTTGTGGAGAGGCCACAAAGGCCCGGGCCTAGGGCGGCAGAAGTTTAGGGGCGGCATGCCGCCCCGCCGCAAGAACATTTTTTAATTTTGCTCCCATATGGAGCAGTCGGGACCTCTCCCCACTGCTCCGTATGGGAGTTAAAAAGAGTGTTCGCGCATGCGCTGGCGCTTTGCGCATGCGCACTGGGGGCGCGTTTGCGCATGCGCACCAGGGGCGCGTTTGCGCATGCGCACTGGGGTGTGCGTTCGCGCATGCGCATGGGGGACTCCCACAGGGGCGGCCTCGGGGCGCACTGAAGAGAAATCCGGCCCTGTACCTTGCAGTACAGAATCCCTTCCAATACATCATGTTATAAAACCATCTTTCCTCTTCCAGTCTCACTTGATTACCTCTTACCTGCTCATCACTGGGACAAACATGTCATGTAAAATGTTGCATTGCCTTTGTATATTTTTGTCCATTACATTTAGACTGCTAATTTAAACAATTCAGATGCAAAAGCATGGGTAATAGAAGGGGATGGGATTGGGATACCCCAGATGCTGGATAGTAAAGCACCCTCTACTGCTCTGCTAAGCTGGACCCCTACAAAGGTGTGTCTTTATAAAGTTTAGGTGCCAGTGGTTCTCAACCATGTCACTAACTTATTGAATAGCAATGGTCCTTCCCTGAGAACACTAATAATGAGGCAAGTGAATATATACTGGTAGTATAAAGATTAGGCAGTTTCCCAGAGGTTGGTGCACCATTAACCATAGGAGATAAAAAAAAAATGTGAAGTGTCTGTTTTCTCTATTTTGGAATCGGCCGAACCCAAATCCTGCATGAAAGATTTGGCTGAATCTTGAACTGGTTCTGAATCTTAATTTGCAAATTAGGCCACAAAGGGACTAAAGACAACTGTGAGCTGAGCGTGCAGTAAAAAGAATTCAACTCCCGCAATTTTAAGAATATGGATTCGATTTGGCCAGGCACTTGGATTAGCCCGAATAAAAATGGCAGAATCCCGGCCAAACCCCAAATCGAATCCTGGATTTGCTGCATCCCCAGTCTCTGATAGTCTCACCACTAAAGAAGCCTCTGAGGTATTGAAGATATCCTGAGCTCAAGGGGCTCTCACCTTGCCATGTTACAGATGCAGCCGTGGAGATAATTCTCTGTTGGACTTGCTATTGTCAAATAGGAAAAATATAATAACATATGTTATAAGCGAGTGATTAGAAAAGGGTTATTAAGGTGGTATCACTTTAAGGGATCTTTTTGATCCATGGGTAGTTATGGCATCCATTACCTTCTTTATACAACATCAATATGTTATATGGTGATTCTTGTATGGTCCATGAATAGCTTCTACTCTTTGTCATTTATATTTCATTTAGATAAATTGTGTCACCTTAAAAAATATTGAGCTATAAGTTACGTTGAATTATGAGGTGCATTTCTCATAAAAAAAAAATCGCAAATAATTCTAATTAACTTCTTGGATAGTGATGAGTGAATCTGTCCTATTTTTGCATTTTTTCACACAAAATACATTGAAGTCAATGGGTTTTTTTTCAGTGCTTTTTTTCAATTCCATTCAAAGTCAAAGGGTGTTTTGAACATGAATTGCCATCAATGGGCATTAGTTTAGATCCCCATTTTTCTGGTGGCAAACATTTTCAGCAGAATTTTCCGAATGCCAATGGCGACACAGACTTTCACCAGAAAACCAATGCTGGTGAAAAATTATGCTCATCCCTAGGGGCCGATTTACTAATCCACGGACGGATCGAAAGCGAAAGCGAAAAGTTTTTTTGGTAATGATCGGTATTTTTGTGATTTTTTCATCGTCGTCGCGACTTTATCGGAAATTGTGAGAAAATCGGAAAGGTTTGCCCGCCGTTTACTAGCGCTCAATATGAAAAAGTTGCGACAATTCGCACAAGTCGTAACGGCTACGAAAAGTTGCGACGGCGACGAAAAAATCGCAAGAAATACGAAAAAGTCGCAAAATGTTCGTTTCCAATACGATTTTTTCCCATTCGGGATTCGGATTCGTGGATTAGTAAATCAGCCCCTTAGTCTTGGATCAAATTTGCACCTAAAAATTCAGTATAGGTATCGGGCCCTTTATCCGGAAATCCATTATGAAGAAAGTTCCGAATTACGGAAAGCCCATCTCCTATAGACTCCATTTTAATCAAATAATTCACATTTTTAAAAATGATTCCCTTTTCTCTATAATAATAAAACAGTAAATGTACTTGATCTCAACTAAGATATAATTACCCCTTATTGGGGCAGAACAGCCCTATTGGGTTTATTTAATGGTTAAATGATTCCCTTTTCTCTGTAATAATAAAACAGTACCTGTACTTGATCCCAACTAAGATATAATTACCCCTTATTGGGGGTAGAACAGCCCTATTGGGTTTATTTAATGGTTAAATGATTCCCTTTTCTCTGTAATAATAAAACAGTACCTGTACTTGATCCCAACTAAGATATAATTACCCCTTATTGGGGCAGAACAGCCCTATTGGGTTTATTTAATGGTTAAATGATCCCCTTTTCTCTGTAATAATAAAACAGTACCTGTACTTGATCCCAACTAAGATATAATTACCCCTTATTGGGGCAGAACAGCCCTATTGGGTTTATTTAATGGTTAAATGATTCCCTTTTCTCTGTAATAATAAAACAGTACCTGTACTTGATCCCAACTAAGATATAATCAATCCTTATTGGAGCCAAGATACTACTGGGTTTAAATAATTTTTTTAGTAGACTTAAGGTAGGAGATCCCAATTACGGAAAGACCCCTTATCTGGAAAACTCCAGGTCCCGAGCATTCTGGATAATGGGTCCCATACCTGTACAGCATCCTACTATTTCCTGCAACAAACTGGCAAAGCTTAGCTCAGCATTTGAGGGGTACCAATCTAGGGAGCCCCATTAATTACAGGGTTTTGGAAATTAATATTTAGCTATGCTTCATGTCCACAAAGTCCCAATCTTTTCTTTTTGCATCCTTCTCAGAATACAGGTTCTTTTAGCATCTCTACAATGGCTCCAAAGCCGAACTACTGTTCGGCTTTGGAGCCATTGTAGAGATGCTAAAAGAGGGGATTTCTCAAAAGGTGGACTTCATTACCAATAAATGTATTTTTTCATCTCAATGACTACGTCGCTACGTGGCAACCTGCACCTGTTTATTTGCATTTTTATTGAATAAGCAGAATCATTTGCCTTACAGTAGTAGGAGACCTTTTATTGTTTTTGTTAATCACGAGCCAATTACTGCATCATTTATTATCCAGCGATGACAAAACGGCTGTGGGCTCCATACATATTCCGGCTTCATTAGACCATAAAGACCCTTCAGACGTCCACGGAGGAATAATTCCTTTGCAGGAATAATAACCAGCACCCATAGCGTGTGTCATTCATGTTTCAGTTAGTTTAAGATTACGCTCTGTAAAAATTCAGGCTTTGTCCTTGTTAGAGCAACACCACAGGCTTTGTCCTTGTTAGAGCAACACCACAGAACACTGAACTTTTATAAAAAAAATATGGCATTTTAAGGTCAGGTTAGCCCTGCAATCTTGGCAAGGTTCATTCCCCGAAGCCAATAATGGATATGAAATAAACAGTAACAGTAAGAGCAGTAAATTGACTACTCAGTTTTCTCTTTTACATATGGAACCTAAGAGCTAGTATGTCTTCTATTATATACAAAAGGATTAAATACAGATGTTTCCCAGGAGCTGACCTTGCTGACCGTGTGACTCCAGTTGTGAATGAATGGCAGACAGCCGGTCACAAGTGGATGAAGGGAACGTAACCGAGGCAGAATACAAAAACCGCACACATTTCGCACAAATATGTACATTCTGGCGATGGCATGAAATGCACAAATATACACGTATGTAGAGAGTCAGAGTTCCTGACTAAAGTCGCAGAGGAAAAAAAATGTAAAAATGTAAAAATTTGTAGCTGCGCTGCTTACAAAAAGTGTTTTATTTCTGAAGGGTAAAAGCTCTATTCATGGTAATAATAATAATGAAATGTATGTATATCTTTATTTATAAAGCGCTACTTATGTACTCAGCGCTGTACAGTAGAATACATTAATATAAACAGGGGGTTATTAAGATAATAATAGATAAATACAAAGTATAACAATAAATACAAGGTACAGTTGCAATAAGTTAAGAGTCAAAGACACAAGAGGATGGAGGTCCCTGCCCCGTATGCTGAAATCGAGGAGCGTTTCTGCTGTTGAAATAACTCAAGTCATTAGTGAGTGTTATTTTTTAAACCTGCAGGAACTGTACTCTCCGTATTGTTTAATATTCATTGGAATTAACATGTTATATGTATTTAATTAGAGGAATGTCCATATGCATTTGTGTATGAATAGATAGACTGATCAATGATAGAATGATAGATAAATACTTACATACATATATACATAGATATATAGATTTATCTCATTGTCTATAACTCAGAAGTAGATGGTAGGTGCTCCCAAATAGAATGCAGACTGGCCTATTTACCAACACTGGGCAACTTTGCACCTAGGCAGTAACTCGGGGGGGCCCATTTATCAACATTTTCGTGGTTTTAGAGGCTTTTGAAACCCCGACTAAACTCATATCCACGAATGTCAGTCATTTATCAAAAGATCCGAATTGAAAAGCAACAAACAACAAAAGACACAGAAAAAAATGCAAAAACGTAACTTTGACAGTGTCAACCCCCCACATCTCCTCCCCACCAAATAACTCTATAACCATGAAGAAAAAGAAATATCTTCCAGTTGTAAAAGGGACATCTGCCATTGACTTCGACATGATCTCGACAGGTTGGAGATGGTGCATTTTTTCATTGGTACTTGGCGCAGTTTTGTCGCATAATAAATCACGATAAAACTGTATTTCAGCGCAACAAAATATGAATGAAAAAAAAACAAGCATTAGTAAGTGCCCCTTTTAGTTTCTAAATGATTACTTGAAGTCTTTTTATATGCAGTATATTTGCTTCTCTGTGATGACAAAATGGACCATTATAAAGAATAATATTCCAGTTTTTCCCCCATAGGAGTCTGTTGGGGCATCCAATACATTTCTTTTTCTTTAAAAGCAACAAGGGAAGTATCAAAAAGGGAACAGGGCTTTCCTAAATAAGTAATTATCTATTAGGTTCTAATATTCCAAACAAAAAACCCAACATGCAAAAATGAATAGCAGGCTTTATTCCCTGGCCCCTGACAAGGAGCCCACTAACATGGGTTCAAGGGAAATGTCGGGGTTAATATGCAACTCAGGGTTTTCATAAAGTTTGGCATTCAACCAAATCTGTTGTGGAGGATTCATCATTTAGACTACCGTAATTAAAAAATGATTGATTCCGCTCTTCCCTAATGTTCTCTTCTTCTCACCTTATGGGAGGAGCTGCTAGAGGCTGCCGAGCAAGGCCTTTGGCACAATTAGAGTTTTCTTTGCTGGGGGAGAAAAGGCCAATCTGCACCTCACAGTCCCATGTGTGTAGTGACATAAACATGACATGAACATGTCGCTCCGCCGTGGGCCAAAATCCGCCCTGTGTGGGCACCGCCCTGAGGTGGTTTGTATTCGAGGGCAGGGCAGCTGTGGGACAATAAATACAGCTGATCAGCAAATCAAAATGAAACTCAGAGATGTGCAGGGAGGAGTGGGCACATAACACGCCATGGAAAAAATAAGTTTGCATAGAATATGCTGAATTTTCACCATTCTCCATTTAAACCAAACCAACTCAAGGTCACAGTTACATATTTTTCCCTCTTTCCTTAAACATTAAATTTGCTTTTTGCATATTGCTCCAGAAAGGGCCAATTGCTTTCAATTTTATTTCTGTTCCTTGTAGGGTACCCTGAGCAGAAGATGCTGAAAACTCTACTTTTGAAGCAGTTAATCTCTGTTCATTCTACATGGAGACTTATTAAGAAAATGGGCAGCAGTGCAAAAGGCTGCCCCTTATTGCTCAATTAGGCAGTGATTCTTCCCAAAAGAATGTGCACTTTTCATATTTCCTTGCTTGCAGTAAATGACCCCTATAGTCTGTAAGGGGGAAGCATCCCAGAGCCCAAGGTCCTGACAATCGACCAATGGATCTGTCCCCGGGAAATGGGGATTAAAGGGAACCTTACCAGAGGCCAAATAAAAAAATAGCAGTAATATTAAAATATTACTTTCATATGTGCATATGGCATGTCTAGTCATATGGTTAAAGTAAAGAAATACTACAAATCAATTTTTATCCTATGATAAAGTTAATAGATCAGTTGAAAATTCAGGGATACGTCTAGAAAATTCAGCTAGAAGCGCTGCCCTGATTGCAATATTAGTTAAATGCAGTCATTTCGGCCCTGCAACGTGCATTTATTAGAGGTGTCACTGAATTTCCAACTGATTTGGTAACCTTATCCTATGATAGTGAGCTGCTATATTTCATTTTGAAGGCCTGGATCATTACTGATATAGAAATGCTGAACTTTTAAGGTGACCACTAACATTCAGGGCTGAAACAGCAGATAAGGAGGTAGAAACAATAGGATTTCTACCTCCTTCTGCCGATTCAGCCCTGACGGCAGATTTTGCTCAGGCGCCTTCTATGGCACCCAATCAAAATCTTTTAACTGGCCGATCGGCGATATCAGCAGCCTCCTGCAATATCGGTCGACTCGCCGACTTGCCATACACGCACCTAATATCGTACGAAACAAGGTTTCATACAATATTATTGCTGCGTGTATGGCCACCTTTACACTGCTACAGTAAGTTCAGTATATACATTATAGCATTTCTAGCCATATTTGTTTTTGGGGTTTAGTTTAGTCCTTTATAGGAAGTCTTCTTCATTTGTTTTGCAGTCACTTTATGGCTTCTAGATATCTTTATAATAGAGCACCCTAGATCAGTTGTCAGAGACTTTGTATAAGAAACATTTGTTTACATCAGTGCAGGATGCTAATCCTTAACCGGATTAATTAGCGGACTAACTGAGATAACAAGGGCAAAGGAAGACAACTCCAAGCAATATTACTTTATTCATTATCCTCTATTTATATAGGGCTGACAGGTTTACACTGCGCTTTACAAGACTGTATATCAGTTCCTGCCCCCGTGGAGCTTACAATCTAAATTTCTTATCACAGAAGACATACGAACCGAGGTCGAGTTAGTTAACCTGCCTGTGTGATTATGGAGTGTGAAAGGAAGCCAGAATAGGAGGATAACCAACTTTAAAAGAGGAGGGGAAAAACCCTAAACCTAATATTCTAATACTGCATCTTCATATATAATCTAATATTCAATATTTGCAAGGAAGATTGCCACATAGAGCTATGGCACCTGGGAAAGGGATCTTTCTGCAATTTGGATTTCTTAAGGGGGGTATTTATTAATGTTTGTATTTTTTTTCACAATTCGTATGTTTTGAGCGTCAAATCTGCAACAAATCCAAAAGTAAAAATACATCATCTAAGGGCTGTCGAGGGCATGTATAATTAATCCTTATTGGAGGCAAAACAGTCCTATTGGGTTTATTTCATGGTTAAATGATTCCCTTTTCTCTGTAATAATAAAACAGTACCTGTACTTGATCCCAACTAAGATATAATTACCCCTTATTGGGGGCAGAACAGTCCTATTGGGTTTATTTAATGGTTAAATGATTCCCTTTTCTCTGTAATAATAAAACAGTACCTGTACTTGATCCCAACTAAGATATAATTACCCCTTATTGGGGGCAGAACAGCCCTATTGGGTTTATTTAATGGTTAAATGATTCCCTTTTCTCTGTAATAATAAAACAGTACCTGTACTTGATCCCAACTAAGATATAATTACCCCTTATTGGGGGCAAAACAGCCCTATTGGGTTTATTTAATGGTTAAATGATTCCCTTTTCTCTGTAATAATAAAACAGTACCTGTACTTGATCCCAACTAAGATATAATTACCCCTTATTGGGGGCAGAACAGTCCTATTGGGTTTATTTAATGGTTAAATGATTCCCTTTTCTCTGTAATAATAAAACAGTACCTGTACCTGATCCCAACTAAGATATAATTACCCCTTATTGGCGGCAGAACAGCCCTATTGGGTTTATTTAATGGTTAAATGATTCCCTTTTCTCTGTAATAATAAAACAGTACCTGTACTTGATCCCAACTAAGATATAATTACCCCTTATTGGGGGCAGAACAGCCCTATTGGGTTTATTTAATGTTTAAATGATTTTTTAGTAAACTTAAAGCATGGAGAATCTCCATTGGAGATCCAAACTACAGAAAGACCCCTTATCCCCAGGTCCCGAGCATTCTGGATAACGGATCCCATACATGTATAAGAAAAAAAGCTATAATATTCTATAATATTGGATAATTCCATGTTTTATTCCAGTTAGTTACAGAAGCTCAGTCATTGCTTCTATATTAGGGTTCCAGTATTGAAAATAGTTGAATAATTCCCAAATAACTGTAGGCAATGGTGGTTCCGTTATTTGAATATCTTTAGAATAAGCGATAACTGCAACATCAGGTGACTTTTTATTTATTAAAGTTTCTTTAGCAAATCAATTGCTTGTATCTAAGCAAAAGATTCCAGCAAAAATACATTGCTTAAATTTGTGAAATTCACACATAATTACATGTCAGTACACACAAGACCACATCCTTGTTTCATATATTAAATCCTAGAAAAAAAATGCACTTTTTTTTCCCCCCTTTCCTGAAATATCAGGTTTCATATAAAACTCATCAAGTGAGCCCAGTATTAGCCTTGATCAATGGCAGGAAACCAAAGGATCAGATGGTCATAAATCAGAAACAGATTTGTCCACTTGTGCGGAGATAGATGGCTAAATAGAGGAATATTGCAAATTATTTCACATGTTTTCCCTGTTAGATTTCAGGGGGAAATATCTGGAGCTCAGGAAAGGGGGGAACCTGGACTGATTAGGTTAAAGGTCTGTGTACAAGGGGGAGTTTTGCTCACATGTATCGTAATTATGAAAATAAAGCAAACTTTAGAAAAGTTCAAAGGCAGTTTTCAAAATTCTGTATAGGATTTTTCTTTTCAGTTTCAGAATGTTTTATATTCTTTCTTAATAAAATATGTATATACAGCTATAAATCCAAAGCTTTGGGGGGGTTGGGATGCCTATCTTTTTTTTTGTTTAGCTGTTTGGCCGTTTAGCCCTGCCAAGCTATTTATTAATGCTCACAGTAGGATGTGTCAGTGATTACAAGGTTAATATCAGTCTGAGCCATTTTTAGGGATCAGTTAAACACAAAAGGGAAACCACTGAAACGGTGACAAATTGCCCCCCGTGGAGCCTGGCACACAGGCAAGTAATGAATGCTGATGGCTGTATATTCTCACTCACATCCGTGTCTTTCCATTGAAACCCGGGCAGCACAATGTGGCTACTTGCCATGGACTCCTAGTTACCCTTTTATCACTTACCTGTCTGAGGGACCATGTGACTCGAGTCATGACGGCCGTCTGGAGCAAGTGTCAGATTTAAAAGCTTTAATTTCGCACTTTGATAAATCTGCCCCCTAAATAAATAAATCTATAGGGGAAGCAAAGCTGTATCTTGCTGTTTAAAGGGGTGGTTTACATTTGGGGGCAGATTTATCAACACACGAGTTCGAATCCCGAATGGGAAACATTCGGATTGGAAACGAAAATTTCTGAAGATCGCAAATATCACAAAAATGCTTACTAAAAAATTGTATTGCCGATCCGAAAGTCACAAAATTTTCGTACCGAACGATTGTAAACAGCGGCAAAACTGATCCGATATTTTCGTGCTAAAAATACAGAAAAGTTGCGAAAGCGTTGAAAAAGTCGCGCAATCGGCAAAAAAGTTGTGCAAGGTACGAAAAAGTCGCAGAAAATATGATTGGACCGATCGAGCGAACGCTCAGAGAGTTCGTGGATAAGTAAATGTGCCCCTTAAGTTAACTTTTAGGGGGTTATGTAATAAAAGGCTGTAAGTTTGCCCAGGAGCAGTAACCTATAGCAACAAATCAGCAGGTAGCATTCACTGCTCACCTGTTTAAAAGCAAACATCTTATTGGTTGCTAAGGGTTACTGCTCCTTGGCAAACATAGGGGCACATTTACTAAGATCTGATTTATTTTCTGGGCTTAAAATACGATCTGGAAAAATTCAGAGTAATTGCGTTCCGAAAGTCACAGTATTTTCGTGCCGAAAACTTTGTTAAGCCACAAAAACCTTTCTGGCTTTAGAAGCCTTCCATAGGACTCAATAGTACTCGACAGATCAAACCTGGCGAAAAGATAGTCCCAAAGAAAGTGTAACCAAAGCGTTAACGAATTCCAAAATGTTTGATTTTTCCAGGGAACGAAACCACGAACCACCAATGAAAACCACGAAAAACTTGTGGAATTTTAACAAGCTTTCCGCATACATTCTGAAATGTTCTATATGTTAGAAAAAAGTTAGAAAAAAATCCAAAATTAGCTCAAAATTGTTTAGTAAATGGGCCCCTTAGTGTCTTTTAATACATATGGGGGGGGGGGTATGTATCTTGTAGAATATCCAGTTCTTAGCAACTTTTCCATTGGTCTTCATTATTTATTTTTTGTAGTTTTGAATTATTTGCCTTATTCTTCTGACTCTTCCCAACTTTCAAATGGGGGTCACTGACCCCAGCAGGCAACACATTTTTTTACTCTGTTAGTTGCATTGTTAGTGTTGCTTCTTATTACTTATTTTTCTATTCAGGCCCCTCTCTTATTCATATACCAGGCTCTCATTCAAACTACTCCCTGGTTGCCAAGGCAGTTTAAACCCTAGCAACCAGATAACAGCTAAAATTCCAAACTGAAGAGTTGCTGAAGAAAAAGTGAAATCATTAAAAAAAAAAACACAAATAAAAATAAATAAAGACCAATTGCAAATTGTATTAGAATATTACTCTCTACCTCATACTAAAAGTTAACACAAAGGTAAAAAATCCCTCAACTCATATTTGGATATCAGTATATCTGTATGTATAGAGTACGGATCCAAACGTACATGTTTTTGCTGAATTCAGACGTATAAAGATGGCGCCCCCCTTCCCTCCTAATGACATGCAGAGCTGACATCTGCAGAGTGTGGTCCGGGGGCTTCTGCTAAAATAGAATTTAAATTGAATTAAAAGCCCAGTTAGGTTAAACAGGGCAGAATTTCCTTTCCTTCCTATTTTCTCAATCCCCAATCTATCACCTAATTAGGACCAGGGAGGGATCGTCTTCAGTGGCTTAACCCCAGCTAAATTGTTCTCATTCAACATGTGCCCTTTTGATTAACGAGAGCCTGGCCGGCTGCCTATTGTGCGCCCACCTTGTAACTCGAGACCCTTAATTAATTTCAGATGAACCGGCAAAGACGATACAGTGACTCTCCCAATTAATAATCATACAGAACACGGGACGTTTAAGGTTAAATATGGGTTTAATTCCAAATTTATTGCGGCTCTGCTTGTAGTGAAGGCATAGAGACTCATTACAGAGACACAGAGATATTCCATTGCCTGCATTCCAACGGATCTGACCTAAAACATCCTATGAAACGAAGCAGAAAGTTCCCTGAGAAGTTCCCAGACTCTGTGTGAGCCGATCCGTTATTGTGTTCCTTTTCATTTCATTCTTATTAGGGTCATACCTATATTTCTTTCTTTATTTATTTCATATTTTAGGATTTTTAAATCAATCTGAATCGTCATTTACAATAGTTACTGCAAGAATAATAACCCTACTTATAAATAGCATTTATTTGCCCCATACACCCTTATATCTCAGTTGACTGTTAACCCTTTTTCATCTGCAGTGCTCTTCAGTGGATGGCAATTTAATGAAAAAGGCTGCTTGCTTGGTGCTTGCCCAGTATATTTCCAGATGAAATCAAATCCACCAAAAATAAACTAAAAGATATATTTCAGATGTTACAAATATATTAAAATTCTATTAATGCACAGTATCATATCAGCATGGAAAGAAAAGGTGATTGTGTGTTTAATATAATGAATACAGAATTAGTACAGGTATAGGACCTGTTATCCAGAATGCTTGGGATCTGGGGCTTTCCGGATAAGGGGGCTTTCTGTAATTTGGATCTCCATAACTTAAGTCTACTAAAAATCATTTAGACATGAAATAAACCCAATAAGATTTTTGCCTCCAATAAGGATTCATTATATTAGATGGGATCAAGTACAGGTACTGTTTTATTATTACAGAGAAAAGGGAATCATTTAACCATTAAATAAACCCAATAGGGCTGTTCTGCCCCCAATAAGGGGTAATTATATCTTAGTTGGGATCAAGTACAGGTACTGTTTTATTATTACAGAGAAAAGGGAATCATTTAACCATTAAATAAACCCAATAGGGCTGTTTTGCCCCCAATAAGGATTAATTATATCTTAGTTGGGATCAAGTACAGGTACTGTTTTATTATTACAGAGAAAAGGGAATCATTTAACCATTAAATAAACCCAATAGGGCTGTTCTGCCCCCAATAAGGGGTAATTATATCTTAGTTGGGATCAAGTACAGGTACTGTTTTATTATTACAGAGAAAAGGGAATCATTTAACCATTAAATAAACCCAATAGGGCTGTTCTGCCCCCAATAAGGGGTAATTATATCTTAGTTGGGATCAAGTACAGGTACTGTTTTTATTATTACAGAGAAAAGGGAATCATTTAACCATGAAATAAACCCAATAGGACTGTTCTGCCCCCAATAAGGGGTAATTATATCTTAGTTGGGATCAAGTACAGGTACTGTTTTATTATTACAGAGAAAAGGGAATCATTTAACCATGAAATAAACCCAATAGGGATGTTCTGCCCCCAATAAGGGGTAATTATATCTTAGTACAGAGAAAAGGGAATCATTAAACAAAAATATTTTTAAGTATGTTAACAGAACTATACAGAAAAAAACAGTAGCACTTTTCTTATACAAATAGAAAATCTTA
Source organism: Xenopus tropicalis (assembly GCF_000004195.4). NCBI lineage: Eukaryota > Metazoa > Chordata > Amphibia > Anura > Pipidae > Xenopus > Xenopus tropicalis. The sequence goes on from NC_030681.2 coordinate 19,304,085, forward strand.
TTAGACCCCATGTAGTAAGTGTGATTTTTAAAATATTCTTAATTCTTTTTGTGAAAATGTCAGATTGCTCATTAGTTTTAGAGAAATGATTGTTCTCATTGATTTATGGATGAAGATTCATTTGATCCATTTTCACATGATGGAAATATACAACATATTATAAACCCTTGTATTTCTTTCCAGCTGTAATACAAACCTACATTTGCTTTCTTCTATATAAGAAAAGTGAAACTGTTGTATATATAAAAACACAGACGGCTCAATATTTTTAAAAAAATGTAATTCCCTTTCCTAATGAATGTCTTCTTAAATGTAATTAACAAAAATTTCACAAGTTCACATTTTTTATAATTTTGTTTAAAAAAAACACACATTTTGAAAGCACTTAAGTGAACAAAATGAATTCCGCAGGCGATTTCCAAAAGCGGAAACAAGCAGCTGTTTAGCTTAGAAAATATGTAGCTTTCAAAATCCAACCCTGTTTTGTTCTGTATTGAGAGGTGTTAGCCAGCGTTACGGCTATAAAGAGCTGTTAATGCTATAGTTATACTGGGTGGTTTACCAAAGAACTCACATATCAGCAATAAAAAAAAATCGCTAAGCCACATGAAGAACGATAATAAAACGGTAATGCCCCAGTTGATTCTTGTAAAAAAAAATAAATGCAAAATTCTAACATAAATCACTAAGCTGCAAATAGTATCTATAGGCGAGATGTCACACAAAATAACATCAGTGGCTCGGAGTTGTCAGGGATCCAATTGGTCTTCTTCCGGCTGCAAAGTGTCGGCATATACACATGTAATAATAACCTACAGTGATTGGTCTCTGTTCTGCTGCTGATTACTGCCTTCTGGCTTCAAAATCATTACAAGTATTTGATCCGTTATCTGGAAACCTATTATCCAGAAATTTCCAAATTACAGGAAGGCCATCTCCCACAGACTCCATTATAAAAAAAATAATTCCAATTTTTAAAAATGATTTCCTTTTTCTCTGGGGGCAGAACAGTCCTGTTGGGTTTATTTAATGGTTAAATGATTCCCTTTTCTCTGTAATAATAAAACAGTACCTGTACTTGATCCCAACTAAGATATAATTACCCCTTATTGGGGGCAGAACAGCCCTATTGGGTTTATTTAATGGATAAATGATTCCCTTTTCTCTATAATAATAAAACAGTACCTGTACTTGATCCCAACTAAGATATAATTACCCCTTATTGGGGGCAGAACAGCCCTATTGGGTTTATTTAATGGATAAATGATTCCCTTTAACCTATAATAATAAAACAGTACCTGTACTTGATCCCAACTAAGATATAATTACCCCTTATTGGGGGCAGAACAGCCCTATTGGGTTTATTTAATGGATAAATGATTCCCTTTTCTCTATAATAATAAAACAGTACCTGTACTTGATCCCAACTAAGATATAATTACCCCTTATTGGGGGCAGAACAGCCCTATTGGGTTTATTTAATGGTTAAATGATTCCCTTTTCTCTGTAATAATAAAACAGTACCTGTACTTGATCCCAACTAAGATATAATTACCCCTTATTGGGGGCAGAACAGCCCTATTGGGTTTATTTCATGGTTAAATGATTCCCTTTTCTCTGTAATAATAAAACAGTACCTGTACTTGATCCCAACTAAGATATAATTACCCCTTATTGGGGGCAGAACAGCCCTATTGGGTTTATTTAATGGATAAATGATTCCCTTTAACCTATAATAATAAAACAGTACCTGTACTTGATCCCAACTAAGATATAATTACCCCTTATTGGGGGCAGAACAGCCCTATTGGGTTTATTTAATGGATAAATGATTCCCTTTTCTCTATAATAATAAAACAGTACCTGTACTTGATCCCAACTAAGATATAATTACCCCTTATTGGGGGCAGAACAGCCCTATTGGGTTTATTTAATGGTTAAATGATTCCCTTTTCTCTGTAATAATAAAACAGTACCTGTACTTGATCCCAACTAAGATATAATTACCCCTTATTGGGGGCAGAACAGCCCTATTGGGTTTATTTAATGGTTAAATGATTCCCTTTTCTCTGTAATAATAAAACAGTACCTGTACTTGATCCCAACTAAGATATAATTACCCCTTATTGGATGCAAAGTGATCCTGTTTAGTTTGATTAATGATTTTAGTAAACTGAGAATGGAGATCCAAATTATGGGGGAAAAAAAACCTTAAGCAGAAAACCCCAGATCCAGAGCATTTTGGATAACAGGTCCCATATTTGTACAAAAAAAATAGAAAATATATCCACAATTTAGAAAAGACAGAAACTCCCCCCTTCAAGCTTTTAAAATATGATTTTATTATACTTATTTTACTCAATATGTGCATTTGTTTTCCATACAAAACTTTTTGCCATTAAAAGAAATTTTTTTAACCAATTACTGCTTGTCCCCTTACTTGCTAATTGTCCGTCACACCTTATTTGTGATGCATGTTTGAAACATAATGTACCATTAGACTTGCCAAATACACCATAACACTGCTGGTAATTGTTCTTCCCCCTTAGCAGATAAAATGTTGATAGAAACCTAAAACCACATACAGTAGAACCGCAATTTTATGCCCCGGATTTTACCTTTTCCTGGAATTAATGCTATTTTTATATTTTCTCAAGCTTCCCTACAATTTACACTGTTTTGAAGCAGCTCCCGGAACATGTAATACAGTATCAGGGTTGTACCGTATGATGTTTACAATAGTTTGGTATTTTACAAACATCGCAGGTGTCCAACTTGTGTTTTTCCATCTGTTTGTGAACTACAACTCCCCGACACCCTTATAGTTAAATCTTTTATTTTTCTAATAGATATGAGTCTCAGCCGGACACAGCGGGCCCCCCATACTCTACCTCTAAATAAGCACGTTACAAACATCACATCAGGAAGAGTCTGTGCCTTTATTAGAATTTATATAACGATTATGACAAAAATACATCTGCAAACGTTGGGCTTTTTGGCTGGGAGAAGGCAGTGAGTGTCAGTGTGTACGTGTGAGTTATCCATGACAAATCCTCAATGTAAACCATGGTATTGAGAGCTGCACAGCCCCCAGCACAAACCAATTACTCAGTACCAGCAGCTGTCACTGGAACGTGTTGCACTTACTGCAGTTGCACGGGGAGGCGCGTTTGTGTTCAGTAGGGGCACCGAAATCTCCTCCAAACCATTGTACTAACCAGGGACAGAATATTCTTCAATAGGAATGTTTTCTTTTTTTTCTGCCATTATATTCAGCGAAAATGATCTATAGAAACATCTTGTTATAATAAGGCCTACGACGGAATATTCTATGAATATTATGAGAACAGGGATGTACAGCGTTACTGTAGTCAAAATGGTCCAAAAGCTTCGGCAGCCTGTAGCGTCGGCTCAAACTCACAGAGGGAAACAGGTTTTTATTTGTGGTTTTGAAAATCTCTAAAACCAGGAAAATGAGAATGTTGATAAATGGGCCTCCAAAAGTTAAACTCTATGAAACCTTATTAAATATTAAACATTGGATTTTGGAAACGCTAATTTGCATTTATGATTTTTAGCACAAAAAAATTAAATAGTAATGAAATAATAATTCAGTACAGGTATGGGATCTGTTATCCGGAAACCCGTTATCCAGAAAGCTCTGAATTATGGAAAGCCCATCTCCCATAGACTCCATTTAGATCAAATAATTTAGATTTTTAAAACTGATTCCTTTTTCTCTGTAATAATAAAACAGTACCTTGTAATTGATCCCAACTAAGATATAATTACCCCTTATTGGGGGCAGAACAGCCCTATTGGGTTTATTTCATGGTTAAATGATTCCCTTTTCTCTGTAATAATAAAACAGTACCTGTACTTGATCCCAACTAAGATATAATTACCCCTTATTGGGGGCAGAACAGCCCTATTGGGTTTATTTCATGGTTAAATGATTCCCTTTTCTCTGTAATAATAAAACAGTACCTGTACTTGATCCCAACTAAGATATAATTACCCCTTATTGGGGGCAGAACAGCCCTATTGGGTTTATTTAATGGTTAAATGATTCCCTTTTCTCTGTAATAATAAAACAGTACCTGTACTTGATCCCAACTAAGATATAATTACCCCTTATTGGGGGCAGAACAGCCCTATTGGGTTTATTTCATGGTTAAATGATTCCCTTTTCTCTGTAATAATAAAACAGTACCTGTACTTGATCCCAACTAAGATATAATTACCCCTTATTGGGGGCAGAACAGCCCTATTGGGTTTATTTAATGGTTAAATGATTCCCTTTTCTCTGTAATAATAAAACAGTACCTGTACTTGATCCCAACTAAGATATAATTACCCCTTATTGGGGGCAGAACAGCCCTATTGGGTTTATTTCATGGTTAAATGATTCCCTTTTCTCTGTAATAATAAAACAGTACCTGTACTTGATCCCAACTAAGATATAATTACCCCTTATTGGATGCAAAACAATCCTATTGTGTTTAACTAGTGTTTTATTGATTTTTTAGTAGACTTAAGGTATGAAGATCTAAATTATGGAAAGACCCCTTATCTGGAAAACCCTTGGTCTAGAGCATTCTGGATAATGGGTCCTATACCTGTACCATAGAGGCTAAATTCTAAATCGCGAATATATTTTTATTATAAACATTAAATTAGATGTAAACATCTGTGTAGTAAAAAAAACTTCAGACAATCAGGTCTCTTATAGATCCCCTGTAATGAACCAGTTAATGTGTAAATATAATTATGAAATGACGTGTTTTTCGGTTCTTTTAGCAAAGCAGCAAAACTTGCATGAAGGTAAATCATATCTAGGAATGACAGGTGTTTAACTATTTACAGCCTGGCAATTGCACAAATGTCGGTTACTGCTTCCATGACCTCATCCGTTAATGATTGCATTCCTCATCCATTTCACCTTATGGGCATATGAATTAGTTGGAGGCCTCATTCAATTAAAATACCAAATATTATGTTTATTACCAGCGGTGTAAATTATTTGTATGGTTCCAAACTGCACACAGACTTCACTTTTTTCAAATTTACAATTTAAACACTCAAGTAAAAATAACAAATGATTTCAGAGCCAAATGTTTCTGTTTTGCGGGAACAGCGCAGGGATGAAGAGAGGCATTTAGTATGATGCCATAAATTCTGCTTAACGTATTTTATTCAATTATTATATATATATACTGTATATAACAGGTCATTTTTGCTTCTGTGATTGAAAGAATATTCTGGGATGGTAAGAAATTAATGTTACATCTAGATATCTATTTATAAGTTCCATTGGCCTGGATAGGTTGGACTGTGATGTTAAATCTCATTGATATTACTATTTTGTTATTTCTGTTATTATTTTTGTTAATTTTTTGTTAATTCTCTACTTTTTCAGATGGGCGCATTGACTGCACACTAAATATGACACAAAACTAAGGTGGATGCCCCATGAAATTATTGGATCTGGTTATTTAAGACACAACCATTAGTGGCTAGTGATGAGCGAATTTTTTTGCGAGGCATGGATTTGCAGCGAATTTCCACATTTCGCCATCTGCAAATTGTCTTGGAAAATGTCAATGAAAATCTGCTGCTGAAAAATTTGTTGCACACCAAAAAAGTTGTGGTCCCTCCAAAAAAAGTTGCTGCAAAAATAACCACAGTTGCGGCAAAAAAAGACGCGTGCGCCAAAAATTTAGAGCAACAAATGTGTTTCATGGATTTTTTTGCCATTTTGCAAATTTTCCTGCCATTTTTTGAATCTTTTGGCGAAGCGAAATGGGACAGATTCGTTCATCCCTATTAGTGGCATACGACACTACATTATACACTGGCATTCCCTGACCAATCTGGAATTTCACCATTGATGATGACCCCTGTACTGTTTCAGCAGAATAATAACCCCAATAACAAAGTGAGGTCCAGGCAGAATCAGTTTCAAAAGATGGGAGTGGAAGAACCTGACTGATGGGAGTGGAAGAACCTGACTGATGGGAGTGGAAGAACCTGAGCCAAATGGGCACCTGTGATAAAAACTGTAATGCCAACAGAAAGCCTGGTCGCCAACATCAGTGGCCAACCTTACTAATGCTCTTGTGACTAAATGGAAGTAAATCCCAACAACAATGTCCTAAAATCTAATGGGAAGCCTTCCCAGAAGAATATACGTTGTAAAAGCAGCAGAAGTAGGAGCAACTTCATATTAGTAGTTTTCAGAAGTAGATGTTGGACAGACAGGACCATATACCTTTGTTCTTGTGGTGTTTGTTTTCCTACAGTGAGACAGTCCAGCTTTCAGGGAACAATCATGCCTAAGGTTACCATGACCCAAGAAAGCTTAATGTATAGCTGCAGATATTTCAGTAGAGCCATATACACCCCATAACTATTCCTTATCAAATGCTTCTGTTGGCATCCCAGCCCACCACAGGTTCATGTCAAGAACAATAAACAACAGTCAAAAATTCTCATTTGCTAAAAGACGTCAAGAGGACACCCTGTTAAGCTGAAGCAAAGGTTGCTTTTAAAGAATAAATAGCACTATTATTTTACCATTAATCCCTGTAAATGTAGGTTGCCCCCCTAATCCTGAGACAATGGTTTGCTCTGTATGTATGTATGTATGTCTGTATATCTTTATTTATTAAGCGCTACTTATGTAAACTGTACAGCACTGTACAGAAGACAATAGATTAATACAGAGGTTTATTAAAAAATTAATAGATACAGTAAATACAAAGTATAACAATAAATATAAATAAATACAAGGTACAGTTGCAATAAGTTAAGAATCAAAGAGACAAGAGGATAGAGGTCCCTGCCCCGTAGAGCTTACAATCTAAAGGTCACTGACGATGAAGATGCTCTGTTATCTGTTATGGATATACATACATACATACATACTGTTATGGATATACAGGTATGAGACCTGTTATCCAAATGCTTGGGACCTCGGGTATTCTGGATAAGGGACATTTTTGTCATTTGGATCTCCATGCCTTAAGTTTTGCTGCTAATGTTTGATTTTTACAAAAGGAAAAAAGGGAATCATTTTTAAAAATTTCAATTATTTGATTATAATAGAGCCTATGGGAGACGGGCTTTCCATAACTCGGAACTTTCTAGAAAGTGGGTTTCCAGATGAATCCCATACCTGTACATACAAGTGCACTAATATGACTTGAAGGTAAGCGGGGATTTTATAATAAAAGTATCATTTGTTGGACAACCATGAGAACATTTGCTATAATGATGAAGTTGTTGAGGGGCAATATCCATGAAGCAGAGAAGGCAAAGGCAGTTTGTCCACATGAGGCCACCATCAAGCGTTACTCCAGGAGGAGTATGAGTACATTTATTATAGGCTCATTAAGTGCCCCTAGGGAACAAAACGATAATTTTGTCATAATGAAAGGGTTTTTCGTTTTTATTTTTAATTGGGTGGCCTAATTGGTGTCCCATCTACCCATATTTGTTGCTATTAGGGCGGCCAATACCCTCCATATAATTTACTCTGTTACTGTTCTACAATGCCCTTAGAATAAGTTAGTGTGGGACATTACCTATATAGGCAGAAGGGTCTGATGTTATTGCCAAAACCAAGCTGTTAATGGAATATTCTAGCTATAGCTTTAGCAGACAAGTTTCCCTTTAGTATTCTGTACGTATGAAACTATGGCAGCATAGATAATCCCCTTTATGGAGCACAGTGAACAATAATGGGTTTAAATGTGACTGTGAAACAACTCCTAGCTCTTTTTTTATAGCCAAACAGGAGGGTGGGTGGTAATATTTCAAGTTCCACAATAGGTTTTGCGGTATCCATTTCATAGCCCAGCTTTCAATTACTGCATTAAAAATGGCTTCCAAAATCATCAAGACCTGGAAAAGTCTTTCCAAAGGTATCTGCAGTTTTTCACTCATTCGAAATTAGGTTCAATAAGCTGTAAGTGGAAAAAATGAATTAGATATGGTTAAACAAGATGGCACCCATGGGCTGCGGGAGATTAAGAAGAACAGGCGAGTACAAGTGTGTGGGAAAACCATTCACAATATTTCTATCCACATTTTACAAAGTGGCCAGGTAAGGACTAAGACGTGAAAAGCTTTTTGGGAATAGGAAACTTCCTGTAAGTGTTCCACTTCCTTGGCAGGCCCTGCTTTTTGGGATTAATGACAATGCTACAGTGTTGGGAACATGAAAGCAAAGAAAGTTGGATGCATTCCATCTTGTTTTAGTGGTATATGTACTCCCAGCTATGGTTTGTATCATGGCAGGCAATATCATTCTGTACATGGAGGAGTAAGGTCAGAACCTATACATTTCACTGTATTATTTGCCTTTGAGATCTACAATCAGAAACCTCAGAAAAATATCCTTTGTGTTAAATAGATACAATTAGCCCACATGGTCTGCTGAGGTCTTTTCATAAACACACAAATAAACAGAATTTACAATTAATGTGATGTCTGCAGTGCTCTTCTCTAAGAACTAAGGGCTGTGGCACACAAGGAAATTAATCTCCCCAATATGACATCCCACCAGCGATAATGTAAATCGTCGGTGGGATGGCATAAGTTTGTGCAAAAATGGCAGAATTCAAATTTCAAATTTCGTTGTGTGTCAAAAAAAGTTGGGGTTGCGTCAAATTGGGCGCAGTCGCATCAAATATAGGCGCGGTCGCAGCAAAAAAGACTTGGGCGACAAAAAAAAAGGCACGGGCAACCAAAAAAGACGTGGATGACAAAAAAGTCGTGGATTTCTCATCGTATTGCAAATTTTTCTGTCGTTTCGAAAATATTTTGGCGAAGTGAAATGGGACAGATTTGCTCATCACTAAATGTAACACTCAGGGGCCTGTGCCTAGGGCGGTGGCTTTAGGGGGGCCTATATAATAAAAAATAAATAAAATAAAAAAAACGCCCCAGTCACTGGCAGATCAAACCTATTGAAATCTGGTGGCAGAGCTGGGGGGGGGGGAATGATGGGGTACAGGGCGACTATAGGCATTGAAGGGACATCACTTCTGCAACCCAAGGGGGGCATTTAGTTCTGGCGCCTAGGGTGGGCTGGCCCGAAATACAGCCCTGCATCTAAACGCTTGCACGTTCACATGGAAGTCAACTGGAGTTGCCCTGGGCAAAACTTATGTTTTGTTTTTTTTTTTCATTTCCAGTCTTTCCCATTTTTAACATTGTTTTTTGACAGTTGTTGACCCATTGAAAATAAAGAGAGGAATACAAATTTGATGCATTCAAGTTTTTTTTCATGGTTTAATTCATTCAAGTCTTCTATATTTACATTTTTTTAATAAAAAAGTAGTCGACCAGTAAAATTTAGCATTTCTTCAAATGTAAACTACCCCCCCCCCCCAACTTTTCAAATCAGGTAATCAATGAGAAATCTAAATATTGTCTATAAATCCTGAGCGTATGAGATGAAGGGTTTAGGGCAGTAGAAGATATTCTATGGGGGATAGAGATCACATTAAAGGCAAATATATGTTTAACACTATTCTTTTTTTTCTTCAATAACCATTTAGGTCAGTAATTAAGGGCTGTTCTGCTTAGAGACCCCATTGTACAAAGGAAATAAAACAATGAAAGAGAAATACATGACAGTAATTGGTATAATATTGCTGAAGCCTCTATAAACACATGCCTCTTAGTGACCCAATAAAAGGTGTTAACTGGAGTTATATAGCGGAGTATATAGTCCCATCACATTCCTGGAAGACAAACACAAACTCTTATAGATGTTAACTTATTGTACCATGTGTTCTCTGCAGCGAGCCTGCCCAATAACAGGACTTTTGGTCCAAAGTGAGAGCTCTTAAAACGGCTAAAGAGACCCTTGGGGGAAGATTCTTGAGCAGAAACTAGAAGAATAGGCAAAACTAAACTGACTTTCCATTAAGTATTATTGCTCCATTCTACAATATCAACATGTAGATTTAATTTATTTGTTTAAGCTTACTGTATAGCTAGTAGATAATGACCCCCCACAATCACAAAACATTACTATACTATCAGTTTCTTGGCCTACTAATCAAATAGGGAGAACATATGCACTGTAAAATGAAGGGCATTTAGGCATTTTTGCCCCCCCCATCACCCCTCTTTGTTTAGGTTTTTTGTCTTGGAAGGGGCTGAGGGGGGCCTCATTTGTGCAGAGAGTGTAATAGTGATTTCTAAACTAGAAGAGATGAAATTCAATTTAAAAATCCAAATTTCAGGTCTTGAAGTTACATGGGGTGCTTCCGCCACTGGCAGCAGTGCCAAACAATACATGAGCACAAATAGTCTGCAACCAGATCCAGATAAAGCCGGTCATGGACCTCTAGGTAACTTGGGCGGCCACCTCACCCCTGGGTGGGGCAACGGCCTGAACTAGGGGTTGGCAGAAAGAAGAAGCACGTTCCTAGCATGGCCCCCCACCTTTGCACCCTATGCTTCATATGCCTACCCCTAGTTCCAGCCCTGTCTACAACAACTCCATGTACAAGGACCCTAAGAGACAGGCCTGATAATCAAAGGCTTAACCAGGTGGAGTGTAGGGTCTTCCATTGACCTGGCATTCTTGTGCTGACCACGTGCTCAAAAATTGTTTGTTTAATGCAAATTTCACTGGTTTCTGAGCTGCCATATAATTAAATTAAAAATTTAATTAATTACTAATTAGTATTGTGACATTTATATTCTCTATTTGCAGTATATTGTTAGTCGGACCCTAAATTTAGGTAACAGCAGTACAGAGTATGTGCAGAAAAGAAGATGGGGAGCTACTGAGGGTACCTTTGGGGGCACAGATCTTCCCTGCTAAGGTACTCTAGGTACCATCCAACCCGCTTGTTACTCTCCCTACTGACCTACTCCTTAACTCCTCTCTCATTCCCTCCTCACACGCTCGCATTCAAGACTTTGCAAGGGCTGCCCCCCTTCTCTGGAATTCGCTCCCACAAACTGTCAGACTTTCTCCCAATCTCTCTGCCTTCAAGAGATCTCTAAAAACACATTTATTTAGAGAAGCTTACCCTAATCTAGTTTAGCAATACCCTGTGCCCCACCTCTCACAACTCTGTCACGCCCATTCCCACACCTTGTGTCTCAACCCTTTCTCCTTGTAGATTGTAAGCTCTTTTGGGCAGGGCTCTCTTCACCTATTGTATCGGTTATTGATTGCTTTATATGTTACTCTGTATGTCCAATGTATGTAACCCACTTATTGTACAGCGCTGCGGAATATGTTGGCGCTTTATAAATAAATGTTAATAATAATAAAATAATAATGGTTGCCTTGGGCTGGTACAGAATCTTAGAACATAATGTGCAGCATTTCTAATGGACCTGAAAGGCGCTGGAAGAACCTTCTGTCCTGCTGGGCCTTGGGTAAATACCCTTTTTGCCCATAATTTAAGCAGCACTTTCCAGGACACAGAATGGTCTTCTAGACTGACTCTTCTACCACCTCTGTCAGCCATTTGGGCATTTGCTAAAAATCTTTTTATCTGTTATATTTGCTTAACCAAAACCCTTTATGGTATATATACATCCTTATGGATAGCAACATTACAGTTCAGTATTCTGGTACAAACATCTCCAGCTCACATTGGCTTTATAGTTACACCACTTTGGCCTATTAATTAATTCATTGTTATAAACATATAGATTCCAATTAAAGACAGTCTAGCTTAAGTTCCAATTTGTAACCGACGCAACATGTTAATTTAGTCATGAAACAATGTGCCGTGGAACTGATATATGGTATATGAGATTAACCTGAGCTTTTTGCAGAACAATGCGTTCTTTCACTCTTGGATTTATAAGTGAAAGGCTTGTAGCCTGCACCTCTTAGCAGAATGAAATTTGACACATGGTGACATGGCCACTGTGGATTTATATTACATATTCTATTATACACTACAGGCGATTTAGGCAGTTTCACAGGTGCTAGAATAAGCTGACTATTCAAATGTATTTTTTAAAGGGATACTATACACTTTGTTTATCAGTGGGGTGGGACAGAAATATCCAAAGGACCAGGTGTTTATGGCCACTAGAGGCAATTGTTAATGTCATGTGTACATTGAGGTTACCGCTGCCTACACAGTATGGTGGTTGGTGTGAAGGAATATTCTGGGCACACAATGCCAGCAAACCAGTTTGGTTTTTATCAGATCTTGTGCATAGTTATATGTTTAGAGTGCTACACCTTAATACAAATACCTAATGAAATTGCTGAGTGCTGGTCATCCCACAAGCCATAGAGACTATAAATCATGTGAACAGTCAGGCACCCACATGATATAAAAATGGCTAATAACTAGTGATGACTGGAATTTCTTGGCAGCATGAACTCGCAGCGAATTTCCTTGTTTTGACATTGGCGGATTTTTTTCTCGAAATGGGCGTGAAAGTTTGAAGTGGTAAAATTCGGCACATCAAAAAAAATTGTCACAGATGTCAAAAAAAATGCTGTGCGGCAAAAAAATGATGCACGGAACAAATTTTTTTTTGCCGCACATCATTTTCTGCATTTAGTGAATTTTCCTCCGTTTTGTGAATCTTTTCAAAGATTTGCAAATTTTTCACCAAAATGGGACAGATTCACTCAATAGTCATCAGCTATTAGTTTTCTGCTGTTGCTTTACAAACAATGTGGTCAATTTTGGGCCTTGGGCTGCATACAGGATCTGATTACCCACTACCTGGAAAAATGATTTCATTGGAATTAAGTAGAAGGATAGACAATGGTCAAAAGTAAACTATTTCCTCCCTGGGAGTGTTTAGCACCCATGCGACCATGTTTACCGATTTTGACTTGGCACTATATCACTAAGTAGGGGTTCATGATTAATGAGGATTAGTCAGTGCAGGACTAGATCCCTAGGTATGTTCCTCTGGAGTAAAACCAAGAAAGGTCTTATCTAAATCTTCCTTAGGTTTATCCAGGTACTGCAGCAGAATAAGGCCCTGGCAGCAAAGCTGCAACTAGAGCGCCCTGGGTGATAATAGGGTTCAAGCTATTCCCCATGGAGTGCTCCCCAGAATAAAATGACCCCCTTGTTGGTACTACTATAGCATAGGTTCCAAAAGGGACTGTGTCCTCTAGTATGGTCCAAAGCAGAGGTTCACAAGACCAAGCCTGAAGGTCACTTCATGTCATATTGGGAGTGGATCCCTCATGAAGGCAAATAGGGCACAATCTGCATACAGGGTCAGAGTGTTCATATATCTAAAAGCTTGTATTGAACTATGAGGAAATTCCAGACCAGATATTGGGCCTCAAAAGGGAACTTTGACTGAGGAACCACTTTACTGTTTTGTTGCATTAAATGTATTCTTGATGCTACATTATGGGCACCAGTAATGCCTGTTTGCTATTAAATTGCTGCTACCATTTTAGTATTCACCCAGCATGCCCAGCATGACTGTACAATTATTGTTAAATGCACACCACATTGCAAACATACTATTCACCTTATGACATGCAAAGGTGCCACCCTGTTAGGATAGGGTCCTAGTATAACCCACACCTTGGGGATTTGATGCACTTGTGGGTATCCTGGAGCTACTGGTGATTGGTGGAACACATATGCTATTAAGATGGTAAAAAGCTTGTACCAGGTCTAGTAACCTATGGCGACCAATCAAATGACTAGTAAACCCTACTTGCTGATTGGTGGTTATCAGTATTAGATTTGGTACAAACGCTGAATATTATATTACAATATCCCTCCCCCTTTTACTACATTCCAATCCCTTCTTAAACCACAACAATGAGAGGTGTCTTAGAAAACACCTTCTACATCAGATTCAACTGCATTTAAATGTACATTGCCCATTTCAGGTATCTGTGCTACAGCATTCCCTATGCATTGCAGCTACTCACTTGCCCTGAAAGCTTGCCCTTCTAATCTCTCAGAGAAGAATACAGAAAGCCTCCCCCAATGTAATATTTTCCACCAGTTTATTAAAACAGCCCTAAAATCCATATGTTATTGCACTCACAATTAAAAGAATAAAAGCAGCTTATCTAGTCTGCCAATACATGGATTTCTTTTTAAACCCAAGTGCAATAGCATATGTACTTTATTGTATTTTATCATTCCTGTCATACATGTGGGACCTTTTCTGCATGGGGAAAGGGTTTCTGTGCTTTCTGTATAAAACAGGTTTATAGCTGAATATACATCTATTGAGATTTGGCACCGTTTATTTTGAATTATTTGCCTGCATTAAGCTTGGCAGGCAAGATATTGTACCCTCACAATTAGGGACTATCTTTTACTTACTGTACATTGTTGGTAACTTTTTGTGCAGACTTTCAAGGGATACTGTCATGATTTTTATGGGGCACTTTTTATTTCTAAATTACACTGTTTACATAGAAAATTATTCACTCTGCCGTTTAAAATGTTATTCTTGAACCAACAAATGTATTGTTTTAGCTGTAATATTGGTGTGTAGGCGCCATCTCAGTGCATTGTGCCTGAGTCTGAGCTTTCAGCCAGCGCTACACATTAGAACTGCTTTCAGCTAACCTATTGTTTCTCCTACTCCCATGTAACTGGAGGAGTCCCAAGCCGGACTTGGATTTCTTACTATTGAGTGCTATTCTGATACCTACTGGGAGCTGCTATCTTGCTCCCTTCCCATTATTCTGCTGATCAGCTGCTGGGAGGGGGGGATATCACTCCAACTTGCAGCGCAGCAGTAAAGTGTGACTGAAGTTTATCAGAGCACAGGTCACATGGCTGTGGCAGTAAAGTGTGAAATTATGTGCAAATGATGTCCCTGTTCAGTAAGCCAAGGCCTCCGTAATGAAAGATCTTGCCTGCATGCTGCTAGGCTAAACCCCTTCTAATTTCTTGTAAATTTATTAACACAATAGGAGGGCTAAGGGAAGTAAATAGAACTTTTTGTGACTAAACTGAAAGACAATAGCTGCCTAGTAAAAGTTAAATCTGCTCTCTAATCCAGGAACACCTTTATAGAAGTCAATCAATCAATAAAAAAGGGAACAATTACATAGATACCTATTACTTTTTTAACTTAAACAAGGAATATAAGCAGTGAAGGTACAATGGCCATTTCACTGTTTCTCCCTCCCTATTGCACTATACCCCTTAAAATTCTCCCCCACATCCTTATTTCACATAGTGTGTAGAATGGGGTTGATAACTAATCGGAATGTGTTTTCTTTAGTAAAATAACAGTTCAACAAATATGTTGTCTTAAAGTTATTTATCTAATAAGCACAACATGTATTACAATGTTGAGTTTCAAAGAACAGCTGAAAATGATCTGGAAACAAGTTTTCTATTCATTTAAGTTCATGCTTGAAAGCAACTTAAAACAATGGCCCTAACATGAATTCGTTACGTCTCTTTGTTTGGGGTCAGATCAGGAGACTTCAATGAGGTCTGGGCTGGGAATATTCTGCCCGTTTCAAACCTGTTCCAAATGGAGCCCAAAAATAAACACATATAGCAAAAGCAATATCTTATTGTATATAAATAAGCAATAATCCTGATTCATAAGTCTTGTTTCACATTTTAGCAGCTACTTGGCCAGACTGTACCTGGGTATTTGCTTTCTAGCTATATTAGATCTACATAGGCCAGGGAATGGCCCATGCACAGGCCTGGATTTGTGGCAAGGCCACAAAGGCTCGGGCCTAGGGGGGCAGGACTTTAGGGGAGGCTTGTCAGCTGCAACTGCATTGGGTACCAAGCACTGGGGAAGTTCAGTCCTATCCAGGGTCGGATTGGGGGGTGAAGGGCCCACTGGGGCTCGCGCCCATTGCCTGCCCATATGGCCCGCGCCCATAGTCTCCCCCCCTTCGAGGGGTCCCCCAACCCCCCTCGCAGAGCCCCCCACCCGACGCCCTTCCCGGAGCGCGTAAATTTAACGCGTCGGGGCAGGAGCGGTCGGGCAGGGGGAGCGCCGCTAGGGTCAGGTCTGGGCTACCAGGCCCCACTAGAGGCGGGGCCCACCGGGATTTTTCCCGGTGTCCTGGCAGCCCAGTCCAACCCTGGTCCTATCAATGCTCCATACCCAGAAAAGGAGTTTGTGCATATGTGCGGAGGATGGGGGACTGGGTTGAAGCCCAGAGACGGGGGCGGAGTTGACGTGTTGATGACATAGGAGGGTTGAGCCAATGACACAAAGGGGCGGCTCTACAGAGTTGAATGTCGGTGCAATGGTGTTGAAGGATGGGTTAGTGGGGTATCTGGCCAGTAAAGGTAGGAAATGGGAACAAGAGATCCTTACAAATTTACTTGCAAATACCAGCCTTGGCTCCTATTTTACCAGTTAAATAATCAACAAATTTAACAGTGAAACAAACAACCATTTATTGGCTCAAACAACAAAAAATTCAAGAAACAAATCATGCTATAATGTTGTTGAATTTATTGTTAACAATTTAAACCAATAAATGGTTGTTTGTTTCACTGTTAAATGTGTTGATTATTTACATTTCTATTCAGGACCTATCAGTGAGATATAACTATTAGATGGTCTCTGTCTCTGTCCATTATTGATGTATATTTTACCAGTCTGAAAAACCTGGACTCTGACTATTGCGCTGCTGGGGTTGAATATTTTATAACTTTTCTCCACATTTAGTTTCATTTTTTTCTCATAGAGTTTTCACATGAACCGTGAGATACATTTTTCTGAAATGAATTGCATCTCAAATTGAATTTCGTCCAAGAGTGTTCACATGATTTTTTTTTCTCACTGATTTGAATCTGGCCCATTATACCAAAGGGAGAGGTAATACATTGCAAGACTCGGCTTTACATTTAGAAACTTACCTCTGCAAGTTAAAACAATGGGGCAGGCACAGAGAGACAAGCACAGTGTAGAAGAAAGTAGGCTCAATTCAGAGTTCAGGCCACTAACACTTTCAGTGGAGAAGCAGAACAGGAACTGGGTTATTAGGAAATTAGATTCATTCAATGGAGGGATTAGCAAACCAAACACTCATAACAAACCTGACATTTGCTAAAGGTAACTCTAGTAACAATCAGCAAACAGAGGAAGTAGAAAAAAATACAAGAGGAAGTAGAAAAAATACAAGAGGAAGAAGTAATTGGCCTTCATTAGACATTGTAAATTGAATGACGTACCAAAAGGGAGACTCTGGCTTCTGAACCAAAACTTGTTAAAGAGCCCCACACAACACAGAAACGCCTAATATACCTAGCACTGTAATCTATTCCTTCAAAAAGTATGAATAAATATCATTTTTATATGCTGGAATCCAGCTGCAAAACAGTTCATCTCTTTCTGCGTCATTTGAAATCCTGGCAGGGGAGGAGGGACTAAAACATTGATGTTACAAATTGTATCAATTTCTCCCCAGCTGACAGACAGCATGCAGGAACTACATAAACCACAATGCATTGCACTGGGATGTTCCTTTCCTTATTGACATCACATGTGCAGGGAATTGTGGGATTGGGAGGATGCCGGCTGATGGCAGGCGACTACTGTTATGGTGGCTACACACGTGTGTGACCACTGTTAAATCCGCCACTAACGTTCAGGGCTGAAACAGCAGATAAGGAGGTAGAAACAATAGGATTTTTACCTCCTTCTGCCGATTCAGCCCTGACGGAAGATTTTGCTCAGGCGCCTTCTATGGCGCCCAATGAAAATCCTTTAACCTGGCTGATCGGCGAGTCGACCGATATCAGCAGCCTCCTGCGATACCGGTCGACTTGCCGACTTGCCATACACGCACCGAATATCGTACGAAACAATATTATCGGTGCGTGTATGTCCAGCTTTACACTTCGATTCTGAGTCTTAAAGAAGTCAGCAAGATCAGCAGGGGTACAGGGGGCGGGGCTTAGGGAATTGTTCCAAACCATATACAACCCAGAACCAACCATAACACAATTACTTGCTTTAAACATAGCTTTGGCAAATTAATTGATAAGATCTTTAATGCTTTCAGCTTTATTAAGGGTTATCATTTGAATTGTGCAGAAAAAATGCACTCATTTACATTTCACCTGATACTAGGGGTCATTTACAAAGGAGGGGGGGTGTAGAATGGAGAGTACATAGTGATGAAATACACTTGTCCCCATGGTTGCCAATGCCACAATCCTGTCACTTCAATGCTATTGATGCTGGGGAACCCAGATCTACTGCCACCCTGGACCTGAGTTGTGTCAATAGGCTACAGACCCAGTGAATTGGATACACAGGCTATTTTGAATGTGCACAGTTGTGCCCCCTGTCTGAAAATTATAAATGTAACTTGCACCCAAGTGCAGTTATGTCCATTTTGATGCACCGAATACAGGCGCAGGATGCTGGAATTATGGGGAGAAAAATACTGCATTATGGGCTAAAAACATGGCATGCATCAGAAATTTCATTGTGACCACTGCACTTCTTTTTAATAAATCACCCCTAGGGCTCATTTACTTACCTAGATATTGTGTGCAAAGTGCAATTTAAAGCACAATCGCCATGTTTTTTCCCATAACACACTGGTTTCTCTCAGAATTCCAGCAACAGGAATTGCACGGTGCTGCTCTATACTCGCCCATGTGTGACCTTACATACCATCGTGAACCCACCCCCCCAGACAGAATAAATTTCCCAATGCGAATAACCCTATCAGGGCGAGTACACTTCGCCGTCGCTTTGGATACGTTGCAACCAAAATAGCTTTTTGCATAGATAAAAAGGATGAACGATCATCTTACATTTCCAACGCTGCGCAAGGTTACACTCATAATCTCCAGACGAATGTGATTTATGATGGTTTAAAGCAAAATTGGTTTTGCCTGATCCAAAGATAACTATTTTGCAAACGCAAATACGCGGACGGTATATTTTTTTCCCCCCAATATTCCCAAGCACGCTCGGAACATTCGCAGCAACAATAAATATGATAAAGTGCTTTATGTAAAGCCTGTCACAATCGCTTTCATATCCAGCGCAGCGCTCGCTGGCTTGCACTCTGAAACATTGCACATCATTAATTTTTTTCTTTTTTTGGCCGACACGAGAACGAGTATTTTCTTTAGGAAGAAACACTTTGGGTTACTAAGATGCTCGCTTTCCCCCCCACCACCACCCCTTCCATTCCAGCATTGATTGTCATGGAACGTAAGAGACTCACTGCGCATTCAATCAAGAATCTGTAATCTTAGAGTGCGGAAATCGGAGAATGTCATGCAGAAAAGACAGATGTTCTGCCGCTCGACCATCTAGCGCTCGCGCTGCAGGAAAAGTTTATAAACGTCGACAACTGCAAAAAGCATTTGTTCCACTTGTGATCCGTCGTGCCATGGAAACGCTCATCCATGTTTAAATTGGGTGTTACCTCATTTCAAATAATGGCTAAAACATCGTATTGTTTAATTTACCATACGGGAAAGTATTATAAACAGAACAGATGGGTGCATTTTACAATTTTTTTTTTTTTTATAAGAACCAAATCCAAATATGCAATAGATTTATTTTTTTTTCCCCCCCCTATGAGAAGATTTATTCAAAAATAAATTTAGCTAAGGGGAAGAAAAAAAAAAAAAGAGACGGATTTCCAAGCTGACATGATGCCAGATACGAGTACATTGCAGAAGCCAGTCCCCCTGGAGACAGCTGCAAGTTTTCATGGTGTAAAGTCAGCAAATTTCCACAGGTCTCGCTGCCAGAGACCACAAGATGGTTTCAAACAACGAATCACTTCATGAAATTTCAGCTTTTTTTTTTTTATTTTTTCTTTCACCCCCACCTTCGCCTCTCCCTCTCTGTGTAGGAAAGGGTCCATGCAGCGGAGTGAGGGCAGCAGCAAGCATTAGAGTCATAGATTAATGAAAATGTTTCACTGGCACACGTTTTCTGATTGCCCCTGGTGCAAAATTGCTTGCAGATTGAGAAACAGCATGTTCCATTCCAGAGCCATTCTTTTGCCATACATTAGCACTTGTCAGTGCGGCCATTAAGCGCCGTCAGTGGAGAAATTTAATTACGAAACCATTTATTTTATTGAAAGAAAAATAAACCGAGGCTACCTCCGATGCATTAGGTGGGTTTAGAGCATGTTCTCGCTGATAACACCCAAGGGTAGAGAGGCGTTTGGTGGAATAATGTGTCTTTCATGTGTGGCAGGGAGGGGCACCATATTGGAAACAGCTGCCTCTTTATTTAGGTTAAATTATGAATTAAAGAACAACTAATTTAATGAAGGGCTTTCTTTTTACATATATGAGCTTATTCAGCTTGGGCTTTCATTTATTATTTAGCTGGGTTACGTTCGAGATGCTTTTTCCCTTTTTTTCTTTATTCGGCTAATGCTTAAAGAATGTTCGCTCTGCAGAATAAAAGGAAATAATGAAAATGTGCAAAACACATCAAAACTCCAAACCTGACTTTTTTTTTTGCTAATACCAAATACAGTATATGTTAGGTAGTGTTGGCTGGTTCCGCGAGTGAGGATCATAAGCACAATGATAGATTTGGGTCAGGGAGCATCGTGATGTCATGGCAAGCTACCTCTCCGTATAACCGGCTGCCAATAGTAGGTCTGTTTTACTGTTCTGCCTTGGAAAATACTTTTGACTTTTAGCGGTTTGGAATGATTTGGCAACACAGAATTAAGAGTCCTCCATGGAGACACAGAGGCAGAACAAGATGTTAAGAAGCCGTGGCACTTTAAAGGGCTACTAAAGCCTCAAATAGAGAATATTACAGGGAATGACTTCATTGAATCTCTGTATAAAGAGGGAAAACTACTATGGACACTAACATTTATGGCCCTATTTGCATGGTTATGAATAGTGATGGGCGAAATGTTTTGTTAGGCATGAATTCGCATGGATCCACCATTGGCGGATTGTTTTGCGAAACGGGTGAAACAATTTGCTGCAGCAAAATTTGCAGCGCATCCAAAAATTGTTGCAAGAATAGTCACGCATCCAAAAATTGTCACAAGAATAGTCGCGGGCGTCAAAAGAATTGTCGCGTGTCCAAAAATTGTCGCAAGAATAGTCGCAGGCATCAAAAGAATTGTTGCACGTCCAAAACTTGTTGCAAGAATAGTCGCGAGCGTCAAAAGAATAGTCGCGCGTCCAAAAATTGTCGCAAGAATAGTCGCGGGCATACAAATATTGTCATAAGAATAGTCGCGCATCTAAATATTGTCGCAAAAAATAGTCGCACGCGTCAAAAGAATAGTCGCATGTCAAAAATTGTCGCAAGAATAGTCACGGGTGTCAAAAGAATAGTCGCGGGCGACAAATTTTTTCCCGTGCAACATTTTCACCGTTTCGCAATTTTTTTGCCGTTTTGCAATTTTTTTGCCGTTTCGCTGTGCTACATTGTGGGTTTATAAGCGCCTTCACATAGCATGGCGAAAGAAAACACATAAGGTACATTAAATATAGGGGCATAGGGACCTTTCAACTGCCCCATTACACTACTATTTTCCCAGTGAAATTTGCTTTGTATAGAATGTAAGGGGCTGAAGGTAGTTACCCTTTATTTTAGTCCCTAAAGTTTAAAGACAGCTAAGTGGGTCCTAGTTTACGGTTGGGAGGGGAAATTGGTTCTCTATTCTAGGTTAAAGAATTTTCCTGGTAGTTCAGTAACTGGCCAAGAGATTTCACTGTTCTATTCTATAAAAGAGAAAGTCAACACATGCTTGGGCTCTTTGGATTCCACCTTCCTAGAAGGTTAAGGCCTGGATGGAGGTAGGCCCAGTTGGGGAAGTTAGTGTGAGGATAGTATTGCAAAATCTCGAACCAGGAATGAGAGATAGGATCGGGTTAGCTAGGGAGCATCCTAAAGCTCCACCGTGGAGAATTAGAAGCATTAAAGTCCTGGGTTTACCACTCACAAGATAGGGAGACTATTGTACAGACTTAGGGGCTACAGTAACTCACCTAGGTTCCACTTGGAGGACCTTTACTTGGAATTGGACACTTCTGTATAGACCCAATCCACAAAATTAATTACTGAACCCTGATTCCCTTGTTCCATTGTTTTAAGCTTTGTTAAGTGATTAAATGATGAAAAACTGAATAGAATCCAGAGCTGTCCCTTTTCTCCCATCCCCCCAGGGCTGGGGGATGGGAGAAAAGGGAAGAGCCACCAAATTTGGTTTACTCCCAAAAAAATAGGGGTGGTTGACAGCTCTGGGTATCTAACTGTGGCTGTGTTGCACGAGGTTGTCCTACATGCCTTTGAATAAAGAGTTGTTCTTTGTTTTAAAGAACCACTGATGACCGATCAATTAAATCAATCTGATAGTTCAACAACACCCTTTCTCCACCAACTCCATGAAGGCCCATAGGGTGGGGCTAAATAATTTGGAACTCCATACTAGTGATGAGCGAATCTATCCCGTTTCGCTTTGCCATAAAATTTGCGAAACAGCAAGAAAATTTGCGTAACGGCGAAAAATGTGTGAAACGCATTTGTCGCACTATTTTTTTTGTCGCCCACATTTTTCTTGTTGTCCACGTCTATTTTCTGTCACCCGCGTCTATTTTTTTTTTTTTTGTCACCCGCACTTTTTTGACACGACCGCGCCGAATTTGATGCAACCACGCCCTTTTTTTGATGCGCGAGACTGTGGAGACTTATTCCCTCCCCACTAAACTTGTCCCCTCAATGTAACGCCTAGCCAAGAAAACACACAATGACACCATAGCTTTTGTGGGTGGAGTTCGGCCACAGCTTTATTACAGAAATCCAACATCAGAGAAAATAGTCCTTGCCATGTATTACAAACTTTACCAAACTTCGCAACAACATTTTTTATAACTGTTTATAACGAATGCCGGCCACTGCAGTGGGCATGTGAAAACCATCAAACACCACCAGAGATTAAATGGCCAAGGACTATCCCCCGCCATTTGCTGTGACAAACCGAAATGTAATGTATATATATATGTATAAGTCTTTTTTTTTTTTTCATAAAGAGAGCATGCAAAGAAAATATAGGACATGCAATTGGGAAAACTTACCGACCTATGGTTACCAGCTACTTGCTCTTAAACAGGGAGGGGGGGGAGGGAGATGCTGCTCCGTTCCTGCAGTCTGCGATGCTGCAGAGAAGAGCTGACAGGCAGAAAAGGGGAGGGGGTGAGTACTCTGCTTTTCTTCCCGCCCAAAGGCTAGACTCATTAACTCCTTGCTTGCTGGAGGGAATCAAGACTGATTGGCTCCCCAGTCCCTCAGCGCTTTCTTTAGGCATTTCAGCGCCTTCTAATCTGCAGCAAATTTTAACGGAAGTTTCTCTAAACAATTTGCCAATGGTGAAATGCAGAAATTCACTGCGAATCCATGCCTGGCGAAAAAATTCGCTCATCACTACTCTATACCATAAGTCTGCTAAAAATAATTTAAACATGAAATAAACCCAATCGGATTGTTTAGCAACCGATATGGATTCATGCAGCTTAGTTACCATGAAGTACCAGCTACTGTTTTATTATTACAGAGAAAAGGGAATCATTTAACCATTAAATAAACCCAATAGGGCTGTTCTGCCCCCAATAAGGGGTAATTATATCTTAGTTGGGATCAAGTACAGGTACTGTTTTATTATTACAGAGAAAAGGGAATCATTTAACCATGAAATAAACCCAATAGGGCTGTTCTGCCCCCAATAAGGGGTAATTATATCTTAGTTGGGATCACGTACAGGTACCGTTTTATTATTACAGAGAAAAGGGAATAATTTAACCATTAAATAAACCCAATAGGGCTGTTCTGCCCCCAATAAGGGGTAATTATATCTTAGTTGGGATCAAGTACAGGTACTGTTTTATTATTACAGAGAAAAGGGAATCATTTAACCATGAAATAAACCCAATAGGGCTGTTCTGCCCCCAATAAGGGGTAATTATATCTTAGTTGGGATCAAGTACAGGTACTGTTTTATTATTACAGAGAAAAGGGAATCATTTAACCATTAAATAAACCCAATAGGGCTGTTCTGCCCCAATAAGGGGTAATTATATCTTAGTTGGGATCAAGTACAGGTACTGTTTTATTATTACAGAGAAAAGGGAATCATTAAACAAATTGAATTATTTGCTTAAAATGACCTCCCTGTAATTCAGAGATTTCTGGATAACAAGTTTCTGGATAAGGGATCTCATACCATACTATAGTAATAATACATAATTATATATATAGGATGGGATTAAATTATTCTAAAATACTCCTGGCATTATGATTAATGTGTATGCTACATTAACATGAACGACAGCTAGAAGTGACAAATAATAAATACATTGGGGCTGACTGGGTGGTCCTATTCTTAATAGTTTTGTCTTTACCAGAATAAAATGTTATGGATGAAAGCAAGTAATGGAGCTCTGTATACTTGCGAGTACTTACTGCTTACTTTTTAGCTACTTCATTGTTTTTTTATTTTCGCTTTGTAATTATACAATCTAAATATTAATAGGAAATCGTATAACTATTTTGGTTCTCCCTCTATTGAGTTTTGCTTAGCGCGGCTGTACTTTTACACTTACGCGGGGGGGGGGGGGTGTTGGGATGTACCAATATCTGCAAGGTTAAGGCTGATGCAACACGAGGCGTAGGGCTGATATTTTCGGCAAGCGGAAAAATGCTTGGCAAAAATTCAGCCCTACGCCTGCTACTTGTGCCTGCACCCGAATAAATGGGATACGCTCGGGTGCAGGCACATGTAGCCGATATACGCATGAAAACGCAAGACTTTGCATTCTCTCGCGTTTCCATGCGTATATCGGCTACATGTGCCTGCACCTGAGCGTATTCCATTCATTCGGGTGCAGGCACAAGTAGCAGGCCAAGCGTTTTTCCGCTTGCCGAAAATATCAGCCCTACGCCACGTGTGGCATCAGCCTAAAGGGAAACGGGAAGGAGCTGGGTTGATTGTGGTGATGGTATCCCACTATATATTACATGGAGCTCAATTATAATTATTATTTTTACCCTACAAGTCTGTTAAAAAAACAATAAACTCAAATCATTTTGTTTTTCTCAAAATCACATCTTTCTCAAGGACTTTAAAAATGGAAGCAAAACAGACAGGAGTTTGGGAGCCGAGCCGCTGAAATCTGAGCTAAATCTGGAGTGAGCCAAGCTCCCCGTTGGATAATAATCAGAACCTTTTGGCTCTGGGCAATTCTCTAATTACAATGATAAAACGCTATCTGACAAGTACTGATGGCATACAAGCAATTCTGGACAAAATGGCTTCATTTCAGATTATTTTATTTTTTTGTTTTGAAACTAAAGTCCTTTATATCTTGATTAAAATGGAATGAAAATTCCTCCTCTGTCAAATAGGTTTAGTAACTAAATCTGCATTTGATTGAGTTAGATGAGATGATACCAACGTTCTTCTAGTCTAGTTGACCGGCAGATTTTATTGATTAAGAAATTTAGAAAGAAAATAGCATCGCTTGCCAAGATCAGACTTTCCTACGACTACTAGAAGCCATTCAAGTTGTCACTGAAGGTTCAGAAAGGTTTTCCCGCCGTTTACGATCGTTCGGATATGAAAATTTTGTGACTTTCGGATCACCAATACGATATTATTGTGACTATTCCAATTTTTTCGTAAGCATTTTCGTGATATTTTCGATCATCAGAAATTATCGTATCTAATCCAAATTTTACCCATTTCGGGATTCAAACTCGTACTTTGATGAATCTGCCGCTAAATATGTTCACCAATAGTTGCCCAGTGGGTTAAAGACATTAAAGGGATAGTTCACCTTTAGATTGACTTTTAGTATGATGAAGACACTGTTTTCAATATATTTACTTTTTTTATTTTTGCGATTTTTGAAATTATTTATTTTTTTTGTTCAGCAGCTCTCCAGTGAGGAATGGCAGCAGCTATCTGGTTGCTAGGGTCCAGTTTTACCCTGACAACCAGGAAATGGTTTGGGTGAGAGATTAGAAGATGAGAAGGGGAGGGCTGTTGAAGAAAGATAAGCAATGGAAAATAACAATACCAATAAAATTGTAGCCTCATACTAAGGGGCACATTTACTAACCCACGAACGGGCCGAATGCGTCCGATTGCGTTTTTTTTCGTAATGATCGGTAATTTTGCGATTTTTTTCGGCGTCTTTACGATTTTTGCGTAAAAACGCGAGTTTTTCGGCGTCTTTACAAAAGTTGCGCAAAGTCGCGATTTTTTCGTAGCGTTAAAACTTGCGCGAAACGTCGCGCCTTTTAAGTTTTAACGCTACGAAAAAGGCGCGACTTTGCGCGCAAGTGTTTACGCTATGAATAAAACGCGAGTTTGCGCAACTTTCGTAAAGACGCCCAAAAACTTGCGTTTTTAAGCAAAAATCGTAAAGACGCCGAAAAAATCGCAAAAAATACGAAAAAGTCACAAAATGTTAGTTTCCAATCGGAATTTTTCCAATTCGGATTCGAAATCGTGTCTTAGTAAATCAGCCCCTAAGAGTTTTTTGGCTGCCAGAGTCAGTGATCCCCCCCCATCTGAAAGAGACAGTAAAAAAAGACAAATCTTGATATATAAAATAGATTGAATGTTGAAATACACTTCACATTGGCTTGTATTTGCCAATTTTTTCATTTGTTTTCAATTGATAAATCTTGAAAAATCAGTATTCTTGAAAAAAAATGTTGAAAAACTAGTATTTTTTTGCCCAAATTTTCTCAATTTGCAGAAAAATGCATCTTGATAAATATGCACTTTAAAGTAGGGATGCATTTTTTTTGCAAATTGAGAAAATAGTGGCAAGAAAATACAAGAATACTGATTTTTCAAGATTGATCAATCGATGAGTGAATTTTTTCGGCATGGATTCACAGCAAATTTCCACGTTACGCCATTGTTGCACATCAGCAAAAGTCACAATCGCTTCAAAATAGGCACAGTCGCATCACAATAGATGCAGGCAACAAAAAACCATGCGACAAGCGCAATTTGCGTATTTTTCGCCATTAATAATACATTAGGGATTTCCAGTACAAATCTTCCTCCCACAATTCTCTGCTGCAAACTGTACCGGCCTATCAATCTCTTCCAAATAAAGAAGTTAATGTTAAAACGAACTTTCCCTTTTAAGAGAAAATATCATGATATATATTTCCGCGCTCTACGGTACAAACTAATCACAACCGTATATTTCATTTTTTTCTAATAGTGACAGATTGGAGAAGAAATATGTTTCTCTTTCACATGTATGTTATTCTTCTTTCTATTTCTATTCCACCTCAGCGCTATGAAGATTTATTAATCAGCCTCATTTGTTATAAAAACACAATAGCGGAGAAATTTATAGAGGGCTTAGCGAGTTCTATATAGAAATTCTGATCGTGACACTGGTGGGATTTTATGAGATAAGGGTTTCGCTTCTTTTTTTTTTATTAAACAGTGCCACATGGTTTTATTTCTTATTGCAGTAGTGAAGAGGTATCACATTATGTGCCAAATATGAACAGTATATTATATTATTATCTGGCTCATACCATAAGGACAATGACTTCAGCCTAAAGTTACAGCAGAAGGTATTTGTTTGCTATTTAGATGGAAGCTCCTCTGTTCTAGTTCCTGTCATGGCAATAGCGTCAGATAGAGACAAACCGGCAGGTAAGACCTGACTGTCAACATTTTGGGGGCAGATTTATTTAATCACGAGTTCGAATCCCGAATGGGAAAAATTTGATCGCAAATATCACGAAAATGCTTACGAAAAAATCGTATTAGTCAAGATAATGTCGTATTGGTGATCCAAAACTCACGAAATTTTCGTACCGCACGATTGTAAACAGCGGCAAAACCGATCCGATTTTTTGGCGGTAAAAATATGAAAAAGTCGTGCAAGCGTCGAATAGGTCGCACAAGGTATGATAAAGTTGCGCAAGGTATGAAAAAGTTGCGCAAGGTACGATCGGAGCGCTAAAACGAACGCTCAGAGCATTCGTGGATACATAAATGTGCCCCTATGACAGACTCATTGTGATTGGTTGCTTGTGACATAATTCCTAAGCATCTATCTAACCAGTAACGTGAGTATAATATGAATTCCAGGAGCATCAGCATTTTGCTCTAGTTTTTATACAAATCTTTTATATTGAGTTCTTGAATGTGATTACTAGTGATGAGCAAATCTGTCCTGGCACCTAAAAATTCACGAAACGGCAAAAAATTGCACAAAAACATGTTTGTTGCACATTTTTTTTGTCACCCGCGCCCATTTTGACGCGACCACGACTTTTTTTGATGCACAACAAATTTTTCGGCAGTGAATTTTCTCTGAAGTTTCACGAAACAATTTGCCAATGGCAAAATGCGAAAATTCGCTGTGAATTGATGAGTAGTGATGGGCAAAATAATTTGCCACGCATGGATTCGCATAGAATGTATGCGTTTTGCCATTGGCAAATTGTTTCGCGAAACAGGCTACAAAAGTTGCCTATTTTAAAAAATATTGTTGCCCTCTTCAGAAAAATGAGGCGTGTCAAAAAAATCTGACGGGCAACATTATCGCCATTTCGCGAATCTTTCTTTTCCAGCATTTTCCGGCAAATCGAAATGGGAGAGATACACTAATCACTTGTAATCTTGAAAAGAATTGCAAACCAGTGAAAAATTGCATAAAATGACACAGGCGTCTACATATTTTTTTTTAATTGCAGCCAAAATTTGCGAAGATCCATGCCTGTTGAAAAATTTGTGGCTGTAACAAACAGGTTTTTACAATAAAGACAAATATCTATAAAAAAAAATCTTTTTATAGAGGCAAATGTAAATGTCTTAGACAACGTTTCAATATCCATGCCTGGCAAAATTTTTCACCAGGCATGGATTTGCTGTGAAATTCTGCATTTTGGCATTGGTGGACTTTTTCGTGAAACAGGAGCAAAAATTCCCAGTGGAAAAAATTTGCTTTGGAAAAAGTTGCAGTCATGTCAAAAAAGTCGCACAATAGGCACGTTTTGTAAACTTTTTGCTATTTCAAGTATTTTTTTGCAGTTTCACAAATTTTTTTGGCAAAACAGGACAGATTCACTCCTCACTAATGATGATGATGATACACGATATAGCAAGAGCTAATTGCCTATTACTGACATTATCTATTAAAGCCACAGCCATCATTGCTAACACAGGGGCCACTATATCACACAGTGACAGCGCTGTGATTGCTATTTTTGGGTAATAGTTTAGGGAAGGCCCTTTCCCATATCAGCGGGATACAAACCACACGCACAAAGTAAGGTCCAGAATGTGTCTGAGATAGGAGTGGAACAATTTGATTGTCCAACATAGAGTTTTCATCTCAACCCAACTAGACGCCGGTAGGATGAACGGGAACCTTGACATAAGCCAGTCGTCAATAGCGAACATCAGCGCCCAAACTTTTGTGTGTCATTTGTAGCAAAACCCACCAAGAATATTCAGACATTTAGTGGAAAGCCTACCTAGCAGAGTAGAAGGTATAAGCAAATAAAAGCCCATCTTTATTTTAATCCCCTTGGTATTGGAATGAAATGGTGGAAATATTGGTGAACACATAGTTTGGGCCGTATAGTTTTGCCCAATAAAGCTGGCAAATTACATGAGCAAATTGTTTTTTTTAGCAACTTACATATTTATGCAGCTCCTTTTTGAGACATTAGGAAATGAATGACAGTGACAGTATCGCTTAGAAGCGTTACATATTGATCAAGTACATTTGTTTGTTTCATTATAGGGAATCGGATACACTACGTACAGTATTACTTGTGGGATTTCTGTCAGTTTGTGAATAGAAGGTTTTCTCTGTCAGACAGTGATATCAGGCACATCAATTGGAAACGGCTCTTTCAAGGTCATACGCCAGTGGCTGGTATTTCTCATTTCTCTATTCTGTTTTAAAGGAAAAGCATCCTTCTTATTGCTACCATGCACTTCTACTATACGATGGCTTTGGTGCACATTGGCCATATACATGGCATACCACAAAATCATTTTTAACACACAGACTCAAAGGCAGATTTATCAGAATTCGTATGTGTGTCATTTTTTTGGACCTCGACTAAACTTACATTTTTTAAAAGCACAAATGTTTCCTTATTTTTGATTACAAAATTTTGATTACAAAAAAGTGGCCTCAAATAGCCAGAATCATGAACTTGAATACACTTGAATACCTCAAAGAAAAAGACGGCAAAAAAAAAATGCTAGGGTGGCTTCTATTGACTTCTACATAATGTCGGAAGCTTTTAGATGGTGTATTTTTACATTTTTTTGTGGTTTTGATGCATAATAAATTGCAAAAAAAAATCAAATTTTTTATGAAAACAAAGCGATTATTAGCACAGCAAATACAATCGCGGAGAAAAAATACAATCATAGATCTGGCCCTCAGTGTTTGAGGTTGGATAAGAAAGCAGGAAGGATGGTATGCTCCTTCTTTTGTTATCCACACACAGTTTAGCCACAAATTAATATCACATTTCAAAGAAACACCTTGGCGGTATTATAAATATAAATCAAGGTAGGGGGCTGTTCAAAGAAGAATACAAAACCTGCATGGGGATAGACAGGGAGAATGAGAGGGCAAAGCACTGTGCAGCAAAGAGGTAGAAAGAAGCAGAACAGGGTAGATAAGGTGACAGTATGAGTCTAATAATTAGCAGGGAAAAGAACACACTTAAACACACCAGTCAGGGAGTCAAGATATAATGATTGTGTAACATGGGACATGGACACCAACATACTAGCCCTTTCCATTTAAACAAAAAACTTCTGAACTTCTGGTTATTGTCCTACCTACCCTTCAGCTCCAGGAGCTTCTTGGGCTTCTTGGGTTACAAGCATGGCCCTGAGGCTAGGCATCACAAAAATCCTGACCAGCAATGACTTGATGAATTCAAGTATTTAATCCTACCCTTGCTTATATGTGTCATAGAAAAACCTTTGTCTTTCAAGATGAGACTTTATTCAGATTTGAGCCTCACTTTACTCCAACTGAGATAATGTCCTAAGAATCTATGGCATACGGCGAAGGAGCAACTCGTGACAATGATGCATCAGTTGCTTCTTTACCATACGATAAAGTCTCCCACAACCTATGCATCCCAATGGGCAGCTGACACCAGAGAAGAGGCCCCTCCAGCACTGTGTTGGTACTTTAGCTATCAACACAAACATGACATTGACCTCTCATCCTCACCTCATCCTTTTAGAAGCTGTTCAGAAATCAAGTCTTTAACCTCTCCTACAGCTGCTGGAACTAAGTTTCTATCCTTCCAGCTCTTCCAGCAGTATTCAAAACCAGCCTGTAATAATATTCTCATTTTGCCAACTAAGGGTCTGAAAAAGCAAAGCAACATCATTTGTAGACCCATCATCACAAGTGGCCCTTTGGCTCAAGTGGTTGAGTGACTCAATGTGCTTTTTTGTTTGTTCTTACAAAATTCAAGCAAATTTACACAGTGGAAAAAATGACATTTGACCTCCTTGGACATTAAACCATTAAAGAACTAGGTTGGAAGTACAGGTGTAGGACCCATTATCCAGAATGCTCAGGACCAAGGGTATTCCGAATAAGGGGTCTTTCCATAATTTTGATCTCCATACCTCGTCTACTAAAAAATCAATAAAACAGTAATTAAACCCAATAGGATTGTTTTGCATCCAATAAGGATTATTTATATCTTAGTTGGGATCAAGTACAGGTACTGTTTTATTATTACAGAGAAAAGGGATCATTTAACCATGAAATAAACCCAATAGGATTGTTCTGCCCCCAATAAGGGGTAATTATATCTTAGTTGGGATCAAGTACAGGTACTGTTTTATTATTACAGAGAAAAGGGATCATTTAACCATGAAATAAACCCAATAGGACTGTTCTGCCCCCAATAAGGGGTAATTATATCTTAGTTGGGATCAAGTACAGGTACTGTTTTATTATTAAAGAGAAAAGGGAATCATTTAACCATTAAATAAACCCAATAGGGCTGTTCTGCCCCAATAAGGGGTAATTATATCTTAGTTGGGATCAAGTAAAGGTACTGTTTTATTATTACAGAGAAAAGGGAATCATTTAACCATTAAATAAACCCAATAGGGCTGTTCTGCCCCAATAAAGGGTAATTATATCTTAGTTGGGATCAAGTACAGGTACTGTTTTATTACTACAGAGAAAAAGCAAATCAGTTTTAAAATTCTGAATTATTTGATTAAAATGGAGTCTATGAGACACGGGCTTTCCGTTATTCAGAGCTTTCTGGATAACAGGTTTCTGGATAATGGATCCAATACCTGTACTCGATTTGTGCAGCCTTTCTCCAGCCCAAAGCACCTCTGTTTCTTGCCATTCCTTCTTTTTAGTCCCATTTTTTTTAAATGTACCTCTTCCTTTCCTCACCTGTCTTCTTATCTTCATAAGCAAGCGACTTTACTTTAGAATTATTTATGATGGTTTGTACCGCTGAAAAATCTTCTAAAAATGAAGTTAAAAAAATGGAAACCGCAAACAAAATCGCAGCACAAGTTCAATGATAAAAATCTGCGGAGCTTTGCAATAAAACAGAAGATGGCTGTGTTGAAAGAGGAGTTTTATTTCAGTTCTGAGGTTGACATTATAAGTATTTAAGAATTAATCCCTTCAGTGTTGAGGGTCATGTGAAGTATTTAAATGCAAGCCCTTTGAAGAAGTTTGACAGTTCATACATCACTCTTATTTACGTTTTCCTTTCTTTCTGACACCTTTCCTTTTATATTCCTGTCATCTAATGGGTTTACCCAGAGACTGGCGTGACAGTTATGTGAAAGAGTCTTTTACTCAATTAGGTTTAGGCATTCTTTGTGTTTGATTTGCTAATGTATGGGATGCACAAATCATACCTACTTAATGCTTTTTAAAAAGGTTAATAGTACAGGTATGGGATCCATTATCTGTAAGCCCATTATCCAGAAAGCTCTGAATTACAGAAAGCCTGTCTCCCATAGACTTCATCTTAATCAAATAATTCAGGGTTTTAAAATTGATTTCCTTTTTCTCTGTAATAATAAAACAGTACCTGTACTTGATCCCAACTAAGATATAATTACCCCTTATTGGGGGCAGAACAGTCCTATTGGGTTTATTTAATGGTTAAATGATTCCCTTTTCTCTGTAATAATAAAACAGTACCTGTACTTGATCCCAACTAAGATATAATTACCCCTTATTGGGGGCAGAACAGCCCTATTGGGTTTATTTCATGGTTAAATGATTCCCTTTTCTCTGTAATAATAAAACAGTACCTGTACTTGATCCCAACTAAGATATAATTACCCCTTATTGGGGGCAGAACAGCCCTATTGGGTTTATTTCATGGTTAAATGATTCCCTTTTCTCTGTAATAATAAAACAGTACCTGTACTTGATCCCAACTAAGATATAATTAATCCTTATTGGATGCGAAACAATCCTATTGATTTTAATTACTGTTTAAATAATTTTTTTAGCAGACTTAAGGTAGGAGATCTGAATTACAGAAAGACCCCTTATCCTGATTACCCCAAGTCCTGAGCATTCTGGATAACGGGTCCCATACCTGTACTTAATGGTGTCAGTAATTATAATCAGTGTTTATTTGAACATGACTAAAAAATAATGTATATCCTACTTTCAAATATAAGGATATTAGAAGCTACCTATGGGTTTTTTACCACCTGTGTGAAAACACTTCAGGCCTTCAGCCTATTGATGACTTCTACTATCCTTATATTTTAAAGCAGAGGGTATATAATTCCCTGTTATTCCCTATACAATCCAGGACCTGAATAGTAGGCAGAAGAGGCAATTGCCCAAGGCACAAAGGTGGTGGAGGGGGGGGGCTGGGCATGTACTTCTGTACCTACCCCAATTCTGGGCTCTCTTGCCCCCACAAAGCCAGCTTATCCCACCTCTGATAAATCAGAAAGAAGAAAATAAATCTACTTAGCTCTTTTGGGCAGGGCTTTCTTCACCTCTTGTATCGGTTATTGATTGCTTTATATGTTACTCTGTATGTCCAATGTATGAAACCCACTTATTGTACAGCGCTGCGGGATATGTTGGCGCTTTATAAATAAATGTTAATAATAATAATAATACTTATATCTCTGTATCAGGAAAAGCTTCTTTACTATGTACCTCCTTTACCCTATGAGCCTGGTGTTATGTGCAGCTCAGTCCCTAATTCAACCTTATTTTAATGGCACTTAAATAGGAACAGAGATAAAATAACATTACATAACAAAGATTTGGTGGAAAGAAAAATAAAAGAACATCGTGTCTGAAACCTCTTCTCATTTTTCATTCTGCGAGTCTGCGGCCTAATAACGGTACGAAAGCCTCTAAATATTAAACGCACTTTTTATTATCAGTATTACATTTCGCTACTGTTCAGTATCACCCAGCAAATTCTGAGACTGCTTTATTTTTATGAATTACAATATCATTTTCAATGACTTTATTACAATCTGCAATTACATTTGCTATTCACAGACTGCCCGGCCCGGATTGAGTTTCTAGCATGGGGATGACAGTTAGCTTTGCATTTAGATGGCAATATTTTTACACAGTTACATTTCTCATGTGTTACATTACTCAGTGAAGTTTATGTTTGCATTGTAATAAGGTCAACTCATTATCTTCCATTATTTCTCCTGATATAGTTGTCTGACTGCCCTTAAAGGGATACTGACACCTTCTAATAAACTGGCTCAGACTGACTAAAGCTGGCCATGCACATACTGATAAAATCACACAAAACCCTAGTTTCGTACAATTTTCGGATTGTGTTATGGCCCCCCCTAAAGTCACTGTCTAACTAAGAGGTTAGAGAGCTGAAAGCAGGAAGTAGTGTTCTGGTCATTATGTTAGACATATTCTCACTCCAGCCTTTATAGATTACATTTTTGCCAAACTAACTATAAATGTTTTTTATTTTGCGCAATTTATCCATTTTACCCAGTTTCATTTTTACACTGAACTGTTCCTTTAGATAGCACTACAAAGTATGTCAAGGGCATTAGTTATTGAATAAAAGTGCTCTCTCCCACCTAAGTAACGGGTATTACCAGCACAGATTGTTGTGCTGCACACATTAAACTTTTTTTTCTTCAGACTCAATTCTGCTGTGAAAAAACGTATTTACTGCAGCTGAAATGCATTTTGACCTTTGAAGTCAATCAGAAACCAGATACTTTTTGGACTAGATAAAGACAGCCTTAATATCACAGGACTATAGTACAGGTATGGGATGTGTTATCCAGAAACCCATTATCCAGAAAGTTCAAAATTACAGGAAGGCTATTTCCCATAGACTATATTTTAATTAAATAATTGAAATTTTTTCTGTAATAATAAAACAGTACCTGTACTTGATCCCAACTAAGATATAATTACCCCTTTTTGGGGCAGAACAGCCCTATTGGGTTTATTTAATGGTTAAATGATTCCCTTTTCTCTGTTATAATAAAACAGTACCTGTACTTGATCCCAACTAAGATATAATTACCCCTTATTGGGGCAGAACAGTCCTATTGGGTTTATTTAATGGTTAAATGATTCCCTTTTCTCTGTAATAATAAAACAGTACCTGTACTTGATCCCAACTAAGATATAATTACCCCTTATTGGGGGCAGAACAGCCCTATTGGGTTTATTTAATGGTTAAATGATTCCCTTTTCTCTGTAATAATAAAACAGTACCTTGTACTTGATCCCAACTAAGATATAATTACCCCTTATTGGGGCAGAACAGCCCTATTGGGTTTATTTCATAGTTAAATGATTCCCTTTTCTCTGTAATAATAAAACAGTACCTGTACTTGATCCCAACTAAGATATAATTACCCCTTTTTGGGGCAGAACAGCCCTATTGGGTTTATTTAATGGTTAAATGATTCCCTTTTCTCTGTAATAATAAAACAGTACCTGTACTTGATCCCAACTAAGATATAATTACCCCTTATTGGGGGCAGAACAGCCCTATTGGGTTTATTTCATGGTTAAATGATTCCCTTTTCTCTGTAATAATAAAACAGCACAGGTATAGAACTCGTTATCCAAAGTGCTCTGGCCCAAGGGTATTCCGCATAAGGGGTCTTTCCTTAATTTGGATCTCCATACTTCAAGTCTAATAAAAAATCAATAAAACATTCATTAAACCCAACAGGATTGTTTTGCATCCAATAAGGATTATTTATATCTTAGTTGGGATCAAGTACAGGTACTGTTTTATTATTACAGAGAAAAGGGAATCATTTAACCATTAAATAAACACAATAGGACTGTTCTGCCCCCAATAAGGGGTAATTATATCTTAGTTGGGATCAAGTACAGGTACTGTTTTATTATTACAGAGAAAAAGGAAATCAGTTTTAAAATTCTGAATTATTTGATAAAAATGGAGTCTATGGCAGACAGGCTTTCTGTAATTCGGAGCTTTCTAGATAATGGGTTTCCGGATAAGGGACCCCATTCCTGTACCTGTACTTGATCCCCACTAAGATATAATGAATTCTTACTGGAGACAAAACAATCCTATTGGATTTTAATTAATGTTTAAATTATTTTTAGTAGACTTAGGGGTATACTTATCATGTTGTGTAAAAAGTGGTGTAAAACATTATCGGTGATGTTGCTCATAGCAGCCAATCAGATGCTTTGCTTTGGTTTTCTAACTGTTGAAATCTAATTGCTGATTGGTTGCCCTGGGCAACAACACCAGTACTGCTTCACTCGGCTTTTTACACAGCATGATAAATATACTCCTTAGGGTGAAGACACACAGGGCAAATATGCAACACAACTCAGTTGCGCCAACTAATTACGTCAATTTAGTGGCCATAGATTAATATACTGCGACTTTTTAAAAAGTGACTAATCACCCAGTATGTCTTTGCCTTTAACATATTACAGGAAGGCCCCTTATGCAGAAAACCTCAGGTCCTGGTATAGGTACCTGTACTTTAATATTATAGTATAAATGCATTACTCATATACATAACAACACACAACACCGGAGGCCAGAGCTGTAGTATCAATGGAAATACAAGATACAACATATGTATAAAAATAATAAAACGTTCCCCTAATAAGATCTTCCACATCAAACATTCCAAAAACAACTAAACTTTGCCCCGACTGCTCGCTCTTTCCTTCCAAGCTAAACAAAAAAGGCCCCTGTAATTTGCCTGGAATATTAAAGAAGAAATAGGAAAATCAAATAGGAAGGAACCCACTATCATCTGTTTGAACGGTGAATTAGAGTAAAAAAACTAAATTTGGGACTGAAATTCGTGTTACAGCACCTCATTAGGAATATGATGAGTTGTAAAAGGAATACAATATTTGTTGTACAACACACTAGTTCTATGGGGATTATGGCCAGTCTTGATGTTTTCCTATGGCACATTAATAAAACAAAAATTGTTCTGTGGGTTGCTGTGATTCGCACACACATATTGGTGACATTAATGATGATTAAATGCCATAAAACTTCACCTACTGCCACTTGGGAGGCGAGATGTTTGTTTAGGTGCAAACAGCAAATTCTTTCAGCTTTACTATGAACATTCACTATCAAACTGAGCCCAAGTAGCTCTATAGACCCACATATTACGGTACAGTTCCCACTAACGGGCTCAAATCATGGAGCCTCCGGAATCCACAGCAAACGCTGCAACAAGAAATGGTATGTTACACCAGTTGGCTCATAACTTTACTTCAGTGTAGTAAATGAGCCCTGCGGAACAGATTGTAGTTCTGATGCAAGTGGGGGAATGTTGCAGAGGGAACGTACAGCTGAGAGTTGGATTTGGAAACATTCCATAAAGAAACAGGGTCATTATCATCAATTTATATAGTGCCAGCAAGCGTTTACATTCATTTATCTTTTGTAACTAGGTGAAGATAGAGAAGCCAATGAGATGAGGTAACTAGAAGGTCCATTCTTTATGCTGCAAGTAGTGCT
Source organism: Xenopus tropicalis (assembly GCF_000004195.4). NCBI lineage: Eukaryota > Metazoa > Chordata > Amphibia > Anura > Pipidae > Xenopus > Xenopus tropicalis. Next base: position 19,342,074 of record NC_030681.2, read on the forward strand.
AAATGCTCAACCCTGGGTGCACTAATACTCCTGCCTCTGTAATAGGGCAGCCCCGGGGCATGTCATATGAACTGCCTAAAGCAACTTTACAACTATCTTGTAGCTGGGGATATGAACTGCTCTTAAAGGAGAACTAAAGCCTAACTGAAGAAGTAGCCTAGAAATGTTGTATGTTATGTTTTGGGCTCTTGTACCAGCCCAAGGCACCCACAGCCCTTTGGCAGGGAAGATCTGTGCCCCCAAAGGTGCCCCAGTAGCCCCCCATCATCTTTCCTGCTGATTCCCTGCCCATACTCTGTGCTGCTGTCACTTACCTGAGCTTAGGGACCCACTCACTATATACTGTATATATGGAATATAAATGGCACAATACACTGTATATATAGAATATAAATGTCACACTATACTGTATATATAGAATATAAATGTCACACTATACTCTATATATAGAATATAAATGTCACACTATACTGTATATATAGAATATAAATGGCACAATATACTGTATATATAGAATATAAATGGCACACTATACTGTATATATAGAATATAAATGGCACAATATACTGTATATATAGAATATAAATGGCACACTATACTGTATATATAGAATATAAATGGCACACTATACTGTATATATAGAATATAAATGTCACACTATACTGTATATATAGAATATAAATGTCACTATATACTGTATATATAGAATATAAATGGCACAATATACTGTATATATAGAATATAAATGGCACACTATACTGTATATATAGAATATAAATGGCACAATATACTGTATATATAGAATATAAATGGCACACTATACTGTATATATAGAATATAAATGGCACAATATACTGTATATATAGAATATAAATGTCGTACTATACTGTATATATAGAATATAAATGTCACTATACTGTATATATAGAATATAAATGGCACACTATACTGTATATATAGAATATAAATGTCATACTATACTGTATATATAGAATATAAATGTCACTATACTGTATATATAGAATATAAATGGCACACTATACTGTATATATAGAATATAAATGGCGCACTATACTGTATATATAGAATATAAATGTCACATTATACTGTATATATAGAATATAAATGGCACACTATACTGTATATATAGAATATAAATGGCACAATATACTGTATATATAGAATATAAATGTCACATTATACTGTATATATAGAATATAAATGGCACACTATACTGTATATATAGAATATAAATGGCACAATATACTGTATATATAGAATATAAATGTCACACTATACTGTATATATAGAATATAAATGGCACACTATACTGTATATATAGAATATAAATGTCACACTATACTGTATATATAGAATATAAATCTCACACTATACTCTATATATAGAATATAAATGGCACAATATACTGTATATATAGAATATAAATGGCACACTATACTGTATATATAGAATATAAATGTCACAATATAAGGCTGATTGGTAATTTATTCAGATTCACATTACATGGCAGCTCTGAAACCAGTGCAATTAGCATCAGAATTTAATAACAAGCCCTGTAGCATCAGTTTATATGACAGGCAAACCTCATTTTCTGCTTGATAATTTGCAACGATCCCAAAGCTTAGCTTTTCAACAGCCGCCGACTGAGCATGTGCAGTATCCTGGACAGTTCTATAAGAATCCAAGATGAGAAGCTCCTGTGCCAACTGTAAAGACCTATATCATTGCTACTATAGAGATGCTGAAACTTTTAGTATTTAAAATATGGCATTTTTAGCCATATTCATTTTTAGGGTTTTGTTCACCTTTAAACAGTTCATAAAACACAATGCCACACCCTAAATCATTCTATTATACAGACATACAAATACAAGGAATATACCATTCAGCTATAAAGAATGGTCAGCAACAGAGAAGGTCGGGGAAGGGAGCAATTTATTGGGCAATACAAATATACCAGCAAGTACATTGCCACTAAATTTGCAATACCGGTGCCGGCTCTAGCTGGTTATTCCCCGGCTAGGCTGGTTAATTACCAGCCCGGTGGCAACCTTAAGTGTGGCTATATATCATGGGAGCTGAACGTAGGCCACATGAGGGGAAGGCTCTTCCCTACATTTTCCACTACTTTGGGTTCCTGCACATATTTATATATATCAAGAGAAAGAGGGTCACATATATATATATATAAAGCAAAATCTAAAAAGTAAAAATCGCATTTCCATCATTATATGTAAATGCCTTTAGCTCATTACCCTGCCCTAGCCCTAGTCCCACGCATGATATAAACTAGCACTAATTGAAGTGAAAGGATTTATTGTACCACGGAGACGTGAGAAGTTCATGCACAGATGAAAGGAACAGTAGAGAAATTGTGTGACCCTATCAATCAGCGCAGTTTGACAAAACAACCCCAAAAAAAAGAGCCCTGACAAATCTGTCATAGCAAATAAACAGTGTAAGCGGCAGGCACAGGAAATGCCCCAGAGACCTTTAATTGCAAGGTCCACTCAACACCCTCAGGATTCCTTCAAGCGCAGTTGCTGACATTCCTTGTACAGTACCAGGGAAAGTCTCTTGCATTGTCTGTAGGAGTTTCCTGTGGAGAGGCTTTTCACACGTAACTTGCTGCTGCTCCATTTCCAGTTGGCTCCATTACCATTTGAATATTAGTTTGACTGCACACAGGTTGTTCTTGCTCTTTAAATATTCCACAACTTAGGGTTCTAGCTATACCCATTTCCAGCACAGAGAGCAATGACAAAAGTAGTTCAAAGCCCAGTGAAATGCATGGTCTGCACCTGTTGCTATTACCCTTCCTTGGGTATCCATATATATATATTTATATCAGCTCAGCCATTGATGCTGGGAGTTCTCAGTAACAGGGGGACCATTCTACTTTGACCTTCTCCCTTCCCAAGGTTATGTACACACCCAAGACCTTGTTGTGCATCCTTGGAAGCATTTTGGTTGCTTCCTGAACAAGCCCTCTGTCGTTTATTATTTCACATCCATCACCAGCCAGATATCAGCCCAGAAGGCAAATATTTTGGACCCCATAAACAGGGCAATAGGTTGCCAGCTCTACCTGGATTAGCCTAGCTGGTAGCTTGTGTCTGCAATCGTATAACCACTTTATAGGGCTTTTTTATGGCTCTAGATTAAGGGGCAGATTATTAGAAGGATTCCCAGCAACTAATGACCTGTTTATCAATGATAAGGCACCAATTTCTTAAAATATGTCTTTAAAGAGTTGAGCTCCATTCTGATTATTGGAGTAAAGCTGGTCATACGTGTTGAGATCCCCCGATTTGGTCAGGTTGACCCAATTTTCAACCCATGCACTGGGCAAAATCAGACTGATCTGATAATCTATCAGATCATAGAGCGGGATCTACGGTGATCTATCAGACAAGGACTGCATCAAGGAGCAGATACCTTCCTAGTCTGATTGGCCAGGCCAATCAGTGGATCTCATACACAGGCCAATAAGCTTCTGTCTTAGCCCCTGTGCATGGCCAGTTTTGCATCCATCAAAATGAATGCAGGGAGAAATGATTCAAATAATTCTTTTCCACGTCGGAAAAAATCGTAATTGTGGTTAAGAATTGATATTAATTTATCGTTTGTTTCTTTAAAATGTTAGTTTAAAATCTATCTTTTAATATTATTTAGCTTCCAGTAGTAAAAACTGCCTTAGGATATTGTATTTGCAACAGCTCAGGAGAACATAACTGTAAACTGTAAGCTAATTACTTAAACTGGGAATTTATTCAGCATACATCTTTATTATCTCTCTATTATCTCTGAATAAAGTGAAACGTAGCTATTGACTGAGGACAACATGATTCTAACGTGTCAGACCTGCTGTAGGGTCCCCAGTATTACAAGGAAAGATATGCCGGAGGGATGACTGTGGGTTAATTCCTTACCTGAATGAATGATTATATTATCTGAGAGCTTTAAAGAAAGTTTTTTAGGTTCAGTACTCTGTGCTTTTGGGCATGTCATGTCTTCTTCTGTGCCTCGGGCGCTAATATTACACGTAAATGTCACAGGAGCATCTCGGAGCATGAAAATGCAAAGCAAATTAGAGGCAAGTCCTTTCTTTCTGCCCTACATCTCCTTTTTCAGACTGGTATTTACATGTATTACCGAGAAGCCAACCAGACTCAACTGCAGTGAGTTTCACTTATAAATATGAAACTGGGATATATTGTTTCAACATTACTAAATTGACTCCTTATTGCTGAAAGAACATGAGCTGTGTTTTGCCAGGAAATTGACTTGCTGCCCGCAGGCTGCAGCGCAGTAAAGAATTTTAATTTCCTAAGGCCAAGCTTTGCAGCTGGAGATTAAGAGTATACAATTAACTATGATCTTAACATAGATAACAAGCGCACGAGTTCTTCAGTTTCTCCGAGTTGCCAAAAAATAAGTGCTTATGAAAGCTTTTATGGTTATGGCCCTGCAAAAACGATAGATGTATGTCGACTTTATGATCTTGTAGGCACATATTTCATTTAAGAGGTAAGTCTATCTGCTCCTAAGATGCCAGAACAGTGGCTTTGGGCAAACAGCCTGGAAACCACAAAAAGGGATATTTGGCCAAAAAAGTCTATGTTGGTAAAAGGTCCCTAAATCCAAAGAACATTTATGGAGTCCATAAAGGCAAACGAAGTTCATGTAAGCAGAGAAAGGAGAATTTACATTTTCTGGATGTATGTATTGCTGGGAAAATAACTGAGGCTTATGTAGCAGGAGGAGAAGATTAGCTGGTCAACTTAGTGTTAAAAAAAGCCCAGTTTCAGTAGCCCATAGCAGCCAATAAGATGTTTGCTTATAAACAAGTGACCAGTAAATACTACCATCTAATTGGTTGTGAGAGGTTACCTGAAAGTAGCTTTTTTGTTGGCATATGATCTCAATTAACAATTTCAAGCATTTTATTATATGGGCAAAAAGCCTAACAGGCATCCCTTGTGCAACTGACAATTCTAACCATAGGCGGAAGGATCTCAGACTAATAACCCAGGGTTCCCAGCCCTATATTTAGTTTAACAGATATCTTACATGTCGGGTTCTATAACAGTGGAGAAGTTTAATGGGAGCTCAGACAATTATGGTGGGAGCTGTGTATTTGCTGTCTTAAATATAACTTAAATGTCAGTTAGGTTGAGATTTTGGGGTGAATATGTATTTTTTACCCGAACAACTGTTACACTATTGTTTCCTTTATCTGAACTACAATGACTAAAGGTTGGACCCTCAATAGAGAGTGTCTGAGCAAAAGTCAGACCAGTGGCGTAGCTACAGAGAAAGCAAACCCCATGGTCGCAGGGGACCCGGGGGATAGGGGGGCCCAGACTGCGGGTTCTGCTTAATCTAAAGTCATAGAAATCCCCTCTCCCCAACAGCTTTTACCTACACCAGTGCAAGTGGGTGGGGGGTGATTGGGCACAATCAATTTGGCGGGTGAGTGAAGAGTGGGCTGGGTTGGAGAGTCTGTGAGTACCGGGTCCCTCCATAGAGCTCTTAGCTCCTAGCTCTTTCACAGATACTCAATCAAAATTATCTTCCATTCTTTATTCTCTATGGGGAATAAAACATTGTCATCTTTAAACCATGGATCAGTGTGTAAAGTCATATATAGTTATAAAGCCTATAACCTTTTTATTAAAACAAGTAGCCAATTCTGATGGAATATGAAAAAATTAGAGTGGAAAAAGCTAAATAAACCATTGTTGAGTGGCAAAGCTTTTTTTAACACTATTTTACCCCACGTTTCATGCCAGAAATTCTTTGTCACCTCAGTTTGTCCCTTTGATGTTTCCCCATGTCTACAGTAGTGTAAAACAATGGCACTAGTCTGCAGTAAGACTAGTATTGATGCAAGACCCCTAGGTCTATAGTTGCTATGATCCTTCCAGGTGCTGTTCCACTTGAGCAATTATTTATTAGGTATTTTCCAGTCATTAAGGACCACTTCTTACACTGGTAAAAAAGATCAGTCAATGATGATGTAAATATATAGTATGTCTGAGTGACCCTTGGATACATGCCGTGGGGTCCATATTATGGAGTTTGTGCCATACTAGGGCATTGGGTGGAGAAATGTGAGAGAGCCATTGGTGTAGATTGGTTTTTCTAGCAGCTGCTGCCAGTTGCTCTGCCAGGGCTGTTTATGGGTGTGTGGTTCCTGTATTTCAGGGGTCCCCAACCTTTTTTACTTGTGAGCCACATTCAAATGTAAACAAGAGTTGGGGAGCAACACAAGCATGAAACATGTTCATGAGGGAGCAAAATATGGGCTGTGATTGGCTATTTGGTAGCTCCTATGTGGACTGGAAGAATACAGGAGGCTCTGTTTGGCAGTACACCTGGTTTTTATGCCTCAAAAACTTGCTTCTGACCCAGGAATTCAAAAATAACTCCCTGGTTTGGGGGCACTGAGAGCAACATCCAAGGAGTTGGAGAGCAACATGTTGCTTATGAGCCACTGGTTGGGAATCACTACTGTATTTGAAGAAAATGTGCTGAAAATAGACCAGGCTGCTGTAGTATTCAGGGTTTTCCTAGCAGTTGGTGACCTCCCCCCAAATATGATGTATGTTTGGACAGGACTATGTTTAAGATTTAAAAAGGAACCCCTTATTTGTCAAGCTTCGAGCTTGATGTTTTTGCTAACATTTTGAAAAATCCAACCTCTAGATATATTTGATATACCTTTCAAATGCTAAGTAACATTACAAATTTCACTTAATGTTTGTCTGCTAGCGGATAATCTTTCCTTTATTTGTATGGAGCGTGGCTGTATAACATTCTACAAGTTATTTTTCTGTCACTTGATGAATCTAATTCCCAGACAGAGTAGAGTCATTAACAAAAAGCAAAAATATATGAGCTGTGTATATGCAGCAAAAAAAAAGAATAATTCAAGAAAAGAAAAGGAAGAAACTGATTGAGTGCTAACCCAAAATACAGACTAATTGTGCCTTTCTGGTATTGGAAAAAAATAGGGTCAGAAGGCATTCACAATAGGGTGTCAATGGACTGAACTGATGCAACAACACTTGGGGTTTTATTTATGATGTGTTCAGCTCTTCTCTGCTTACTGCATTAATGCTTAGACTAAAGTATGGATAATAACTGTCATATCAGCCAATACAATTATGTGTTATTTGAACAATTCACATTTCATTTTCTATATTTTATTTCTCTCTCAATTCCCATAAACACAGGAACAAAACATTCTATACCCAGGGATGGGATCTATTGTCCGAATGCTTGGGACCTGAGTCTGAAGGCTTTCTGTGATGTGGAACACCAGGTAATTCTACATTACCAAACTCTCTGGGGTTGTTTTTGTATCTGTTTGGCTTCACTGTAGCTTAGTTAATAACACACATGAGAATATCCAAGAGTCTCACCTAACAGCAGTTTCTCAAGAGCTGCAAAAGTCCCATCTTTTCTGAACTTAGGAACAGGGTTTTTTTGGCTCTTGGTGGACTGTGGGATTTTTAATGTCCGTAGTTGCCTCTCCCACCATGCAGATACAGTTGGCCTGCCCTCTAGCTACTCGCACAGCATTGCGGAGAATGGAGATCTCTGTACCTGGAAACGACTTTGGTCAGGTCAGAGTCTGTACAGTATGCTGATTGTAAGGGATCATGGCAGTAGGGCCCACCAGGCCTGGGGCTCACTTTGATTGCTGTATTTATCAACTAGGTTTCCAGATTATAGATCCCATACTCTACAGTAGCCATGAATTGTCTGGATTTGGAGGAAACCATTAAAAAAACTTCATCCACTGCATGTATATTCCATGTATACTTACATTTCAAAAAATTTCTTGTTGCCCGAGGAAGAGTTTGGAACTCCTTGTATAGCATAATTGATAGCATGTATCTCTGCTTTACATCATATAGATCACCCCAACCAGTGGCTCATGAGTAACATGTTGCTCACCAACCCCTTGGATGTTGCTCCCAGTGGCCTCAAAGCAGGTGCTTATTTTTTATTTTCTTGCTTGGAGGCAAGTTTTGATTGCATAAAAACCCAATATAATGCCAGACAGGGCCTTCTGTAGGCTGCCAGTCAGCATAGGGGCTATTAAATAGCCAATTATTGCTCTGTGTTGCTCACCAATGCTTTTTCCCATTTGAATGTGGCTCACAGGTATAAAAGGCTGGGGATCTCTGATATAGATATTTACGCTCCATTAACCTCTTTTCTTTTAGAATTGGTATACTAGGCACTGTCTAGTGTCAGATCTTTTATCTACAGGCGTAAAGCTGCTTTTCTATAACCTGCTTGGATCATCCACTTTCTATCACCCCATTAAGGTGACATTGTCATTTCTGTCTTTCATATTTGGGAACATCCTTCCAAAACCCTTGTATCAACGCCAGTCTCTGCAGTCCTGGCGACTTAGTTGATTATTTTGTTTGATTCCTGAACTTAAAAAAGCAAGAGACTTTTTTGAAAGCACCAGTAAATGTTGAAATAATAAACCTGTCAATGTTGAGCAGCTTGGAACTTCAGATGAGCTTGGCTGGCACGTTTGAGGACACCCTTTGGGTGGAAATAAGCTTTCTGGTCCAAATGCTCAGTCTATTGTAGAAGGAAATATCAAGTACTCATCTTGGGATCATGGTGACTCCTTATAAATATCTTGTGGACCCATTTTTAAATCCCTACTAATAGTTTGATCATTGCTTCATCACCACTTTAACAAATGCCCCCTAACATTTTCCTCAATCATAATTTGACTCAATGGCTTCCATGTTTCAAGTTGCATTATATTAAAGTAAACATTTCAGTGCATGGTGGAACAAATATAGCATAAGGCATAAAGAAATATTTTTATGATATAGGAACAGTTGCCTGGAGCTTCATCTCTACAAGTCCCAGAGAGATCACCGTTTGGCTTGGCTACATTGTCAGCACAGAAGCAAGAAGGATGGCTTTGGGGTCAAGCGCTCAGAATACGTTAGTTCTCTGTTTACTTGTCTGCAGATGTGCACTGGGGCATATTCAGCCCGAGAAATGTAACCGGTATGGTGAAAAAATAATCCCGCCAGCTGAGTTCAGCTAGCAAAATGGATTTCATTCACTGCACAACTTATCAGAATCATATACCTGACATCAAGTCATAATTTATATAGGGAAAGCTTTAAAACTGTGCTAGATGTCAAAAGGTTTGGCGGTTCTCACATTGTGTTATAATATTTATGCCAAAATTGCCAAGAAAGAACGTGTCTTAAACTTTCCTGACCCTATTGTGTCAAAAGCATCTCTTTTGCACCCCACGGTATGCCTTTCAGTTTTATTCACCATTAATGGATCGGATTTAAGGAGTTTAGAACGGAAAAACATCAGTATTTGTAATGTAGCAGCAGGACCCAGCACCCAACCCGGGGCAACGGATCAAGGACACCCATAAACTGAGGTGCTTACCCTGCAGCAGTCAGTAGTGTTTCATACAGATTTTTTAAATTGTAAATAGTCAAAATAGCTGTACTGGGTGTTATAGCAAATATAGCAAAATAATATAAAAGTATTAGCCACAGCGGATGCACTGGTTCTTTAATTTAATAAGACCTGTTGGTGGCGCCAACTCTAAAACTGCTATATACAGATTATCATATATATAGTTTTTTTAATGTAAATTAACACATAGGAACATATAAAAGTGAACTGCAAAGGTCTCTTTTCTACTGTATAGGATTCTATTGTATAGGAGTTCACTCATCAATAACCCATAATAAGCCCATAAAAAAGGTATGCATGTCAATAAAATGATTTATGGCAAATTTCAGTCTTTGATAAATGTGTCCCACAGTTTATTGAATGAACTATAAAATCAAATATAGGGGATAGTGTCCACCTTTTTGTAAAATACTTAGATGTAAAGTCCAGGGTTGGACTGGAATACCTGGGTCCCACCAAAGAACCTCCCCCAAAGTGCCCACCAAACACATGGAAACCTGCTGCATCCTTCCCCCATTCCGCCTTCACTTTGTACATGGAGTGGATAAAATATGGGCCCTAAGGCAGCAAAGAAGCTTAGATTTTAGCTCCCCTATGGCACTCACTTCATCCATAATTACCCAGATAAGCCAGTATAGAAAATGTATAATGAGCACTCTATCAAGCCCAGATATGCCACTAAGTTGACTGCAAACTGCAAAAAAATGGATAATGAGCATAGTAAACCCAGACATGCCAGTAAAGTCAGAGCAGAAATGGACAATGGATATTCTATTAACCACAGATTTGCAAGAAAGATCACTGCATAAAATGCAAGAGCATAGTAATGACAGATATTCTAGTAAGATCGCTGAGGCATGGAAAAAAGAGATTACATAGTAAGACATTTTAGGAGCCTTAAGGAATTTGTTCCCAGAATCCCTTTGGCCTATTTGCATACGTATGACGCTGTCACCTCAACCATTTTGACTTATTCGTGAATCCCCACTCCTGGCTCTACCTAAACTGATCAGAAAACCCTGCGCTACACTGATGAGCCCCAAGAAGGGTGAAACCGGTCTGTAATTGGGAATCTGATCAGCTATTATTCTGGCTTTTGCTTCAAAAACCCAGTGGGTGAGCTTTAGTCTATAGGATAAACCCATGTAAATGTTTTTTTTAAGGAATTTCTTAAGGAATTTGTTCCCAGAATCCCTTTGGTCTATAGTAAAACATTGAGGCAGACAGTAAAAAGTGTATGTCAGCAAAGAGGGGATAAGGAAGTGTCCGTAGGGCTAATCAGCTACTAACTAGGGTATCCATTGTACGACTATCTGCAGAAGACATAGTTGCTCACCAATCAGAAGTCAGATGGAACACCTTAGATCAGTACAATCTACTCATTAGGCGATTTTGCTGAACCAGTCTCTAGCAGTCACTCTATACTCTGCCCGCTCCCTCCATCCCTTTTCTCCAACCATTGAGGAACGCTGCACTGGTATAAGCTTGTTCTTCTCTAACTGAAGCTGAAAGTGGTGATAAAGGAAAGGAACATGCACACAGTGCATCATCTGTGGTAATTTGGTTTTGAAAGCAGCAAGGACCAAAGAACTACAGGCTGTAGCTGGCAGGATAATATTTGACAACTGGGATGGACAAGTTCAGACAGGTATGGCGGGGCCCATTAGGATTGTGGCCCTCTGGGTTTTTTTCCTGGTATCCCAGTGAGCCAGTCCGACTTTTTTTTACAGCTCTCAGGACATCAAGGAAACCAGCAAGGAGTTATATGACCTCCTAAATACATAACCCTATGGCAAAATGAATGTTCTACGGTTGTGCTTTGTCAAATCTAAGCCTATATACCACCTCTTCTCTTGATCATCCCATTTTGCCCTAAAACTAATTCAATCTTGAACATTTCATTTGATTCTTTATCCACATTCATATAAATAATGAAACTCCCTGATGTCTTTGCTTAACAGTTCTTAATATACATTTGTATTCATAAACAAAGAAAAACAATAAATACATTAGGGCCGATTCACTAAAGTGCGTTAAAACGTGCATTATTTATAGCATGCATTAAAAATTTTATCACGTCTAATTTTTCACGTCAACGCACGATTCACTAAAAGTATATTGGCGTTAATTTTGACGCGATGCTGTTTGCGTTATTTAAGTCGCGAAGACTATTTTCGTACGGTATTTGATGCAACGCATGCTAATTAATGCAGCGTGCTACTTATTGCGTGCACGCCATATTAGCCATACACGGCATTACGTTCGTAAAACTACTTTTCTAAAAAATGCCCATTTCCCTGCAAACTGGCGGCTGCATCACTCTGGGGCCAACACAGACTTGAATAAATCCCACTGCAAAGTCCATATTGTGTTGGCAAAAGCTCATGAACTGTACTTTTCTATAATTACCGCCTGCCCCAAGTAGGTGTTAATTTTCGCACAGACTAATGCGATATTTAGTGCGTGTAAGTGTTTGTGAATCATGCGTTAGTGTTATTTCTGCGCGCTAATTAACACAATGTGGGTGCGCGCTAATTAACGTGAATCGCACTTTTTTTGCGTCAATTTTAACGCAAAAAAGCATGCGATAAGCGTTATCACACTTTAGTGAATCAACCCTATTGGGTTTCATGGCTGAAGGCATCAAGGTAGGAATGCAAACAATGGGACTGGAAGACTTCCCTTCCCTTGTGTTGTGTTCCTTCTTCTGTACAGTTGTTTTCCAATTATTTGTTTTAATGACCAAACTGGGCATTGCCAGATTGTTTGGATTCAAAGGAAAACAGCACTTTGTTTGAATATTAGGGGCAGATATATCAAAGATTGAATTGAGAGAACTACAGATGTCTTTGCAGATATTTTCCTAATTTATCAACAATCAATCAGCCTGGCCTATCGATAATTCTTTAAGCCAGTTCAGAGCATGCCTAAGTCTGTCCTTTCCAACTGCTTCTAAGAGTTTTGTTTGGCCTCCTCACTCGCCCCGCGGGACTCTATGGATTCTAGTTCGGGAATTTACAAAAGTGGCAGTAAGTACACAGTTCTTAAAGTGTCTGTAGCCAAATTGTAAAAATGTTGTAAGCACAACAAATTCACAAAACGTATGTTATGGTTTATTGGATTTATCGTAATGTTAAAAAGTGTCATATACATGATAATTGTCTTTATTGTGCTGTGGAAATATTGTGTGTCAAAAAATTTTCTTTATACAGACTTAGGACAAATAAACCTATCAACATTTTCCCCAACTTTTGGTGTAAAAAATGTCTATAAAAATGTAGTGGTTATGACTAATTCTCAATAAGGTCGTACATATGACACAAAAATAGCCAAGCCCACATTTCTAACAACATTTTTTGAAAATTGCCAGTAGAGGCGGGACAATTGGTCTGTAAATGTGTTGGCACAAACTCAGCAAACATTTTCATATGACATTTTCCTTTGCTGACATTTTTGTGAACATTTCCCCATGACCACTGAAGGCCATGCCCAAAGCCAAAGGTGGCAGTGTAGGAAGAAGACTATGATGAGACTGGGATCCAGTTACTCCCTAGGGTTTGCCTTGCGTGACAAACATTTTCCAACTGGCCTAACAAGTAGTAATGAGCAAATCTGCCCATTTCGTTTCAGCAACAAATTTGCGAAACTGCTGAAAAATTGGAGAAACAGCAAAAAATTCACGAAATGCAGCTACAGTGAGACTTTTCAGACGTGTTTACTTTTTTTTTACTTTTTTGACATGGCCGCAACTTATTTGACGCAACGGCAACTTTTTTCAATGCAACCACGACTTTTTCCTCACTTGGTGAATTTTTGGCGCTGTCTGTTTTTGAGAAAAATTTGCCAATGGCAAAATGTGGAATTTCGAAGTGAATCTACGCCTGGCAAAAAAATACGCTCATCACCATAGGTGGATTTGGCACCTTAAAACCTGGCTCCGTTTCTGCACTGCCCTGCAAATCTTCTCGGGGTTCTGCAGAAATCAGCTGTGCAAAATCTCCCGATCCCTGTCTGCACCTGCGCCTTGATTGGTCAATTTTACTGCCTGTCAAGAAAGCGGTGCTCTGATTAGAGAATCCACAAGAAGAAAGATCCAATCAGAGCACAGCTTTCTTGACAGGCAGTAAAATTGACCAATCAAGGCGCAGATGCAGACAGTGATCGGGAGATTTTGCAAACTGGAGCCAGTGCACAACTTAGAACTTTTGCTGCAGTTTTCATCCCACAGGTACTATACACAAGTAACTATACTGTATATGTTCTAAAGGCTGACCCACTAGCTGAAATTAAATTGTTTTTTGTCACCTGACATCTATAATATCCCCTACCCTAACAGATGGAGGGTAAGTTAACTTTTCCCCCTGACAAAGCTCATTGTGCTTTTATATATTAGATTGTTTTTTTGCACTTTCTATTTTTCTTTTACTTTTGTCATTGTTTTTTTCATTCCTAGTTAGTTACAGTGGAGCCAATGTTGTGTATCAGTGCCAGTGTTATAGTGCCAGGGCCTGAATATCTGACCTCAGTACCCACTTCTCCTCATGGCATATAATGTGCTGGGTTTGTATATAAAGACTGCGTTTTATATAAGTTTTTGAATAATTTGCCTTTCGCTTCTGCCTCTTTCCAGCTTTCAAATGAGGGTCACTGACCAAAAAGTATTGCTCTGTGAAGCTACAGTTTTATTTTTCCATGCAGGTCCCTTAACTATTCATATTCCCATCTCTTGTTTAAACCACTACCTGGTATATAAGACCCTAGCAACCAGATAGCTGCTGAAATACCAAATGGAGAGCTGCTGAACAATAAGCTAAATAACCGAAAAACTATTAAAAATAAAAGATGACCAATTGCAAATTGTCTCAGAATATCAATGTCTAGATCATGTTAAAGTTAATTTAAAGGTGAACTACCCCTTGAAGCTAACTGATCACAAACACAAATGTATAGAGAACCCCCAACAGAAGAGCACATATGAATACTTTTACATCCTAAGCATTTTAGGGTTAAAAGCACCCCCACCCGCACTTTTGCGCAGTATCCCTGGGAGTCAGTGGGAACCACAAGAGGTAGTTGGGAGGTTCATTATTTACACCAGCAGCGAATCCACTAAGTGTCACATTAGCTGTAGGTCAGTCTGTGTATGGCCCATATTTAGCCTCCCCAAACAAAAAAGTCACCATCACTACTGACAAGTCCTGTAAAATAGTGAGGAGCGAATCTGTCCCGTTTCGCTTCGCCGAAAAATTTGCGATTCTTTCTAAAGATTTGCGTAATGGTGAAAAATTTGCGAAATGGCGAAAATGTCACACGTCAAAAAAAATTGTCGCCCGTGGCTATTCTTTTCGTGACTATTCTTTTTTGACGCACAACTATTCTTTGGATGCGGGTGACAATTTTTGGACGCACGGCAAATTTTTAGCGAATCCATGCCTGGCGAAACATTTCGCCCATCACTACTGTAAAAGCCAACGGTCCTATATTAGTGCATTTACTCAATATTGATATTAATTGATTGCACTTTCATAGGTGATTGGAATGAAACCCATTTGGCATGGATTCAGAGCGAATTTCCCCCCCCGAATTGGTGGATTTTTTGCAAAAGGGGCAACAAAATTGCCACGGAAAAATTTGCTGTGTGATAAATAATTGTTGCCTGCGTCAAAATAATGTCACCCGCATCACAAAATTGTCACTCGCGTCAAAACATGTGTAAAAAAAATGTCTTAATAAAAAAAAGACAATAATTTTTTTTGACGCGCATTATTTTTTGCCGTTTCGTGAATCTTCCAGCGAAGTGAAATGGGACAGATTCGCTCATCACTAGAAACAAGTGATTTCCCTGAAAGTGCAGGAATATTAATTTCTGGTATTATTCATTTCAAGGCAGTGTTTCCCTTAATTTGCTCTTCGAGGCTTTCAGTTTTATGTTTTGCCAAAATAAATGAGGAGCACAAGTGAGTGGAGCCCTGCACTGTATATGTCAAACAAACGTAAACTGCCTGCCCAATAACATAGCTCAGATTCTCGCCCGTGAAAGCCCCTTTAATGACATCGCGGCAGCTGCAAATACACATTATTCTATGTAGAGTGGAAATGAATAGGCACGGCTATATTTAAAAACAATAATTATTGCGCGAGTCCCCTAAGGTCTACTTTGTCTGTGCTCGCGTTTGTTTTTCTTTTCACAGAATTTATTTTGGCTGAAGCCAGATTGATGATGATTATATTTGAAATCCCTCCCACATTTCTGTCACATAAACACTTCATTAATTTTGATTTGGAATCCATATGTAAACAAAGCGAGTGTTCTTATTAATAGGAGCGCTTGAATATTTCACATCCCCTACTGTGGAAGCTTGTTCTAAATAAGTGGGTGCCCGCTACTAAAATGTTAGTTTTAGCGAGACAGGTCTCTAAGCAGCACTCGTGTAGAAACCCAATTTCATTTCATTCTTTGTATGTTTTGAATATACAGACATTCCGCTCCATTCTAAAGGCAGATTACGGTTTCTCTATGCAAGTTACACAACCTAATCCTATCCTGCCCCTTACTGTATATTGTACCGTATTGTACCTGTTGGTTATTACTAAGATTAAAAAATATTTTTTTCCCCCTTTTCTTCAGTTGGCTTCCCATGACATTGGGTTAGACACCCTTGAAATATTAGTGTATTTATTCATTGTGTCCCTTTGGATATACTGTAGAAACTGTTATTTTCTATCTCTATGTATCATGTTTGATGAATGTTTAGGTGTGAAATTCCCACAGGGAATAAGGCTAGAGAGAGCAGACACTGAGGGGCACGTGTGCCAATAAAGATAGGGGGCTTGTTCCTACAGACACAGGACTTGGGTCGGACTGGGTCACTATAAAAAAAACCTGGTGGGCCTTCCGTGGTAGATTTGCCACCAAGTTACTAAAAAATCTATACAGGTATCGGACCCCTTATCCGGAAAGTTCCGAATTACGGAAAGGCCATCTCCCATAGACTCCATTTTAATCAAATAATTCACATTTTTAAAAATTATTTCCTTTTTCTCTGTAATAATAAAACAGTACCTGTACTTGATCCCAACTAAGATATAATTACCCCTTATTGGGGGCAGAACAGCCCTATTGGGTTTATTTAATGGTTAAATGATTCCCTTTTCTCTGTAATAATAAAACAGTACCTGTACTTGATCCCAACTAAGATATAATTACCCCTTATTGGGGGCAGAACAGCCCTATTGGGTTTATTTAATGATTAAATGATTCCCTTTTCTCTGTAATAATAAAACAGTACCTGTACTTGATCCCAACTAAGATATAATTACCCCTTATTGGGGGCAGAACAGCCCTATTGGGTTTATTTAATGATTAAATGATTCCCTTTTCTCTGTAATAATAAAACAGTACCTGTACTTGATCCCAACTAAGATATAATTACCCCTTATTGGGGGCAGAACAGCCCTATTGGGTTTATTTAATGGTTAAATGATTCCCTTTTCTCTGTAATAATAAAACAGTACCTGTACTTGATCCCAACTAAGATATAATTACCCCTTATTGGGGCAGAACAGCCCTATTGGGTTTATTTCATGGTTAAATGATTCCCTTTTCTCTGTAATAATAAAACAGTACCTGTACTTGATCCCAACTAAGATATAATTACCCCTTATTGGGGCAGAACAGCCCTATTGGGTTTATTTCATGGTTAAATGATTCCCTTTTCTCTGTAATAATAAAACAGTACCTGTACTTGATCCCAACTAAGATATAATTACCCCTTATTGGGGGCAGAACAGCCCTATTGGGTTTATTTCATGGTTAAATGATTCCCTTTTCTCTGTAATAATAAAACAGTACCTGTACTTGATCCCAACTAAGATATAATTACCCCTTATTGGGGGCAAAACAATCCTATTGGGTTTAATTACTGTTTAAATATTTTTTTAGTAGATTTAAGGTTAAAGATCTGAATTATGGAAAAACCCCTTATCCGGCATACCTCAGGTCCCGAGCATTCTGGATAACGGGTCCCATACCTGTACTAGATTGTAAGCTCTACGGGGCAGGGACCTCCTTCCTACTGTGTCTCATACCACATGGCACTTATATATATATATATTTATTGTATTTATTTATTATATCACTTGTCCTCCCTGTGTGTAATTGTGTATATTGTAAGACTGTACAGCGCTGCGTACCCTTGTGGTGCTTTATAAATAAAGTTATACATACATACATACATACTGTGGAATGTAAGGCAGCTCTCCTTCCCCGTGTAATGCCTTTCTGCACTTCGGCTTAAACATCTAACCCTCGTGCCTAGTGCATTTCTGTGTTTTGCCATTGGCGGATTTTTTTTCGCAAAACGTGCCAAACAAACGTTTGTGAATTTGTCACTGGTTTGCATCAAATTGGGCACGGGTATGTCAAAAAAGTCACGTGTTGAAAAAAGTTGCGTTGCCTGAATTTTTCACGTTTTGCTAATTTTTCAGGAGAAACGGGACAGAATTATTAGGAGAAACGGGACAGATTCACTACTCATGTCATTACTTAATCACAGAAGTTGACATCAGGAAACAGCTTTTTCAATATTTGTCAAAAGACATAGATTAAGACCCTCTCTGCTGTTTTATACTCTGGATTAAGACAGGATTTAGACCCACATAGGGGGTAACCCCATTATCTTATACATTAGGGAAAACTTCACCCTGGTCGGCTCCTTACTAACTAAATCTCAAAGTTATTATCAGATTGCTTAAGATAAAATAAAGGCTTCTGAATGTGTATCTCCATATTACAAGATATCATAGCCAGTTTGTGGGTAACACTCTTTACACTACTCTTTAACAACTAGAAATGTAGACAATCATTGCCATGATGCCTTTAAATGAAATGAAAATGACTTCTACGCACATGAGAAGATTTTTCCTCTTTATGACAAACTGGGATCAACTGAAAAACATAATCCTTCATAGATGAGCCAGGCGAGCAGTTGATTCAGTGTGTTTGACATAAGCTAAAGGCTACTGAATAAGATCAAGGTTGAAACAGTCACTCATGGTCTTCCCTTCCCCCCCCCCCACCCCAAATATATCATAATTCAGCTTATTCTTATACCCATTGCACCTTAGCCGCACAACAGAGCTCCCAGGCACCCTGACAGCTAAGGAAGCCTGAAAACATGCTGCGTAGTGTTGCAGGACGTGTTGCCATTTAGAAACCTCATCTTTTTGTTCCTGTCAGACAGACTAAGCTGGACACAAGAAGAAATTGTAGTAAATCAGATATAAAAAGTCACTTTACACATAATCAGGTGCTTCTCATTGCAGTTTGAGGCTCGTTAGGCCCATTTCCTGCTCTATCTAATGAGATTTTGCTGGACATAGTCTGTCCCTATGCTACTACCTTCTTTTCTAGGGATAATAAATTGAGTTCAGAGCTCCAAAAATAACCAAGTCGGGCCAAGAGGATGAACAATAGGCCTCATTTCATCAGACCTTTGGAACAGAAATACACCAGCTAACACCAGGCAATGAGTCCACGTGTTTTACAGTATTCTTGTATGTTCAGCAAATGGTTAGGTATTGAATTCACTTATGAAACCAGTGATAGTAGGATCCCCTTTTTAGATGTGATATTTTATACACAAGATAATCACATAGTGACTGATTTGTACCGTAAACCAATCACCCGTAATACACTTCTACACTCAGATAGTGGACATCCTGTGAACTGTAAGAGAGGCATCCCAGTGGGACAATTTTTACGTCTGAGACGAATATGTTCGTCTTGGGATTCCTTTCAAAATCAGGCCATGCAACTATGGGATCGGTTTGTGCAAAGAGGTTATGACACCCAAACAATTAAAGTGGCTTATGAGAGAGCAGTAGCCACCAATAGGTCTGACCTACTAAATGATATAGGACGTCGACAGCGAGACCATAAAGTGGGTTCTAAGTACAAACCTAGTTATATCCCTAGGTTTTGCATGACCTATGGAAAAGGAGTCTCTGAGATTCAAAGAAGTATAAATAAACACTGGTGTGTTTTATTACAAGATCCAGATCTATTTAAGATCCTGGGCGATAAACCACAATTTATTTTTAAGATTTTTTTTTTTTTTAAGACATTGCTTCATGGGTCTCCAAAAGTTTATATTCCACTGAGAATGAAAACCAGGGAGCAGCTTGGATGCGCCATAAGGGCACCTATAAATGTGGAAGGAACAGATGTAAAGCCTGTAGTTTGATGAGGGTATCAAAAATGTTCACAAGTACCAATACAGGACGCTCCTACAATATCCCCCAATATTTTAACTGTCAATCGAGGGGGGTGGTCTATTTGGCCACGTGTGACTGTGGAGCCCAATATGTGGGTAAGACCATTCGGGGGGCTGGTATCAGGTTCCTTGAACACATATCAGCCATTGGGAGGAACGACTGTAGGTCAGCTATAGCCAAACACGCAATAGAGATACATAATAAGAAGTGTAACATCACTTTCCAAATCATAGATAAACCCAGATGGAATATCAGGAAGGGAGAAATTGACAAGAAATTATCGGAGAGAGAGGTATATTGGATGTACTATCTGAAAACTATAGAATCTTATGGTGGCTTAAACAGGGAATGGGAAGTTTCCTGTTATTGTTAGTCCACTTATACTTCATTTAGTACTTTATAAAAATGTATATAAAAAAAAAAAATTTTTTATAAAAATGAATACCTGAATAATTACTGTATGCATATGATTATATAACATGGATTGAAATCCTGGTTTGATGCACTATATGGTTTTGTTTTATTATGTGTATGGGTTTATAATCTGTTTTTATATACAATTTTTATATATACTTTTTTCTGGGTTGTGTACTTCATCACTGGATATGGCTAAGAGATAGCTGGGGATTGACATTTTTATAAACACTGAAGGGTTTGGTGTATAGCATATTCATCATTTCCCTCTTTTTCCAAAGCACTTTTGCAACTTATTTTCATTCTCTTATTTTTCTTGTTTTTCCTTTTATTTTTCTGCTATCTATTTATTTACATATATAATCATGTTTGAACCATGCCTTTAAGATACATGGTTTAGCTAACAAGTTTCTATGGTATGTAACCATTTGGCACTTATGGGGTTAAAGCAGGTGTGGGTGTGAGTAATTGATGGGTATTTAAGGA
This sequence comes from Xenopus tropicalis, assembly GCF_000004195.4. Lineage (NCBI taxonomy): Eukaryota > Metazoa > Chordata > Amphibia > Anura > Pipidae > Xenopus > Xenopus tropicalis. The sequence continues at coordinate 19,362,762 of NC_030681.2, forward strand.
ACTGGTGGGTGTGAGATCCCGTTTGTAGCTTCTGATGAAGTGGCCTTGAGCCATGAAACGCGTCAAGCTGGGGGGTTTCAGTTCTTCTATTTTTGCTATATGTTTTTAATGGAAGCTGGAAATAAAAGTTTATTTTATTTTTACTAACATAGTTGTCCTGGCGTGCTCCATCCTACTATATCTATTTTGTTGCTTTTTGCCACGCCTGGATCGGGGGCGTTATTGGATGTGTTAGCACGGGACACTATGGACGCGGAACCTATCCGGTGAGTGCTCCCTGTTTTTGTGTTCAGCAAATGGTTAGTGGCTGCTAATTGCCTGGAAATAAAATCATGGTTTTGCTGATAATATATCATTTATTCCCTGCCATATAATACAGTCACAACTCTGCGGGCTGTTGGGCTAAACTCTTTTTTGTTACTGAATGAAGCAGGGGGCATTGCAATCAATACCGTATACAATGGACTGTATCCATGTCTGTATGTGCCGAGCATGGAACAAATCTGCTTAGCGCTGTAAATATAAATAGAGTTTAGAAACCCAGTGCAACATTTGTTTCCCCCACTTGTCTTAATGCTAGTGGCTAAATGGTTTTTGTCATCTCCGGTGCATATACTGCAGTACAGACTACTAGAGATAAAAAGAGTAAGCACTGTTGGCATTGGGTGCCAGGGGCAAAACAGAAAACCTTAGACCATGGTTCCTGTTTCAAACTATTTGTCCTCCTCTCACCTTCCTTATTCCCGTACTTTCTTATCATATAAATTCTCATCTGTTTATACCCTACACTCCTCCTCCTTGTTCCCATATAGAAAGGGAGTGCCCATAAAATGGGCTTACAAGGCCAAATGGTTGGGTGAGCAGGAGGCAAAGACAAGAGGTCGTCTGCACTCAGCCTTGTAGCGCTTAATAAATAAAGTTATACATACATACTCACCCAATTATTAATATATATAGGACATGAAGCCATTGTGTGCATTAAGTTTATGAAATGCTGCTTCCTTTAAAGGAAAACTATACCCTTAGAATGAATCATTCAGATAGTTTATATCATATTAAGTAGCCTATGAAAGAATCTCCCCAAACTGGAATATATATATCAGTAAATATCAGAGATCAGCTGACAGGAAGTAATGCATTTTATCAAAATGGTTTATTAAGATAAAGCAGGCTTTTACACTTGGGCTATTTTAGGTGATTATAGAAGCCTACACTATACAGGGGAATAGTTTTCCTTTAAAAAAAACAGGGATTGTTTCTTGTTATATTGCAATATACATCAAGCTGGCCAACTATGTCACAGCCATCCCAGTCTGGCCAGTCCTATACTCACTCACCCCCAGTCTGGCCAGTCCTATACTCACTCACCCCCAGTCTGGCCGGTCCTATACTCACTCACCCCCAGTCTGGCCAGTCCTATACTCACTCACCCCCAGTCTGGCCAGTCCTATACTCACTCACCCCCAGTCTGGCCAGTCCTATACTCACTCACCCCCAGTCTGGCCGGTCCTACACTCACTCACCCCCAGTCTGGCCAGTCCTATACTCACTCACCCCCAGTCTGGCCAGTCCTACACTCACTCACCCCCAGTCTGGCCAGTCCTATACTCACTCACCCCCAGTCTGGCCAGTCCTATACTCACTCACCCCCAGTCTGGCCGGTCCTACACTCACTCACCCCCAGTCTGGCCAGTCCTATACTCACTCACCCCCAGTCTGGCCAGTCCTATACTCACTCACCCCCAGTCTGGCCAGTCCTATACTCACTCACCCCCAGTCTGGCCGGTCCTACACTCACTTATATCTGATTAATTAGGAATTCTACTGTTTCATTACACATTTTTCACAGGGACTTTACCTGCAACTTACTTGCTCTCAAGGTTAAAACTCCCAAATGGATGCCCTTTTATCGGCCACCACTGGGATCCCCTGACTGTAGCTGGGAATGATGGGACTAAAGGCAATTCTTTTTGCTATGACCTATGGGAATCCTGGCATATATGTGATTACTAAACCTGCATTTTGGAAGCTTTTAGGTGGCGAGATATGCAATTGCAGGAAAAACCCATTTGTGATCACGATTTCTTAGCTGCAATTCACACAAACCATGGTATAACGTTACCGCTAGAATGAATAAGCCAGCCCCACTAAGGAAAGAAAATAATAGAACAATAAAAAGGGGAATGCCGTACTTTAAAGTCATTTGGTTCCTAACTGCAGTTGATTTATGGAGCCTACAATGTTAAATCAGAAGTGATTTATGCAGGAACGTACAGAAGATCCACACGGTTTCTGGTTCACTTTCAAAACCCACAGACATCCTTCTCCTGACGACAGCTTTCTGCACTTTTTAATCCTGCACAGGATTTCCTTCTCTCCGAGCGTCTCAGGCTCCTTCTAATAAACAGTGTGCATATGTCTTCCATCTGTTCCACTCGTTCTGCCCAAGTACCACTGACCGGGACTTTTGATCACCAAACCCTGTATGCGTGTTTTACACAAGGAATGTCAATTGGACTCATTTACGTTCCTATTCAACCTGGAATCTGCACTTAATGAATGTACTTTGTACTACAGTATGTGAGAAATGTTCATTGGCATATACAATTGAATTTTTTTATTTGTTTTTTGAAAATTAGAAGATTAAAACACACAAATTTTAAACATACAAATAATAACTGGAAATTACAAATATAAAAGGTATACTATCAGAGCAAAATGCCCCTTTTAAAATGTGTTATCTCTATTCACTTCCCATTATCCCTGGACAGTTTCTGTTAATAAAAATAAAAATGTCTGTGGGGTTGTTTACTTTGCCTTGGTTAGCGTTCTTATCTCAATCAGTAGAAATATTTAGTAATGAATGAACGAATCTGTCCTGCTTTGCTTCGCCAAAAAATTTACAAAACCACAGGAAAATTTGCAGTGACTTTTTTCCCACGGCTACTTTTTGCACGCAAAATACACTGAAGTCTATGGGCGTTTTTTCTCCACGGCAACTTTTTATACAGGGACTTTTTTTGTGCTGAATACCTTAGAGCATATGTACCAAACTGGCGGCCCGCGGGCCACATACGGCCCGGCATGTAATTATATCTGGCACGCGGGGTTGGCGCACGCATTCGCCGTCATTCAAGAGAGACAGAGAGAGCTGGCGGGAGAAACTGGAGTTCTGGTGCTTACTTGATTTTTTGGCTGGCACAGGTACATGGGGCAATATGGCTGCTGGCACAGGTACGCGGGGCAATATGGCTGCTGGCACAGGTACGCGGGGCAATATGGCTGCTGGCACAGGTACACGGGGCAATATGGCTGCTGGCACAGGTACATGGGGCAATATGGCTGCTGGCACAGGTACACGGGGCAATATGGCTGCTGGCACAGGTACGCGGGGCAATATGGCTGCTGGCACAGGTACACGGGGCAATAATATGGCTGCTGGCACAGGTACACGGGGCAATTATATGGCTGCTGGCACAGGTACATGGGGCAATAATATGGCTGCTGGCACAGGTACATGGGGAAATAATATGGCTGCTGGCACAGGTACATGGGGAAATAATATGGCTGCTGGCACAGGTACATGGGGAAATAATATGGCTGCTGGCACTCCAGCTCTGATAAAATAATATAAGACAACTGAATTTTAGTGTGTTCAATAAATGTTTATCCTGTTCCTAACCTAAAGTGTGTTTTGAATTTTGGCCCCCTGTGCAATTGAGTTTGACACCCCTGCCTTAGAGTCTATTGGTGGCTTTTACAGCGACTTTTTCTCCAGGCAAGTCCATACCTGGTGAAACATTTCTCTTATCACTAGTGATGCCAGGCATGGATTCGCAGCAAAATTCTGCATTTTGGCATTGGCAAATTATTTGCCAAACTTCTGCAAAATTTTGCAAAAAAGGTGCATTCATTTAAAAAAGGGTGTGGTTGTGTCAAAAAAGCCATGATCGAGTCAAAAAAGTTGCACACATCCAAAAAGTAGCGGGGTACCCAAGGTTCACTATTTTTTTACTTCAGAATTTTTTTGCTGTGTCGCTAATTTTTTGGATGAAGCAAAAAACAGATTTGCTCATCGCTACTGCTAGAAATAATCTTTCTAAAAGCTGAAAATACAGCAGTAATGTTAGCAGGGTTTGTCAGACAAGGGCTCATTTACTCAACTGCTTAGTGCAGTTGTGGTCTAGCGAGTTTACATTCATTAGAGGAACTTCCGCACTGTTGTGCCCTGTACCGCTTGGTCTATTCTGCCTCCTCTTGTGAATCACATGCAGAGTCTTGTTTTTGGTTGTAAATGAGCCCTCTATACTTTCTTGGGCACTTGTGGTCTCAATGTCTCTTTTAAAGGAGAATGCAAGTCAAAATGTAAAAAGCATACTGCCCAATAGTCCCTCTATTGTTTAGTAAAAACGCCACACTTTTGGCTCACCTAATCACATATTTACTCAGTCACACTTACTCACATTTTCTAGAACAGGCAGCCATCTCTAAAAAGGTATTCTCCCTTCCTTTCCCTCCTTGCTTCATACTGCACATGTGTTTCATTCCCTCCCCCCCTCCCCTCTGCCAGATCCGCTTCTGATTGGCTGGTGGGCATGTGTAGCTCAGAACAGGAGACAGGATCAAGTTACACACATGCTCAGAGAATAGGAAGGCTGCCGCTGGCACCTACAGGAAGGGGAGAGAGATTTCAGTGATGTCACTGTAGGCTTCACACTGCTGTAGGCAGCCAGCACCATATCTCAGAGAAGCAAGCAGGGATCTGGGAATTATGCAGTAAGTACTTAAAAAGAATGCCTTTAGACTTACTTTTAATTTATATTAACCTTTCATTGTCCTTTAAACAAGGTTTGAACAAATTTAATTTTCCAATAAAAGCACCAAGGTATCTAACTTTCTCAAAATTTAAGTTATTTTTTTCCAAAACTGATCTGCTTGAGACTCTTGTTCAGGTACAATAACCATTGACTATGGGAAAAAGATAAAGGCCATTATGCACAAGAAGAGTAAGAAAAATTAATTTTTATCAACTACATTAGATATAAATGGAAAACACTCTTCAGTATTAAATCTTAATAACACTTTCATTTCGTCTCCAAAAACATCAGGATAACTTTTAGTACAAATGTGACCCTGTTACCCCCTTTATACTTTTCTATCCTTTCTTTCCATGACCTCCACCCCCCCATCTTTTTTTTGTTCTGCGACAGTGCCTAATTTTTACACTACCGCACCCATTTTTATGCTAACGTGGCTTTTTTTGCTTCGACCGCGCCAATTTTTTTACACAACCGTGCCCATTTTAGACACGACTGCGCCTATTTTTATGCTACTGTGACTTTTTTGCCATAACTGCAACTTTTTTTGAAGCGCAACAAATTTTCCTGTGCCGGATTTTCGCTGAAGTTGCACAAGACAGTTTGCCAATGGTGTATGCGGAAATTTGCTGCGTATCCATGCCTGGCCAAAAAATTAGCTCATCACTAATAATGAAGAGTAGAATGTGAATTTAGTGCGATTGAAGTTTTTTTGCACAGTTTTATGCAATTATATTTTTGAGCTCTTTATTAACAGACAAAAAAACTGAAAAAAAAAGAAATCAATGCAACAAAATGTGAGATTAAGGTCTCTATTGAGTTTTCTTACATTGCTTTGCCTAAACCTAAGCCATGAATAATTTATTTCCCAGATAGTATTGCAAATAAAAATGCTATACATTAACCTACTAAAAATGATTCATTCAGTTTCAGTCTCTGGATGTAAATAATTGCCCAAAAAATCTTGAAAAATTCAGATTGATAATATTTTGGAAATAGAATTAAATAAAAAGAGAGAAGAATGCAAATAATCAGTATTACAAACCATTGGGAAGAATGAACCTCTTCTAATTTATTTTCTGATTCTGACATTATCCAAAGGAAAGTACATCCACATGATATCATTCGTTTTATTTCTCAGAGAATCTCCATTATTCTGGCAAATAACAACTGCACGTACGTTCTTTATGACTCCAGGAATATAAATATACAAGACAAGGTAGGTGATATCAGCTTGCATTGCAGTAAGGTATGACTTACAGTAAACCCAAACCACAACAACCATGGAAATCAATTGAAAACAAATCTATCACATTCTAAATATGTAGGGAAGAAAATGAAAACTGTTTTTTCCTAATTAAGAGAGACATTATCCTGCCCAATAATGGATTCAGAAACCAAGATGATGTGCAGACTTTGGCTGAGTAAACAATGGTGGTCAGATGCTTTTATTCCAAATTTTGCCCAACAGAGGTTGCTGTTTGATTAAGTGAAGTTGGATGAACCTTTGCAAATATGGCTGCTCCCAAGAAATACAAAGCTGCTGCTAATAAAGTTGATTGTGTGCAATAACATAGACCCGCAATGTGAAACTAGTGATATGGGGGCCATTTGCATCCCTCTTTCACTTTCTTTGTGGCCCTAAGACCCCTCTGGTACTTTAAATTAAATGTTTCCTCGACAAGTAGTTTCTCAAAATGTGTGTCTTATTTAGCAATCAGCTTATCAGTTAATTAGGATAGGAAAATGCCGGCAGTCTTAGTGCAGGTCTGTGATAGCTCTGTGATTGCTGCCGACGGGCATTGTATAGCTGGGGAATACACAGTCCTTGTACTGGAAGCCCTTAATATTCAGCGCAGCCCAGTAAGGGTAAAGACACACAGAGCTACTAGTAGCAGCTACTTTTTCACGGCTACTAAACGCTAGAAAATACCCTGCCATTGACAATACTGAGAATTGCCTCTGCTAAACACACGTAGAAACAATTATCGATAATAGATCATCATTGTCTGTTTCAGTAGCCACAACAAGTAGCTTCTACTAGTAGCTCTGTGTGTCTTCACCCATAGGGAGGTGACAGACGAGGAGATTAGTTGCCCTGCGACAAATCTTCGTTGCCGCGGGTGACTAATCTCCCCACAATGCCATCCTACCGGCAAGAATGTAAATCAGTGGTGGGATGGCATACGCATCGCTGCGACTTCCGGAAATCAGGTTCATCATTACCTACTGTTGGAATCTCTATATATTTATTTATATAGGGGGGGATATATGGGGGGTTTATATTTGCATGCAAAACTCTTTTTTTCAGGTTTATATTTGCAAGCAAAACTCCTTTCCATGAATGGCAGACATTTATTAAATAATCTGAACTGAAAAAGCACAAACAAAAAAAAGTGAAATAGTGAAATCTGCAACTTTTTCCGATTCGTTGCATGATAATCGGGACTTTTTTATATTAATGCACAAAAGACAGCACCAAAGAACCTGAAAACCTATAAAACCCTGAAGCAAAGAAAGATCTTTCAGTTGTAAAAAGGACATCTGCCATTGACTTCTACATGATCTAAATAGGTTTACGATGGAGCATTTTCAGATTTTTGGCGCATAACAAATCTCAGAAAAGTACAACTTTTTTCCACGATTTATTAGGGTATTCATCAGTCTGACCCAAAAAAGTCATGGTCAAGTAAATTCCCCCTCACATCTGTGCTTTATAAGAACAGGGTCAAACTAGAGTGAGTGGGGCCCACCAGGGCTTCCACCCCAGGGGCCCCCGCTGCCCAACCCCCGCCATCCCCCGGCCCAGCACCCATAGCTCACACTTACCTAGGTGTGACTGGGGGAGGTAGGTCAGCAGGAGAACCCTGAAGCTTCCCGGCAGGGATTGGTTGTGGGTTGTCAGAGCCCACTTGGTTTTTCCCGGTGTCCCACTGGCCCTGTCCGACCCTGTATAAATACATTTGAAGGGCCAACATTTGGAATTCCTAATTCAATAAGATTTTTGTAACACTCTAAGCCGTGACATAAACTTACTATACATCAAATTAATGAATCCTAAAATATTTGCAGCGTTTTAGGAAAAAAAGCCTCTGTTGCTGGATTTCAATAATGTTATTACAACAGGCACGAAACCATCCATCTTAATGCCTCTTGTGGCAACGCTATTCCGTGCCATGCCGGAGCCAGGACAGATGACTAAATCAATTTACAATTGATAAATTGGCTAAAGAACGGTCACATTGCTAATAACGATGTTGTGGCTTGTGAGGAATGTGCAAAAAACCCTCTGCAATAAATATAAATGTCACCCTATCCATTAGTGGTTATGTAGATTTGGGTTACGGCACTTTGGTAGTCCAAATTTTTTCAACTCATCGGATTGTAGCAAGCGGCGGTGCTACTATGGAATTCCATTCAGAGAAGCAGGGGAAGCCGTCCTGTGGCTGGGCAGCTACTGCTGAGTCCTATTCCTCCTATAATGATATATTCCTCCTATAATAATAATAAAAACAAAGTGAGAAAATATAGATTACTCGTGGTTTTGTTTTACTGCTAAAAAGTCTTTATTGCTGTTTCATATAGAACATTTCCTGCCCCCCTTGGCATGGAAAGATTAGTGGTGTGTAATAAAAATTAGTTATATAATAGATTGTGTAATAAAAGCTGCAGTTTAGTTGCAGTAAAAGAATAGTGCACACACGTCACTTGTATGCCAAACACTAGAAATGACACCCAATTGGCAATAAAATGCACAAGCAGTGGTGTTCACTATGGCAAAACCAAGCCAATTACAGTAGGGCAGTGCTATTGTGGCAAGAGCATTGCCCCCTTACAGCTGCAATAATGCTGTAAAACACTGTATTGAGGGGAAAAAAACGTGGCAAATACTCTCAAAATTGCATCCACTGCATTTGTGGATGTACATATGCACTCGTAATTTTGCCGTGGTGCAGTAGCTCATAGCAACCAATCAGCAGGAAGCAAAATACAATCATTTTCCGTGATTTATTATGCAACAAAACTGCGACAAATCCAAAAGCAAAAATACACCATGTAAAACCTGTTGAGATCGTGTAGAAGTCAATGGCAAATGTCCCTTTTACAAATGGAAGGTCTTTCTGTTCTTCGTGGTTTACAGGATTTTTTGACGCTGTCATTTGTGCGACAATATGGAAAAGTAGTGATTTTTGTGTTTTATTCCATGTCTTTTTCAAATTTAAGCTTTTTCAATTTGGATCTTTTGCTAAATGACTGACATTCGTCAATGGGTTTAACTGTGTTCTTGCACTTGCATCCCCCGGGGCCATGATATTATTATATTATCTATAACTAGTAATGAATCTGGAGTTATCCCCCCCAAGCTGCTAGAGAGGTGTGAAAATGAGTATTGTTTTCCGGTACATGTGTTTTTTAATTGGCGTAGGTGAGGCCTGTTATTAATTAACTGCACCACTTGATTTGATGCATTAAAAGATATGATTAGACACCATTCTGTCCCGGATCCAGCCTACCTGTTCCCACACGCACCTCCTTAAGTGGCTGCCTGGACACTTGATGAAAAGCGAACTCCACACCCCACAATTACCTTGTTTATCGCCCCTTCGCAGCGCTCCGTGCCAACTCCAATGTCAGGAAGAGTTCAGCCATCCTGCTGAGAAAACAATGGCAGAAATCCCGCCGTAACGTATTAGCAAACATGTGCTCGGCAGACGTCAGTTAGTGTTTTGGGCGAAGGTAAACTTGTTCTAAAGGCTTGATCAAATAACATATTTACCTACCAGACACATTCTTCCCTCGGCTGTCATGGCACGGTTTTAATTTGTGTGAATTCACGATACCAGAGCATTTACCATCTAGTTTTTCTTTTTATGTTGCCCTTTATTTTATTAATTGTTACTGAATGAGTTCAAGCTGCAATAATAAATAGACTTTTTGGGAAAAAACTACAAGTAATTATGTTATGATTCTTGATTATAAAACTGAGATTGTAGACAATTGTAAACAAACCAACACATCAACATGTGCTTGATGCTGCTACTGAGGTGGCCAATTAAAACAAAAGCGGGGAGTTTGCAAAGGCTTGTAACCATAGCAACATCATTGGCAAGCTTGTCATTGTCTATTGCAGTTAGTATAATGAAAGCAAAAATTTCATTGGCTTCCAAGGCAAGAGCATGCTTTGACAGATTTTGTGAGTAAAGGTGCCCATACATGTGAAGATCCACTCGCTTGGCGAGATTGCCAAGCGAGGGGACCTTCACCCGATATCCCCACCTACGGGTTGGCGATATCGGCTAATTTGATCGTTTGGCACTGGGGCTAAACGATCAAATTATAATGGCGGCAATGGGGCAGTTGATTCGGGGACTTGTTGATTGTTGATGTGGTCCCTGATCCGACTAAATCTTTTAACCTGACTGATCGATATCTGGCCAATTTCAGGCCAATTGGCCCGTGTATGGCCACCTTAACTCAATGTCTTACTTACTCAGGCCCTCTCCTCTTCAACTCGACTTTTATACTTCTGCCAATTTGCCATGGTAAATATGTTAGCCATAGACAGAAAAAGTGAAATGGTTAAAAAAAACACCTAAAAGAAGGGAACTTGAATAACTCAGTATTGCTTACTATTTAGGCACAATCCAAAAGTTACTTCAAAAGTGGGTGTCTGTAGTTAAAGGGGCATAACTAGGCCTGGGCCTTCCTGAAATAGGGTTAGCACCTTTTGGTTGGCCCCTTACTAGCCCATGACATAGAGTTGGGGGCAGGACCAAGAAGGGGCAGGTCTATGATGCACAGGGGGTGGGACTATGACAGAAATGGGGCAGGACTGTGACACTGGCAGCCAAAGTGGAGGAATAATCGCCAAGGAGACAAGGTGAGAGAGGTAATATGGATGGAGTGGGAGTGGCAGTGGAACTGGGGTGGATCAGGGGAGGCTGGAGGCAGAACAAATAGGGTTTACAAAGAATTGGTGAGAAATTTCTACCCTTTGTTTTTTACTTTTACTATACTTAGGGGTGTATCTATTATGCTGTGTAAACCTAATTCGCTGAGTAAAAAGCTGTGTAAAATAAATGGAAAAGATTGCTGTCTGTACGCCGGATATTGCGCTGTAATTTTCCATAAGTTCCGGTTGAAGAAAAACTGTGTAAAAAAATTACGCCGATTTTATGCCGTTTTTACATGGCGAAGTGTGGCGAATTTTCTCACTGTTTTTTACACAGCGTAATAAATCTGCCCCATAGAATAATAATATAGAATTAATATAACCATAGGAATGGCAAAATTGAATGGTCACATACCCCACGTCAGTAGTTGTAACAAATAAAACCAGTGTAGTTATAATTTCTGTATTTTATTCCTTGGCTATTGCCGGGATAGCAAATTAGCCTTTTCCAAACCTGCACTAAACACACAAGAATCTCATTGCAACACAACGCTGGGACTGAAGGCAACTAAGCTCCTTGAGCCGGGTCAGTGGGTGAAAAATCCTCCGTTTCATGAATCGGTGAGTAACTGAAATTCCATTTGTTCATTTAGTAAATAGCGTTGTTTCAGTTTCCCAGTGACGTGATACTGACATTGCGCTGACAAGAGGGAAGGATTGGGTTCCAGGCAGCTTCAGGCCACTTCTCTCATCTATCACTGCTTCAAGGGCCTCGCTGAAAAGCGATTGTCAGAGGGAAAATGTGGGGAAATGATGCCTCTTGGGCAAAACTTCCATCTCAGCTCTTTCTTTTTTCTGGATTATCCCAGGTAATGGCTTGAGCGACAGATGGAATCACAGAACGGCTTCTCCTGACAAATGAGTTTCCTTAGAATTGAGAAATATCTCACCTACAAATAAAGACATGGGGCTTTTTTCAATTGCCAGAAAAAATGGTAGAAGTTCATTATGAGTGCTTTTTTTCACCTCAAATTATTCTACTCAGACCTGAAGTAATAATCCCATTAGACTAATACTATTTGAAAAATGTTTTCACATTTTCAATTTTTCAATTCCTGATAATAATAAAATTATTTTGAATTCTATTAATTGCAATAATGTGTGTTCAGCAAAGGATCGGCATTCTAGATTGTGTGATTCAAACCTTTATTTCATCATTGTGTTTTCTAACAATTCAGTTCAAGTTGGGGCCTTTATCTTTATTAAGTTCCCAGAGGGACTGAATCTTTTGAACACACAGGGATAAAATAAAGGTATGGGACCCGTTATCCAGAGTGCTTGGGACCTGGGGTTTTCAGGATGAGAGATCTTTTTGTAATTTGGACCTCCATAACTTAAGTCTGCTCAAAATCATTTAAATATTGAATAAACCCAATAGGCTTGTTTTGCCTCCAATAAGGGGTAATTATATCTTAGTTGGGATCAAGTACAGGTACTGTTTTATTATTACAGAGAAAAGGGAATAATTTAACCATTAAATAAACCCAATAGGGCTGTTCTGCCCCCAATAAGGGGTAATTATATCTTAGTTGGGATCAAGTACAGGTACTGTTTTATTATTACAGAGAAAAGGGAATCATTTAACCATTAAATAAACCCAATAGGATTGTTCTGCCCCCAATAAGGGGTAATTATATCTTAGTTGGGATCAAGTACAGGTACTGTTTTATTATTACAGAGAAAAGGGAATCATTTAACCATTAAATAAACCCAATAGGGCTGTTCTGCCCCCAATAAGGGGTAATTATATCTTAGTTGGGATCAAGTACAGGTACTGTTTTATTATTACAGAGAAAAGGGAATCATTTAACCATTAAATAAACCCAATAGGGCTGTTCTGCCCCCAATAAGGGGTAATTATATCTTAGTTGGGATCAAGTACAGGTACTGTTTTATTATTACAGAGAAAAGGGAATCATTTAACCATTAAATAAACCCAATAGGGCTGTTCTGCCCCCAATAAGGGGTAATTATATCTTAGTTGGGATCAAGTACAGGTACTGTTTTATTATTACAGAGAAAAGGGAATCATTTAACCATTAAATAAACCCAATAGGGCTGTTCTGCCCCCAATAAGGGGTAATTATATCTTAGTTGGGATCAAGTACAGGTACTGTTTTATTATTACAGAGAAAAGGGAATCATTTAACCATGAAATAAACCCAATAGGGCTGTTCTGCCCCCAATAAGGGGTAATTATATCTTAGTTGGGATCAAGTACAGGTACTGTTTTATTATTACAGAGAAAAAGGAAACCATGTGAAAAAAATGTGACTTATTTGATTAAAATGGAGTCTATGGGACATGGCCTTCTTGTAATTCAGAACTTTCTGGATAATGGGTTTCCAGATAACAAATCCAATGCCTGTAAAAGTTTGAATCCTTTGGACTTTTTAATATTTACTTTCTCCTGACAATGAGGCCAAATAGGGGCCCAGCAGCCTCTTCTTTCAATTGTTTAATGGATCATCATTCACACTTACCTGCTGATGGTGCAGCAATGCGAGCCTGGATCATTGCACATGGAGCTGGTGTGTGGGTGTGCCTGGGAGCTACAGCCCAATGCTATGGTCAAGCAGATTTGCAGAAGCATCTCTTTGGTGTTATCCATAAGCAATGTGCAGGTCGACAAAAAGTCTACCCTCACCTGATCCTAACCTACCCGCTCCCATCCCATGTCCAACCTGACCCAGCAATCCACCTCTGGATAGGTACACCTATAAATAGAGGCTTCCTGAGGTAGAAACAGGACACAGTAAGGTCTCAAGTGGGGAAGGTGGAAGGAACCAAACCCAACTGTGACCCACAAATCTTGTGTGAATGCTGGCCCACACTATCATTCACAATATTATTAAACTCTAAACACAGATATATCTACAGTGCTATCCTAACTGACTTTTTTGTTTTTTTCTATGTTTTCTGGGACTTTCTAGGGGTCATTTACAGAGGCCTCAGTCTCAGAATTGCCCTCTTAGTGCTCATTCACTAAACACTTGCACCCAGGGCCTTGCAGCACTCTGCAGCCGCCACTACTAGCCCTGTCCTTACCTCCTCCCAGAGCCCAATGGCGGGCACAAGGCACCATGTCGGTGATATTCTGTGCAAATATCTCTGCTGTTAGTAAGTAGAGCAGGATAATATGATCCCTATGTTACTTATAACCCCTATAAATAAATCAAACCCCAGAACTCTACCCACGGATCTGTTTTTTCCACAGGAAAGTGACACCAATCAGTACAGCTATAAAGGCTTGGTAAATCCTTGCTATTGTCCTATTTATCATGTTGCTATTTGAATAAAAAGTGTTTAGACCGGTTATGCACCAACTGCAATAATATTCAATACTAAACGCCCTCAGTTTTCTAGCAGCACAGACAATATAAATAGGCCCCTATGCAGAATTCTACTGTAAAGGAATGGGTGACTGATCTACGCTTGAACTGAATTCATCCACTGAAAATATCCGGGTGCCCCATAATAAAAATACTGTCTTATTTCTGTATTCATTGCAAGTTTCTCCTACAACAGCCCTGAATATACCGTCTCTCCTAAAGATAAAAAGTGATGACTTTTCCGCCCCGGTGCCATATGATATCCCAATATTTTCCTTGATCCCCTCAGTGTGCTGGGAGTGCCTGGTCTGATTCACTAGAAAACTCTGATTTACGCTCTAAGGGAATTACGCCATCGCAATAGCCCAATGGTTTGATGGATGTTGTTTTCAATTCTTGTAGCAACTCATTCAGTGCAGACATAAAAGGTACAGACAATTCATCTCACTCAGGCAAGTGGTCTCCAGGGGGGGGATCTTGACATTTCCAGCAGATGAAAATGTTCAGACAACAATAAATTGTACCTATCTATATGTTTTCTGCATGAATCTTTCATCGGGCTATTGTTTTACGATTTGAGTAGCAAATAATCTTATATTATTAATATCATGTTTTGTTCCAAACTTTAGTTACTTTCTTCTTTTTATTGTAAAACTGTGTATTATTGTTAATGAATGTATTGTACCAGGTCTGGGCTGGGATTCAATATAGGCACTAGCAGATCAAGTACACAGAGGCCCAAACAGCCCCCCCAGCCCAATAAATAGTGACTGTCTATGGCATCTTACAGCCCCCCTGGTATTCCCAGTACCCAGAGGCACAAACAGCCCCCCCCCCCCAGCCCAATAAATAGTGACTGTCTATGGCATCTTACAGCCCCCCTGGTATTCCCAGTACCCAGAGGCACAAACAGCCCCCCCAGCCCAATAAATAGTGACTGTCTATGGCATCTTACAGCAGCCCCTCTGGCATTTGCCAGAATTTGCCACATTTGCCAGTCTGGGCCTGCATTATACTCTGAGTAGTGCCAGGGATCATCACAAGTCCCTTCCTGCTAGCAGCAATGGCACAGTTAGCCCTTGGCTTGGAATCATTGGCCATAATTGCCTTAAAATGGTTTTATTTTTTTATTTAGAAAATAATGGTATGTTATTTCAGGTACCCCTTATGGCCCCATACTATATCATTCATTCATTAAACTTCAATAAACAAAGTCTAGTGTCCAAATATATATCAGCCTAAGTAATGGTTTTCCGAATAACAGATTCTATAGCCTGTATAGGATCCATTATGCAGAAACCCAGTATCCAGAAAGCTCCAAATTACAGGAATCTTCCCTAGACTCCTTTATAATCAAGTAATTCAATTTCTCTGTAATAATAAAAAAAGTACTTTATATCATTAAACCTTATTGGAGGCAAAATAATCCTATTGGATTTATTTAATTAGTAAATGATTTTTAGTTAATATAAAGTATGGTGATCCAAATTACAGAAAAATCCCTTATCTGGAAAACCCCAGGTTTTAAGCATTCTAAATAACGGGTCCCATACATTTATTCATTTGGTTTTGAGGTTAATTCAGCTTCTGTACAATTCATATCCTTCCTTTTCTTTGGAGAGCAGTGCTATTTGGGCAGGCCATGGCTATTGGGCAGGGTAAGTAGCTATGGGAGGGATGAGGTGGTTACGCATCCAGGGAAGGTATTTTCTGGAGGACATAGGCTTCTGTAGGCCTTGATTGAGAGCTTCTGTAGTACTGAAAATAACCTATTCAATTTCACTGGAATTGTGTGGTGCCTGGGTCCTGTGGAAAGTGAGGAACGGAACCAGAAAACCAAAATAAGTTGGAAATAAAGGGCCCTCAAACATACCATAAGCTATCTGAGCAGATCTGGGTGTAGGGTAGCTAGTGAGCAGGCTTTGGCTCCACTAGTTATAGGTAGTACCCCAGTGGGTTCTCTTCTAGTAAAGGATGTTAGTCAGGAAGCCTAGAATACAGAAATCCCCATAAACCACTTTTGGTGGAGGCTGCTGAGTGGAGCAAAACATTGGTGGACCTACATACTATATGTACATGGGCTGTATTTCTATATGTACATGGGCTGTATTTCTATATGTACATGGGCTGGATTTCTATATGTACATGGGCTGTATTTCTATATGTACATGGGCTGGATTTCTATATGTACATGGGCTGGATTTCTATATGTACATGGGCTGTATATCTATATGTACATGGGCTGTATTTCTATATGTACATGGGCTGGATTTCTATATGTACATGGGCTGTATTTCTATATGTACATGGGCTGGATTTCTATATGTACATGGGCTGGATTTCTATATGTACATGGGCTGGATTTCTATATGTACATGGGCTGTATTTCTATATGTACATGGGCTGGATTTCTATATGTACATGGGCTGGATTTCTATATGTACATGGGCTGTATTTCTATATGTACATGGGCTGTATTTCTATATGTGCATGGGCTGTATTTCTATATGTTCATGGGCTGTATTTCTATATGTACATGGGCTGTATTTCTATATGTTCATGGGCTGTATTTCTATATGTTCATGGGCTGTATTTCTATATGTACATGGGCTGTATTTCTATATGTGCATGGGCTGTATTTCTATATGTTCATGGGCTGTATTTCTATATGTTCATGGGCTGTATTTCTATATGTACATGGGCTGTATTTCTATATGTTCATGGGCTGGATTTCTATATGAACATGGGCTGTATTTCTATATGTACATGGGCTGTATTTCTATATGTACATGGGCTGGATTTCTATATGTACATGGGCTGGATTTCTATATGTACATGGGCTGGATTTCTATATGTACATGGGCTGTATTTCTATATGTACATGGGCTGGATTTCTATATGTACATGGGCTGGATTTCTATATGTACATGGGCTGTATTTCTATATGTACATGGGCTGGATTTCTATATGTACATGGGCTGGATTTCTATATGTACATGGGCTGTATATCTATATGTACATGGGCTGTATTTCTATATGTACATGGGCTGGATTTCTATATGTACATGGGCTGTATTTCTATATGTACATGGGCTGGATTTCTATATGTACATGGGCTGGATTTCTATATGTACATGGGCTGGATTTCTATATGTACATGGGCTGTATTTCTATATGTACATGGGCTGGATTTCTATATGTACATGGGCTGGATTTCTATATGTACATGGGCTGTATTTCTATATGTACATGGGCTGTATTTCTATATGTGCATGGGCTGTATTTCTATATGTTCATGGGCTGTATTTCTATATGTACATGGGCTGTATTTCTATATGTTCATGGGCTGTATTTCTATATGTTCATGGGCTGTATTTCTATATGTACATGGGCTGTATTTCTATATGTGCATGGGCTGTATTTCTATATGTTCATGGGCTGTATTTCTATATGTTCATGGGCTGTATTTCTATATGTACATGGGCTGTATTTCTATATGTTCATGGGCTGGATTTCTATATGAACATGGGCTGTATTTCTATATGTACATGGGCTGTATTTCTATATGTACATGGGCTGTATTTCTATATGTACATGGGCTGGATTTCTATATGTACATGGGCTGGATTTCTATATGTACATGGGCTGGATTTCTATATGTACATGGGCTGGATTTCTATATGTACATGGGCTGGATTTCTATATGTACATGGGCTGTATTTCTATATGTACATGGGCTGGATTTCTATATGTACATGGGCTGTATTTCTATATGTACATGGGCTGGATTTCTATATGTTCATGGGCTGGATTTCTATATGTACATGGGCTGTATTTCTATATGTACATGGGCTGTATTTCTATATGTACATGGGCTGTATTTCTATATGTACATGGGCTGGATTTCTATATGTACATGGGCTGGATTTCTATATGTACATGGGCTGGATTTCTATATGTACATGGGCTGGATTTCTATATGTACATGGGCTGGATTTCTATATGTACATGGGCTGTATTTCTATATGTACATGGGCTGGATTTCTATATGTTCATGGGCTGGATTTCTATATGTACATGGGCTGTATTTCTATATGTACATGGGCTGGATTTCTATATGTACATGGGCTGTATTTCTATATGTACATGGGCTGTATTTCTATATGTACATGGGCTGGATTTCTATATGTACATGGGCTGGATTTCTATATGTACATGGGCTGGATTTCTATATGTACATGGGCTGTATTTCTATATGTACATGGGCTGGATTTCTATATGTACATGGGCTGGATTTCTATATGTACATGGGCTGGATTTCTATATGTACATGGGCTGGATTTCTATATGTACATGGGCTGGATTGTATCAAAGTTATGACAGCAATTTTTGGAAGCCATTGGCAGGGAGGGGGCTGATAGAATACCTTGGATGCCCATACCCTGCCCTAGATGTATTTAAGAGCAAAGTAGATTCAGTCATGATATTTCTATTCAGTACATGTACCTGGTTATAACAAATGCAATTTAAATGCATACAATAAACACAACTGATACAGTATCCCGATTCAAATAAATCATTTTCACAGTTAATTCAGGAGGGAAAAAACAGGATATTCATTCCTAAACATACAGTAGCACCTCCCTTCCATACGGCTCTGCAGCTTCTCCCCCAGCCAATATATTCTGTATAGCAAAGCCAGCGCAGGAAGATAGAGACTATAGAAAGGCATTCATCTTACACATTGCTCCCTCGGGGCTGGAGCCAATGTTATATAAGGTAAATGAAATAAGACATTGTATAAAAATAACCAGATGCACAACACCATTTTCCTTTGTCTGTGCCAAGTGTAATAAACAAGTTTTACATTTGACACTGATCTCTAGACAGAAGGGTTTGGGATGTATCAGACTTGGCAGAGAATTTAAAAGAGATGAAAAGGGGGAAAAAAAAATGTGACAGGGACACAAGCTTTCTACATCCCTTAACTGCCTGAGCATCTGTGCCGAGTCCTGCTCTGTATGTGAGATATCTGTTTATAAGAACATAGAGAATACAGAGGAGCTGTAAAGCAAACTCTCTCTTGCGTTTGGGGCCCTAGTTAAAAAAAAAAATATTTTGGGCAAGTCCTTATTGTGTAGTGACTTACTGCAACCAATCAGAAATTAGCTTTGATCATTGTACTACTTGCAGAATAATGAAAGCACATTTTTGATTGGAGCCCTGTGGAACACTGCTAATAGGAACACGTGTATGTTTGGCACCAGTGGTTCTTAGACATTATTATTACTGCAAGGTGCAAAGTTTACTACTGATCTGATCACCTATAGCAACCAATGATCAGGAAGCACTTACTGGTCACCTGTTTAAAAGCAAACATCCTATTGGTTGCTATGGGTTACTGCACCTGGGGGCAAAGGTGTTGACTGAGCAAGAAAAATTACAGATTAACATTAGTGCAGTATCATAAACACAGGAGTTTGTTGGACTTTTTTTTAACTTAAGCTTCTCTTTAAGGTGCAACATTTGCCTAAAGCCCCTCTTAGTCCATCCCATAGTTACAGATATACAATAAATTTGCTAATAAAAGCCCCTTCAAACCGAGTGGCAGATATTTGCCCATGTACGGTGCCTGCCAATCTGTTTGAACTCCAGTTGCACATCAGCGCAGTAAAGCAGTCCTGTCCTGGCATCTCCACAGGCCACTCCAGTGTAGGGCAAGTCACCCAAAAGGCACCTCTCTTTCTCTCTCTTTCTTTCCCTGTCTTAAACCATGGAGTCCTTTTCTTCCAGCCATGGTAACTTACCATTTCTAGTACAGACAAAGAAAAAAATCTTCACATGAGTAATAAAATATAAAGCAAACACACAAGTGGCAGAAATTAAAATACAGCTAAAGCACAGCTTACAGGCTATGAGAACACCTTCATGTATTGGCTATAAGCATTCATTATTTTGAGGTGTTACTGGGCCTTTAAGTGATGGAATGATGCAAGCTGAAGAGATCATTGAGGGGTATGGAAAGACAGCGCTGCGTATCGCATCAAGCTATGGTTGGACGATCCCTGCTGAAGGTGATGTAAGTGTTGGAGGCACTGAGGAGTGGTAAGAAGAATCAAGCGCACCGCTTGCCAAGTTGTCTCTATAAAATCTCTGGAAGAAAAAGTTCAGTAATATCATTTCAAGATTTCTTCATAACAAAAGAAATGACCCAGGAGCGGCTACGGCAAAGGGATTGGGTAACGTAACTCCTGGCATAGCGCTCGGCGTATCTGGCACCTTGGCACTGATTCCCAGCGCAGGTCATTGCTGCACAGAAGCAACTTGGTTTGAGGTTGGATAAAAAGAGCATCTTCTTCTGAAAAGGATAATTTATTTAATTAATAAATAGGGCTTATGTGCATATTGGAGCTTTATTCATCTATGTATTTGCACCAACTTACTATGGGCAGGAGCTTGCTCTCTAAATGCAGAAAGTAAAAATATTCAGCCGAATTCCTACCGGGCCTGAAATGCTCAGTTGCATATTTATATTTGAGAATGATCACCTGGGAAATAAATAAATTGCTGCGTTCAGTTATCCAGTGTCTGAAAGTCACATGACATAAGCGTTTGGCCTAAGTTTGGCTGAACGGAGTCAATCTTCAGCCATATACAATCCTGCAAAAAAATGCTAGGATTTGGCTGAATCCAAACAAGGCCCTGAATTTGGTGAACCCCTAATCAGCAGGCAGTGGGTGACAAGGGCTGGGACTAGGGGCTAGCGATAGATGAGGTACCTGCCTAGAGCCCACCCCTGTTGCACCCTAGGTATGTACCTCTTCTGACTACCCTTAGTCCCAGCCCTGTTTCCAACTGGAAAGAAGTGCCAGAACTAGGGGTAGCTAGGCAGAAGAGGTTTGTGCCCTGCGTCCCAAGTGTTGCACCCTAGACCCTTCTTCCTACCCCTAGTTCCGGCCCTGGGGACAGGACAGACAGGAGTGGGAATAGAGACAGGACAGGCAAGACTAAGGCAGGACCAGAAAGGACATACAGTAGGTAGGGCCTCCGGGTGCCAGGTGCTCTAGTGGGATTAGGTGTCGGGCCTTGGCAGGATTTGAACTAGGAACGTCCTGCTGGATAGCTGCTCTTTCTTACCACTGGGCCAGAAGTTTCAAGCTGATCCCTCTATCAGCCTTTCCTACAACATCCCTGCAGGCTGATTGGTTATTTGAGGTCAAGCCAGTTAGCACTTCCCATACCTCATTTTCTATCTTGAGCATTAAGGCAGTTTTGGCTTGAGTCACATGGTGTGCCCCTAGCTCTAGCTCTTTCTTGCTATCACCCTCCCTTGCCTTCTTACTGCTCCGGCCCTGTTCCTGCTCTCTTCCTGTCCCTGCTCCTTCTTTGGTCCTGTTCTGTCCTGACCCAGTCTGCCCAGTTTGTTCCCACACAGTTCCTTGCCTGAAAGATTCCCCACTATCTTATCCGTGCATTGGGGTTTTCCCCTTAAATCCCTGACACTAGGAGACCTAGTCCAACCCAGCCCTCACAATCCCAGAATAAGACTGTAAGAACCTAGGGGCAGGCACTCACTGTCCTTAGAAGAATCTGCTCATTATTGGGTAAAATTAGCCATTCTGAGAATATTCTGAGTAGTGGCAAATCTGTGGCTCGCCAGCTGTCACGGCTGACTTGGCTTCCATCTCTGAAACACAAGTTGAGGGAATCCCCTGCATTCCCATGTGTCTATCGATAGTGAAGCTCAATGTTCTCAGGTCGGACTCTTCAGTTTCACCAGACTCTTTGCCAAGTCACTGTAGCAGTAGCGCAAGCCTTTGACATATGGAAGCCTTCAGATCCTGAAAAACTCTAGAAACGCAATGGCTGTCTTAATGAAGAATGTGGCTGTAATCTGCAAATAAAACAAACCAGCTCATGTCTTAGGCAGAGTCCCCTATCATCCATCATAGATGCACAGAATGAGAGCTCTGCTACTTCTGACACGTTGGGACGGCAGTGAGAACATTCTTAACTGTCGGCTTGCCTTTCTGAAGCACAGATTGAAATACTTATGGTTTTTCTACATTTTCACCCCAAACTTTCATGTGCAATTATGACATTAGGTAAATACACAGTCTTGGGCATTCTAAGTGGGCAGTTTCTTTATTATAAAAACAATAATATTATATTTAAGTGAAAACAGCAACATTTAAAGTCCCTGCTTGTGTTATTGGTAATTAGTGTGTCTGGAGTAATAACCCCCATATTTTCTGAAGTAAGACTTGCTGAGTAATCTCTTTCCCAGGGACTGTAAGATATCATTTTAAACATTTCACTGCTATGAGCCTTGAGTTAACACATGCAGTTCAGCAAAGTACCTGCCCAAGAACATGCAAACCAATTGTGTTGCCATATGGTTTAATATTGCCATCAAGGGAAGTGACATTTACAAATTAAGCTGACTGATGTGCTCCCAGGTGATCATTCCTTGCCCTGTGATTGGGAAAGAATAAATGGCTAGTCTGTGATTGGCTAAAGTAATGCCTCCTTCCGAGACTAACAACAGAGAGTTACTCCAGAGAGTTCAGATTGGCCTTTGCCGGTATTTAGAAAATAAATCTTTATTAAGGAACAACAATTGCAATTTTGCCTAGAATCAGTAGCACCAAAATGCAGCCTAGAAACAGCCTACCCCCATAGACTAACAAATAAGCTAACTCCTGGGCCTGGCAAGTGATTGAGCACTGGCACCGGTTGATCGGGCACTTCCCCTAGGCCCATCGCTCACATCCAATCCCCACCAAACCCTGTCCCTCCACTTACAACCCGTCTTACCCAAAGTCAGAGCTTCTTTTGTTACGCCGCTATTGAACACTTCCACTGGGGACTGGGTGGGTGGGAGATTCAAACTGCTGCCAATATCTCCCACCCAGGCCACTGTGGCGACATGCCGGCCCAATTTTTGCCTCCCCAGGCCCATGCCTTTGCAGCCTTCTTACAAATCCAGGCCTAGTGGGGTTGTTGTTTAGTGCGTTGTCTGGGTATATTTATGCTATGGTGATACATGCCAATTTAGGGATTGCTGCAGGACACTTTAATAGAAAGTAAAAAGGACAAAATCAGGTTGGACCAAGTTGCTGGAAGCATGGTACAACCATTCTTTACAGAAGCCACAAACAAACAACACAAACAACACAATACAACTAGCAAAGAGCAGCAATATATGGCCATAAGTATCCAGATGTGCTTTTCCAACATTTCATTCTTAAAAAGAGGGTATTAATATGAATTTCCTGATGCCACTATAACAGCCTCTATCATTCTGAGAGTTTCCACTAGATGTTGGAACTGAGTTGGTGGAATTTTCTTCCATTCAGCCACAAGAGCATTAGTGATGCTGGGCTCTGATGTTAGGGGTCAGGCCTTGCTGGCAGTTGGTGTCCCAGTTCATCCTACAGGTATTCAGTTCAGTTAAAGTCAGCTATCTGTCCATTATCATCTCAGCCAACCCATTCAATACCTTGATTACTTTGTACATGGGGCCATTATTGTCCTGAAACAGAAAGAGCCCCAAACTGTTGCCACAAAGTAGGAAGCACAGACTTGCCAAGAACACCGTTGCACACTGAAGCCTTAAGTATTGCTTTCAATACCCCAGGGCCCCTGGCCCAAACCATGCATAACAGCCCCACATCATTATTCCTCCTCCAGGTTGTGTCCTACTGGCATTTGCCAAACTAAGATTTATCCAATTTCTAGATGGTGAAATGCCATTCATTACGCCAAAGGATACATTTCCACTGCCCCACTTTTACACCTTTGTTGGATTTGTTTGCCTTGAATCCCCCATTAAGACCCCATGGCCCCTACTTATAGTTCTTGGAGTATGTTTGAGTATATATTATAGTGCAAAAGGGTTTATATATATACATATACTTATTCTTTGTTTCCATGGTTAATTGAGTCTCACATTCCCAACACCAGTAGTGCACAGATTATAGTATAAGGAGCAGTCATGTTTAAACGTTTTTAAAGGTAGTTGACAGACAAAAGTGCATTTTAACTAACCAAAAACTCCTATTCAAACATGTATTTAAAGAAAGGCATTTCACTCTGCCACCTTGGCGTTTATTTTGTGGGGGGAAAATATGTGTCGGTCCATAAAGCTCCCATGAACACTTCTAGGGCACGTGATTACGATACCACAAGGCACTTAACTGTCCGCGAACATCCATTCCATCATATAGAAACAGTTGCTACCACAACGTTCACTCGGAGAGATGATTTCACAAACTTGGAACCATCCAGCAACATAAAAGATGTAGAATCCAGGAGGCATATAATCCACTTGGCAAAGAGGCCGGACGTCATGTCCAAGGAATACACATCAATCCTCGCCATCGCTGATTATTGTACGAAATATACGGTTTCACTCGCACAAAATACTGTAAAAAAAATGAGGTGAAAAGGGGAGTTGAACGACAGTGGTTGCTAAAGTGCATTCACACTAGCGCCTTTCCCAAGCCGGGCACTCCATTTCCATTGAATTTATTACATTGAATACCTTGGAGGAAATGATTATTATTCTCTCATATCATTTAAAATTCTGCTTTGTAACATTTTGCACTTTTATACTTTAGGGGGGGAAAAAATGTTCATTTGCTGAGGGCGAACCCTCTGATTGGTCAGTAGCAGTTGGTACGTTTTAAAGTGGTTTTATTGGATCCATATGCAGATAATTACACATATTTTTCATGCTATTATATTCCCCTCATAGATATGCAAATCCGATTAGCGGGACTGTAGCCGAGAGACTTTATTGCTTCAAAGCTGGATGGTGGAACTGATTTTAGTCAAAGGGAAAAACTGAAATGAAACAGATTTCTAGGCAACTGGCAAATGAGGGGACTCAGAGCAATGCAGCAGAAGCCTGGGGAATTCAAATTGTTCCTTGGTTTTAATACTGGAGATTCACACCCTTTGCTTTGCTTTATCATACTGCTTTTGACACTGTGGATCACCTTCTTCTCCTCCAGACTCTCCGCTCTCTTGGCCTTCGTGACACTGCCTTATCCTGGTTTTCATCTTATCTCTCAGATCGATCCTTCAGTGTCTCTTACAATGGGGAATCACCTTCTCCCTTGCCTCTTTCTGTCGGGGTTCCCCAAGGCTCTGTCCTGGGCCGCTTACTATTTTCTCTCTATACCTCCTCACTTGGCAAACTAATCAGTTCTTTTGGCTTTCAGTACCACCTCTATGCTGACAATACTCAGATCTATCTTTCCTCTCCTGATCTCAACCCAGAGCTTCTAACTCGTGTCTCTTCCTGCCTGTCCGCTATCTCCACTTGGATGTCCCAACGTTACCTTAAATTAAACCTCTCCAATACTGAACTGGTTCTCTTTCCCCCATCCAACGCCCACATTGTTCCCGAGGTATCTATAACGGTTAACAATTCTACCATCACCCCATCTTCCCAGGCCCGGTGCCTTGGGGTTATCCTTGATTCTGCCCTGTCCTTCACCCCTCATATCCAATCACTTATAAAATCATGTCACTTTCACCTAAGAAATATCTCCAAAATCCGATCATTTATCACCCAAGATGCTGCCAAAATTCTTATTCACTCTCTTATAATATCTCGCCTGGACTACTGTAACTCCCTATTAATTGGCCTTCCCCTCCAAAGACTGTCCCCTCTCCAGTCCATAATGAATACTGCTGCCCGGCTCATACACCTCTCCAACCGCTCCTCCTCTGCCATGCCGCTCTGCCAATCCCTGCACTGGCTTCCCCTACCATCCAGGATAAAATTCAAACTCATGACTCTCACATTCAAAGCAGTCCATAACTCTGCCCCACCCTACATCTCTGAACTCATCTCTAGGTACCAACCAACCCGCTTGTTACTCTCCCTACTGACCTGCTCCTCAACTCCTCTCTCATTCCCTCCTCACACACTCACATTCAAGCCTTTGCAAGGGCTGCCCCCCTTCTCTGGAATTCGCTCCCACAAACTGTCAGACTTTCTCCCAATCTCTCTGCCTTCAAGAGATCTCTAAAAACACATTTATTTAGAGAAGCTTACCCTAATCTAGTTTAGCAACACCCTGTGCCCCACCTCTCACAACTCTGTCACGCCCATTCCCACACCTTGTGTCTCAACCCTTTCTCCTTGTAGATTGTAAGCTCTTTTGGGCAGGGCCCTCTTAACCTCTTGTATCGGTTATTGGTTGCTTTATATGTTACTCTGTATGTCCAATGTATGAAACCCAATTATTGTACAGCACTGCGGAATATGTTGGCGCTTTATTTAGATTTATTTATACTAGATATACCATGACCTGGATGAATGAAAATCTTCACAGTTATAAGAGAGCTTCATAATCACTATTGGTCATCAACAGGCTTTATTGAGCAGCATTTATTTTTAATTAAATGTACCTTGCATCCCTGATTTTTGTCTGATATGTCCTCACACTTTATTTATATGCCTAGATTCCAGGGGACTGATTCTCTCCTACATGGTAGCAAAGGGTGAATGTCGGGACCTGTCTGGAATAAAACCAGGGAGCTTATGTTGACAGGCCAGTGCTATTCCTGTTTGCTTATTCTTACAATTAGGTCTATGGCTCACCCAATAGGAATCATTTACAAACACAGGTACAGCGTGCATTTTTGGACACAAAACTCCATGTTTTTTTACCTATAATGCAGAGGGTTTTTCCCCATAATCCCAGAGTTATTGTTATCCCACAACTGGGGCATTTCTGATATTTAACTTTATGAGCCTACAAAACACAAACAACTAGACATATAAGTGGCCTTTTCTGTTATATTAAAGGTTAAAGTCCGTATCAGTGAAGTCTGCTTTCGGCCACTCGACCAGCATAAGATAATCATTAATAATGGCTTTCCTCATATATATGGAACGCTGCATATACTTAAAGAACAAAATTAGAATGAAACTAAACTGCAATATCGCTGGTGTTGGGGAGGTGATGAGAAGCACAGATGGAGCAAGTTGCTATACTTCCCTCTAATGCCTTTAGGATTTAGGTTTCCCATGACTCTCCTATTTGTCTTAGTGCAGTACTATTGTACTTCAATAAATTCTAACAGGCATAAATGGGGCAGCATCCAACTCTCAGAATGCAACGGAGGCCTGAAGCTTTTACTGTCGCATCCAACTACCAGATCTGTACCCGTAACCGACTGAATGCAAACGCCCCACGGAGATCATGAGCCTCAAATAACCCATATCTCTTTCATTTCTGGCAGTGCTGCCCAACTACTTCCATGCAGTGGGGAGATTATTTCATATGCCACATTGTTCAAGGGACACATTATACTTTAATTATAATTACATTATAATTATGTTATACAAGGAAAAAAACTGAGCTTTTAATCAGGCTAGCTACAATAAGCATCTTCAATAACACACACAAGTTATAAATATCCCATAAATTATCTTACAATCAATGCTTGCTGATGTCATCAGTTATAATCAGTGCTTAGTGATGTCATTTCTGTCACATGACTCACTGAAACTTGTGTACAGGTATGGGAAACCCGATATCCAGAAAGCTCCAAATTACAGAAAGCCCGTCTCCCATAGACTACATTTTAATCAAATAATTCAGATTTTTAAAATTGATTTCCTTTTTCTCTGTAAAAATAAAACAGTGCTTTGTATTTGATCCCAACTAAGATATAATTACCCCTTATTGGGGGCAGAACAGCCCTATTGGGTTTATTTAATGGTTAAATGATTCCCTTTTCTCTGTAATAATAAAACAGTACCTGTACTTGATCCCAACTAAGATATAATTACCCCTTATTGGGGGCAGAACAGCCCTATTGGGTTTATTTAATGGTTAAATGATTCCCTTTTCTCTGTAATAATAAAACAGTACCTGTACTTGATCCCAACTAAGATATAATTACCCCTTATTGGGGGCAGAACAGCCCTATTGGGTTTATTTCATGGTTAAATGATTCCCTTTTCTCTGTAATAATAAAACAGTACCTGTACTTGATATAATTAATCCTTCCTGGATGTAAAATAATCCTATTGGGTTTAATTAATGTTTTATTGATTTCTTAGTAGACTTAAGGCATGAAGATCCAACTTAGGGAAAGATCCCTTATCCGGAATACCCTTGGTCCCGAGCATTCTGGATAACAGGTCCTATACCTGTATTATAATAAATAATGCTTCCTCTGTTGTAAAAAAATAAGGATATTAGAAGTCACCTTCGGAGTTCCATGACTTGTATAGAAGCCCGTGTGGAATAAACACGCAGCTTTTCCCCAAAATCTTGAGTAAAAATATGGATCGTGGGGGGGAAGTCTGGAGGAAATTTTCAAAAGTATTGTGTCAGTATAAGTTTGGGGGCCACGTTAGTAAAAGTGCCCCATTGTTTGTAAGCTGAAAGGGGCTCATCATGTGACAGTTCTAATACTCCCCTTTCTGCATTCAGTCGAGCCTATGGTGACTATCAATTACAGCCAGGAATTTAATTACAAATCTTCCGCTTATTACTTACTGCTGGGCAGCGGCACATCCTGGTTTCATTGCAGATTTATATTATATTGCAGGACATTAAATGCGACACTTTGCTACATTTACATACCGTTTGGCTAATAATACACACAGGGATACGCTCTAGCAGAGCTCATGTTATCCGGCTATTAACCAGAGATACGGTTACCAAGGCTGTGACACAATCTGCGGATATAGTTTGGCCCAACATGACAGGTATAAATAATAAAAGAGGTAATTATTTAAGAATGAGAACACTATAGATCCTTGCATTGTTTGCATGCCTTTACAGTATGACATTTCTGTTTGAAAGAAAAAGAAAGGAAAATCTCCTTCTTACCCCCAAAACTAACCCACGGCTCAACAAAATGGCCAGGGCTTCTTCAGCTGAAAAAGAGATCTGTGCCACATGGAGGCTGTGATTGGCTTAATACATGTACAATTGCTGCCATTCACCATTCATTCATCCAGCTCATGGCATATCTAGTATAAGTAAATCTAGAGCAACTTTCTTCTAAAGAAGCTGCTTGGATGAGTAGTAAAATGTCTTCAATGATTACTCAGCAAGTCCAGTTGCTCTAGATTTATTTATACTAGATATACCATGAGCTGGATGAATGAAAATCTTCATAGTCAGATATGAAACGGTTGTACCTCTGTAGTAGTAGTAGTTGGACGTTGGAGTATAGAAGCAGCACAAACAACTGTAATATGGATATCATTAGCAAGAGTAATGAAACACTCCTTATGTTGTGTAGTAAATATCCCCAGGGGAGTTTGTTTATCTAAAAAGTAGGAACTTTGCCATGACTTTCCTTGTTGAACCCCTTGTTAAACTCCAAATCACTTGTCCCTGATTCACTTTTAAACAAGTCTTCCTACTATTGATCTCCCCGTAGAGTATGTACAGGTGGGGAACAAAGCAAAGGGCAGTGGAATTAGTGGTTACTGGAGCTAATTAACCAACAAAATTTTGGATGAGTTGGATGAGTTTTTGAACAAGCAGAATATCCAAGGCTATTGTGATACTAATATCTACAGTTAGTATTACTGGTTGTATATATAGTTTATGTATGTGAGTGTATAGATTGGTAAGTATAGGTTGTGTGCTGGGTTTACTCGGATGGGTTGAACTTGATGGACAATGGTCTTTTTTCAACCCTATGAAACTATGTAACTATGTAACAAAATTTTCACCCAGTGGTGTCACAGGTTGAGAGGGTGCAAAGGTGAAGATAACCATTCTGTGGCGATACATGGGCAGATTTAACCTGTCAATTTGGCCCCTTCTGACAGCTTACACAGGCAGCTTATCTGCCCTTGTATTTGCCCTCCCCAACCTCCTCCATGGAGGCAGATGGCAGAGGGTTGCAAGCAAATGGGTGGGGAGTTAAGGGCACGTGGCCAAGTATTGCTTTTGGGTGCCAATACCACTTGGCCAAGCTCTAAAGGGAATATTGGTATAAAATATGTGTGTGTGTCTGAATATTTTTCAATATCATTTTTGGGGGCTAATGTTTCAGCGATGTCCATAGGTTTAAGGTTTATAAGTTCTATCTCCATTTCCATTGCACAATTACAAACCAATTTATACGTGTACATCTGTTAAATAACACCGGGACAGTAAAACCAAGCCCCGCCGAGTATCTTAAATATTACTTTCCCCCGGTAACTCCACAAAAATCATTACAACGTTAGGTACAAATAGATCGAATGTCATGTACCTTCAAATGTCTATACATCAAACTCAATTAATTATTAAAACATGGGGGGGAAAAAGCATTCCTTTTATGTATCCTGGACATTTTCTCTATATTGTGATACCCATTCATAAAAGCCCATCGCTGAATGGCAGAATGGATCGGGTTACTTCTCCCGGAGTTGTCTATGGCAGAGACGTTCTAGGGTTTCAGCCCCTGATACATGACTCACAGGAGACAGGAAGGAGCCTAAGGTGCAAGGAAAGAGATTTATACAAAACCAAATTCAATTTGAATAACCCGTCTAACATCTCATTATCCTTTCAGCAAACTCCAAACATGACTGGACAGCTTGCGCCGCCAGTGTCACCGGTTTTATATTTCCCGGAGCAGCTGAGATTACAGAGCTTTAGGCTTGAATGTCTTTGTTTTCTATTCTTATAACGCTGGAAAATCCTTTATAAGCATACTTCCTTCAAACATACATTATCTAGCAGATCTAACCCCAAGCAGGAGTGTTTAGCCATATTCTTCCTCCCAGAAACTGGCCGGCCTCCAACAGCTGATGTTTTTTTCATACCCCAATGTTGTGCTAATTGAACATGTCTAATTTCTTCAAGCCTACTATTCCTGCAAATTTACTACAGATTTAGGCTGCTAAACAGCATTTACTAACTTTTGGCAAAACAACCTTGTCGTGAAAGTTATACAAGCTACGGTTTGATTTTAACTAATTCCTGTTCTATCTGTTCCTAATTCTTCTAATGCGACATAATATTGAGCGGCCAATCATGGGTTTTTTCAATTAAACCTGACTGCCAATCCCAAGTCAGTTTGGGTTGACATTTATTTATAGAAAAATGAGCAGCGCGGTGCTATAAAACGGCATTTATACTGGTTTTGATGCATTTTATGTTGAGTAGAAACTGTACCTCCATTAAGGGGCAGATTTATTTAGCGCTTAAAGGAACGGTAACACCAAAAAATAAAAAAGCTTTAAAACTGGTGTGTTTGTTACAGTAACACTACTATAATTTATATAATAAGCTGCTGTGTAGCCACGGGGGCAGCCATTCAAGCTGGAAAAAAGGAGAAAAGGCACAGGTTACATAGCAGATAACGGATAAGCTCTGTAGAATACAATAGTGTTTTATCTGTTATCTGCTATGTGCCTGTGCCTTTTCTCCTTTGAATGGCTGCCCCCATGGCTACACAGCAGCTTATTTATATAAATTATAGTAGACTTTCTGAAGTAAACACACAACTTTTACCAGTGCAGGGCAGCAGTACATTATATTTTAGTTACTTTTATACACTTTCATTTTTTTGGTGTTACTGTTCCTTTAATACATAAAAACTCACCCGCATTCTATTTATTCCTATGGGATTTTTAGAAACATATTTTTCAAATCATAAAGTTTAACATGTTACATGTAAAATTGAGTTCTCACTGTATTGTTTTGGGTTATCCCTCGGCAGGCACCTAAATGAAGCACAATCCCCATAAGAACAAAGGAATTACCTTTATACAAGTCATTGATCCAGTTTGTATAATTTTACATGACCCACGCATCCACCTACACTTGCTCACACCTTACTCACCAATAAAAACTGCGTGACAATATAATTGTTGGAAATGATAATGGCCACAGCTTTATTTATAAATACAAACAGTGCAAATAGATTAAATACAAACTTGTAACATATTTAGTCATAACAATACATCAAATAATAAGTGCAAAACATTAACGAACCGGAAACACTGACCCCGAGACCCTTGCCAGTCTGCCCTTCCACAACCACCCTGAGCCATGCTATCCTCCAGCCGCCCAATCCCTAGCTCAGAGGATAACCGCCGCCACTCCGGGACCTATCCGGTCCCCTCTCTCAATTAGCCATGTTCAGTACCCACCCAGTGCTTTATAGCGCACCTTTCTTATTCCATCCACCAATGGTCACCCACCTTAGGGGTTAGACCATCCACTCTACCTGATCTGGCATACCAGAACCAGCTTCCCTCCCTGGCAGACTGACAAGGACCTGCCAAAGCTGTGACAACTACCATGACGCCGTTCGTCCGCGTCAGTATCCTGTTTCTCCGCCCCTTTCTAGCTAAATACTGTGTACCCCTAACCCTCCAGGCCACATGAGTGACAACTAGAAACATTAAGTAACCCAATAGAACCAACCCCCAGCTAAGGGAGGGTGGGTGGGGACCTTTCCTCTGCTGCTATCTTCCAAGATGGTGAATAGCCAGCCCTAACTACTCTCCTATATACCCTCTCCTCCCCCTTTCTTTCCCCCCCCCCCCTTTTGCCTTGAACTGACCTATCCCCGCTAGTGATGCAGGGCTGGGTCATGCAGCCCCTCCTCCGACTTTGCTGCTCCGGGGCTAACATTATTAGGGAAAAGAACACAAAGTGTATTTAGATTTGCAGTCATTTTATATACAGGAGACCTGCATGTATCTGTTGCCTAGATCCCATCTAGACCAAACCTTCTCACATTGTGGAAATGTTCCTCTCAACCAAGCTGCCATTTTTTCCATGTCTGTCCTGTCAGATACACTGGACAAGGCTTTTTTTTTAAAAAAAGTTAAAAACTAAGTAAGCTTTATCAGAAAAGTCTATGTAAATACAGCCAAAAGCACTCACAGAGACCTCTATCAAAAGATTTGTTGTCTCTTTGTTTTCCTGTGCCAGAGACACACAGCTCTCTCCCCTCTCCTGCTCCCCCCTCCCTCAAGAATGCTAAGAACTCACTCTTTCCCTTAGGAATGTGGATCTGAGCCAATCGGCAGGCAGCTTCCTCATAGTCTTGCAAACTGAGCATGTACACCGGTCTTGGTCTTGGTGCAGGAGTGAGGCATTATGGGAACTTTCTTTACACAGCTCAGTGTTTTTTCTTCCTGTTTGGCTTCTGATCATCTGAACAGGTGAAATATGGGGGGACTTAAGGCCACTATTGAGACAACAGAGGATATGCCTGCAGCTTGAGATTAACTCTTTATTAGCCTTTCCTTCTCCTTTAATACACAGTGGGAATGTAACCTTGAACAACATCCTATAATGTAGCTAGTGATTTACTAAAAAGGCACTAAGTTTGCCCGACAGCAGTAACCCATAGCAATAAATAAAATGTTTCCTTTTGAACAGGTGGCCAGTAAATTCTACCTGCTGATTGGTTCCTGCTCCTGGGCAAACTTTAGGTGGCCATACACATTACCATTCCGATCTTTCCTATGACCATTGGTGGAAAGCTAAATCATTAGATTTGCTGGTATAAACAGAAGAATCCTGCCCCTATCTGACAATTCAGCATTAACAATCGACAAGATGACCGTTATCGAAGGGTTTTGTCAATATCGGTTGCCTCATCTTTTTTGGCAAAGTGAGATGGGACAGATTTGTTCATCACTATTCACGACTTCTCGGATGGTAGATGCCCAGGCTGTGGGCCAGTCAGAAGGTTAGGGTGTAATGTGGGTTAGGGTGTGACCCTGCGGTCCCGACCCCCCCTGTCCCCCGGGGCTTCCTCGATTGTTACGCCACTGCATGCACATGTGATGTCAATAAGGAAGGGAACATCACAGTGAAATGCATTGTGGGTTATGTAGTTCCTGCATGCTGTCTGTAAACTGTGGAGAAGTTGTCACAATTTGTAACATCAATGTTTTAGTCCCTCCTCCCCTGCCAGGATTTCAAATAAGGCAGAAAGAGAAGAAATGTTTTGCAGCTGGATTTCAGCATATAAAAATGATATTTATTCAAACCTTTCAAAGAAACAGATTACAGTGATATATCAGAAGCCACAGTTCCCCTTTAAAGCCTATTCTGTGTATGTGTTCCCATTGAATACTAAGGAACCTCTCCTATAGTAACCCTGCGGCTGCAATTTCTGCCGGTATAGAAATTATAGATGGGCGACTTTCAAACAAATGAAATTCCATTAGCGCAGGAGCCGGCAGTTGCTGAAATGACTCTAATGTAGTTCACATGCTATTATCTTTATTTTGATGAGGTGACACATTCTCATGTTACCAGAGTATATTTCTTTTAAACAAAAGTACATATCAATCAATTGATTAAATTAGATTACCATAACAAATACCGCCAGCCTTCGGACTTAATTTTATTAGGGTGAGAGCAGTTTAAGTGCAGCAATGGAATTCAATGTCGTGCATAGATACCCCAAACATTTTCATGAGGCCCCGCAGTCTGCCCTTCTCACTGTCTAATTATCCTTTAATGCACTTTAGTTAAAGAGAAAGGGGCCACAAATCCTTGCACATAGAGCAAAGTTAAGAATCACTTAGAGAAATTCTAGTATTCAGGAGATTCTTTGCCAGTCAGACTTAAGGTGGCCAAACACGGGCAGATCCGCTCGCTTGGCGATGGGGCAGCCGGCAATGGGGCAATGGGGCAGTCGGTTCGGGGACCGCATCAACGAGCCGATGCGGTCCCCAATCAGACGGGATTTTCTAACCTGGCCGATCGATATCTGGCCAATTTCAGGCCAGATATCGGTCGGCCAGTCCGATTGTTTCTGCCCCTACACGGGCCGATAAGCTGCCGAGTCGTTCCAAGGGACCCATATCGGCAGCTTCTATCGGCCCATGTATGGGGACCTTAAGGGAATTTTATAAAAATGTATTTAGAGAAAAGGACCCCATATTGTTAAATAAAATTAAAAGTCATCTTGTGGAATTGTTACAGAACATGTAAGAGGTTCCCTGAAGAACTCACAAAACACAGCTATTGTGCGACTTTTTTGATGCAAGCAACTTTTTACAACTTTTGCCACATTTTTGAGCCTGTTACGCAAAAAAAGTCAATGGTGAAACGCGGAAATTCATCGCAAATCCATGCCTGCTGAAAAATTCCGCTCAACGCTATCCCTGATTGGCTGTTACATTTTATCTATCTGTGAGGTTTAGGTCTGGTGCACTCTATTCTGTGCAACCGCTAATGATGGGCGAAATAATTCGCCAGGCATGGATTCACTGCACATTGCAGAGTTTTGCCATTGGCGGTTTGTTTTGCGAAACGGGCGACAAAATTCAGTGCAGAAAAATTCAGTGCATGACAAAAAATTGCTGCCCTCGTCAACAAACAGTTGTGCTGTGCGTCGCTTTTTTAACCCACACAACAAAAAATCATGCACAAAATTTTTTTTTTGCCAAGCAACATTTTTGCTGTTTCACAAATTTTTCGCCACATTGTGAATCTCTTGCAAGATTTGCAAATATTTTGCAGAAGTGAAAGGGGACAGATGCGCTAATCGCAAGCAACCACATATATCAAGCACCAAAAAGACTGTCTAAGACAAGACCAAGCATTTGGGGACTTTATACAAACATTTTCTGAAAACTCATCATGGCTAAAATACATGCCCAACCCTGCATGGGCTATATACACAGGGTCTGACTGGCCCACCCAGATACTGGAAAAATCCTGGTGGGCCATAACCCTATTGGGCCCAGCCGCCACCGCTCCCACTCCACTCTCAGGGGGCACTGGGTACCCCAGTCTGACTCTGTATACAGAAAGCATTTGCCCTTAGCCTTTCTTGCACTGTGTGGGGCCCAGGGAGGGCTGTACTTAATAGCTGCTAATGGC
Organism: Xenopus tropicalis; assembly: GCF_000004195.4. Taxonomy (NCBI): domain Eukaryota; kingdom Metazoa; phylum Chordata; class Amphibia; order Anura; family Pipidae; genus Xenopus; species Xenopus tropicalis. The sequence goes on from NC_030681.2 coordinate 19,398,709, forward strand.
CAGTTGGTGCATATAGGCTTTTCCTTCCTCTCTATACTTGCCTGAGAAATCATGCTCAGACACTGGGTATTTAAGGAAATGCTACTCCTGAGTGATGCCCATAATGGCACAGGGGCATCTTGAGCTGGATATCTCTGCTTTAGTTTGTGAGAGGAATGATACAAAAGTGCTATGGCTGAAGGGGGGAGCAGCAGTGCCCACGGATTTATTCCAATGCACCTCTTGGACTTTCAATAGGCAAATCCCACAGTATAGAGACACACAGTCACTTTGGGGAGTGGAAAAACTCTGTGAATAAAAGATTTACCTCTAGCACTTAAATATTTTTGCCTTCCAAATGGTTATTTTTCGAGCCTAACGCCAACCTATAACACATTGTAAACATGTCAGTGTATTTAGCACATAATATTTATTCTGTTCTGACGATGTACTTTCTAACTTTGCAGACTGTTTGCCTGTATATAAAACCTGTCCCTGATATGCTTGTAATGTGGCAGCCAACGTGAAAAATTATGACGTGCCACGGCGTTTCTGACAATGAGGCTGAGTATATAATGTGCCAGTTTGCAATATTTTCTTAGAAAGTACAGAGTCTGATTGGAAAACAGAGATCTCATATTTTTTATCAGTGGGGCTCACAGATATTACAGGTATGGGACCTGTTATCCAGAATGCTCGGGACCTGGGCTTTTCCGGAAAAGGGATCTTTCTGTAATTTGGATCTCTATAACTTAAGTCTGCTAAGAATAATTTAAACATTAAATAAACCCAATAGGCTTGTTTTGCCCCCAATGAGGGGTAATTATATCTTAGTTGGGATCAAGTACAGGTACTATTTTATTATTACAGAGAAAAGGGAATCATTTAACCATGAAATAAACCCAATAGGGCTGTTCTGCCCCCAATAAGGGGTAATTATATCTTAGTTGGGATCAAGTACAGGTACTGTTTTATTATTACAGAGAAAAGGGAATCATTTAAACATTAAATAAACCCAGTAGGGCTGTTCTGCCCCCAATAAGGGGTAATTATATCTTAGTTGGGATCAAGTACAGGTACTGTTTTATTATTACAGAGAAAAGGGAATCATTTAACCATGAAATAAACCCAATAGGGCTGTTCTGCCCCCAATAAGGGGTAATTATATCTTAGTTGGGATCAAGTACAGGTACTGTTTTATTATTACAGAGAAAAGGGAATCATTTAACCATTAAATAAACCCAATAGGATTGTTCTGCCCCCAATAAGGGGTAATTATATATTAGTTGGGATCAAGTACAGGTACTGTTTTATTATTACAGAGAAAAGGGAATCATTTAACCATGAAATAAACCCAATAGGACTGTTCTGCCCCCAATAAGGGGTAATTATATATTGGTTGGGATCAAGTACAGGTACTGTTTTATTATTACAGAGAAAAGGGAATCATTTAACCATGAAATAAACCCAATAGGGATGTTCTGCCCCAATAAGGGGTAATTATATCTTAGTTGGAATCAAGTACAGGTACTGTTTTATTATTACAGAGAAAAGGGAATCATTTAACCATGAAATAAACCCAATAGGGATGTTCTGCCTCCAATAAGGGGTAATTATATCTTAGTTGGGATCAAGTACAGGTACTGTTTTATTATTACAGAGAAAAGGGAATCATTTAACCATTAAATAAACCCAATAGGATTGTTCTGCCCCCAATAAGGGGTAATTATATATTAGTTGGGATCAAGTACAGGTACTGTTTTATTATTACAGAGAAAAGGGAATCATTTAACCATGAAATAAACCCAATAGGACTGTTCTGCCCCAATAAGGGGTAATTAAAAAGATGTAGTTCTGTCAGTGCCCTACACACACGTTATTATCAGCGCTAGAGATTCCTACGTATCTTTAGTAGCACAGTGTTTACTGTATGTTGGCAGGCCAGGAATTATCACCTTTGTCTGTGGTGGGGCCCCCCATTATTTAGATAATGTAACAGTGAGGGGCAGATTTATTAACATGTGCATTTAGGATTTTATACATAATGGGATTATGGGATTTTTAGAAGAATATTTATCAAATGGTGAGTTTTAACTTTCACCCATTAATAAATATGCTTCTAAAAACCCCACAGGAGTGAATAGAACATGAGTTTTTATGTAGTGGGCTCTAAACTGACATTTTGATAAATCTGCTCCTGACCCTTCAGCTGTCGTTGAATTCCAAATTCCAGTAACCCCCCAACAGCATTATTCTGGGTGCTGGGAGGTGTAGCTGAACGACAACTGAAGGGCTCCAGTTGGGCACCATTGATATATATAGAGTTACTGTCGCTACCTACTATCCCTGCCAGCTGTGCCGACAGTTGCCACATTGTGGGCCCCCTGTTTTCAAGGCCTGGGCAGCTGTTTCACCCCTGTGTCTGAGTCACAGATGTCACAAATGTTTTGCTAAGAGTTTGGCAATAATGTCTTAGAATGTTCTTCTTCAGAGGCCCAGGGAACCTACAAAATACAATGTCAATTTAAAGAGCAGTTAAAGCCACAGCCTTTCCTTATGGTAAAGGGCTGCACTGCAGAGCAAAGTAGGGATGCACCAACTCCACTATTTTCGGATTCGCCCGATTTCCGAATCCTTAATAAAAGATTCAGCCAAATACTGAACCGAATCTGAATCCTAATTTGGATATGCTGAGTCCTGAGCACCAACTCAGCTGGACTTCTGAGGGCATCTATTCCTATATGAATACACATTGTGCCCCCCTGCCCACATTTCATCTGACTTTTAATCCCAAATTTGTTAAAGAGCCCCACACAACACAGAGACCTCTAATATACCTATCACTGTAATCTGTTCCTTCAAAAAGTATGAATAACTATCATTTTCATATGCTGAATTCCAACTGGCAGGGGAGGAGGGACTAAAACACTGATGTTACAAATTGTAACAACTTCTCCACAGCTTACAGACAGCATGCAGGAACTACATAACCCACAATGCATTGCACTGTGATGTTCCTTTCCTTATTGACATCACGTGTGCAGGGAATTGTGGGACTGGGAGGATGCAGGCTGAAGGCAGGCTGAGGATGGGCGACTACTGTTACATTTTATCTGAGTCTTAAGTAGTCAGTCAGATCAGCAGGGGAACAGGGGGCGGGGCTTAGGGAACTGTTCAAAACCATATTATAGGTATTGGGCCCATTATCCAGAATGCTCGGGACCTGGGGTTTTCCAGATAAGGGATCTTTCCGTAATTTGGATCTCCATACCTTAAGTCTGCTAAAAATCATTTCAATATTAAATAAACCCAATAGGATTGTTTTGGCTCCAATAAGGGGTAATTATATCTTAGTTGGGATCAAGTACAGGTACTGTTTTATTATTACAGAGAAAAGGGAATCATTTAACCATTAAATAAACCCAATAGGGCTGTTCTGCCCCCAATAAGGGGTAATTATATCTTAGTTGGGATCAAGTACAGGTACTGTTTTATTATTACAGAGAAAAGGGAATCATTTAACCATTAAATAAACCCAATACGGCTGTTCTGCCCCCAATAAGGGGTAATTATATCTTAGTTGGGATCAAGTACAGGTACTGTTTTATTATTACAGAGAAAAAGGAAATCATTTTTTAAAATTAGAATTACTTGCTTATAATGGAGTCTATGGGAGATGGCCTTTCCGTAATTCAGAACTTTCTGGATAACAGGTTTCCGTATAAGGGATCCCATACCTGTATTACATTTAAAATCATGAAAAGGCTGCATATTTTTTAATTTTTGTATATTGCAAAGTTGCTTGAAACTATGTTTACTTTTCAGAAAGCGTAACTTGTGTTTGGGTGGATTTCCCCTTTAACCATAATGGAATCATCACTCCCAAGCCGCTGTCTGCAAATAAACCCTGACCAGAAATCTAATAGACCTGTGGGAGCTGCAGCAAGTCATTGTGACTGATATGCTCACGTAACATGATCATTTATATTGGGTGGGACATTGATTAAAGCGCAGGGAAAGGATCCCGTTTAATGCTTTCTGACTTACCTAGTGGCATTTGTACTCAGCAGAGGAGCCTGTAATGCACGGCATCGCCCCAAAGAATTCCACACAAAAGATATAAAAGTAAAATAATGGAGCTGAGAAGGTTTTTTTTTTATCCTGAATGCCAGCTGCATTTTTATAGACAGCTTCAAAGGCTTCCTCGCTAAAGCACGCAGGGTTTGTGCCGTTAAACCCCTCGCCATGCTGTCCTACTGATGTTTTCATCTTCAGCTCGCAAGCTTTACTGACGGATAATGGAACATTAGGGAACTTTAACACATGAGGAAATATTCCGAATGTACCTGTTATAAAGGAAAGGCTTTGTAAAACCTCATCCCAAAATTATATATATATTATAATGCAGTAGATTGTAAGCTCTTTTGGGCAGGGCTCTCTTCACCTCTTGTATCGGTTATTGATTGCTTTATATGTTACTCTGTATGTCCAATGTATGAAACCCACTTATTGTACAGCGCTGCGGGATATGTTGGCGCTTTATAAATAAATAATAATAATAATAATAATAATACAGTGTATGCCGGAGCCCCAGTGAGAGGTCTCGCACATATCGGCCCCAGAGAGAGGAGCGTGGGCTGCAGTTGATAGAGAACAGTCTACGAAGGGAATGTGTAACACATACTACATATTCCATCGCCTCAGTAAAATACTGGGAAACATCATTAACAAGCGCTGCGGTTCCACAGAACTTGCACACATTGCAGCCTTTCATATAACATGCAGGGAATGATTTATCCTCTCTGCCCTGTTGGAATTCCTACAAACTCTTGTAGCTACACAGGATAATATGGCCTTAATATTTCCCTCTGTAAATACACGGGCGCTGCAATTCTATGTCCTATGAAAATATTCTCTTTTTGTATACAGGTATAGGACCCGTTATCCAGAATGCTCAGGACCAAGGGTATTCCGGATAAAGGGTATTTCTGTAATTTAGATCTCCATACCTTACGTTAACTAAAAAAATCAATAAAACAGTAATTAAACCTAATAGGATTATTTTGCCACCAATAAGGATTAATTACATCTTAGTTGGGATCAAGTACAGGTACTGTTTTATTATTACAGAGAAAAGGGAATCATTTAACCATTAAATAAACCCAATAGGGCTGTTCTGCCCCAATAAGGGGTAATTATATCTTAGTTGGGATCAAGTACAGGTACTGTTTTATTATTACAGAGAAAAGGGAATCATTTAACCATTAAATAAACCCAATAGGGCTGTTCTGCCCCAATAAGGGGTAATTATATCTTAGTTGGGATCAAGTACAGGTACTGTTTTATTATTACAGAGAAAAAGGGAATCATTTAACCATTAAATAAACCCAATAGGGCTGTTCTGCCCCCAATAAGGGGTAATTATATCTTAGTTGGGATCAAGTACAGGTACTGTTTTATTATTACAGAGAAAAGGGAATAATTTAACCATTAAATAAACCCAATAGGGCTGTTCTGCCCCAATAAGGGGTAATTATATCTTAGTTGGGATCAAGTACAGGTACTGTTTTATTATTACAGAGAAAAGGGAATCATTTAACCATTAAATAAACCCAATAGGGCTGTTCTGCCCCCAATAAGGGGTAATTATATCTTAGTTGGGATCAAGTACAGGTACTATTTTATTTCTACAGAGAAAAAGGAAATCAGTTTTAAAATTCTGAATTATTTGTTTAAAATGGAGTCTATGGGAGATGGCTCACACAACTATAAATAATGATAAAGTCAATGCCCTATATATCTTAGGTTGTGCTACCGCAAATGATCTAGTCAACCTAGTTTGTCACATTTGTCACATGGAATACGTACAAACACATGAATAACGTAGAATAGGCCCAGCAGGTTAATCACCAGCTAGAGCCAGGGCTAGAATTACAAATTTACTGGCAATATAATTACTGGTAAATTTGTAATACCCTATAAATCCCTATCTTCCCCAAACCTCTCCACGGACCCGCCTATACCGCTACCCATTTCCCCATCCAGCCTGCCCATTTCCTACCCACTCCACCCATTTCCCCACCCTGTGACATCATTGGCCCACCCATGTTATGCCCCCACCTACTCCCTTACACAGAGGCCGGTATTACAAGAAAAAAACAAGGTGGCAACCCTAATGTAGGAGGGTAAATATTTTGTAGTTGGCTTGGGCTGTTAGGTGTCTCTAGTTTTTAAAAAGAGCAGTCACCATACGCACTGTCTCTTTTGACCCAACTTGCAGAAGGGAGTGGTCAGTGCTGGAGACCTGAGGTGGAGGCAGATAGCAGATAGTGTCAGGGAGGACTTGGCAATAGTTCACTGTAGGAGCAAGAGATCAGACCAGGGAAGTTAGTAGACTGTGGCCTGAGGCTCCAATGAAGAGTCCAATGTAACAAATTCTCTATTGGGAGTTGCGACTGCTGAATCCAAGTTGGGTAAGAACTAGTATTGTGCCAGGCACACACAAGATAAAGTAATAAGCTTTATAGCGTAAATATGGGGGTTTTAAGCCTGGAATTACCTTCTTATGTGCAGGAAACCCTTCTTCTCTTAGAGAAAATGTCTGTCGTACCAATTTTGATATTTGTCTATTTCTTTAATAGCCCCGTCACAATACCACAGTGTGTGTTGGATTAACCACATAGTCACTCGCTCACCTACGGAAAGGAATAGGATTATCTTTGCTATGGAAAATCCACAATTAGTATAAAGTTATAAATAAATTAAACTGAGACGGAGCTGCAACCAGGGAGCTTTCATATAAGGTACCACCCTTGTTTTCATCTTCCAACCAGCTCATCTAAACATGGAACATCTTCTAAATAGTGGAACACTGTGAGGTCTACCTTATCCAGGGGTAGTCATGGTACTAGTCTACCGCCCTTAACGTAGCCAAGGCTTTTTTTTTAATACTAAAAAATTAGTGTCTCTTAATAAATGAGGTTGACTTCATAGATGACCTTAGATATCAACCAACCACAAAATGCATGCTGGGAAGTAACAAAAAATGTGAAGAACATGATGTCCTCTGTGTGGGTGAAAAACGGACAGGTAGTAACCCTTATTGGAAGCTTTCCCATGTGGTAATTGTTTCAAATGTTGAACCGTTTTTTGAGTGGCTGGCTGCCTCCCTATGTGTGGCCAATAAGCATCATTGTCTCAGATGGCACCTAAAATGTTAATGTATGTTACATTAGCAACCTGGGGTCTCTATAAACTAGGTGGGAATCCTGCATTTTCCATTATGCAGCAGACTGTTTAAACATTGCTATTGGCAACTGGCAAAAAAATCAAGGAAAATAGTTACAAAAAAACATTGAAAAATAGAAAAAAAAGACAGAGTGATTGCATATTGTCTTAAATATAATAATACCTACTTTATACTAAAGTGCAAAGCCAAGATCTGATTGGTTGCTACGGGTAACTGCATGGGTGGAATTTAGCACCTATGTTAGTAAGTTGAGCCACTAAATACGTAATTTTATCATTACATTTAATGGCAAATCCTGAGAACAAAACAAAGTGGCTTAATAAAACACTGCATCTGTTAATAGAATGTAAAAAAAAATCAATGAATAAAAAGGAGTTTTGAAAGAGAAGAACAATAACAAAAATCCACGAGCCAAGTTTGCCGGCCAAGTGCTTCATTCATTATATCCTGCCAACACCTCGAATGGGTAAATATTTTTTTAGCATCAATTAACAAGACCTATCAAGTGTAATAAAACTGCGATGAGAATGGATTTCGGTTTCTCTGACATTTCAACAAATTATCAGGGAAAGCGCTCAAGTGAATTCTATGGCGACTGTGAGTTAGTTCAGCAACGCAAATAAGGCAAATCAGATGTTAGGGCTCCAGTGAATTGCCCTTGGGGGGTGCAGGGCCCAGTGGTGGCAGTCCCAGTGGGCTTTGCACTCCCAGTTCGACCCTGTTGCCTTCTGCAGGGCAGCTGCGAGTACCAGTAAGTCTGCAGCAAAGATAAATACTGTGGGCACTTATCACTTACAAGGTTAACAAAGTTGTTCTACTGGATCAAGATCCTGCCCAGTTGTGCCCCAACCACACCCCTTGTACAACAACCACCATAGGGTATAAACACCAATGACTCACCAGTAGTGATGGGCGAAATGTTTCGCCAGGCATGGATTCACGGCGAATTTCCATGTTTCGCCATTGACGGATTGTTTCGAGAAACGGATGAAAAAATTTGCCACGGAAAAGTTCGCAGCAAAAAAATTGTCTTCGGCGTCAAAAAAGAATAGTCGCGGGCGTCAAAAGAATAGCCACGCGACGAAATAATAGCCACGGGCGTCAAAAGAATAGCAGTGCAACAAAATAATAGCCGCGGGCTACAATTTTTTTTGCCGCACAACATTTTTGCCATTTCGCAAATTTTTCACCGTTTCGCGGATCTTTTGAAAGATTCGCGAATTTTTCAGCAAAGCGAAACAGAACAGATTCGCTCATCACTACTCACCAGTTAACAGGTTTGTGTTAGCAGTTCTGGAGACCCCATCTTTAAAGGGGAAATTAAATACATTGAGATGTGGCCAACCTGGACCCACTCAGCTGTTGTTGACTGCAACACCCACAAGATTCCATATGTTGGTTCTCATTCTTATATCTCGTTACATTCTCACTCATTAATATTGGAGTTAGAGATGCGGTGGCTCCTTGCACTGCAGCAGGGCCGGGTACCAAACTATGGGGGCAAATGCATGTTATTCAGGGGTCTGACTTTGTAGGACAGCTGGAGGGGCTGCTGGTAGGAAATCCCTGATAGTTATTCTAAACATAACTAGTGATGGGCAAAACAGTTCACCAAGCATGGATTTGCGCCAAATTTCCACGTTTCGGCATTGGCTGATTGATCGTGCTGACGCGCAACATTTTTCACCATTTTGCAGATTCACTCATCACTACATATAACATCTTACAATTGTTAGACAACATCATATGTCCTTTGTATCTATGGAGAGAGCCAAAGGCCATCACTGCCCTGCAGAACCTGTACACATAGGGGCAGATTTACTAATCCATGAATCCGAATCCCGAAAGGGAAAAAATCGTATTGGAAACGAAATTTTGCATCGCCATCGCGATATATTTGTCACGACTTTTTCGCTGCCGTCATGACTTTATCGTATTTTGTGCGATTTTTTCGTATTGAGTGATAGATTTTTTCGCAACAGCGCCGAAAAAGTCGTGGAAAATATACAAAAAAGTCGCGATGGCGACGAAAAAGTCGCAAAGAAAGATCATTACGAAAAAATGCATTCGGACACCTTCGGACCGTTCATGGATTAGTAAGTCTCCCCCATAGTGTGATTATTATGGGGTGCTGTTTGTCCGAAGTACATTTTGTCTACAAAAATACATTCTGTATACAAAGAACAATCCCCAGTACACAGAATGAATGTGTGGCCATAAATACTGGTGACAAATATACAAAATACATGTTTCTGAGAATAAATTCAATTTTATGCAAAAAAGGATAATATTATATTACAAACTACATTCTGTAAATTTTAACAAGCATTCTGTCTCACAAATTTATAACATCCATACAGAAGAACCAGTTTTTTACAGAATGAATTATGTAAAACAAAACTTTGACAAAATATATAATGGTGTAAATGACTAGCATATTCCAAGCTACATTTTCATGACAAAATAAATGCTTGTGACAAAAAGGAAGATTCTATAGCACAGAATTCATTCTATTAACAAAATAAATACTCAATTCCACAAAACTGATCAAATATCCATTTTGTAAAACAAAACTGTCAGTCAAATTACTGAACCAATAAGTAGCAAGTATATTCATTATCCAATAACATGCAAGTTTTAATTGAAGCCCATTTACTGGTCTTTCTTCCCACTGTTTGAATTGTTTCTATAAAGTGCTTGCAAATTTTTTGCTGTTTTGTGAATTTTTCCATAGTTTCATGAATTTTTTAGCAAACCGAGGCAAATTCACTCATCACTAGTTGAGAGGTCAGAACTATAGGAGCTCCTTTCAGTGATTATATTATGTATGAGCTTCTGCTACTGGCACCTTACTGTTAGAATAGACTATATACAACAGGCAGAATAGTAAGTAGCCATTTGGTGCGTTATATTATCGTAATATGAGGATATACTATCTTGTAATTGGCTCGTTGAAAGCATTTCCTGCTTTCATCAATTTGTCAGTGTGTCATTAGCAGAATACAAACTCCATTCTGTGCTACAGGGTGTTAGAGCCCAGCACCACCACTGAGATCTGACACCGAATCGTTTAGCCTTAGGTTTTGAATTAAATGTCATTTAATGAGAGGCTTAATAATCCGAAAAAGCTCCTTTTCACGTGGAGACAAATCATTATGGCAGGAAAAAAGCTTTGTAAATGCAACAGTATCAAATATCAGAGATCATAACCATTGTTACCATTTCCCATGTAAATTACAATATTTAGCATTTGGGATCAAGTACAGGTACTGTTTTATTATTACAGAGAAAAGGGAATCATTTAACCATGAAATAAACCCAATAGGGCTGTTCTGCCCCCAATAAGGGGTAATTATATCTTAGTTGGGATCAAGTACAGGTACTGTTTTATTATTACAGAGAAAAGGGAATCATTTAACCATTAAATAAACCCAATAGGGCTGTTCTGCCCCCAATAAGGGGTAATTATATCTTAGTTGGGATCAAGTACAGGTACTGTTTTATTATTACAGAGAAAAGGGAATCATTTAACCATGAAATAAACCCAATAGGGCTGTTCTGCCCCCAATAAGGGGTAATTATATCTTAGTTGGGATCAAGTACAGGTACTGTTTTATTATTACAGAGAAAAGGGAATCATTTAACCATTAAATAAACCCAATAGGGCTGTTCTGCCCCCAATAAGGGGTAATTATATCTTAGTTGGGATCAAGTACAGGTACTGTTTTATTATTACAGAGAAAAGGGAATCATTTAACCATGAAATAAACCCAATAGGGCTGTTCTGCCCCCAATAAGGGGTAATTATATCTTAGTTGGGATCAAGTACAGGTACTGTTTTATTATTACAGAGAAAAGGGAATCATTTAACCATTAAATAAACCCAATAGGGCTGTTCTGCCCCCAATAAGGGGTAATTATATCTTAGTTGGGATCAAGTACAGGTACTGTTTTATTATTACAGAGAAAAAGGAAATTCTGAATTATTTGATTAAAAAGGAGTCTATGGGAGACGGGCTTTCCGTAATTCGGAGCTTTCTGGATAATGGGTTTCCGGATAAGGGATCCCATACCTGTAGTAGTAGTAGTAGTAAGTTTGAAAAAAGACACACGTCTATCAAGTTCAACCACAATGCCTATATATTACCTGCCTAACTGCTAGTTGATCCAAAGGAAGGCAAAAAACCCTGAAGCCTCTCTCAGCAGCTCAGCAGTACATTTGTAACTGAAGAAGCCCATATAAGTTTTATACTTGATCCCATCACTGGTCCATGCCCTCCTCTCACACTGTTTGCAGGGCACCCCGAGAGCCAGCACAGCCTTCCTGAAGCAAAATCAACAATCTCCTCCTGGGGCGCAGGTTTGTCTGGCGAATAGATTTCATTTTGCAGGTTTCAACAAACACAGGTGAAGTGCTGGATAAACACAATGTTTGTCTGTTACTTACAGGGAAATTGATTAATGTCGGTAGAAATTGGACGAGTACCAATAGACAGCCAGCCAGCATTTTCAGAGAGCTGATATTGAAATACATTCATTAGGGAGATTTATCCTTTATCCATTGATAATTGCTATCATGTTGCCCTAGCTTGTACACTCACTACTACTCACTTTGAACAAGTTCATCTCCATGTTTTATTACAAATGAGGCATGAAATGCGCTGCTACCCAAGAGGTCACAGTATACAACACAGATCACAGCCCCAATATGTTGGTGTAACTCATAAACCCATGTATGAACCCTGTGCTTCTAACTAAGAGCACATAAACATTTATAAAGTACAGGTACATGTAGGCGCAACTGCCAGCCATACCGTTGCCCTTGAGGCCAATATACGCTTGTAGCCGCTAGGCCCAAATGTTAGTATTGGCTTCAGTTTCAGTCTGCTCCAACATGGTGCCTGTTATTACATTGCTGGCTGAATCTAATAAGCTCAGCACCCTTAAGCCATAACTGCACCCTAAATATTATAACGTCTAAAAAATAACAGGATAAAATCTACCCTTATACAAAGGGACTTTGGTTATAATCTGTGCTTAATGATATAACTTAAAACATGTATATTGTAAAAATGGATACTTCTATGAGGATGTAAAAACTCACCTTGTAGTTCCATGACTTGCCAAGGCCTATGGCCTTGGTCCTTTATATCAGGGAACCCCAAACTTTTTTACATGTGGGCCACAATCAGATGTAAAAAATGTTGGCGAGCTACACAAGTATGACATGCAAAAAGTTCTTTGGGGGCCAAATAAGGGCTGTGATTGGCTATTGGGTAGCCCCATATGGACTGCTGGCCTGCACAAGGCTCTACTTGGCAATAAACATGGTCTTTATGCTTCCAAAATGTGCCTTCAGGCCAGAAATATAAAAATGGGCATCTAATTTGAGGCCACTGGGAGAAACATGTTGCCCCCAAACCACTGGTTGGGGATCACTGCTTTATAAGTTATGTCATTCATAGGGGGCATCTAATATCCATATCTTCTGCAAAGGGATTACATTAACACCTATATTCCTCATTTTAACAAACTGCTTCCCATATGAGGCAAATCAGTTTGGAGAACATGTGGGCAAAATTGAAATATAGGTTAACGTGTTGGGTGGATCCCTTTTCCTCCTTGAGATACATTTATAGGATGTTCTTATAAGCTTCCCACAAGACAAGGCTTTGAACAACAGTAACATGGTGACCCATGGACCAGTCAAATTGCCCTTTTGGAGAAAAGAAATAATACCCCCCTTCTGAGTCAAACTGAAGACAACTTTCTATGGGGTTTTTGTACCTCCCTCTGGATCAGCTACAAGTTACTTAGGCAATAGGCTGAAATGCACTTATACACTTTCCAGTCTTTGTATTTATAAAAAAAAAACTCACACTCTCTGTAACAAGGACAATGTAAAAATCTAATTGTTGAGGAAAAGGCCCATAGGTGGGAGGGTAACAATAAAAGATACCTGATAAAACAGATAAGGTCAACAGTGTGATAGTGTTTAAAGCAATTTGGAGCCAAAACATAATTGTCTCATTATACCATTTTGTTGGATGGGCATCTGTCAGACTAGACCTCCTAGGGCTCCCTCTCACAACAATTATGGTACCCATAGACGTTAACACCTGCTCGCCTGGCAAGGTCGCCAAGTGAGCGGATCTTCTCCCGATATCCCCAGCTATGGGTGGGCGATTTCAGGGGAATTTAGGCTAATTCGGTCGTTTGGCCCTGGGGCCAAACAATCAAATTATAATGACGGTAATGGGTGCAGTTGGTTCGAGCCGATGCGGTCCCTGATCCGACTGAATTTTATAACCTGCCCGAACGATATCTGCCCGATTTCAGGCCAGATGTCGGTCAGGCAGGCCTGTCGTTGCTGCCCCTAACGGGCCGATAAGCTGCCGAACCGGTCTAAGGGACTGATATCAGCAGCTACAATTGGCCTGTGTATGGCCACCTTTAGATGTGGACAGTGCTAAATACAATAGGTATCTTATAGACCTATGACAAAATTAAGAATGGCAACAAGTAAATTGTTTTTAATGGGACTCACTGGGGGTTGGACCCACTGGGAGCTGCTCTTTATGGGACTCACTGGGGGGTTGGACCCACTGGGGGCTGCTCTTGATGGGACTCACTGGGGGTTGGACCCACTGGGGGCTGCTCTTGATGGGACTCACTGGGGGGTTGGACCCACTGGGGGCTGCTCTTGATGGGACTCACTGGGGGTTGGACCCACTGGGGGCTGCTCTTGATGGGACTCACTGGGGGGTTGGACCCACTGGGGGCTGCTCTTGATGGGACTCACTGGGGGGTTGGACCCACTGGGGGCTGTTCTTGATGGGACTCACTGGGGGATTGGAACACTGGGGGCTGCTCTTGATGGGACTCACTGGGGGTTGGACCCACTGGGGCCTGATCTTGATGGGACTCACTGGGGGGTTGGACCCACTGGGGGCTGCTCTTGATGGGATCACTGGGGGTTGGACCTAATTAAAAACCATCTTGTACTCTGGCAGTCCCACCCAACCCTGATAACATGAGACTTATTTGCTGAGGCTTAAAATAATGTAGTGATGCTTCAATCTGCAAATAATAAAACACACAAAACCTCTTGACTATTCTGAGTATTGGCAAAAAGTTGATTCTTTACAGTTTTTACTTTCCCAACCTGCCATCTTAAGCTAAAAAACTCTGCTGCGCGGCCTTGCTGCCGTATCAGTGATACTGAGAATAATGTGAGCGGTTATGAGAGTTTTTTATCTAGATATTTTATGGGTCCAGAAATATTGTGTGTCCAAGTACAACTTCCAGGTTCTAGATATCATCTCTTTATATTGTATATCATTCAGTCCATCAATAGAAATAGCCTACAATTTCCTTTCTTTCTCTATTTATTACATATATTTTCATTATATATTTATTTTTTTTAATCAGTATGGTCTGTATATAAATATGCAAACACATATATCTAATTAATGATGTGTTTAATTAAAACGAAATCAATCTTCAAAGGAACAGAAATAGAAGCCTGCCACATTAAAATGAAAAATAAACAATGATTTGTGAAACGGCTACCTTCCACATCGGGGTAATTCTCATTAAACGTAATTTCTATCGAAATAAATACATCATAGGAAACCATTATTTATATTAAAATAAAAAATATAGAGGCCAAGTACCGGGCTAATTACGGAAATAAAATGAAATCTTGTAACCGAGAATCTGCAAAAGCAATAAATGTCCCGAACGTTTAAAATGTGAAATATGATTGATAACCCATATGCTAAAATAATGATTTGCATGCAGCCAACTTTTTTAAAGCATAGATTAAAATGGTTATAAAGAAAGCCCAATAGGCCGTCACGCTCAAAAAAAAAAATCACTTTTGCAAACTCATTTCCTGGTTAGTAGCAATAAGCAGGATTTCATTGTTGGCCCGTTCTATCCTTCCTTGTTTGAAAAAACCCATGCAGTGATATACACATACACCTAAATAGCACGCTACCGAGCAAAGAGCAGATGAATCCTGCCAATTATTATAAACCTGTCCTGAATGGAGGCCTTTTTTTATCGTTTTGTTTAACTCCACTGAGCCCAGGGATCTATCTACAGGCTAAAGAATGTGTAAGCGTTCCCTACAGTAGGCTTGTGTTATAGAATTCCTACACTTGCACTTCTGCAGCTGGGGAATCCCTTGCATATACTCAATAGAGATACTGGAAGCTCCAAAAATTAAATACAGGTATTCATTATCCAGAAAGTTCCGCATTATGGAAAGGCCAGCTCCCATAGACTCCATTTTAATCAAATATTTTTTAAAAATGATGTAATAATAAAACAGTACCTGTATTTGATCCCAACTAAGATATAATTACCCCTTATTGGGGCAGAACAGCCCTATTGGGTTTATTTCATGGTTAAATGATTCCCTTTTCTCTGTAATAATAAAACAGTACCTGTACTTGATCCCAACTAAGATATAATTACCCCTTATTGGGGGCAGAACAGCCCTATTGGGTTTATTTCATGGTTAAATGATTCCCTTTTCTCTGTAATAATAAAACAGTAACTTGTACTTGATCCCAACTAAGATATAATTACCCCTTATTGGGGGCAGAACAGCCCTATTGGGTTTATTTCATGGTTAAATGATTCCCTTTTCTCTGTAATAATAAAACAGTACCTGTACTTGATCCCAACTAAGATATAATTACCCCTTATTGGGGCAGAACAGCCCTATTGGGTTTATTTAAGGGTTAAATGATTCCCTTTTCTCTGTAATAATAAAACAGTACCTGTACTTGATCCCAACTAAGATATAATTACCCCTTATTGGGGGCAGAACAGCCCTATTGGGTTTATTTAATGGTTAAATTATTCCCTTTTCTCTGTAATAATAAAACAGTACCTGTACTTGATCCCAACTAAGATATAATTACCCCTTATTGGGGCAGAACAGCCCTATTGGGTTTATTTAAGGGTTAAATGATTCCCTTTTCTCTGTAATAATAAAACAGTACCTGTACTTGATCCCAACTAAGATATAATTACCCCTTATTGGGGCAGAACAGCCCTATTGGGTTTATTTAAGGGTTAAATGATTCCCTTTTCTCTGTAATAATAAAACAGTACCTGTACTTGATCCCAACTAAGATATAATTACCCCTTATTGGGGGCAGAACAGCCCTATTGGGTTTATTTAATGGTTAAATGATTCCCTTTTCTCTGTAATAATAAAACAGTACCTGTACTTGATCCCAACTAAGATATAATTACCCCTTATTGGGGGCAGAACAGTCCTATTGGGTTTATTTCATGGTTAAATGATTCCCTTTTCTCTGTAATAATAAAACAGTACCTGTACTTGATCCCAACTAAGATATAATTACCCCTTATTGGGGGCAGAACAGCCCTATTGGGTTTATTTCATGGTTAAATGATTCCCTTTTCTCTGTAATAATAAAACAGTACCTGTACTTGATCCCAACTAAGATATAATTACCCCTTATTGGGGGCAGAACAGTCCTATTGGGTTTATTTCATGGTTAAATGATTCCCTTTTCTCTGTAATAATAAAACAGTACCTGTACTTGATCCCAACTAAGATATAATTACCCCTTATTGGGGGCAGAACAGCCCTATTGGGTTTATTTCATGGTTAAATGATGTTTTAGCAATATATGGAGATCCAACTTACAGAAAGATCCCTTATCCAAAATAACATTTCCATACAGTATATGATGTATTCAAGTGTCTCTCTTTTGCCATTTCAGAGTAAAGACACACTTATACTTATTTATTCCTGAGAAATGGCCCCAACAATTCCTAGAAACACAATCACTATTGTTATAGAATAATAATAATAATTTATAATTCAGGGCTTTCATATAAGACTTGCTGCAACCTACCAAACAGAGGCTATTACTGCTGAAGGCGCAGTGTTCCGGCCAATCCCGTGCAGGCAGGACATATGTGTATAACTGATCCCCAGAGTTCCCGGTTCTGATGAGGCTAATCCTAGGTTTCACTTCAGCAAAAGGCGACTTCCTCACAATTTATGAAATCACAACTCCTGTAGCACAAATATGTGCGCGCTGATCCTGCCGAGAGCTGCCTCTCACACAATGCAGCCTTTGTTTTAAGCTCCAAACATATTTTTCACATATTATATTTTCATAACGATTGGGCCCGTTCCAAATGCTAAACAGATCCCCATTTCAGGTCAACATCCAGCAGAGTTATGGCGGTACTGCTGAGCTTATACTGTACCGGCTAATAAATACTGTACGACACTGTCATATATCAAATAATATTATTACGGCCATTCCTAGCAAAGGCAAATGGTGGTCACTACTCAAGGATCTGGCAAATAATAAAACTTTCTGCAACAGAAAAAAATGTTTTTTTTTTATATAAATATACTTTAAAAAACATAAAAAAATAAAAGTTTACATTTTGCCAAGGACAGCCACCATTGATTTCTATATGACCTTGCAAGCTTCTAGATGCCAAAGTTTTACAATTGTGTTTTTTTTACTTAATAAACATTGAAAAAAAATCGCCTTTTTTAAACCATTATACAAATTCATGTTTTTTAAATTGAATCTCAGAAAAAAGATATAGTAATGTTGATAAATAACCTCATAGAGCACAGAGCTTATTTATTATGGGCCGTGTTGAGGAAATAAGATGCCAGAAATTGTCAGTGAGTTCTTTAACTTAAATACTAGGAAAAATATCTCAATTGAAGAAAAAAAAAATCAGAAAATTTGAGTTTGCGTTTTTTTGGCGTAATTTACTTATCCTCATTAGATTTCTCTTCTGACCCTGGAGTGGGAAGTTTTTAATCCCAAATGCAAATTTTACAGATGTCTACTAAGCAAAATCATTATTTCAACAGAATTTTGTAAGAAACATCAATAGTGTTCCCATTGGGTATAAGGGTTTCTGCAGCCGGGCAGTCACTGTTAGGTGAAAAAGATTCTTCTTTATTGTTGTAGAGCTGACATATTCCATATCACTTATATAGAAATTATACCCCATTCACATCAGTCCCTGCCCCCGAGGAGCTTATAAAGTCCCTATTAAGTTTACATGCACTAGGCTTAATATTATTGGGAGCAAATAAACCTGTCTGTATGTTTTTGGAGTGTGGGGTGAAGCCAGATATGGAGAGAACATCCAAACTCCATGCAGCTCGTGCCCTGGCTGGAATCAAACCTAGGACCCCAGGGCAGCAATGCTAATAATTGTGAAAAAATAGGGATGGAGCAAATCCATTATTTTTGGGTTCAGCCAAACCCCAATCCTTCATGAAAGGACCCCGCAGGGTCCCCCACCCGACGTCCTCCCCTGAGCTTGCGTAAATTTAACACATCAGAGGAGGAACGATCGGGCAGAGGGAGCGCCGGCAAGGGTCGGGTCTGGGCCGTGGGGCCCACCAAGATTTTTCCCAGTGTCCCAGTCCGACCCTGATCCTGTTAAAAAAGGCAGAATCTTTGTGGAATTATGTGATTTTAAGTATTCGGATTCAGTTCGGCCAGACGTTTGGATTCCAATCCGAACCCTGGATTTGCTGCATCCCTAGAAAAAAATCACAGTGTAACCAAGATGCAGTAATAAACAGAGGAAATTTAAAAAATCCTAACCCTAAAAAGAAAGCATATTTTTTATGAACACAACTTCTTAGTATTGTGTATGGCAGGGTATTTCCTGGCATTTTGTAGCTGCGACAAGTAGCTCCGTGTGCCCTAAAGTAGCTCCGTGTGCCCTAAATGTGTATAGATATGTGACTAGCACTACTTTTGTATACAGAAGTAGATTATGTCTAGCTTTACTTTCCCTTTAAAGATTTGGCTATTATCTGGGAAATAAGCAGCTGACTGTCAGACAATGGTCTTTCTATATCTCATCTGGTAAGTAGTCATTATCCATTTGCATTACAGGAATGTATCCCTATACAATAATGTGATTATTCTAACAATGTTACAGAATACAGTGTGCAGATCGGCCATCTCCTGAGAGAGTCTGCGTGGGTGCCACTTCAAATTGATTAATAAAAAAACCAATTAGACATGAATCGTAATTAGCTCCCAGGGCATCGATTCAGCCGAGTGTAAGCGGCGCCTTCTCAGAACTTAACAAGAAATATATGGTCCAAAAAATACCATCTGAATTGCCTGTTAACTAGTAGATTGTATATTTCCTGTAATGTATTGAAGGAATTCAAATAAATATTTCTGATAAATGAATAATTAATGATGCAAGGGGATTAACTCACTTATTATTATTATGATTCCTTACTGATTCCTGGAATGCTAAGGGTTAATGGTGTAGGAAGTAATACCAAAAACTCCATTGTACAGTATATGTCAGTAATGTGGATTAAGTGGCACTCAGAGAGGGCTGTAGCCCCTGATGTTGGGGTAAATATAGGGCTCATTTATGTTGCCAAGTGCAGTGATAAATGTGCAAATAAGTGTACAATCACTATTTTTCCCATAATGCAGCATCCACCCAGTTGCAAGGGGGAGTTGTGCCTGACAAAAATGCAATTGTGCCAAATAAAGTCTGATTGGCTTCATTTCCAGTGTTTCATTCCATTCTTTAGGGGCCACATTTAAGAAAGCTCTAGCCTTTGGATAAAAATTCCCAAACTCTCACGTGGTTTTTTAATCTGAAAAGAATACTTCGAGCAAATAGGGTCTTTGTTTTCCTTGACAAAAAATAAAAATCAAACACTTTGTAGCAGGGCCGCCATCAGAAATCACGGGGCCCCTCACAACAACATTTTCTGGGCCCCCCTCCCATCAGTACAGGACACACAGACATAAAAAGTATTAGAAGCCCCCTACCACAGTGCCCCATAACGCTATGCCGGCCAGGCCCCCCCCTAATGCTATGCTGGCCACGGCCCCCCCATACACAGTGCCCCCATAGACAATACTGTGGCGTCCGGCTGTGCCCTCTTCTTATGGCCGCGGCGCGCCACTGCATCCATTTTTTATATGGTTGCGCCCCGTGCGTACTGACGTCACACGTAAGCACGGTGCGCAAACAATCGAATTACCCGCTGACCACCAATGACCCAAGGGCCGGTAATTCTTTAAAGGGGGCCCGTGCTTAGAAACTGTATCATGGCCGGGCCCCCTTTAATGCAACGATTGTCCGGGCCCTGAACAACTGTCCCCCCGGTGCCCCCCCTGATGGCGGCCCTGCTAGGTAGGTTTTAGGTGCTGAGCTTTTTATTGATTTGTCGGGGGAAAGGAAAACATGATTTGCACAAAGAGTGCTATTGAGACAACTCCCAAATGGTTTTAGCATCCGAAGACTACAGTAGAACATTTCTAAATGTGCACCTACAGTAGATGCAGGTGCTGAGAGAACCCCCGGGCTAGAATCTGGACTGGAGGTGACAGTCGCCACAAGGTTCCTCTGCATCAATGGGTGAATCAGTGCTCGATCTGAAACAGGAAGGAAGCTGCTGTGGGCGCAACTATACGGAAGTACAAGAGCACATTTTGGCACAAATACCTTTAAAGAATGGGGTTCTACACACAATTAACAGTTGCGGTAGAAAATGCGCCCTAAAGAGCTTAGTTACTTAGTGGTTAGAGCTTCTAACTAGTGATGAGCGAATTTTTTAGCCAGGCATGGATTTGCAGTGAATTTACGCATTTTTGCCATTGGTGACTTGTTCTTCCGTGAAAATTTGCTGCGGAAAAATTCGTCGCGCTGAGGGTTTTTTGTCGCACGTTAAATTGGACGCCGTCACGTCTTTAAAAAGGGTGCGGTCGCGTAAAAAAAAAAGGCGTGGCCGCTGCAAAGGTGGTTGTGTCAGAAAAGTGCAGGCGACAAAAAAAAAAATAGATGCAGGTTACAACAAAAAAAAATGCAAAACAATGTTAGGTACAATGTTAGGTACATTGATGTTTTTTGCCGCTTTTTTCTGCTTTCTTTTTTTGAACCCAAAACAAAACAAAAAAGATCAGTATCAAATTTTGCTAAAACTTCCCATGGTGCCAACCCAAGTAAAATAAATTATGGGGTGTTAGATGCAGCTGACTGCATGCCAACAATGCAATAGTGATATCACAATGTCTGATATACACCCCCCCCTTAATGCTGTGTTACCTCCATCAGCCCCCACCAGAGAAAGCAGCAATAGATAAACCAGTGACCAAGTTGGCCAGATGAGTCCACTTAGTGAACATTTACAATTAATTGATTGATTGTAAATATTATAACAACATCTCATAGCATGGGAGTAAAATAATATAATATATATATATATTGCAGGAGTAATGCCAGGACACACAGGGTTTCATACAAATGTATATAAAATGATATTTATTGAGGGAAAAGGAGCAAAATAAACATAGCAAGCCTCAACGTTTCAGTCCCCACTGGGACTTTCATCAGGAGGCAAAAACTGAAGCAATATTTTAGTTTATATGGCTCTTGCACCCAGGTTGTATTATATATATATATATATATATATATATATATATATATATATACACACACATTTACCCCTACCCAATGTGGACACTAATTTTAATAAGCTTTCTCATCTTACCCCCCAAGGAAGCCAAGCTCCCTACAGCACCACTAATTATCACATTATCCGGCGTCGTGGCATCCTTAATTCATTTTGCTTTTATTACGAGCGTTGCTAATAAACTCTCGCCCCCACGGAAAGCTCGGCTCATTAGCTATTCCCCACCTTCGGGGGACACAAGCCTGTTTACATTACAAATAAAAGCTGAAATATTCCTTTTGCCAGATATCAAGCCTCTCTGGGGGAAATGTATAAAAATCCAAGGAGAAACAGGATTAGGTTTCGGGGTTTTTTTTTTTTTTCCCATTTCATAACTATTTACTTTTGCCCAGGGTAATATTTGAATAATTTATGGCTAAAATATTTCTGAAGAGAACAATTCGGTACAAAAATCCGACATCCAGTAATTAAATCATAGTTTTATTATTCAGAAGGAATTTGGCTTTGTTTTTGCTGCATTAAAAAGTCACTTTCTCAGCCCAGAATTGTGTTTAATATGGCACGGCTCGTGGGTATTCGCTGAGGCTTCAGTTTAATATTACCACTTATATCATTTAAGGGCTGTCGGCTTTAATCAAGTTTGGAGTAAGTGGATAGGGGGCTCATTAACTGCCAAGCAAAACCCATAGCCAATATTGCTTTGTGCAAAAATGTACAGTAATTATGACTTTGTGTGGAGGGGAGGTTTTTGGACAAGATACAAAATACAGAAACATTTCTAATAATTAAAGCATTTTATTAAACAGAATATAGCTGTTAGTATTACCCATCATACGCACAGTATTCAGTATGGCCCCTTAGCTTTAAACACCCAGCTAGATAACACTGTGGGGGCAATTACTAATGCTCGATTTTTTGAGGACAAAACTCAATTGTCGAAGGAAAAAAACATGTTTTTTCCACAATTTATTATGCAACAAAACCGCAACAAATCAAACTGAAAAAATACACCAGCTAAAACCTGTCGAGATCATGTAGAAGCCAATGGCAGACTGTACAAGTGGAAGATCTTTCTTTGCTTCATGGTTTTAGAGGTTTTCAAAGTTTTTGGCGTTGGTTTTTAAGTGACAATACGAAAGAGTTGCGTTTTCTCCATTTTTTTTTTCCGTTCATGACTTTTTTAATAAATGACTGACATTCATAGCAATGGGTTTAGTTGCAGTTTAAAAAAACTATAAAACCATGAAAATCTTAATTTGAATAAATACCCCCGTGTTTGCCATTCTATCTCTCGTCTTATGTCTATAGTTCTATCTATACTTGTTTCATTGACCCATCTCTCTCCCTTTCTTTCTCTTTGTATACATTTACAGCATCTAAAATTATACAGACACCAAAATATGTCCCCAATGAAGCCGCCCCAATGCAGAGTCAAAATGTTGACCTAAAGTAAGTTTTTTAACCGCGATAGAACAAATGTAAAATTTTTCGTTTTTTCCGCCATTGACAATAATGCAATCTCACTGTGTGATTAACACATGGAAATTCATCAGTGAGCTTTTCCAGTGTTGTTACCTATATCACATTGATCCTTGTTTTTCATTACCCATGTAGCGTGACTCTAGGTGCTTCCAGTTCAGGACCGTAGGAAGTAATCGTCATGGCTAGCAGCCATTTTCATTATATGAAATCTCCTGTGCATCATACTTCTAGGGTGGGTCTGAATGGAGTCATTATCATTGAATATAGTGGAAAGCAAAGCAACAGTTGCTCACTAGTAATCTATAGCTATTGTGATTAAGTTGCATTAGTTATCCCTGCCTGCTTACACATCTAAGATGAAGAATATAATCTTAAACTGGCCATGCCCTGAAAGATCTGCTTGTTGGCCCAAGGGATAAATGATTGGATCACGTTGGCGGGATAGAGGCCGGCAGGACAAGGACTGAATTAACGAGCCAAAGTGCCTCTTGTCCCATCTGGATTTTTAAACCTGCAAAACAGACATCTGCCTGATTTTTGACGAGATATTGGTCAGGTAGGCCCATATGAGGGGCCAATACACAGGCCGATAAGCTGCTGTCCGTCCATGTATGGCCACATAAGAACAGTGCTTGAAGGAGACATAGGTAGTAGTGCTGTGGCCTCTTGGTGCTAAAGGGCACAACTGATCTTTTCACTCTGGAAAAAGTCCATTGGTTTTTTTTTTTAAGGCAAAACATCTCTGAAAGCTGTAAACTGAGACACAGAAGAAGAACCCTTAGAAATCAACACTAAGGGGCAGATTTATCAAAACGCGAGTTTGAATCCCGAATGGGAAAAATTCGGATTGGATACGATCATTTCTGATGATCACAAATATCACCAATATGCTTACGAAAAAATCGTATTAGTTACGATAATATTGTATTGGCAATCCGAAAGTCACAAAATTTTCGTATCTGAACGATCGTAAAATGCAGGAAAACCTTTCTGACTTTGATCCTTCTGTGCATGATTTTGGAAGCCTCCCATAGGGCTCAATGGCACTCTGCAGCTCCAACCCGGCCCAAGGAAAGTCTCCCATAGGGCTCAATGGCACTCTGCAGCTCCAACCTGGCCCAAGGAAAGTCTCCCATAGGGCTCAATGGCACTCTGCAGCTCCAACCCGGCCCAAGGAAAGTCTCCCATAGGGCTCAATGGCACTCTGCAGCTCCAACCCGGCCCAAGGAAAGTCTCCCATAGGGCTCAATGGCACTCTGCAGCTCCAACCCGGCCCAAGGAAAGTCTCCCATAGGGCTCAATGGCACTCTGCAGCTCCAACCTGGCCCAAGGAAAGTCTCTCATAGGGCTCAATGGCACTCTGCAGCTCCAACCTGGCCCAAGGAAAGTCTCCCATAGGGCTCAATGGCACTCTGCAGCTCCAACCCGGCCCAAGGAAAGCCTCCCATAGGGCTCAATGGCACTCTGCAGCTCCAACCCGGCCCAAGGAAAGTCTCCCATAGGGCTCAATGGCACTCTGCAGCTCCAACCCGGCCCAAGGAAAGTCTCCCATAGGACTCAATGGCACTCTGCAGCTCCAACCCGGCCCAAGGAAAGTCTCCCATAGGGCTCAATGGCACTCTGCAGCTCCAACCTGGCCCAAGGAAAGTCTCTCATAGGGCTCAATGGCACTCTGCAGCTCCAACCCGGCCCAAGGAAAGTCTCCCATAGGGCTCAATGGCACTCTGCAGCTCCAACCTGGCCCAAGGAAAGTCTCCCATAGGGCTCAATGGCACTCTGCAGCTCCAACCCGGCCCAAGGAAAGTCACCATACCGAAACTTGAATGAATCCAAAACTTTCATACTCGTTGTGACAAATATGATTTTGTCTCGTAAATTTTGACGCATAGTACGAAAAAGTCATGCAAATTAGCGATAAAAATGGCAAAAATACGCACAGTACGAAAACTACGATTGTTTTGTATTCAGAAGCAATCGTACATTGATAAATGGGCCCCTGCAAGTAACTTAACATCATATTAATACGGCACCTTGTAAAAATAAACACTCCATTACATTTAACGATAAAACTTAAAACAAGTGAATGAGGCAACTACAACTTATAAAAAAAAAAAAAAGCTAATTACATGCCAAGTTCAGTATTTAATGTATCACCCTTGGTGAGGTTTAATTGGACTATGGGGAAGCAGGAGGTTACTAGAGTTGTAAATTTGCCCTATAAATACAAACAAGAAAGAAAGCTAATATAATAAGGGAATGTGGGATTAATTTTGCAAATTGTCTGATTAGCGAGTTGCTGCCCATCAATAATTGCCTTAGATTTTCCCAGGATCCGTCTTTATTGAAGTCTGGCAACTGCATCTCCCCACTGAGCCTGCCAATCAGATCCTGCAGCTGGGGGGACCCTCTGGGAGACGCCAATTGTCAGGCACATTATTAGACAAAGCAATATATGCTAGGAACTAAAACCACTGAGCCGGAATAACATCAATATATAATTTACTTTACTTATAATAATATTTTAATCTGGGCCCTTTGTTAGTACCAAGAACGGATCCTCAGTCACTCTAGGAAATTACATAAATTAATATTGCAGGACTGTGTTACCTCGTCTGCCATAAACAATATAAATCCAGCACTTGTGTGACTAAGTATATGCCCTTTGTTCAACTCTGGGGCTGACTTTTAATCAGATCAACAAAAGCAGTACAGGTATAGGACCCGTTAACCAGAATGCTGGGGACTAACAGTATTCCAGATAAGGGGTCTTTCCGTAATTTGGATCTCCACATCTTAAGTCTACTAAAAAAATCAATAAAATATTACTTAAACCCAATAGGACAGTTCTGCCCCCAATTAGGATTAATTATATCTTAGTTGGGATCAAGTACAGGTACTGTTTTATTATTACAGAGAAAAGGGAATCATTTAACCATTAAATAAACCCAATAGGGCTGTTCTGCCCCCAATAAGGGGTAATTATATCTTAGTTGGGATCAAGTACAGGTACTGTTTTATTATTACAGAGAAAAGGGAATGATTTAACCATTAAATAAACCCAATAGGGCTGTTCTGCCCCCAATAAGGGGTAATTATATCTTAGTTGGGATCAAGTACAGGTACTGTTTTATTATTACAGAGAAAAGGGAATCATTTAACCATTAAATAAACCCAATAGGATTGTTCTGCCCCCAATAAGGGGTAATTATATCTTAGTTGGGATCAATTATTTGCTTATAATGGAGTCTATGGGAGATGGCCTTTCCGGAGCTTTCTGGATAATGGGTTTCCGGATAAGGGATCCCCATACCTGTACACCTAAAAGAAAAGGGACACAGATTGTGTATACACTGACTTCAATAATTCATTTTTTTCAGATTTCAGCAAATTTTAAAAAAAGCATCAGAATATTTTCTTGCTTATTTAAGGGAGTAAAAAAAAAATCAGACAAGCTTTTGAAATTTGAAGATTTATTTTGGATCATATAAAGATTTTGTAAAGATCAAGGAGCAATTATCATTTTGATAATGTGCAATAATAGCCAAACATTGCTTACTGTGTATTATAAAGAGCAAAATGGATGGAAAAACTTTCCATTTGGAACAAAGAAAAAAAGAGATGAAAACAAAATAACAATGGGATTAATTCTGTTCCTTTTTCATTTTATAAGGCTGCTGGTACATGTTAAATTTGTGATACAATTATACAATGAAAGTCCAGGCTCACCTTTAGCCGTAGGAAGTTATCAAAATATCACCATTAAATGTGCATATGCATTGAAAGACTTGCTCATTTGGTTAGATCACCCAAACTCGATTTTCAGCCAGATATTGGTCAGGTCGGCCCCCATTCAAGGGTCAATAACTCAGACTATTGGCAGCTTTTATCAGCCCGTGTTTGGCCACCTTAAGTTCCCTGACCACCAGCCTTGAGTCTGAATCCAATGAAGCCAATGACGATCTTACATAGCAAATAAAATGGAAAAAGCCACATATTTTCTAATAAGCATCCAGCTGCTATTTATTTTTCCTTTACTGCTAATCTGTTTATAATCAGAAATATCTTCATTTTTCAGTAAATGTTCAGTAAAAACAAACTGCCAAAAGATTACTTGCACAGGGTTCTATTTATCTACAAATTCTTCCACTGCAATCATTCCCGCTGACGTAAAATGAAATAACATCTTCGGATATCAAGGGAAAAGGGGCCAAAAAGAATCTTTTAATGGGGATCTGTAACAGGCTAATTGTGTGTCAATATTAACGCATTAATATTTATGCAGCAATAACATGTAATTTAGTAAAAACACATTCACTTTAGCATCGGTGTTACGTTTATGTAGATTTATCATATATTACGGGGGCCTCCAAGATGCAGAAATGCTAAAAACTATGTAAAACTTTCTGGAGGTACCTGACCGGTTTCAAAGGCAGGCTGTATCAGTCAGCTTGGAATCACTGCAGGCTGCCCTCAACTGAGCAAGGGGCAATAAGCCTAAAGAAGTTGGCAGTTAAGTCAAGTTTAATAGTGAAGGCAGGTAGTGAGAACCTACCCCATACATCCTGCCTGCTCTTGGAACCAACAGGTATCAGGGAGGTACATATATATATATATATATATATATATATACACAGAAAAGAAAGATGCCGCACTCACAGGTCTTAGTGAAAAAAATAAAGAAAACTAACGTTTCGGCTGACTCCCCAGCCTTTTTTAAAAAAAAAAAAGGCTGGGGAGTCAGCCGAAACGTTAGTTTGCCTGAATAAATTTTCTTTATTTTTTCACTAAGACCTGTGAGTGCGGCATCTTTCTTTTCTGTATATACTTCAAATATATACTGCACCCAGGCACCATTGACTCTTACATGACATGAGTGCCGGCTTTTCTTTGCATATTATATCTATATATATATATATATATATATATATATATACACACACACCATAAACACACAGATATGGAACTGTGAAATTATTTTTGTTTTCTTTATAAAACATAATACAGACCAAATAAGAAGAGTGGAGCTTATAGAAAGTACAGCAGGACATTTATTTTCGGAATATTTACATAGGAGTGAAGAAGTAGGCCTATGTTTGCCTTGGCGTAACTAAACCATTTAAAACAAACACATAAACAAACAGAAAAATATATACATATAAAACCACCAGAGGTGCCGCTTGGCTTTCATGCTTCCAGTAGCGCAGCTGAGGAAAGATATAAGGCAGATTCTGCTCCTGAGTTGGGTGGTGTTGAGAAGGAAAGTTCTGTCAACAATAATTCCTTGCGCTTTACTGTTTTCTTAAGGAAACCTATAAATAAGGAATATAAAGGCTTGTTTGACTTCAACTCCTGTTAATGGGGTGTAGTGCAATGCATACTGCTTCTGTTCAGGTCCCCATGTCAGGCAGCCCTATAGAGATTCAACGACACAACAAAATGCATAGATAATAATTCTCTGCTACATTGAACTATAACTAACAATCATCTACCACTGCCTTCCTTACTTACACTTTCTATAAATTATGATGATGATGATGATGAACCAGCATTGGGCTTATTAAATCTACAACATTTCCAACACTGATTTATCTCTTTCATAAAGGGATTGATTTACTAATGCAAGTGCTTAACTGCACTAGAGCAGTTATCTATAGCAGCCTATCAAATCTTTGCATTCATCTAGCACATCTAAGGGACTCTGAGCTGTTATAGAATTATGGTGTAATTAGGGCATTTTTGCTAAATTTAACAAAAAATATTCTTCTACCCTAAGAAAAATGTTTTGCCAGAATGTAGTTTGTATGGGTCTTTATTAAACATACACTGATCAGAGAACTCGTATAAGATCGAGTGATATCCTTGACTGCCTGACGTCAACACTCATAACTTTCACTTCCACTCGCTCTCCGGGTCCTAAGCCGAGGCTCCTTCTTCTCTTTTGGCTAGGAAGCTTTGCCTCGGTTATATATCGAATGGGGATAAGCCCTGCTTTGCCCACACCAATGTCAACAAAAACCCCAAACAAAGTAGCGTTTTCCACTTTTCCAGTTAGGATTGTTCCAACTCTGAGATCTTCAAGGCAGACAATATTTGTCTTAAAATCGGCTTTGTCAAACTCTGGAAAAATAAAAGGAACAAACATTACGAAGAGGTCTGCTGCTAATTAATTTTACAACTAGGAAAGTTGAAATCATCAGCTTTTCCTTTCGACATAAAATTGTGCCCAGCCCTAGTGATCACATTCAGTACAAAGAACAGTTGAGATGCAGCGATGGGTGATGTGGAAGAGCAGAGGAGGGAATGTACATGGGTAACACCTTGAAGGTCGACTGTACTGGAACAAGTGCCTTATGCGCAAAGCAATTTTTATAGTGCACCGTATTAGAGTGATTACACTGAAGCTAGCCACTGTGAGTGCCAATAGGTTGAGGTCTATCTCTTACAGAATTTAGTCCATAAGTTAGAAACCTGCATACAGTTGGGTACCTGTGGAATACCCACAAAGCAGGTGGGTTTAGGGCAAAATGTTCCTGGACTGTGCAGGTGGTCCTCAGGTACCCCAGCCTGGGTAGATAGGTTAAGCGCAATCTCTAATCTCCACATTCCCGATCCAGAAGGAAAATGTAATTTTTCCCCCTTATTTTGTTGACTCACCTGTCCGTCCACGTTGATTTAACCCAGGGATCCCCAACCTTTTATACCCATGAGCAACATTTAAATTGAAAAAGTGTTGGGGAGCAACACAAGCATAAAAAAGGTTCCTGGAGGTGCCAGTAAGAGCAATAATTGGCTACTTAATAGCCCCTATGTGGACTGGCAGCCTACAGAAGGCTGTGTTTAGCATTATACTGGGTTTTTATGCAACCAAAACTTGCCTTCTTACCAGAAATTCAAAAATAAGCACCTGCTTTGGGACCACTTTGAGCAACATCCAAGTGGTTGGGGAGCAACATGCTGCTCACGAGCCACTGGTTAGGGATCACTGATTTAACCTGGTCTCTTTGGTCCCTGCTCAGTAAGAAAGTTAACCCATTGTGTATAGTGCAAGCAGTTAATGGCCAAGGTTATGCCTGACCTTACACGTGCAGGACTCCAAGGAGTGTAAGTAGCCTTGGAATGTTCACACTACTACTACTACTACTATTATATGTGGCAGCTTAGTGGGGTGTAAACCCCAAAATAAAAGGTAACCTAATAAAAGAAATTCATTCATTCTCTCTCGCTCTCTACATGCAATTTAAGATACCCTGGGAAAGTTTTTATTGCCACCCAAGAAAAATAATATTAACACCAGGGCAGATACCACTTATCCTGCCTATATTCTCCCTACAGTGAATTAGAAGTGACAGTAACAATGAACGGAGTATGGGCTCTATAATAAATTATCAGAGTGTGTTCTGCTCTATTTAAATCTACATTAAGTCTAACCATTAAACCTAATCTACACAATATGGGCAAAGAGCTAAATACAGTGGTAGCGAGGCCTGCCAGGGACCATTTTAGGTGAAGTTTAAAAGTTCACACCCAACCAGTAGGAAGAGATCGGAATATGCCAGAAGCAAACCTATACTTTAGGGTTTAGGCTTTTCTTTTAACAGCGCATTTGAGACTCTTTTAGGTCTGTGTTTAAAACAGCCAAAACATTTACTGAAAATAAATGAGGAAAACCATCTAAGCTAAAGCTTTGAGAAAAACAAATTTTAAAGTGGACACAAAGGAAAACCCTAATATGAAACAACTCATTTTTGTGGTTAAGTGACCACATACACAGGAAATGAATTCAAATCTGAAAATAAATTACATGCCGAATAAATTGTGAATCAAGAAATGCGCACTTATTAAATAAAGCCACCAGAGACATGCTAAAGACTGTGGTTTGAGCAGGACATGGCAGGCATGTAAGGCATAAATGTTATTCCCCAACATGGCCAACGCAGAGCCTGATAAACGGGTGATTTATGAGTTATTTTGGGAAATGAATACAGTTTCAAAATGTTCTCTTTTCACTGATCGCTTCAATCAAAGCCTTTGCCAAATTTCTGAGCAAAGCATAATATGATGGAGAGTATGTGGGGTACAGGTAGGGGATTCCAGTTCCGCATGTTGCCTTACAGTAGCATAGCCAAAAGGATTTCATGGGAATGTTCTCTTTAGATATAAATGCCAAACCCAAAGCAATAAAAATATCCAAACTGTTTTATTGGCAAATATACCGTATTTATATATGCAGGATTAGCTTTCATTTACTAGACCAGAGGTCATCTGACTCTTTGGGTCCAGGCCCCTGTTTTCTGTATGAACCGCAATGATAGTTCTCGTTCAGCCCACTGAGCAAGACTATAGGGCTCATGTACAAATGCAAATAACCCATGGCAACCAATCAAATTGCTGCATTTGTTGTTCTACCTGCAGCTGGGCAAATTTGCCCAGTCTTGCTAAATGAGCCCCAAAGTTCCTTACCTCCAATGCAGTGTATTTCCCAGAACTCTAGGCACAGGCTAAATAGCAAGCAATGCAACTGAATGTGAATTACCAGAGCAAGGACACACATTTCGCACAAGTTGTGTAAGCCTTTATCTGGCATTAATGTATCTGTATAAATTCCAGAGCAGAGATACTAGTGGCACTGAAAATGCTGTTTGACGAGCACTTAATGAATCAATTACATAGTTACGTACATATGCTGAAGGAAACCCACACCTCAGGTCTTATCTGGGTCAGAAAGATTAATTGAATGCAAAACCAATGTTTTGGCTGTTTCACTAGCCTTTCCTAAGCAACATATTTAAGTGCAACCTGCAAAGTAATGTCCCCTCGGGGCAGGTGTTTATTCCAGGGTTCCCTTGTATCTTGAGAGTTTTATTTTTATCAAGGGCAATTAAGCGCCATTTTCACACAAGAGGAGTATAGAGGAGAATGTATTCATGAAAGCACTATTAAATGTATGCAATTTTGGACTTGTGTTTGCAAAAAGCCCCCATGACTTCACCAGATCCAAACAGAACACAGTATGAAAGAAACTTGAACATGTCAGGCAGGTATGCCATAGACTTTAGTTGAGATCTTATGCAGCGATCCCTAAGTAAAATCCCAGAGGCCCGTGACTTCCATCTTACTTGGAAGCTTTTCCATTTGAGTTTGATGTAAAATGTATATATATATATATATATATATATATATATATATATATATTTTTTTTTTTTTTTAAATATTGGTGTGTAGGCGCCATCTCAGTGCCTTGTGCCTGAGTCTGAGCTTTCAGAAGGAGCCAGCGCTACACATTAGAACTGCTTTCAGCTAACCTATTGTTTCTCCTACTCCCATGTAACTGGAGGAGTCCCAAGCCGGACTTGGATTTCTTACTATTGAGTGCTATTCTGATACCTACTGGGAGCTGCTATCTTGCTCCCTTCCCATTGTTCTGCTGATCGGTTGCTGGGGGGGATGGGGGGATATCACTCCAACTTGCAGCTCAGCAGTAAAGTGTGACTGAAGTTTATCAGAGCACAGGTCACATGGCTGTGGCACCCTGGGAAATAAAGAATATGGCTAGCCCATGGGAAATTTCAAAATTAAAAATATATATATATTTTTTTTTGATAGAGGGCTCTTTTGCAGTGAAGGCCACACAATTTTTTTCTTTTTTACACTGGACACGTGGTTTATCCATCATACAAGCTGAACTGCGCCCCCTACAGTCAGGCAAGATGGAATGACTATGGGTATAAGACATAGGTAATAGCCCTGTGCCTACCACACATGGAAGAGTGTGAGTTCTGCTGATTCTGTGAGCCCCATGCTGTTAATCTCAAGGCACAAGGGAGCAGGGCGCTACTGGCTGGCAGCACAGGTAGTCACAAGCGCCACATCAATATCCTTTTAACGGGTGGAATTTTGCACCTGCCAACAGTACATGACCCCTCTGGCATTTTTTTCTTTTTACAACCTGACTAACAGTACAAAACTGTTTTTGGGCAGACACTAACATTTTATTGCACTGTGACTGGGACCTCACCGAGAGTTTAGTATTTTCTTTCTCCGCCGCGCCATCAGATGCTGATTTTTTTTTTCTCTTTTTATTATCCAGAGTCTTTAGGTACAACATGAGTCATACAATTCATCCGAGCTGGAATGAATGAAGTAATTGAATTCTAAATAACTGCTCTATGGCATACGGGGGGGGGGGGGGGGGGTTGCTAAAATGACTGTATGACTGCAATATTCCTCTCATTAAGTAATAATAAATGGCCAGTGAAAAACGAATGTAATACAAACTAGGGATAGTTATTCAAACCTGCACACACAACTACTCTCGTTCTGAGCTGTGATTTCCAGTTCCCCTGTAGCAAATATTTTTAAGCCGCATTGGACTCTTAGAAGGCAAATATGTAATACCACCATTCTATTAGGTAGGAATCTACTGAACTACAATGCCCACAATTCTTAGAGATACTGTAGGGTGCAGTAAGTTGCAGTTCATCAGATAGGAATTAATTGTGCCACCTCAAAGTGAAAGAAAGAGAGGACACAAACAGACTGTAGTACAGGTATGGGATCTGTTATCCAGAATGCTCAGGACCTGGGTTCTGGATAAGGAATCTTTCCGTAGTTTGGATCTCTAAGCTTTAAGTTTACTAAAACATAATTTAAACATTAAATAAACCCAATAGGATTGTTTTTCATCCAATAAGGATTAATTATATCTTAGTTGGGATCAAGTACAGGTACTGTTTTATTATTACAGAGAAAAGGGAATCATTTAACCATGAAATAAACCCAATAGGGCTGTTCTGCCCCCAATAAGGGGTAATTATATCTTAGTTGGGATCAAGTACAGGTACTGTTTTATTATTACAGAGAAAATGGAATCATTTAACCATTAAATAAACCCAATAGGGCTGTTCTGCCCCAATAAGGGGTAATTATATCTTAGTTGGGATCAAGTACAGGTACTGTTTTATTATTACAGAGAAAATGGAATCATTTAACCATTAAATAAACCCAATAGGGCTGTTCTGCCCCAATAAGGGGTAATTATATCTTAGTTGGGATCAAGTACAGGTACTGTTTTATTATTACAGAGAAAAGGGAATCATTTAACCATTAAATAAACCCAATAGGGCTGTTCTGCCCCCAATAAGGGGTAATTATATCTTAGTTGGGATCAAGTACAGGTACTGTTTTATTATTACAGAGAAAAGGGAATCATTTAACCATTAAATAAACCCAATAGGGCTGTTCTGCCCCCAATAAGGGGTAATTGTATCTTAGTTGGGATCAAGTACAGGTACTGTTTTATTATTACAGAGAAAAGGGAATCATTTAACCATTAAATAAATCCAATAGGGCTGTTCTGCCCCCAATAAGGGGTAATTATATCTTAGTTTGGATCAAGTACAAGGCACTGTAGATCCCTACATAGAAAAAGGAAATAATTTCTAACAATTAGAATCATTTCTTTAAAATGGAGTCTATGGGCCTTTCCGTAATTCGGAACTTTCTGGATAACTGGTTTCTGGATAAGGGATCCTATACCTGTATATGTTATCATGTTATCCATAATGTGCAACTGGCACTTTCATCTTATATTACTGCCCTTGTGAAAAATCTAAATAATATCCTCTCCTCCCCTATTAGGATAATCAACATAGCCAGGCACTGATTATCGAGCTTAATTAAAATATAATGAGTGTAAATATTTATGCTTACAATAATAACACTGCTTTGTTACCATAAAAGGGGAAATATGCCTCCTTTTTGACATGGGTTTGTCCAGTTCTACCGGGTTGTGTAGGAAAGGTGCATAAACATTATCTAAACCTCTTAATAGAACCATTTTCCAAGCTGTACTGCAACCCCACCCTTACCTTGCACCACTTTGAAGTGATGCATTATGGGACTTGAAGTTCTTCTGCTTTCCATAGTGGGTGATGCACAGATTCTCTGGAAGGCAGAGGGACCTTAAGTCCCAGAATCCATCACTTCACAATGGAAAAAAATTGAGAGTGGGGCTGAATTATACTGTGAGCCTAAGGGGGAGAGGGAACTGGTTCCAGTGAACACAGACTATTATGGTTTCCTTTTAATCCAACTTGGTATGTCTGTGTAAAAAAAAAAAAGGGGGGGGGGGTATATTTTTCCTTTAAAGCTTTCATTCATGCATTAGTTTGTCTTTACTGCTAAATTTTTATGGCGAAAATGGTTTTATTTTGAAGACACTGCCCCTTTAAACTGCTAGTTTAGTGGTACTGTATTCCCTTCACACTGTTGGCTGAAGACGTTTCCTTTCTTCAAATCATCATCTGTAAAAGCAATTTGCCTATAAACTGCTGAAGGTATCCAGGAATGCTGTATCCCACTTTGATCATAAAGTCAAACAGAAAGATTTCTCAGTTATGGGTTACTGGTCAGTTTCAGATCAATGGGATTAGGACGCAGTAATTTACCTGTGCGGATATCAAAGCCTTCGGGCTGGCAGAGGCCGTCGATAATTAGCTGCAACGTGTGTACGGTTGTGTTAAGTTTCTGCCCGACACTTTCAACTGCCTCTCGTTGAATGAACCTGTTAACTTGGTCTTTTATTTTCTGAGTTCCAGTATCATTGGAGTTTCCACCCACCAGGGTAATGAACCTATTAAAAAAAGCACATCCTATGTCAGACATGCAGCTGATAAGACTATAAGAGACATGGGCAAACAGTGTGGGTATATTCATTAAAAACAGTTTTTCTCCAGAAAGCAATATATTCATACAGTAATAAAACCTGATAACTGATTTTTTTCTACTTATCTATACAAAACAAGCACAAAGGGCTTTCTAGCAAATGAGGCTCGTAGGCAGGCTCAGGAAACCGTCTGTTCCCTACATAAGCATCTGCATAAAGGAACCATAACCTATAATACAAACGTATCTACACAGGGAACCCTGGAATTACATTCAAGGTTGTGTTAGCTACAGGGTTGCTCTATGTCAGTAAGTACAGAAAAACAATAAATCATTACTCTTCTGAGTAATTCAACAGTATTCTGGGTGAAGGGGCATGACGACTAATAATTCAATACAGAAGAGTATTCTGGGCAAAGGGCAGGGTTGCTATTAAATCATTACTATTCTTTAGTTATTCCTTTAGGAAACAAGCGTAAAAAGCATTAAGAGCAACCCTATGTGGTTCAGCTCAGATGCTGAAGGAAAATAAAAAGCATTTAAAAGCTGAAGGATAGTGGACCAGACCTAGCAATATTAGAAATGTTAAATCAAGAAGGCAAAAATAGAAAGCTAGCAGTTGATTGCTTCACTTGTAAAGACTAATCCCCAAAAAGTTTTAAAGTATGTCAACTGTAAAAACATTCAAGTTAAGTATGGTCTGTAAGATGGAAACATTTTGGCCTCCAAGTATTCTCCAGGGCACTCATTATTTTCATATCACATTTCTGCTTTTGTGTTTTTCCTTCAACTCTTACATTAAAAATTATATACTTCCTTGGTGCCTATTTTGGATATGGAGGGAATGAATACTTGTGACCAATCATTATTATGAATAAAATGCTTTGTAACAAAGAAAATACTCAAAAAAGGGCCAAGGGTAAATGTGCCTTCAGTGCAATGTACACAGATCCCTCAGCCATTAATTGTTTAATTGGAAGGGATGAACTTGATGGACTCTGGTCTTTTTTCAACTCAATGTAACCAGGGTCTGTTGAAGAACATTGTATTATGCAATGCAAACACTCCTTCCTCCATGTATTTATTAAAGTGGTCTTTGCACCCCACTCCCATATGTGACACCTAAATCTAATGGCACACAAGGAGCTTTGTCCTAATGAGGAAACTTTGGGGGACTTGAAAAACGAAGCACAGTGTTTGTCTTTCCATTGGTGATTTACTTTATTGTGAGTGGGAAAGCATTCTGGGGAAATCTGTCACCCACAGTAGCGCAGATTTAACTGCAAGCGACAAATTTCCCTGAATGCCATCAGCTTTAAGCTTTAGGTTGCGGCTCTACCGCTTATACTACTTGTAGTACAATGAAGGAACTTTGTTTTTAGGGTTTTTTCCACATATAGGGAAAATTATTATGAAGAATGGGCAAGTTTGCAGCTGGGCAGTAAATAACGGCAACCAATCAAATGTTTGGTTTCATTGTTTTACCTGCTGTGGGCAAAAAATGCCTAATCACAGAATGGATGCTATGGGTAACTGCTCAGGTTCAAATTTGCCCACTGTTGATAAATGACTCCCGATGTCTTTTGTCTCACTTTGGCTTCATAAGAGGTGCATATGCATGTGTCTAGCAAACATCGCTCAATGGAGAGGATTTTCTATAGTTGCAAGCATTTAATAGTATGGAGCGTTCAGATGGCTCCACATTTTACACAGAATGGTTAAATTAGTTTGAACTTGCGGTTTAAAATTTCAAAACAGCTGAACTAATTTCAACTTGAAAAATAAACAGTTCTTCATTTAATGTATGATTTCCCAAGAGAATGCTCCTGCCATACTGCTGAAAGATATGATGACACAGGGGATTCTGAAGGATTAGATTAAGGTTACCAGACGATCCCTATATTATGATTACTAGTTATTGCCAGCCCATTTGACAGTCACCAAAGTAACATAGAAGGTTTGAATGTGTCATGTTAAGAAACAATAACTAACAACAGAATTCTTTATGGCAATTACTGGGGCTCAGCCAACGACACTGGACACATTTGCACCAGGGCACTAACATATGACAACCAATGATATTATTGCTTTTATTCTTCTTTGTACAGCTAGCGGAACATATCTAATCAATGATTTGTACCTAAGGGTTACTGCCCAGCTGAAGACTTGCTTAGTGTTAATATGTGGGGCCTTACTGCGCAGAACTACTGTACTTTACATCAGCAATTTTCACAAAATCATATGTCTGTCTATATAAACTAAGTTCACCAATATTGCTGGAATTATAGTAAGGGGTTTTAGTGCATACCTGGACCCAAAACAAATGAACTGGTGGCCAATAAGAAGCTCCTATCTCCCTTATGTAAATAATACATTTAAGGCAAAAAAAAAACACTGCTGGGCAGGGGGCATTAAAAAAATGCAGACTCCACATTTCAACACGATTACTGATGTACTGATGGAAAATAGTATCTCAGCGTCTCCTTCTTTGATAAAAGCAGCCGGGATGTGTAACTAAGCAATTGTATTGAAATGTGGAGTCTTTTTGCCAAAGGTCCACCACTCACCATGTATAATGGTATCTATATGTAGAGCTACTCTTGGTTAAAGGGAAAGGGAGGTTCCCGCTGGCCAATGACAAACCAGGTTAAAAATACAAGTTGTATTTTTTTTTTCTTCTCAAGGGATCCCCCAACTGATTTAAAGAGGTTGTCCACCTTTAAATTAACTTTTGCATGACATAGATATTGATATTCTGGGACAACTTCCAATTGGCTTTCATTTTTTACTTGTGGTTTTTTAGTTATCTTTTTCTGTAACTCTTCAGTTTGGAATCTCAGCAGCTATCTGGTTTATAGAGCCTTCGTTACCTTTGCATCCAAACAGTGGTTTGAATGAGAGACTGGAATATGAATTGGGGATGAACTGAATAGACAGATAAGGAATAAAATGGTAACCTCACGGGGCAATAGTTTTTTGGATGCCAGGGTCAGTGACCCCCATTGGAAAGATGAAGAGGAGAAAGGGCAAATAATGTAAAAAACAAAAAATAACGATCAATTGCAAAGTTGATTGGAATAGGACATTTTATAACATACTAAAGGTTAACTTAAAGGTAAACCACCCTTTTAAAACATAGACAAGCCAAGTTTGGGGCATGATTTGGTGGCTAAAAAACACTGAACACATACCATCAGTGTTCACTTCCAATTAATTTATCTAAGAACTGTAAAACTGTGCCACCCCAGAGAAGAATCCTAAAATGGTATATAAAGGTGTTTTAAAATATTCATATAATGAGAATGTATTGGATCCAGTTTCTACTGAAACAACAATGGCCCAAGGATCCGGCAGAAGAAGTTGAAGAACAAAGAACAATCAATAGATGGAGCTGTGTTATTGGCTTAGGGATAATGCACCGTATCGATCCTGTCTATTTAAAGCCATTGTAAAACGCCAAGTTAGACGATATCGGTTTCAGAATCCTGCCAGGATGCTGAAAGACAAATTCATTTGCAAGTGATCAAACAGCGAAGAAACTCAAGTAGAATCAAAGCAAAAGTTTAAAAAAGCTGATCTTATACATACAGGCAATGACTCATGTATACTTTTTTTCTGGACTGTATTCTGCTTATACGGTTAATATATAGGCTGCTAATTGCTAAGTGAAGGAAACTGAAAGCAGAATTTGTCCGTTCCTTTCTGCCTCTTCCTCAGCTAAGACCCCATATTCCCACCTTGCATGTTACTTCATAGGTCCTTTAAAACAGCTGACTTTTGATACATTGTTTCAAAAGTCTTATTTGAACGGCAAAGGACAGAGAGATACAGGTATGGAACCTGTTATCCAAAATGCTCAGGTCCTGGGGTTTTCCAGATAAGGGTTCTGTAATTTGGATCTCTATACCTTAAGTCTACTAGAAATCATTTAAACTTTAAATAAAGCCTATTGGATTTTTTTCTCCAATAAGTGTTAATTCTTTCTTAGTTGGGATCAAGTACAAGGTACTGTTTTCTTATTACAGGTATGGGACCTGCTATCCAGAATGCTCGGGACCTGGGGTTTTACAGATTCTGCTGTACAGCGCTGCGTACATAAGTAGCACTTTATAAAGATATACATACATACATAAGGGAACTTTCCATAATTTGGATCTCTATAACTTAAGTCTGCTAAATATAGTTTAAATATTGAATAAACCCAATAGGCTTTTTTGCCCCCAATAAGGATTAATTATAATGGAGTCTTTGGGGGGATGGGCTTTCCATAATTCAGAACTTTTTGGATAACAGGTTTCCGGATAAGGGAGCCCATACCTGTACAAAGAAAAGGGAGATTTTTTTTTTTTTTTTAAAGTGAATTATTTGATTCAGTCAATGCTCCTGTAATTTGGAGTTTTCTGGATAACAGATTTACCAATTCCTTTAAAATAATTTAATTAATATATTGGACAGATGCTTAGAACTATACATTATTCCATTAGCAAAATTGTATTTTTGGAGTTTACATGCCTTAAAAAGCTACTAGACAAGCAGCCAGATTGGTGGGGAGAGCAGAGAAATGGGTAGGTCAGCCTATGCCAGTAACATCTAATGGCTGCTTGCCTAGGTTGAATACCGTCCAATGAGATAAGCATTATTTTCTTTTTTCCTGACCTGAACAGAGGCTGAACAAATATGCAATTTTTTTATAAAAAAAACCAAACAAACCAACAATTATAAAAATACAAATGAAGGTGTGCTTGAAGGGTTAATTCCCAACAGTATGTGGAAATTCTGGGCGCTCATGAGCATTATCACGTAACTTGACTCAATAGCAAACAGTATCATGGATTACAGTAAGGGAAGGCGATACTCCATTACATATTGTTCCAGCGACACAAGATTAATGGCAGTGCAACACTATCACTTGTGAGGCAAAACACAAAATCAGTATCTGCCTCTATACAAGGGAATGGATAAAAAGGCCAGCTAGATATCTCTCAGGCAAAGGAACATTTCATTTGAATCCCTTGGATGACTTGTAGAGGAGATAATGTCAAGGTTTAATCAAGTGAAACCAATGAAAATGACAAGGCCACCCACATCTCTTTGGCTGAAGTACTCTGTATTTATTCTGTACTGTGGGACACAGAATTAGTCTCTTGCTCTGATGTGGGTTATTGTATATGAAATCCAAATTAGCAAGGTGGCACGGAATGGCTGGCAGTGAGAAATGATGGTGATGCAGAGAAAAGGATTATGCACGCTGTCCAACAGAAAGGCTTTCATTTACTCTGAAATGTGTTAAACCAACTGTTCCCACAAAGTTCATTACAAGTATTTCTTTGCAGTGCCTGATTATTTATATATATATATATATATATACAGAAAAGAACAGAGCACACCCTACTAGTAATCAAATGCCCCAGGTGCTTGCAAAAAACATGTATATAGCAAGACAATGAGCCGCACACGCAGGGACTTTGTTAGAAAACAAAATTTTTTTTAATGAAAACGATCCAACGTTTCGAGCACCAACTGTGCTCTTCCTCAGGGACAAACCAGTTGGTTTTGTCCCTGAGGAAGAGCACAGTTGGTGCTCGAAACGTTGGATCGTTTTCATTAAAAAAAATTTGTTTTCTAACAAAGTCCCTGCGTGTGCGGCTCATTGTCTTGCTATATATATATATATATATATATATATATATATATATATATATATATATATATATATATATATATATATATATATATATATATATATATATATATATATATATATATATATATATATATATATAGGCTAAAGGAGACCATGAAACACCTGGAAAGCCCACTAGTCTCCAGCTGGACAGCCCTGAGGAAATTACAGGTATAGGACCTATTATTACAAATGCTCAGGATCCTAGACTTTGTAATTTAGATCATCCTACCTTAAACCAATTAAAGATACATTAAATAAACACAATAGGATTGTTTTGACACCAATAAGGATTCATTCAGCCTTGTTGGGATTGAGTACAAGGTACTATTTTATTACTAAATTTTCCACTAATTCCTAGCTTTCTGGATAATGGTTTTGTGCATAAGGGATCCCATATCTGATGTGTATATGAACAATTGCTGCAAGAATGCTATATTATATTCTTTGGGTATGGCTAATGCACCGAATCCAGGATTTGGTTTGGGATTCGGGCAAGATTCGCCCTTTTTTGGCAAGATTTGGATTAAGCCAAATCCATTTTCCTGGCTGAACCAAATCCGAACCTTAAAACCTTGTGACTTTTTGTCACGTAAACTGGAAATTTGGCTTTTCTTGTGCAGAGCGAGC
Organism: Xenopus tropicalis; assembly: GCF_000004195.4. Classification (NCBI taxonomy): domain Eukaryota; kingdom Metazoa; phylum Chordata; class Amphibia; order Anura; family Pipidae; genus Xenopus; species Xenopus tropicalis. The sequence continues at coordinate 19,440,892 of NC_030681.2, forward strand.
AATTACACTCTCTTCACTAACAATGCAGCCCCCCGGTCAAGAATTGCCCCTATTTTTGCACAAAATGTGAGCGGATCCACAGCCTCATGGTTCATTTAATAAACATCGCTCCATGCAAACTGCATAAATTAAGACGCAAATGGCAAGGTTTTAGGCACAAAGTCCAGTCTAATAGCAGGGGCCACGCTAATTCCATGTTCTGCAACTTGCGCCCGTGATTCACCAGCGAGACCACGTATTCGCATATGCTTTGCTAAATCCCATGCATGTTGCAATGTGCCTTTTCCTTAGTGAGAGTTTTTCATAACCCTGAAAGGGCAGGGGGTGCAACTCTATAAAGAATTAATAATACATAGTATTTGAAGCTTGCACAAGTGGTGTGACATGAAGCAAGAAACAGATACCAGTTTTTGTGTAGATTTTATGACTTTTTCAAAATTTTACACACCATAAACTTCATCACATGGACTTAACAGAGCAGATGTCTTTAAAGTCTGGGACAAAGGGAAAACTTTCAAGCTTGTCCATGAAAAAGTAACATTTACAGTACAACAGAATATATGGCAAATATAAACGCTGGGGAATATTTCAGTCATTTCACAGAAACATATTTGTACAGGTATAGAACCTGTTACCCAGAAACCCATTATCCAGAAAGCTCTGAATTAAGGGAAGGCCACCACCCCTAGACCTCACTTTAATCAAATAATTCACGTTTTTGAAAATAATTTCCTTTTCCTCTGTTAAAACAGTACCTTGTACTTGATCCCAACAAAGGTATAATTACCCCTTATTGGGGGCAGAACAGCCCTATTGGGTTTATTTCATGGTTAAATGATTCCCTTTTCTCTGTAATAATAAAACAGTACCTGTACTTGATCCCAACTAAGATATAATTACCCCTTATTGGGGGCAGAACAGCCCTATTGGGTTTATTTAATGGTTAAATGATTCCCTTTTCTCTGTAATAATAAAACAGTACCTGTACTTGATCCCAACTAAGATATAATTACCCCTTATTGGAGGCAAAACAATCCTATTGGGTTTATTTAATGTTTAATGTTTTTTTTTAGTAGACAATGTATGGATATCCAAATTATGAAAAGATCCCTTATCTGGAAAACCCCAGGTCCCAAGCATTCTTTATAACAGGTCCCATACCTGTACCAAGATGTACATGTTTGGGGTAGGGGACACAGTGGTGAAACTAGGAGTAAGGGTGAAGAAGTAGCTGCTACTAGTAGTTCCGTGTGTCTTCACCCTTACTGGGCTGCGCTGAATATTTTTAGGGTGAAGACACGGAGCTACTAGTAGACAATGCTGATTATTTACTGATCATTGTCTCTACGTGTGTTTTAGCAGAGGCAATTCTCAGTATTTATGGAAAGGTATTTTCTGGTGTTTAGTAGCCATGACAAGTAGCTGTTACTAAGTAGCTCCATGTGTCTTCACCCTTAGGGGCAGATTTATCAAAATGTGAGTTTGGAGCTTAATACATAAAACTCACCCACGTTCTATTCATTCATATGGGATTTTTAGAAATGTATTTATCAAATGGTGAGTTCTAACTTTCACCCATTGATAAACATGCTTATAAAAATCCCATAGAAATGAATAAAACGTGGGTGAGTTTTACGTATTGAGCTCCAAACTCACATTTTGATAAATCTGCCACTTAGTGTCTACAAATCTGTTTTAAAAAAATATACATGAAAAGTGCTTATCTACCAGGACCACACTGGATCATTTTGATCTTGCACAGAAGCACAGTATTTGTACTCTTCCCTTTCTAGTGTCCTTTCCGTTCTCTGTTACAAGTATTATCACTGAACAAGTCATATTTTTTAATCTTAAAAATACTCAAGTATTTCCTGCATTAATCCGAAGAGATAAAAGTATATATCAAAGCAGCTCCAGTCTGTGTGTACTGGTGCCACCGGGTTAAATGGGGAGGGACTACAGACACCTCGAGGTGCTGGTATTTCCCCTTGCTAATCACTGGAGTGAGAGTCACACCTCAGTAATTAAAACGCTGGCAACCTGAAGGATTCTAAAAATAGGGTATTTGCAGTGCCAGGGCTCAAGTCTCGCACCTGGCACTTCATAAAAGTGTCACCTGTGGCTGTACGAGTCAAATTTGACTCTTTTAACAGCCGAGGACACTTTACTAAACATAACCATAGAGTTTTCATGTTTTATTGATGAGCCTACTCCTTGTATTTCCTCACTTCCATTCCTGGAACAGACCATACCTTCTTTCCTGGCTTCTCACAGCAGACTTGGGAGCAGCAATAAAATGTTCTCTTAGAAAAGCCATGTTGGAGTTAGCAAACAGAACATTAAAAGGAAGGAATATGTGCGGATTCATTTCAATACAAGAGAGAACCTGTATTTGCACAAATAAAACAACAACCATCTGTTTCAGAGACAATGGGGCAGACCACTCGCATTCACTGTGTACAAACAATATGAATCGGCTGTGTGAGCAGCTGCCACTATATGGATTAAATCATTAATATTAGAGTCCCAATGATTTTATGAGCTAAAGATACAGGAACCTAACCCTTTAAGTGCCACGCACTGTAGAATCTGACACTGTTATCACTGGGCTGATGTTGAAGATTGGAATCTGTGTTCCTTTTTGATCTATGACATGGCAACATACTACATAACCAACATACTAAATAGCCTCACCTCGACTCTACTTACCTCATTGCTATACTGTATGACTCGGGGTGGATACAGGTTTGATCCAAAGGGTTTGGATTTAAAGGCACATTTGCAGAAGTTTTGCCTTTCTTCTTGCCCTGTTTAGAAGAACTGCTGCTGGGATTGGCTTGGTCTGTTCCTCTGGGGTTCCCTGTTGGTTGGTCCCTGATAAATAAAAAAGCAAACAAAAACAAATCATCATTGTTGTGCTATTTCGGGCATATAACTTATTCATTAGCACATACACATTGCTGACATCACTCTACCTCCCCCCACAGTACCTTCTCTATAAGCATGATGTAGCACATACTCTAGCTGTTGCACAGGTTTAATAATGTAAATTATGCTTCATATGTGTTAAGTAATATTATATATTTTTCTTAGTTCCACAAACATGAATGTCTGGAAGATTTAAACTCAGGTTTAGAAAGGTACTGGAAAATGTCAATTTAAATGACTTGCGTCCACCCAACCATAATAGAGCAAACCTCTAGCACTCAAGCCTGTTGATTCAAAAATCTATGTTGTTCTCATCTCAGTGGGAGCTGCCTGCACAAAGTCAGCGACAGAGTAAGACAAAATGGGGCATGGAAATGATATGGTGCTTTCCTGTTGCATTATCAATGTATTGGCTCTCATAGAGACACATAGAAAGCTATCTTTAGGGGTCCGAAAGATAGGAGACAACCCAGGACCTGCACATGTCAAAGCCCCACAGTCTAGCAGTTAGGAAAAAAGAGGGACAATTGGGCAAGAAGTTGTCAATATTATATTTATCAAAGCTGCTAAAGCTATGAACATCCAGTTGATGTTAATGTACAACATTAGAAGTCAAAGGGCCATCATGAAATTATGTCTTGCACAGAGTCCTGCCACCACTAAAATGGCCTTGTACTTATGCCATTGTAACTGGGCCACCAAGCAAGGAACCTACCTGGCACTGCTCGCATCCTAGACTGAAATTTGCAATCAATTTAATCTGATGTACTTTCTGCAGGTCAAACCAATGGATGGACATAAGGGTAAAGGAGTAATCACTTATGTCAATAATTGCCACCAGTTTATAATGGTTTGTACATGTTCATACACATTTTGTAAACTCTACTTAGCAAAGCTCACTCTAACTCCTGTGTTGAAGAGTATTTGTATATTTGTATGTAGCCCTCTACTGGACAGCTGCTGTGGAATATGTTTTGTTAACAATAATAATCACCGTAGACCCTGTTTTATAAATTATAGCAGTTCACATCACTCCAATCCCTAAATCAGCCCTTTCTATTTGCCTTTCTCTTATAATGCAATGCAACTGATTTACTTTTCACAGTTATTCGTATAATGTATTTTGTTATTTTATGTAGAGGATGGACTGTCTCTTACACTACAAGAGTGATAATTTTCAACAAAGTAAACATAATGGTTACCAATTTATACAAAACACAAAGTAAAAGAATACCTGCAAAAGCTCCGTATGTACTCCTGGTTAATTCTAATAAAGCCAGCGCATTGTTGGAAGGATTTAGGACCCAGACCTTTGACAAGCTTGAGCTGCTCTCTGGTAATAAATGGACCATTCTTCTCTCTCCATTCAATGATATTCTTGGCTCTTGCAGAATTCAACCCAGCAATATGCCTAAAAAATAAACAGTTATGTAGGTCCACTTTATGAAAAGAGCAATGTAGCTGACTTTAAAATATTATCTTGGTCTTCAATTCAGACTTTTTCACTTAGGCCACACGAGGTATGTTTGAGATTCTCATTGCTTGTGAAGGTCATTAAAGGGCAAATGCTGATCAGACATAATCCTATCCACAGACAGGGTGCCACAATAGTTAAGATATTCATTAAATAAGGACTTATAGGAAAAGGGCAATATGTAGGGCTTGCCAAACCCAAAGGGATTATTGCTGACCAGTGTTAAAAGAATTACACCATATATGTAGGGAGTTGTGCCACTGTTTGCTCTTGGCCGAGACATAGACACAATAGATTCCCTAGCACAGGTGTCCCCAACCACCGGGCCGGGGACCGGTGCTGGGCCATGGGCTGTGCTGAAGTGAGCCACCTCTGGTCCCAATTACCTGTGATCCCAACTCCATGAAACAGCTATGCAAAGCCCAGGAAGCTTTCTACTGATCGCAAAAAGGACCAAAGTACTTAATGCTCCATATTAAAGTGATACTGACACGAAAAAACAACTTTTTAAAATGTGAATCTACATAAAAAGTTCCCTATAGGTCGTGTTGATCATTTTTTGCTGATAGGGCTGCTTTCGTAAGTAATTGTTACTTGAAATCCCAAAACCTGACTGTTTTGCCAACCTGACTGTCCCTTCTCAGCCTGTCAGTTATAGCTTCTAATGCTAACAGACTCCTGCTGCACAAATATGGCCGCCCCCTCATAGAGGAACATGGGGAATCAGATAGGGAATGTAAAAGATTGGACAAATATATTTATGGCAAAATTATAAATAGCATGCAAAGACAATGTCAATGTCAAAAAAGGTTTCATTTCTGGTGTCAGTATCACTTTAAGTGTCAGAGGGTGTCACCACTCAGGTGGGATTAAGAAGCAGAGGGGCTGGGGCGCATCTAGTTGCTGATTTTGTATTATGATGAGCTGTATTATACCCACCACACCTAGTCCTCGGAAAAATTGACTTGCTTGAAACTGGTCCGTGGTGCAAAAAAGGTTGGAGACCACTGCCCTAGCAGGTACAGATCTATGGAAAATACCTCCAGAGTAACATTACCATGGTGATGGGCAATTAGATTATTATCTGTTCAACTAAGCAGTCTAGCAAGTGGGTGGAACATTCCCTGTCCTGTAACATTTGCACTGCTGAAATCAAAACAGCTTGCGTGATGGGAAAATGTAATACAGGAACTCAATTTTATGACACATATTCTTGCAAGGAAGGAGTCAGGCAACTGCCAGTTTTAGTGAGGATTTCAATCCCTTTGTATGGCAGTTACAGAATACTTTATATTTACCTGAGAAGCGTTTCAGAGCAAATGTTTATATCCACTCCCACAAAGCTCACGCACTCTTCAACCACACTGTCCAGAGTTGCCTTTAATAAAGTCTGGGAGACGTCGTGCTGGAAGGGAAGGTTGAAACATTAGGTAATGCAGGATTGTGCATCATGGCTAATAATGAAATAGGTGACAAGAAACAATATAAAAAAAATACATGCCTACAAGAAATGCGCAATTCTGTGCTTGAATATGGGACAATAAAGGAATAGGTTAGTCTCCTTTGTTTTCCCAGCACAGCTACAGTTTTGCCATGCTTTATGGCTAAGATTCAAGCTATAAGTAACACATAGTATCTTGAGCTCCTATATAAAATCTGCTGTTTATACCACAACAGATTGTAGAGCTATTAATAGGAAAAATTAGCAAAATCATTTAGATAAGAAAGCTTAGCAAGGCAAATGGCAACTCTCCTGCTTTTTTAAAAGATGCAATATCCATAAAACATAACATTTAGTACCAGAAAAGGAGACATTCTGAGATGATAGATTATTAAAAATGTGAGTTTCGCTCCTTTATATGACTCATTTCCAGGAAGTGCCATATGATCTGGGAACACAACTTGTTTTGATGGTTTCTAAATATCACGCTAGCTAGTCTCCATCAGCAACGTAACCTTACATCACCTGTACACAACTGCACCACCGCGACGGTGTCTCAACATCTTCCCGACAAGGATTCGCACATCACTCAGCGAGAGAAGCAAATATCAGCAATGTGAATGGTTAAATGCCAGCGGAGCATGAACAGAGCACTTTCCTGTCTATCCGTGCTCCATAGTCTATAAAGCATTACAGTCAATGTGGTTTTCAATTGGCATGATAAAAGTAACAGCCAAATAATTGGCTACCAGCCCTTTCATTTCCAAAGAGAGTCTATACCTTCAGCAAATACTGGGATTAAATACAGATTCATAGTTTTCTGCTGATTTCTCAGACTGTACTTTGGTATCATATAACACTGTAAATTACCTGCAATTTAACCAGGAAGGGCCCACTTGAATTCAGGGTCAGCAATTGCCCCTAAATTTATATCTTACCAGTATTAGAATCCCAACTAAGATATTATTACCCCTTATTGGGGGCAGAACAAATCTATTGGGTTTATTTAATGGTTAAATGATTCCCTTTTCTCTGTAATAATAAAACAGTACCTGTACTTGATCCCAACTAAGATACAGGTACTGGTACAGGTACTGTTTTATTATTACAGAGAAAAGGGAATCATTTAACCATTAAATAAACCCAATAGGGCTGTTCTGCCCCCAATAAGGGGTAATTATATCTTAGTTGGGATCAAGTACAGGTAATGTTTTATTATTACAGAGAAAAGGGAATCATTTAACCATGAAATAAACCCAATAGGACTGTTCTGCCCCAATAAGGGGTAATTATATCTTAGTTGGGATCAAGTACTGGTACTGTTTTATTATTACAGAGAAAAGGGAATCATTTAACCATTAAATAAACCCAATAGGGCTGTTCTGCCCCCAATAAGGGGTAATTATATCTTAGTTGGGATCAAGTACAGGTACTGTTTTATTATTACAGAGAAAAGGGAATCATTTAACCATGAAATAAACCCAATAGGGCTGTTCTGCCCCCAATAAGGGGTAATTATATCTTAGTTGGGATCAAGTACAGGTACTGTTTTATTATTACAGAGAAAAAGTAAATACATTTTTAAAAATCTGAATTATTTGATTAAAATGGAGTCTATGGGAGACAAGCTTTCTGTTATTTGGAACTCTCTGGATAACGGATCCCATACCTGTAGTTCTATTCCAGATATAAAAGCATGGAAATTTACGCTGACCAAAAAGTTATCCCTTTCGGTACCTCTGACATTCTTTATTGTGCAATAAGATGGGGCCTCACACATACCTACCTTCATAGCAGTAAGATGAAGTCTTTGCTTTTAACTTCCCTTTAATTCCTTGATCAACACTACTAGCTGGAGGCTACAGCCCAGGAAAGTAATGGAACTACTAAGGTTGGGGTAAGAATTTCATTTGAAGCACATGCAAACTCAAATAAAGAACATTTATTCTCCCGTGAGCTATAAAATAACCTCTTCGTTTCAGCTGGCATGTGGCAGTTCAAAGCAGTAATCAGCAATGGCACGGGCCAAGCGACCCATGGAAAGCTTACGGCAGACACAAGAGCTTCGTGCCATTCCCAATGAAGGCCAGCAGCGCTGGTGTAAAATACAGGTTTTGGGTTTCAGAGCTTTATTTCGAAGTCTTATAAAAGTGAGCTTTTGTGGCGGTTGCTGATCCCAAATACGGATTAACTCTTTTGCCCCAAAGAGAGAAACTGAAGGAGGTTACTGCATCAAACTACACTGGAAGAATGTCTGAATTATCTATATATAGCATAATCAGTGAGTGTGTATATCCCCAGTATATATTCTTAATGGAGAAGGATCTAGGGGTTTTTGTTGATGACAAATTGTCTAATGCCAGGCAGTGTCATTCTGTGGCTACTAAAGCAAATAAAGTGCTGGCTTGTATAAAAAAGGGCATTGACTCAAGGGATAAGAACATAATTTTGCCCCTTTATAGGTCCCTGGTAAGGCCTCACCTTGAGTATGGGGGGCAGTTTTGGGCTCCAGTCCTTAAGAAGGATATTAATGAGCTGGAGAGAGTGCAGAGACTGCAACTAAACTGGTAAAGGGGATGGGAGATTTAAACTATGAGGTGAGACTGCCGAGGTTGAGGTTGTTTTCTCTGGAAAAGAGGCGCTTGCGAGGGGACATGATTACTCTGTACAAGTACATTAGAGGGGATTATAGGCAGTTGGGGGATGTTCTTTTTTCCCATAAAAACAATCAACGCACCAGAGGTCACCCCTTTAGATTAGAGGAAAGGAGCTTCCATTTGAAGCAGCGTAGGTGGTTCCTCACGGTGAGGGCAGTGAGGTTGGGGAATGCCCTTCCTAGTGATGCGGTAATGGCAGATTCTGTTAATGCCTATAAGAGGGGCCTAGATGAGTTCTTGAACAATCAGAATATCCAAGGCTATTGTGATACTAATATCTACAGTTAGTACTAGTGGTTGTATTTATAGTTTATGTATGTATGTGAGTGTATAGATTGGTAGGTGTGGGTTAGGTCTGCTGGGTTTACTTGGATGGGTTGAACTTGATCGACACTGGTCTTTTTTCAACCCTATGTAACTATATAAAAAAGGTTCTAGATCAGGGCTGAAAACATTTATGTATAATTGCTCTAGAATAGTCTGCTTATTTAACAAAGGATAGAGTACAATGTTTTATGTAGAACAATGCAGACAATCTCAGATAAGAAAATACTGTGCTGGCATTATGTGGTTGTTCAATCCCCTTTAATATCAAAGCCCAACATAGCCGAAGAAGCCTAATACAGATTTACAGAATTGTAACAAACACAAATATTTGACAATTTACACTGGGGGGTGGGGAGTCATTAAATCAATGATGTTTCAGGTTTCACAGCACTTGTGGTTTGTTGACATTATTGATGAGCAAATCTGTTCTGTCTCACTTTGCTGAAAAATTCGGTAAACGCAATCAACGGTCGTTTTTTCGTACTAAATGCATTAAATTCAATGGGAGTTTTTCCCAAGTTTTTTTATCCCAAATACATTAAAGCCAATGGTCATTTAGACACAAACGTGCAAGGCTGTGAGATGAAGGTTTAAATAAAGATTCTTTTTTATTTTTAAATATTTTGTGATGGCCTGAAGACTGCGAGTCTTCAGAGTGCCCAATACCCGTTTTCTTCATTTGTGTAATGGGCGTTTTATCTCAAGGTTTTTTCCTTACTCCGCATTCACTGAAGTGAATGGGCATTTCTTCGCTGAAAATTTTGAAAAAACAATTTTGTTGCAAATCCATAACATTCGCTCATCACTAGTTCACATCAAGCCATTGTGGACACTGCATTCCTATACAGTTTTTTCATTTAATGCTGTGTTTGGTGATTTAAGAAGGGGCATGAAGCATTACTTATGTATGATCCCTGAAGTTATCACTGTTTCTGTATGTAGTTACACATATACACCCAGGCACTATTATCTTTGTGGTTTTGTATATATAGATTTATATGACATCTTTTAGCAACACAGGGACAATATTTTCACACCTTCTGTACAAATTTAGATTCAGAATTAGTGCCCAGTTCGGAGCTTGTTAGGCAGAAGCAGATGACTTCTCTTACAGGAAGGATATTTTTTCAGTGAGAGACAATGTTATAGCCCGGTCATGTTCTGTGTAATTAGTATTGTGGATCATTAAACTCCACAGACGGAACAAAATAGACGTACAAAATAGTTCATCCATAACAATTCTGGCTACATGCAAAATGTTAATGTGGGTGAATATGTTTATCGGTATCAACACAAACGCATCTATCCTGCAATGAACAAACCTGCTGTAGAAAAATCCTATTGCAGATACATTTGCCAAAGTCAAAAGTGTAATATCCAGTGGGCACCCACGTTCACCATTGACCAAGAAACGAGCCATTGGGGTCATATAGGGCATAACAGTGATCGATGGAAATATTTCTAATCAATATATGGTTAATCAGAAGCTGACCCTAAATCAGTTGCTAGTGTTGGTAAGCCTACCAACCAGGTAATAGTTTAACAGTTAACTAGAGAGCACCTTTAGCATATTTAAAAAAGTAATTGCCGATTGTCTTAGAATTCTACTGTCCAAATGACATAAAACTTTAGTTTAAACGAAACCTCCTTAAAAATTACAAATATTTAAGAGAAATATAAGGCACTATGTTCCATCACTAGTGCCTTTTATAGATTTTAATTCAGCAGTGCAGAGCAATAATGGTATGGGATTCATTATCCAGAAACCCATTAAAGAGAAATTATGAAGTACATAATAAGTCATAACAGTACCTGTACTTGATCCCAACTAAGATATAATTACCCCTTATTGGGGGCAGAACAGCCCTATTGGGTTTATTTAATGGTTAAATGATTCCCCTTTCTCTGTAATAATAAAACAGTACCTGTACTTGATCCCAACTAAGATATAATTACCCCTTATTGGGGCAGAACAGCCCTATTGGGTTTATTTAATGGTTAAATGATTCCCTTTTATCTGTAATAATAAAACAGTACCTGTACTTGATCCCAACTAAGATATAATTACCCCTTATTGGGGCAGAACAGCCCTATTGGGTTTATTTAATGGTTAAATGATTCCCTTTTCTCTGTAATAATAAAACAGTACCTGTACTTGATCCCAACTAAGATATAATTACCCCTTATTGGGGGCAGAACAGCCCTATTGGGTTTATTTAATGTTTAAATTATTTTTCAGTAGACATGGAGATCCAAATTATGGAAAGATATCTTATTATGAAAACCCTAGGTCCTAAACATCTATGTATGTATCTCATTTCCTTATTACCAGGGTTGTGTAATAGAAAGTACAAAGCTCCCCGCTCACAGTCTATGCCGAGGAATAATATCTCGGATACAACATATATAGAGATATATATATATATATATATATATATATATATATATATATATATATATACAGTGGTGTGAAAAACTATTTGCCCCCTTCCTGATTTCTTATTCTTTTGCATGTTTGTCACACTTAAATGTTTCTGATCATCAAAAACCATTAACTATTAGTCAAAGATAACATAATTGAACACAAAATGCAGTTTTTAAATGAAGGTTTACGTTATTAAGGGAGAAAAAAAACTCCAAATCTACATGGCCCTGTGTGAAAAAGTGATTGCCCCCCTTGTTAAAAAATAACTTAACTGTGGTTTATCAATTCAATGTTCAATTTCTGTAGTCACCCCCAGGCCTGATTACTGCCACACCTGTTTCAATCAAGAAATCACTTAAATAGGAGCTACCTGACACAGAGAAGTAGCCCAAAAGCACCTCAAAAGCTAGACATCATGCCAAGATCCAAAGAAATTCAGGAACAAATGAGAACAAAAGTAATTGAGATCTATCAGTCTGGTAAAGGTTATAAAGCCATTTCTAAAGCTTTGGGACTCCAGCGAACCACAGTGAGAGCCATTATCCACAAATGGCAAAAACATGGAACAGTGGTGAACCTTCCCAGGAGTGGCCGGCCGACCAAAATTACCCCAAGAGCGCAGAGACAACTCATCCGAGAGGCCACAAAAGACCCCAGGACAACATCTAAAGAACTGCAGGCCTCACTTGCCTCAATTAAGGTCAGTGTTCACGACTCCACCATAAGAAAGAGACTGGGCATAAACGGCCTGCATGGCAGATTTCCAAGGCGCAAACCACTTTTAAGCAAAAAGAACATTATGGCTCGTCTCAATTTTGCTAAAAAACATCTCAATGATTGCCAAGACTTTTGGGAAAATACCTTGTGGACCGACGAGACAAAAGTTGAACTTTTTGGAAGGTGCGTGTCCCGTTACATTTGGCGTAAAAGTAACACAGCATTTCAGAAAAAGAACATCATACCAACAGTAAAATATGGTGGTGGTAGTGTGATGGTCTGGGGTTGTTTTGCTGCTTCAGGACCTGGAAGGCTTGCTGTGATAGATGGAACCATGAATTCTACTGTCTACCAAAAAATCCTGAAGGAGAATGTCCGGCCATCTGTCAACTCAAGCTGAAGCGATCTTGGGTGCTGCAGCAGGACAATGACCCAAAACACACCAGCAAATCCACCTCTGAATGGCTGAAGAAAAACAAAATGAAGACTTTGGAGTGGCCTAGTCAAAGTCCTGACCTGAATCCTATTGAGATGTTGTGGCATCACCTTAAAAAGGCGGTTCCTGCTAGAAAACCCTCAAATAAAGCTGAATTACAACAATTCTGCAAAGATGAGTGGGCCAAAATTCCTCCAGATCGCTGTAAAAGACTCGTTGCAAGTTATCGCAAACGCTTGATTGCAGTTATTGCTGCTAAGGGTGGCCCAACCAGTTATTAGGTTCAGGGGGCAATTACTTTTTCACACAGGGCCATGTAGGTTTGGATTTTTTTTCTCCCTAAATTATAAAAACCCTCATTTAAAAACTGCATTTTGTGTTTACTTGTGTTATCTTTGACTAATAGTTACATGTGTTTGATGATCAGAAACATTTTGTGTGACAAACATGCAAAAGAATAAGAAATCAGGAAGGGGGCAAATAGTTTTTCACACCACTGTATATATATATCGAACCAAGGGTGGCACACCGCTTCAATCCTCATCCCAGGTGCACGGTAAAAGAATTTAAATATTGAAGAAAAGACCAGCAACACCGGATCTATTGCATATATATATATATATATATATATATATATATATATATATATATATATATATATATATATATATAGATAGATATAGATATAGATAGATAGATATATATATATATATTATATATATAGTTGGGGCCTCCTTCGGCACACAGAAGCCAAACATTAATGGAAACTCTAATGCACACATTCATTTATGAAACTTTATACTCCTGCAGCATCACAACCATGTTTAATATACATAAGACACTCTTTAAAGAACCATAACAATAGAGTTTTTATGGGCAAGAGAACGTGGAAGGAAAGCCATATCTGTGGCCCACCTCCTCCCCCATCCCCGCTTAAAGAACGTTGGCTGTCACATCTGGAAAACCAGTAACTAAAAGTGAGGAAACCTTTTCAACTAAAACCTAGTAAAATACTTCAAAGGCTTATTATACCAGGTACAGACTACTCTTCCACGGCAAAGAGTGATCTCTTGTATTTTATAAATCAGAAAAACAGTGAGCATAACATTTTAAACGGATGTTATTTCACAAGCCTGTAGTAACAGCTGTCCTTTATTAAAGGTGGTGTGTGTGCCTAAAAAAAGGACTGACTCGGGTAAAAAGTGAAAACAGAGATATCAGCAACCCAAAGTTCTTTTTTAAAAAAAAAAAAAAAAAAAGAAAAAAATCATTATTAATGAACCTAATATTTAGCTTGGGGAAGGACAGGCACCAATTTAGATCAGGAGAGAAAAGAACACATGGAATATCTTCTTGTTTTAACAAAAACAAACTATTGCTAAGTAGGGTTTATCCTCCATTTATTTTCCTTTGTGCAGAACATTGCTTGGATGTATTACGCTTGAGTGGGAGCTGCTATATTGCTTGTTTTTGCTTCAGTAACACAAGGGATGCGCTTGTACAGATTTTGCAGATATCTGTCTAAGCAGTGGCATCTATGTAATAACTTCAATTTATTAAGATAAATATGCAGTGAAGGAATAAGCTATAACCTTATTTATAGGCTATAATTCCTTTGCAATATCAGCATGGATTAAATAAAAGTTTGATTAACTATAAGGAACTTTTATAAACACACACGCAAGAGGGGTGCTCTAAAATGGACACAATGGAGAGTGCATATTGACACCAATTATTAAGGTACAGGTATGGGCTCATAACCTGTTAACCACAAAGCTCTGAATTAGAGGAAGGCTGTCTGCCATAGGCTTCGTTTTAATCAAATAACTCAAATTTTAAAAAATGATATCCTTTACTTTGTACTTGATCCCAACTAAGATAGAATTACCCCTTATTGGGGGCAGAACAGCCCTATTGGGTTTATTTCATGGTTAAATGATTCCCTTTTCTCTGTAATAATAAAACAGTACCTGTACTTGATCCCAACAAAGATATAATTACCCCTTATTGGGGGCAGAATAGTCCTATTGGGTTTATTTAATGGTTAAATGATTCCCTTTTCTCTGTAATAATAAAACAGTACCTGTACTTGATCCCAACAAAGATATAATTAATCTTTATTGGAGGCAAAACAATCCTATTTGGTGTATTTAATGTTTAATGATTTTTAGCAGACATAAGGTGTAATAATCCAAAATAAGAAAAGACCCCTTACCTAGAAAACCCCAGGTCCCAAGAATGCCTAGAGTATAGCTGATAGAAAGATCCAATCTGGCTTTGTTTTCCCCCAAAAAAGCCCCAGGTCCCAAGCATTATGTCCAATACCTGTAATTGTGTCCCAACATAGGCCTGCATTTCTACATGGTTGCCAATGGATCCATCCCACCTTTTCTGAGGAATGGTGCGCAACTGCCCTTATAGACCCTGGGGAAGACAGAAGCTACCACCATCCTAGACCTGGAGGCAGTTCCTGGGTTCCCTCAATAGGCACAGTTGTGTACCAATCATCAGAAGAGTTGCACTCAGTGAGATAGAAATGGAAGCGACGTATAAGCCGATCCGAATATAAGCCGAGGTACCTAATTTTACCTAAGAAAACTGGAAAAACTTATTGACTCGAGTATAAGCCTAGGGTAGGAAATGCAGCAGCTACTGCTAAGTTTTAATAATCAAAATAAATACCTATAAAATTACATTAATTGAGGCATCAGTGGGGTATATGTTTTTCAATATTTATTTCCAAGAAAAACCATAAACTAGCTCTGTAAGTGGAGAAGAGGGTCAACAAAAACAATATGAGTACTACCCCACGCTCATTGCGCGTTGGCAAACTGGCAGCAGACTCAGTCCCGGAGGAGATGTAAGGGGAAATAAGTATTGCTAGTGGGAGCCTAGGCCAGGGCACTGGTGGGTCTGGTTGCAGGAAGCCTAATTTGCACACAAAGGACAGAGGGTGCTAGTCTAGAGGGACCCATGGCACCCGACTCGAGTATAA
Source organism: Xenopus tropicalis (assembly GCF_000004195.4). Classification (NCBI taxonomy): domain Eukaryota; kingdom Metazoa; phylum Chordata; class Amphibia; order Anura; family Pipidae; genus Xenopus; species Xenopus tropicalis. Next base: position 19,456,292 of record NC_030681.2, read on the forward strand.
GCCGAGGGTGACTTTTTCAGCACATTTTGGGTGCTGAAAAACTAGGCTTATACTCGAGTATATACAGTATAGTGAAATGCAGTTCGGATCGGACACAATTTCAGCAGATGCAGCTAAGAGCGCAGCCACATTTACATTGGAATTATGGTGAGAAAAAGTGGCACTGTAGGTAAAAAAAAAAAAAATAACGATTTGCATCTGAAATTGCATGTTGCACACTGTATTTGAATTTGTAAATGGCCCCTTGTAAGTTTTAAACACGAATTCTAAAGAACTAAAATAACGTCCCTCCCATAAATATGGCTTTAAATGCCTTACCATTAGAAATAAAGGTTTTTCATTTATGATATTTCATTTTTATTAACATTCTGCAATTCCTAATAAAAAAAAAAAACAAACGGCAGAACTGAAACCTTTTAAAAGTAATGAGCAAAGTTTATTTGCGGTTTTTAGATCAGATTCCGGGATGATTTACAATTTTTACAATAAATCCTAACTGATATGATTTAGACAATTATAATTAAATCGCCAAGAATTTGAATGGGTATTACTGCACAGAGCTGAGCAAACACACTCTGTAGGAAATGAATGCGTTCCGCTGATCAAGGACACTAAACGTATTCTGACAAACAAAATTTGTGTTAATTATGTTCATCGTGTTTTGTTGAACACAAAAACAGACTGAACCGCTCAAAATATTTCTGGATTCCAGAGTTTGATCTTTTATAATTCAACCCTTTAGCATCCAAACATCCCATTCCTGGCCAAGGAGAATTCACATACATTTATAGGTTGTTTTTTTTATGGAATTTTATCCATTACAATGACTATAATGTCAAACAAATCAAATTTAATGTGAACCTATTAAACCGAAGTTAAGGTTTATGAAAAAAAAAAAAAAAATTATATATATCAGGTATAACCCATTGTGCCTAACTTACAGTTGATTGAAAGATCCAATCTGGCTTTATTTTCCCCAAAAATAGACAATTAAATACACCCAACACACAATCAGAAAGCAAGAACAGTTCTACAATTTATTAAATGTAGAGATTATCTATCACAATATATTAAAGGATACTTTTCACTCTATAAGAGAAAAGGTACAGGTATGGGATCCGTTATCCAGAAAGCTCAGAATTACGGAAAGCCTGTCTCCCATAGACTCCATTTTAATCAAATAATTCCGATTTTTAATTTTAAAATTGATTTCCTTTTTCTCTCTAATAATAAAACAGTACCTGTATTTGATCCCAACTAAGATATAATTACCCCTTATTGGGGGCAGAATAGCCCTATTGGGTTTATTTAATGGTTAAATGATTCCCTTTTCTCTGTAATAATAAAACAGTACCTGTACTTGATCCCAACTAAGATATAATTACCCCTTATTGGGGGCAGAATAGCCCTATTGGGTTTATTTAATGGTTAAATTATTCCCTTTTCTCTGTAATAATAAAACAGTACCTGTACTTGATCCCAACTAAGATATAATTACCCCTTTATTGGGGGCAGAATAGCCCTATTGGGTTTATTTAATGGTTAAATGATTCCCTTTTCTCTGTAATAATAAAACAGTACCTGTACTTGATCCCAACTAAGATATAATTACCCCTTATTGGGGGCAGAATAGCCCTATTGGGTTTATTTCATGGTTAAATGATTGCCTTTTCTCTGTAATAATAAAACAGTACCTGTACTTGATCCCAACTAAGATATAATTACCCCTTATTGGGGGCAGAATAGCCCCATTGGGTTTATTTCATTTTTAAATGATTCCCTTTTCTCTGTAATAATAAAACAGTACCTGTACTAGATCCCAACTAAGATATAATTGATCCTTATTGGGGGCAAAACAATCCTATTGGGTTTAATTAATGTTTTATTTTTATTTTTTTTAGTAGACTTAAGGTATAAAGAAATTACAGAAAGACCCCTTATCTGGAATACCCTTGGTCCCGAGCATTCTGGATAAAGGGTGCTATATCTCTCCCTTTTTTTGTAACTTGCTTATTTATTCCATATTTAATAGGAAATGTATCTAATGGCTGCTTATACAAGTTAAATGGGTATTTTGTATCTAGTTTTAAGATGAAATTGTTTGTGAATTTCTATGTTTTATGCAGTTTAAAGTAGGTCATGACTTATACAGGCACTTTGGTCCTGCTGCTAAGAATCCCAAATTCATTATTTACATAAGTAAATGTGTGTAGAGACCTGATGTTCTCAAGATTCAGACAGCAAGGAATACAAACAAACTGTGAAATAACATTAATATGCAGCTAAAATGTTCTGCTTTGTTAAACACTTAACAAAATCATTTCCTGCCTCCATCATTCTTACATGAGCAAAAAGAATTTCTAAATTTAGATCAGAAACTACAAAAATATTCTAAAAAATGATAATGATGCCTTGGGTGCTTTGTACAATAAATATGATATATTTAATATTAAATGTCAATAAAAAAAAACCAAATAAACCGTGACATATCCGCTTGTAACAGATTTTGCTGGAAAGTCAATTTGATAATGACAAGCATGACAGAAATACATAGAAAGAGGGCACAGCAAGGGACAAAAAACCCCCCAAATTTGACTTTACGATTACTGCAGAGAATGCTGGTTATGTTGGATGCCTGAAAGATCTGCTTCAAAAACACATCAGAAGTTTAAGTGTAAAAAAAAAAAAAATGTTTTCTCTCTGCGGACTTTGCCGCATTATTAAATTCAGATGCAAGGTCCTGTTTACATTGGACAGCCCCCAACAGTAGAACAAAGTCAGCCTGTCTTGGTGCCATAAGTGAATTCTACAAGTTAACAGCTATTCAGGAAAAGCTGCCATTTCAAAATGTCAATCAAATCCGGCCATAAGTGGGAACTCCTGCAGAAATAACCAGCTGCAGGTTTCAAAAACAGGATTTTTTTTTTTTATTGAAAGTGGAAACACAAAAAAATGTTTGAAGGGGATCTTTTTTCATTCCTGTAATATTAGAAGGCCATTTTTTAAAAACATCAATGAGAAAATAAAAGACAATATTACAAATAGGTACTTGAAAGCTCCTCTTAGCTGACCGCCGACTGAAAAATGCTAAAACTTCAGATACAGCACAACCGGCACTGTCGCCATCAATAATTTTTATCTTTGGTTATTTTGATAAAAATTCAGTAGAGAAAAACCTTGAGGTTGAAATGTAATTTGCGAGGCTCATTATATTATCCTGCTTGATTTGTAAATAGTGAAAGCATCTGGGGAGTGAAGCACCTACAGTTGCACCGAGCACCTCCACAAATCAAGTCTTTGAAGAATGTTATACCTCGCTCTGTATAAAGATCCATACGCACATGATCTTGCATACAAATAGAATGCAAAAATTTCAGCTATTCCATCAACCTTCAGCTATTTCCATATTGTTCCATATTGGTGGACTATTCTTTTCTGGTTTTAACAAGCTTCAATGAGGAGTTTAAGAGCACTTTATACAAGTGGAGTGCAAAACACAGCAAGTTTAGCATCATGGCATCCTTGGTAATATAAACGTACTAGCTGCAAGATAAAATTTAATATAAACTGCTCTCTGGCATTACAGGTTCCTTTGCGTTTATCTACTGCATATCCCAATGATGTAGAGCAGGGATGCCCAACCTTTTATACCTGTGAGGCACATTTAAATGGAAAAATTGTTGGGCAGCAAAACAAACATGCAAAAAGGTTCCTGGGGGTGCCAATAAGAACAATAATTGGCTACTTAAATTGGACTGGCAGCCTACAGGAGGCTCTGTTTAGCATTATACTTGGTTTTTATGCCTCCAAAACTTGCCTCCAAGCCAGAAATTAAAAAATGAGCACCTACTTTGAGGCCACTGGGAGCAACATCCAAGGGGTTGGTAAGCAACAGTCACTGGTTGGGGAACACTGATGTAGGCCATACCACCGCCACTTCTTAAGTAATGCCATTTTAGGTTAATTTTACATGAAGATTGGTAGTCGCTATTTGTACCTTGATACAGATAAGTTTCTATTTCAGTGTAGCAAGTCTCATTAAAAAGCAGTGGGGGTTTTTTTCTAATCGACATTTGATATACTGTATATTGCAAAGTATTTAGTGTTTGTCTAAGTGTTTAGTGTTTATCTGCTTTCTTTCATACCCCCATAATATCTCAACTAAACAACAGATACGTTCTGCAGATAAGATACTAGCTAGTTTATGTACAATATCATCGGAAAGAATTATCTACCAAACATGAAAGACTTCTTGATTTTAGTTGATAACAGAGTTTCAATAAACTGTTTTGTAAAATGTTTTTAGGTAAAGAGGAGTTAAATTTACCAAAATTAAACAAAAATACAGGCTTTCGACTGTAAAAAAACAAAACATAAAATTTAAATTTTTATGTGTAGTAGTAATATTAGACAAAATATAGCTTGAGGGTTATTACACCTAATATTAGCCAGGTTTATGTATTTAAGATTTTTCTTAAATTGATAAATTTAAAAATTTGAGCCCAGGAAGTTTAAATTAAGAAAAATTCACCATGATAGGAAATAGTCAAGTGCTACATCTGTATTTGAGTACTCAATGCAATTGAGAGCTCTATCTATAGCCTTGAGCCACCATTTTGTGCTGGGCTGTGTGCTTTCTCAGAGATCAGCTGACAGGAAATAATGCAGGAAGTAGTGTGGGAGTAAAAGATGGAACTTTGTTTATTAATTGGCTGATCATACGAACCCAGGGGGTGTCTCTTAGTACTAAAAATGGCAGTTTACTATTTAGGATTACCCAATGGCACATACTATTAAAAAAGTATATTTTTATGAAAATGGCTTATTTAGAAGAAGCAGGGTTTTCCATAAGAGCTGTTTAATGCAAATTATTTTTTTAATGACCCACATTGTTTGGGGGTATATTTTTCCTTGACAAATATTTCAGACCGTATATGAAAGTTGTGCCTTTTCTCTATTTTAAAGTTTATTCTAGCAGGCATTTAAGAAGAAAAGAGGCAAAAGTATGATGATTCCCAAAAACCAATAGCAACACTAGGTTCCTTGAGGTAGTGCTTGCAAACTGCAATGCTTATAATGTGCAATACTCATGTTGCATATGATGCTGCACTGTCTGGAAGGCAAATGTTATCTATACTAGGCAGCTTTTAATGGCAATACACACCAGTTTATGTCATCATATAATTTTTGGAAGACTGGGGTATGCAGCGAGTAATCGTCCACACTGTGCATATAGCTTGAAAAAAAAAAAAAAAATGTAGAAAAGTACGGAGGCGTAAGGAGAGTTCATATTACAAATAATTAGCACAATTTTCTAAATTGCATTTTATGTGCCCACTAAAACATTCTTCGGCGGCGGTATAATCATGAAAGCTGGAATCGAATAACAATAAATAATTCTGTATTGCCTTCCCATTAGCGCTTTCTACTGTGTGTAAGTATTGGTTCAGGGTGGAAAATTCTGGCAAAAGAAAAACCTTATGTCTTAACAGCGATGACTGAAATTATAAAATGACTTAATGCCACACATTAAAACATTGTTGTTTAACTATAAAATCAGAAAGTCAATACCTTTTGTTTGGAGCAGAAGCTTGGGACGGAATGATCAAGGTTCCACATGGTCTCGCTCTATGATGTGGGTAATTTAAAGGACAGCCAAGTGCATTTTATGACGGCTAACAGGTCTGGATAGCAAGATTACTCCAATTATCACTTACTTAAACAGTTAACCTATATTAAAGTATTAACTAAGACAACTTGGCATTGGTGTGGATTGCTCTGAAAACACCACCAGATGGGATTCTGGCGTCTGGTTTATTTATTGACTAATAAAAACAAAAAAAATACTAAATAATCATCATCAATGGATAAAAACACTCACACAAAAAAGCAAAACACTTGAAACTATGGCACTTCTTGCAAACTAACCTCATAGCCTGAAACTGTAATAAATTGTTTTATTTATACTGATGTAGTTAAAATAAAGTTTCGTTTAAAACCTCTAAACATTTCTTATACTAAAATGTGTTTATCAATGTCGCCATCTCTGCCTTCAACATATGTGGCTTCGGTTTTACAGACTTTCTTAACAGTTTCCATTATGTTAAAATAAAGCATGTCTCTTACCGATTCAATTAATTTGGTATATTACTTCCTTATATATATTCTTGTAAATCCGGTTTAATAAAAATACATTTGGCAAAAATGACATTCCTTTTGGGCTATTAAGGTGTCGGAGGAAATCTTATTTAGACTTATGCCATTTTGATACAATACGGGAAAAAAAACCCACTTTTTTTATATTTAAATTTCCAAATACTAATTCAAAATTAATTTACACTTAAAAAATAATAATAATAATATGTATCAATGTCTTAATAATGAGTAACAAAAAATTATATTTTGGGAATAACTGAAAGAATTTGGGAAAATTAAAAGACAGAAAAAAGTATTACTGACCACACCAACTCACTCATGGTCTGTGTTTCTCAACAAAGAACTGTGAGGTGAAAACACCAATTCCTGTGATGATAATAATAAAGTATAGAATAAAGCAAAGCTATAAAAAACAAGATTGACAGTTTTTCCCAAAATGGAGTAAAGGTGGCCATACACGTTACAATTACAGTCTTCCGATGATGCAGGACAAATTGCTAGTGCCTTCTGCTAACGTTCAAATCTGAATTGTCAGATATGGATGTAGAAACAGTAGAAATTCAACACCTATCCGACGCTTCATCCCTAAACAGCGTCCAATCAATAAGACGACCGATATTCAAGACATTTGCGATATCGGTCGACACGTCAATCCACCTCTTAGTTTAACAAATATAAAGATACAACAAGGTTGTAGTAAACAAAGGAGTGGTTCCAGCAGGTTTCCTCCCCGAGAATATTTTATGCACCTGTGCAGAAGTCACAGCTAGAAAGAGAGTTTAGGCAGTAGAGGTGCCGGTCTAGGGCCCAACCATTAAGGCAAGGTAGGGGACACATCTTTACACTTAGGGGCATATTTATTATGCTGTGTAAAAAACGGCGAGAAAATTCGCAACACATTGCCAGGCTTCGCTGTGTAAAAATGGCATAAAAACGGTGTATAATTGGCGTAATTGTTTTACGCGTTTTTTCTTCCACTGGAACTTATGGAAAATAATGGCGTAATATCCGGCGTTCAGACAGCAATCTTTTCCATTTATTTTACACAGCTTTTTACTCCGTTTTTTCAGCGAATTAGTTTTACACAGCATAATAAATACGCCCCTAACTCCTTGTCACTAATTTTCAGTCTGTGTTCACCACTAACTGTTGTGGTTTGACAGGTAGGGCACAGATAGTCACATCGATGCCAAAGTCTCAGCTTTTCCAGAAATGATAGGGTCCTTTCCAAAGGCAGAGTTCTGGAAAGCAATAATTTTTAATGGATTTATTCTTACTATTCAGCAGAAAAGTTAAATGCTGACAATCAGCCAACATTATGTGGCATATTAACAGTGGACACATACATCAATGGTGATGTGCAACCACTCAGATCTTTGCCTGTTTACGAACTTGTAGGTGACCATTTCTAATTTCATTGCTGTAGACAACATCAACAGTGATGTTTGCCTCCAATGTTAATAAATACACCCCTATATGTATGGCCACATTGTATTAATCTGCTGCACAAGGGCACAGGCAGATTGGACAGTCCAGGTTGGTTGAAAATGTCAAAAATAGGCAAATTCGAGCATCAGTTCATTTTTTTTTTTTTTTTTTAAGTTTGGTTGATTATTTAATACACCAGGCAAAAACTGAACTTCTCTGGGCCACCATTGCTTTAGGACTAGCAATAATAAATTTCACTGTGGTCAATGATAAGCAACCCATAGCGATGTAAATGTCTGTTCTGTCTCCTGTGTTTTAGATGGTTGAGTGCCCCTTCTAAAAATGATGAACATCAGAAATGATGTCAGAGTTCTATGATACATAGCCTTTATATATAGTCATATAACTCTCTGTAACTTTTAATATGTTTAGGGTTTTTTATTTCCTTAAGAAGAGCTTTGGGACCATTTGTAAAGTCAAAGATTTAGCTTTATTCTCCAGTGCAGCTGTGTGGTTTGCCTAATGTGCAAGAAGCAACATGATTTATGTGGTGTATATTGACAGATGGCTTCTTCAAGGCTATTTTGGGGTGGTGAACTTACAAAAACAAAAAAACTTCCTTTTGCCCATGGTCGGATATCAATATCATCAGTTCAACTTAATACACACACCATTAAGTTGGTCCTTAGTAGGGTTTCAGACTTTAGTTGATAAAATAGATACATTCAAACACAAGGAGGAATGAAGAATCTACTGTGCCTTTATGCTGACCCCAAAAGTAGTTTCTAAGTGATGATGCCCAAACTTGCAATATCACACTTTGTGAAAGAACCTCAATCTGTTCATCTGCATCCCTTGTTTAATGAAATGAAATATGTAGTGATTTGATGTCCACAATACATATACTGTTTTTAATAACTGCAGATTTTACAAGCACATTATTCTTTCCATTAGGATTAAAAACCTCACCGAATAGCAATTTGTGAAAGAATTCTACCAGGGCCCAGAGCCCAGAACTCTGACCTCTGATGAGATGCTTGGCAGAGAAAAACTCTGGGTCTCCGCAGAACATCTGGTTTGAATTAGATTCCCCTTAAAAATCTAGCCCTTGTGATGGGGAAACTGGTGTTCTCTTGGCTCTGTCAGTGTATTTATATCAGCAACGGCATTCAGAAAGAAAAATCTGCAGCATAATGCAAGTGTCAAGAGCAAATTATGTGCTGTCTTCTATCAGGCCTGGATTTGCATTATTGGACATTGTCATATAATAACTTTCAATCGCTACAAATTTAAGTACGTTTTTTCTTTTTTTTTAAATAGAAAAATGCCTAATTAAACATGGAGTTTTAAAAATTACCAAAGGAAACCATAACTTCGGCTGACTTGGATTATAAAACAATATTTTATTCTATAAATAGTTGGATATTTTGTCTGACTAAGAAGAAATCCAAGCTATTTTTAAACACAATAAAGGGAATCTGCTACCATGCCATGTTCCGAGAGGGCATACAACTACCTTAAGGTGGCCATACATAGGCAGATTCAGAACTTCAGGCCCTTCAGACCAATTCAGCAGCTTATCTTCCTGTGTATGGAGCTCTCCGATGGGCCTAACTAACTAATATCTGGCTAAAAATCAGCAAAAAATCAATCATAAAGGTTTGATTTTCCTGGTCAGATTGAGTGCAGCTGTGTATCCCCATTGCTTTGGCCCAAGGGTCAAAAAAATCAGATTAGCTTGACCTTAGGTGGGGATATTGGGAAATGATTTTACAGATTTTACAATGCATAGCCAGCTTAATGCCCTTAAAGAATAAGTAAACCTTTTTTTTCTATCAGTAAAATTACTCTAAACAGCCTCCAGAATTACCTACCTTTTTCCCTGCGCTCAGTCGGTCAGACTGAACAGGAAGTGGGGGCGGGGTTTCACAAGGAAGCAAAGTAAACCAGCAGGAGATTTCAACTTCTAACTCCGGAGCCAGGTCATGGCTCCGGAGTTAGAAGTTGAAATCTCCTGCTGGTTTACTTTGCTTCCTTGTGAAACCCCGCCCCCACTTCCTGTTCAGTTCCCTCATCACTTCGACTACTGTAGTCGAAGTGGAGAGCCTTGTGTGCATGCCTGGAGGCAGCAGGAGCCAGTCTGTGCATGAGCAGGTTTGTTTTTTTTTTTTTTGTTTTGTTTTTTTGATGAGGGAACTGAACAGGAAGTGGGGGTGGGGCTTAACTCTGCACAAGGAAGCAAAGGAATCGAGCAGGATATTTCAACTTCTAACTCAGGAGCCAGGTCAGACTGAATGCAGTTTAGAATAAGGAAATAAGGTTTACTTATTCTTTAATTCCCCAATATTTTTCTGAACCCTTTAGTAATGAACAAGTTTCTTATTGCTTAGTATAACACAAGGTCACATGCTACAGCCTGTTCCCAATGCATAGGGGGTATGACCCTTTATCGCTTATCTTTTCTCACGTGCACCCTAAAGTACATGCCCCAAACCCCAAAGATAATGGTTCCCACTGCATTATTTATGGAAGGACAACATTTAGGGGGCATGTCAAAAATTCTTGCATGTTTGTCCTTCTAAAACCTTCTACAATATTAGAGAAGACGAGGCCATTTGAGAAATACTGAACTGCATAAGGGAAGCCCATGGTTTCGGTCTGAATACCAGGTTATATGATCAAAAGAATGAAAAGATACTGTTATGAATTAGATTAAGGCTACGGTCATAAATGGCACATTCTACCTTGGAGTATTTGGTATTTTTATTTGCACATAAAAGTACAAACCTGTAAAAAAAAAGTGTAAATTGTAAAACACAGTTACATATGAGAGCCATATTGCATCTAATGCTTAAAAAAATAGTTTTATCAAGTTTTTTTTTGTGGTTCCTTCATTGTTTCGGTGCTAGAGATCTGCCTCACTCCGCTATGACATCTGGCACTGAGGGAGCCCAAGAAACAGCCTGGGCTGTGTTAACGTGACAACTGCATGTGTTGAAAAGAAGTAATGCATTCCATATATAGAAACTGACAAACACTTGATTAATTTTAAGGACAAGTGCAGAGCACTTAATATATGATACTGTGACAGGGAGAGGGGAAATGTTTTAAAGCTTTCTTTATATCTTAGCACAATGTAAATCTGTGTGTATTTAAAGCCAAATAAATTACCTCTACAATAAACAATGCGTATCCTCCATTGGCCTGCTGTTTTTGTTTTTTTTCCAACACCCAATAATAACACCACAGTGTTGTATTCTTTATACAAGTAACTTTATATTTGTTTTTGTGTTTTATTCAGTGTGTATACATATAATTATAGGAAAAGAAGCTCACATTGCATCACAAAGTTTAAGAGGACTATTTTTTTTTTATTAAACTACATAGAGAACATTCATGTGTACAGATAATATAATATAATATATATAGATATTTTTTGATCTTGGTTTGTAATACTTTAACACTGATGCTAGATAGATGTGTTTGCCAAAAACTGGCTATTTTTAAATCTATGCTTCTTATAGTAATTTGAGTTGGGGTTTTTAAATACAAATATATGTGTTATCACGGGAAGTGGGAAGGGGCAATGTGTTTGGTATCCCCCTGCCCAGTAAGCCTAATGCCTAACCAATTTTTGGCCAGCATCAAGCTAGGATCCAAGCCTTAAAAAACATATACAGGAGGCCAGCTTACAGAAGACTACATTGGATTCAACAAGAAATAATGGCAGAGAGAATGCTGTAAACATGGTTGGAAACACTTATTTAAAGGTGAACTGCAGTTTCTGAACCAAAATTTGTTAAAGAGCCCCACACAACAAAGAAACCCCTAATATCCCTATCACTCTAATCTGTTTCTTCAAAAAAGTATGAATAAATACCATTATTATATGCTGAAATCCAGCTGCAAAACAGTTTCTTCTCTTTCTGCATTATTTGAAATCCTGGCAGGGGAGGAGGGACTAAAACATTGATGTTGCACATTGTAACAACTTCCCCACAGCTTACAGACAGCATGCAGGAACTACATAACCCACAATGCATTGCACTATGATGTTCCTTTCCTTATTGGCATCACATGTGCAGGGAATTGTGGGATTGGGAGGATGTAGGCTGAAGGCAGGCTGAGGACAGGCGACTACTGTTGCATCTTATTTGAGTCTCAAAGTAGCCAGCCAGATCAGCAGGGGAACAGGGGGCGGGGCTTAGGGAACCGTTCCAAACCATATTATTACATTAAAAGGCTGATTGTATTTAATTGATGTATATAGCAAAGTTGCTTGAAATTGTGTATTATCTTCAAAAAGCTTAAGTTGTGAGTTCCTAATATTGGTAATTTTTAGTCAATTGTTGGTTTGTATGGGGAATAATTTTGCCCTACTGAAAAATGTAAGGATATTAGACAGGAAGAAGATCTGAGACCTCATAATGACACAAAGCCACAGACCAAGTAGTTTTATACAGCCATGTAAGGCTTGTGGGTGGGTACATTTTCTATTTCTTTAATATGTTTTAATAAATTCAGCACTATCCCTAAGCATGGATCTTGTGTATTATAGACCACTATTTGGAGCAGAGTTATTTGAGGCTATTCAATTACCTCATTTACTTTGTCCACCCCATGGGTATATTCTATGACAAGAGGCTGAGTTCCATGTAACCACCACTGAAACAGATCACTTAATACAAAGTTATACAAGGTCCCAGTTTTATCTGTAGTGGATGTGTTTCTCCACTGGTTACATGGAACTCCTCCTCTTTTGGCAGAAGTTTGGTTGAGCTACAGGGCTGGGTATCAGTATCTGGGGCCACTGCGTATCTGCGAGTCCTACTGCTATGTATAATGCTTATATAAATTATTTTATTTTAGACATGGATTACATATAAAATGTGCTGAACTAGAGATCCATAGAGCAATCAGTTTGGGGCATTTGAACTTGTGTAACAGTACGCTGACGTTAAAGTTGTGAATCTAGATGCCACTTAGTAGTTGCCACCATTATATTTATAAGATCTAATGATTTTCTCCAGTTTGTTGGAGTAGTTTTCGACTTGCCTCTATGTTTGGATGACTTTATCAAGTGATTTTTTTCACTGGGTGTCATTGTTTAATGAAAATGTGAATATTCGCTGAATTAAGGGGAATATAATATATATAATATAAAAAATACAGAGATAAGAGATCATACAATGGTATATTTAAGTTCTGGTGCCTTCAATCTCACTGGAGACCAGGAGGCAATCCCTTGAGATCAGAACAAAGAAGTTTTCATTTAAGGCATGCAAAGGGTTTCTACAATGACAACTGGGAAGTTCCGCAATTCATTCCAAGAAGCAGCTGTACTGGCAAATATAATAATTAAAAGTTGGATGCCTTTTAGGTTACTGGTAATAACTGTAGAACAATGTTTTTCCCATTTTCTCCTTCCTCTGGATCCAAGGGTTGAACTTGATGGATGTGTGTCCCAAATACTATGTCTACAACCATCAAAATGTGAAAGCCCACTGACATCTGATATACTAAAGAGCAAACAGAGTTGCATTACAAGGTATTGCCAATGGCAGTTGTCAATGAAGCCCCTCTAGCCAGGATTATGAGATATGTTAAAATATCAACAGCTAGTCTAACCTTTCCACCAGATCATGAATTGCGAGTTCTTGTTTGCACTATATACCATTTTATGATTACACATTGCTTATTTTAGCAGCAAAAAATAGATTTTATTTGAAGACTGTATTTTAATTGTTTTTAAATAAGTCTTTACAATATTTCCTTCTCTTTTGGAAGATCAGTATAACAATGTTTGCTGAACTTTGTAAAAATAATTAGACTGGGGGCAAACAACCAAATCATATTGACTCCAGTGAGCCAGTCCTTCAGTTATTCTTCATAGGATCTTTAATGTAAATTTGAAGTAATTTAAATCCCTTTCTGTACATTACCAACTATGTATATTACTACTCTACCTCCTACAATGTGCCTTCCTCTGAGGAATATCTGAGTAAATCTCTAAGCTGAGAGACGAAATGCTATATTGGTTTGTGACTTAAGCTTTCTAGAGAACCATTTCAGAAGAAAAATGGTTTCAAAACCTACCCTCTATGCCACTATTTCTGTCATGTTTTTTTTGATACTGTAACGGCATCTCAGGTCAGAACCACCTTTAAGGTGGCCATACTCGGACCAGTCACAATCATTCCTGTGACCATTGGTTGCAAATATGATCAGATATGGAGGTAGAAACAATAGGCATTCTACCTTCGCCTGACGATTCAGCCCTAAATGCAGATTTTGCTCGGCTGCCTTCAACTGCGACCAACCAAAATCTTTTGTCCCACCCAATTGACGAAATTTTAGCAACATCGTCTCATCGATCCGCCATACATGCACTGAATATCGTACGATAATATTGTGCGTGTATGGACAGCTTTACACTGGTGTTACCAAAAATATACTTTTTGGGATCATGAGGAAAAATTTGGCAACCAGCGCAATAGAGGTTGCAGCAAATGCGTATGGCAAAAGAATTCTGTAACCAATTATTTCCTACGAAAAAATATACTATGCCATGGACCTACTTCAGCAGTATTGTACATAATTACACTTGTCTGACCCACCAACACAATTCATATTGGCATGTCTAGACATGTAGCTTTAGGTCAATGCTGTGTATATTGATACAATGAAAGACTATTGATTTTTCTAACTGTGTTTATATATAATATTGTTAATGTATATATCTATATATACTGAGAGATTGAGAAAAAATACCAAGATGCATTGTGATGACTGGCAAAAATGTATAAATAAGTAAAAAGATACTTTCTTTATGTACACTCAAGGCACCTCTTGTTGTACAGGTATGGGACCCATTATTCAGAATGCTCAGGACCTGAGGTTTTCCGGATAAGGGGTCTTTCCGTAATTCGGATCTCCTACCTTAAGTCTACTAAAAAAAAAATTTAAACAGTTATTAAACCCAATAGGATTGTTTTGCCTCCAATAAGGGGTAATAATATCTTCGTTGGGATCAAGTACAGGTACTGTTTTATTATTACAGAGAAAAGGGAATCATTTAACCATTAAATAAACCCAATAGGGCTGTTCTGCCCCAATAAGGGGTAATTATATCTTAGTTGGGATCAAGTACAGGTACTGTTTTATTATTACAGAGAAAAGGGAATCATTTAACCATTAAATAAACTCAATAGGGCTGTTCTGCCCCCAATAAGGGGTAATTATATCTTAGTTGGGATCAAGTACAGGTACTGTTTTATTAGTACAGAGAAAAGGGAATCATTTAACCATTAAATAAACCCAATAGGGCTGTTCTGCCCCCAATAAGGGGTAATTATATCTTAGTTGGGATCAAGTACAGGTACTGTTTTATTATTACAGAGAAAAGGGAATCATTTAACCATTAAATAAACCCAATAGGGCTGTTCTGCCCCCAATAAGGGGTAATTATATCTTAGTTGGGATCAAGTACAAGGTACTGTTTTATTATTACAGAGAAAAAGGAAACCATTTTTAAAAATGTGAATTATTTCCGTATTTTGGAACTTTCTGGATAACAGATTTCCGGATAAGGGCTCTGATGCCTGCACCTATATTTTCTATGCAGGTTTAGTTGAACTGATTTTTTAAGGTTACCTGTAAAATTTCCATATATTTTACATTATATCTTCTGCAAGTATAATAATACAAATAATATAATTTTGTCATTGCTATCATCATGTGAGTGCAGTCTTCTACCATAATAATAACGGTACCATAATATTTTCTCCCATTACCATAATAATATTTTCTCTCCCATGAATAATAGAGATTATACTTACAAATTAACACGGAACATAGCTGACTAGAGTTTTAGGTCCCACACTTCAGACCACACAGTAATACACAGTGTTGATTTGTTTTGAAGAATATGAAAGAATTTCACGACGGCAGGATGTCCATGTGACATGATGCATAAAATTTGCAACTAAACCACAAAAACAGACAATTCCTACAGCTTTCACTTTTAGGATAACAAACACAAAAATGGCTTGCATTTGAAGCCTGAACTGACAGATTTCTATAGCCCTTTTCTATCACAAAAAAAAAAAATCTAAATTTCCCTGTAGGTGGGAAGTTCAGTTTTCACTAAGGTTCTCACTTCATTCCGAAAATCATATTTGAATGACAAAAATAAAGACAACATTCATTTGAAATAAGCCTGAATTATTTGCAGTTGAGCGAATGTATATTTGTTTTGATTTAAGGTCTTACAAAGTTGAGGCCAACATGCAGAAGAAAAATATTAAACTATCTATAACCCTGTGTCAACATATGATGCTACTGAGAATGGTAACTGGGCTAATTTTCCAAAGGAAAATTAATTACTTATGACTTACAGTTGTGAAAGCAAACAAAGTAAGCCTGGATTAGGGGACTGTTAATTTCTGCTCGGAGTAGCGATTAAATTGATTTCATATAAATCATAGTATGTAATGGAAAACAGGTCAAAGATGAAATCTTACACAATGACTGACAGAAGAAATTGTAGCGTTATGTAGCTGAAGCAAAGGAAGGTCACAGATATATTAATCATTATCTCATAAAACATGAATTTAGTTTCTAAAACAATATTTGCTGAAAAACCTTGATTGAGGCCAAGAGATTGCTAACTAGGTTGTCCTAATGGAAACATTCGGGAAAATGAAATATTTTTATGTACAGTGTGACATATACTTAGCATATTCAATGAAGGAGCAAAGGAGATGAGGATTGAGAGAGTCACACGTACATGGAATATTAAGCTCTGCTAGAAGGCAGAATAAATTAAGATGCTTGGGCTAATTGCATTAAGTACAGGTCATATAGTCCACCATGTTTTGAAATAACCAATGACAGTGATTTGCCAGCATTTACTTCTTTTTTTTTTTTTTTTAAGTAAGGCTCCATAAGAAGGCCCAGCACTTCTTTCACTTGAATATGATAGGAAATTGAACTGCTGTTTAATGATTTTTTTTTTTTTTTTTTTAAGAAAAGCTGAGTGGGGGTTCTAAAGTGCCATATAGCTCTAAAGTTGCAGTTGCAATAAATCAAAAGGATCTATGCACAGTAGACCACCGCGGTATATGTTTTAACTTTAGAACAGAAACACCATAAAGTGTTATCTTTTTTCTGTATTTTTGCAAAAAGAAATGTTCTGGGACATATAGCAGGATCTACTTCCAGCATCCCAAAGTTCAAAGGTTCCTGGGATTCTAGAACTGCAGCTCCTCTCCATTCTAGAGGGATGTAAGCCACTTTACTTTTTATGTAATATGATTGCATGGTCAGAGTGTCAAGCTTCTTGGACAAAAGTAGTCTGCATGACTAACAGCATTTAGATACAAATGAAAAAGATTCAACTTACAAAAATACAAATAAATACAATAATGCTCAGTGAAAGTACAGATAAATACAATAATGATAAGTCTTAAAAGAGGTAAGCGCACATTGCTGAATCTTAACAGTCAAAACCATGGTGTCTTCCTGGCACTTAGTTCACTTATAAAACAATAAAGATAAACATACATACTGTAAGTCACACAGACTATGCTTGCCCACAATATACATGGGCGCCCCTGAAATTTCTTTGCAGCACTTAATAAAATGTATAACAGATATAGGACATCTTGGGGCAACTTGCAGCCACTTTAAACAGATCCCTCTGTAATTCATTTCACTGTATGAAAACCATTTGTATGTCACTTCTCATTGTTTCAACAACCCTTCTACACACCAAAAAGTGAAAGTGAAAGAAGCTCCACTTCATATAGGAGCAACATGTCTGGGCCAATGGCAGCTTTTAAACTTAGTCTCATACATACGGTATATAATTCCTTATATATATTTTTGGGTACCATGTTCATTGAGCTGAAGGTGCACGTTGCATGTAGACATTTCTGTTGCTCCTATATTGCAAGCTAGCCAGAGTTAAATGTTGTTTGATACAATACTGCTGCAAACCATAGCTAGTGCGACTCAACTACAAGCCAATTGTTTAATATTTCCCAGCCTTCTTCAAATCAAGAAGAGTCAATAAATGGTGGCCCGTGAAACACAATCAAAAGAACCTTTTCCTTTCGGTGCATACGTACAGGCTGATATTTCACAATCCACTCCAAGTCTACATGGGTCAAGCTACTTTGAGAGTCCAGATAAATTCTACATCGGTGATCCCCAACCAGTGGTTCGTGAGGAACATGTTGCTCACCAACCCCTTGGATGTTGCTCTCAGTGCCCCCAAACCAGGGAGTTATTTTTGAATTCCTGACTTGGGGGCAAGTTTTGGTTGAATAAAAACAAGATTTCCTACCAAATAAAGCCCCCTGTAAGCTGATAGGGTGCATAGAGGCTGCCTAATAGCCAATCACAGCCCTTATTTGGCACCTCCAAGAACTTTTATGGTGCTTGTGTTGCTCTCCAAGTCTTTTTACATTTGACTGTGGCTCCCGAGTAAGAAAGGTTGGGGATCCCTGTTCTACATTATCTGGCTGCTATGTCTAAAAGCAATAGGATAAGATTTGAAGGGGAAAGGAAATGTGGGCTTTACCTGCTTATTTGCAACCGCAAACTATTCTCTTGTAAGTGGCTGGTTAATGCAAACCCTTTTTCCCCCCTTTTACCCTTACTCTCTATAGGAAAAGCACAATCCTTTAAAATAATTCTGAGTGGTCTCAGTGAGCTCTATGGAACAGGTGTGAATTTATTACCGCTCTCGGCTCTCTAAGTAGAAGAAACCATTAAGAGTATTAAAGGGAAAGTGGAAACTGCTACAACTTTTTACCTGCAGTTGATTTTTTTTTAAATAAGTGTGGATATATTTAATACTTATATCCTTGCATATTCATTAGCCTAGAGCCTCAAATGCTTTTAGCTAACCACACTGCCATTTACCATCACACCCTTTTCCTGCTGAACATTTCTCTTCACATTTTTTAAAAAGGGAACATTTATCAACAGAGCAGAGTTCTGAAAGGTTAAATATTAAGTTAACAGAATTAACAATCCGTCTGTACAAGGATGCCCATTTAGTACAGCGAATGACTGGTAGATATATAATAAATATGTTAACAACTGGGCTGGATTACATAAAAGTGTCCAGCCATAAATCAATTAGCATTATGGAACATCACCACAATATCATATGTCTACAATCTAATGAAATAGGATCCGCTGCACAAAACTACACACGCTGCAGTAAATTAAATGGACAGTTGGGCTCTGGATTTTATTTATGATGACTTTTTTTTTTCTTAAGTGTTATTTCTTTTTATATGCTCTCTGCTCTTGCCTTTTATTTTGTTGCACTATAATTCTTATTTTTGACGTGTGAAAAGCATTGGAACCAAATGACTGAGAAATGAATTCATTCTGGGTTAGATATATATATGAGCATGTTATCTAGGCCCCCACTTCAGATCTCCACCTCCATTCTAGCACTCAGTCAACCAGAGGCACTCGAGCTATTGGAATGGATGCTAAGAGCTGGTGGGAGTAGTAGTATGTGTAAAGTAACCATTAAACATTAGGCTACACTTTGCTGCCAACGTAAGCAACTTTATAACTAGAAACATGCTTCCTTTAGGGACATGGTAAAGCAGTACCATCAGTTGGTGGAAAGAGAGGCAGGTATAAATGAAAAGCATGTCCATGATCAGTATGGCAGCAGATATTAAAAAAAAAAAAAGGCTCCGGTGTAAATGCACTGCTTTGGAGTGCTCATAAACCAAGGAAATTGACTGTGTTGCTGGAAAGAATTGGCTGTAACACCCACAGAATTTCCAGTTATTCATTCCTCAAGTCATAATGTGGCAGTGAAACACTGAACCCTAATGGAAAATAAACACTGCTTACTAGTAGCACTCATTATTTATTTAGCCTTCAATAGATGGGAAAGTATGAGGCCAGAGTTTACATTTTGAACAGAAAATTCTTCTTCTGCGTTGTTATATGTAATTGAGTTTTAAATACCACCGGTCTTAGCTAAAGCAAGAGCCACAGATACAGAAGAACAGTATTTGTTTATAGAGAACTTGCAAAAGTGATTCAGCCATTGGTCAATTTGATGCTTCAGTGAAAGGACTGACCATAGATAGAGCAGATGAGAGAATGACATCTATTTATTAGCACTCTAACAGCAGTGGCAGAAGCACATAAAACGGGAGCTAGGATGTCACCAGTTCAACACCCTATGCCTTAAGGTGGCCATACACAGCCCAATAAAAGCTGCCGACAGTCTGAGTTGGAAGCTTATTGGACCAAGTATGGGGCCCTCAAACAGGCCTGCCTAACAAAAATCTGGCAGAAAATCAGGCAGGTTTAAAAATACCTCTGAGGCGAGGAGTACATCAGCTCCTCACCCCAACATCTTGCATCCCATCAACAAGATCTGATTGGATCAATATGATATCACCCACCTCATGGTAGATCAACTTATTTGGCATCTCACCAAACAAGGGAATCTCTCCAAGTATGGTCAACTAAAGTCATAGTGCAATACAAGATACTAGGGATGCACCAAATCCAGGATTCGGTTCGGTATTCACCCAGGATTCGGATTTGGACGAATACACGGTCCTTGTCGAACCAAATCCAAACTATATTGGATTTAACATAGGCTAATTAGGATTAACAATGTTGATTTTCCACACATTGAAACATTTATTAAAAATCATGTTTATTTATCATACATTATAGCATTTATCTGAAATTAAGATGGCATACCATTCTTAAAAATTCCCAACTCTTATAAGAAAATCTCAATGGGTTAATCATAATTATGTTTGATCATAGAAATGAAAAGGACAGGGAAGAGTCAACTGCCAATCGACAACCTCAGACACACTGGCCTTGGGCCCCATCTTGTCTCTTGTCCCATGGATCCCTTGCAGCTGCCCAGGGCACTACCCATTCACACTGGCATAAAACTATAACTTGGAGAGTAAAATCCAAACAGTTACTATACTGCATATTGCCCTGGGCAGCCACAAGGGATGACGGCGGTTCAAGGCTAGTGATTAGAATAATCAGATGTGGGACTAACAAATTGGCACCTCCCAGTCATTAACCCTTTTAATTGCAGTCATTTTTGCAAATTGCCCTTTCCATACATTTAAGCCATTTGAGTAGGTTGGACACATTTTGATTAAAAAAAAAAGACTATTATCCAAATCCAAAAATTTCCACCTCCACTGATTTATTTTGTTGTTTGTCTATGAAGATTCTCATTCATCCAGGTCATGATATACAGTATCTAGTAGAATTAAGTCTAAAACAACTGGACTTTTCTGAGTTTTTCTTGAAAACGGTTCACCACTCATCCGAGTGGCTTCTTCATACCTTCTTACACCTGTCAGTTTCAGCTAACACCTAACTGAACAAGTTCAATGGAACCATTGTGATTGGATGTCTGTGACTCTACTACCATCAAGAGTTTAAATACCGGGGAATTCCCTACCAGTCATTTGAACTGAAGAAGCCACTCGGATGAGTGGTGAAACGTTTTCAAGAAAAACTCAGAAAAGTCCAGTTGTTTTAGACTTAATTCTACTAGATACTGTATATTTTGTTGTTTATTGTTACTTAACCACAAATACCATCAATACTTGTCAGTTTCTACTATAAATATTAATAAAATGAGTTACCTAGAAACATGTATCTATTACATATACTTTCTTTTAATGAACATTCATAAAGGGTAAAAATTAGGCATTTTTTGGGAAGCCAGTAACTTGGCTCAGAAGGCTAGGTGTAGAGAAATAATCAGAACAAAGCAGCTAAATGATGGCACACGTCTAGATCTTGAGTGGAAGGGATCGATATCATGTACTGCTTTATACAAAGAGCTAAAACCCCAGGTCTCCAATCATGTGAAAATAGAGAAGGCTCTAAAGATCATGTTACTGGCCCGATGTTTTAATGGACTATAAATCTGACCAGCCATTTTCAAACCTGAGTCACAAAAAACCAAAGCCAGGAGTTTAACTAAATGAAACAGAAATAAATATCCAGCAGAATGCATTTGGTCAGATCACAAAATAAAGAGTCATTGACAAAATGTTCACATGGAACTGCCTGACACTTAATTCCAAAGTCGTGTTTTGGTGCCTCTCAGCTTTGATGGATTACTTAGATATATATTCTGCATTCGCTTACCTGGTACATTCCAACGCCAATGTGTTTGGGCTCAATTTTCACAAGCTCAGCTAATGGATCCTGTACACGTCTTGCTATGGAAACTGGAACACAGAATTGGAAAACAAATGGTTTTATGTGAAAAGCAGTTCTGTATAATTGAAGGTTTAAAAAGAATTACCAATGTATACACATGCACCAAAGTTGCAATTGGGTGCCTAATAATAGCAGATTTATGTATAAACAATGCACAAACTGACAGGGCAGCTACAGGCACTACGGACAGCTGGTTATTTTGTAGCTTGCTCACCATTTGCGCTCAAAAGGTTGATAAATGTTAAGCTTTGCAACTCACATTTATGTACAGTAATTACCGTTAGGGATTCTGTCATGATTTTTATGGCATAGTTTTTATTATTAACTTGCACTGTGTACAATACCGATAATTCATTCTGCCATTTAAATTGTTATTCTTGTACCAAAAAAAATTATTTTTTTTAGCCGTAATATTGGAGTATTGGCGTCATTTTGGTGCACTGAGCTTTTAGAAGGAGCCAGCGCTACACATTAAAACTGCTTTCAGGTAACCCATTGTTTCTTCTTCTCAGTGTAACTGGAAAAGTCATGACCTGGCTGAGCTGGACTTGGATTTTCACGGTTGAGTGGCGTTATCATACCTACCACTAAGTGCGGCATGGGAGCATTTTTAGCAATACAGGTGTCAGGAAGCTGTTACTACTTGCCCATTGTTCTGCTGATCAGATGCTGGGGGGGGGGGGGGGGGGGGGAGAGGGGGGTGATATGCATCTGAGCAGTAAAGAGTGACTGAAGTTTATCAGAGCATTAGTCACATGGCTGAAGGCACCTGGAAAACTAAGAATATGGCTAGACCAACGTCAATTTTTAAAATGAAATAAGGAAGTATACTCTGTTAGGAACCATTCATGGGTTATACATTGTATTGCACAGTATAATTAAAGAAGTCTGGGATTACTAAATTACTAAATAAACGTCCACCCAGTGAGGTTTATTTATTCTGGAAAAGTGCATTACTAATACCCTTTACAATGGTCCAACACACAAAGTGTTGGCCTGGTCCCCCTATGGCCCACCAAGGAACCTATGATCCAGAGCTCACTCATACAAAATTTAGATGGAGACTGAGTGCCGAGTGGTAGAGAAGTTATTTAGGCTTATGTTGAAATTAAGAAGAGGTTAATGGGCACTATCCAAGGTCCAATGGTGGAGCCTCTGGTACTCTGGCAAGACTGCCAGACCCTGCATACAAAACATTTCTTAAGATTTAAGCAATTATGACAATATCCTACTTACTCTTTAGAGGCCATTCTGTATTATAGTAACAATAATGAAAAGTGAATCTGCCTTCTGGTGGTCAGGTGCTGAATTTCTCTTTAAGCTGTAAAGGGCAATTTTGGAGTAATCTTATTAAGTGTTGCCCTGTTTCCCCACATATTAGCCATATAATATTTTGCAGGACTACATATTATAGTAAAATAATCAGGTCGTTTAAAGGATTCTGTGGAGTCATTGGGCAGTCTGGGGCCAATGCAAGTCCTCGGGGGCCCACATCCTGCCTGCGTGACTCCAGTTGGACAGCATGGATCTACAGTGACTGCTCAGATTACTTGACAGCTGTAAGAGAATTTCTAACATGTCCCTTTAGCATTGGCTAATGAAATCCTACACAAGGTTGTTGGCAGACAGAATGTTCCATTCTAATCTTATCCAATCTGATCCAATCATGATTATTCAGAACTACACTCAGACCTCACAGATGAGCAATGGCTGGCCAATTTATATTCCCTTCCCTGGTCGTATTCCCTACCATACGACTCTGGATATCAGTAACTCTAGTATAGTGTGTGTTTCACGTGTGTGATTGCCAAAATCACCGCAGGCTTGGCTATATATCATGATCCTTCATTCACTTCAGCCAGTCATTCTTCTACCTAACTGTATGACTGTCAGTATTTGTGGGGCTACCTACAGGGAGATTTGGCTGTGGCATCTCCTTGCCATTAATGGATTTCCAGAAATATTACACTGACCCAAATCACTGTGTGTGGTTCTATCAGCCAGTACTCCTGCACTTCTGCACAGTGACCCTATCCATCATGCTACAGTTTGATAAATAATAGCAATAAAAAATAGCCATTTTATGTTTTAGTTTAATTTGAGCATAATGTGTACAGCTAATTGACTCAATGGCAATTTACATTTATAAAAGGGGTAATTACCGTATATACTCGAGTATAAGCGGATCCGAATATAAGCCGAGGTACCTAATTTTACCTAAGAAAACTGGAAAAACTTATTGACTCGAGTATAAGCCTAGGGTGGGAAATGCAGCAGCTACTGCTAAGTTTTAATAATCAAAATAAATACCAATAAAATTACATTAATTGAGGCATCAGTGGTGTATATGTTTTTCAATATTTATTTCAAAGAAAAACAGTAAACTAGCTCTGTAAGCGGAGAAGAGGGTCAACAAAAACAATATGAGTACTACCCCACGCTCATTGCGCATTGGCAAACTGGCAGCAGTCCCAGAGGAGATGTAAGGGGAAATAAGTATTGCTAGTGGGAGCCTAGGCCAGGGCACTTGAGGGTCTGGTTGCAGGTGGCAATTTTGCACACAAAGGACAGAGGGTGCTAGTCTGGAGGGACCCATGGCACCCGACTCGAGTATAAGCGGAGGGTGACTTTTTCAGCACATTTTGGGTGCTGAAAAACTAGGCTTATACTCGAGTATATACAGTATATTGCTCCATCTCCATACATCTTAACAGAGTTGCACTGTCTAATAGGATTATGCTGTTCATCTCCTGTCCAAGGAATATAGCCACTCATATGTATAAAAGTAAATATATTAAAAAAATGTATATATACATATACATACACACACACACACACACATATATATATTAAAAAGGAACTCTGCCTATACACAACTAAAGCTTTTTGAAAATTAAACATAATTTCAACTCTGCCATATACAGGTTCAGGATCCGTTATATGGAAACCCGTTATCCATAAAGCTCTAAATTACGGGAAGGTCATCTCCATAGACTGCATTATAAATAAAAATAATTTTAAAAAATGATTTCGTTTTTCTCTGTAAATAAAACAGTACCCTTGTACATAATGGTAAATGAGCTTTAATTAATCCTTACAAGTAAAATACTCCTATTGGTCTTAATGCTTAAATTATTTTTTTTTTAGTAAACTTAAGGTATGGTGATACAAATTACGGAAGATCCCTTATCCGGAACACCCCAGGTCACGAACATTCTGGATAATAGTTGCCACACCTGTACATCAGGCGGCTGATCTGGCTGGCTAGAGAACTGTTTTGCAGCTGGATTTCAGCATATAAAAATGGTATTTATTCATACTTTTTGAAGGAACAGATTACAGGGATAGGTATATTAGGGGTTCCTGTGTTGTGTGGGGCTCTTTAACAAATTTTGGTTTGGAAACTGGAGTTTCCCTATAAATATATAATACTTGTGTAAAGAAAAAGCTCTCACCTTGTGCTTTAAATATTAGACTGAATATAAACAGTGCATGTGAATGGTATATTTCCCTAAGCTACATTGTTATACTGACTCCTGTGAGGAACAGTTCATGATATTGTACAGTACCCGCAGAAAATAATAGATTAAACAGAGTAAAAAATAATTTCTTTGTAAAGCATTTCATACTGCTGCTAGGCCCATCTGAAAATATATTTTTAACAATGTAAATGATGTGTTCTATCTCCAGGCCAATTCCTTACAAAAGTTTCTAAATATAAAAGGCAATAATCTGCAGGACTTTTTGTGTTCCCCAATGGAAATGTATATGCATAGCTGGAAAAAAACAAGAAGCCGTTCCAGATCGGCCTTAGTGGGAATATAATAAAATGTATATAGCTGATGATCCATACGGCAGCGGTGCCAAAGCTCGCGTGGATTAAACAATGCAGAAAGCAGTACTAAATGGAAAATAGACCACTATAAAACCTAACGTTGAAAAAACAATAATGTTAACAGAGTTTGAGAACTGCTGCTCACTTAATTCAAACAATACACATTAGTGGTGGTCTTTTTCCTCTTACTGAGGGTCTTCAAACCTCCAAGCTCCTGAAAAGTCTCTCCATGCATATATATGTGCAGAGAGAAAAAATAATCATTTTAACATGCAGTCTCAAAATTTTTTGTTTCCGTCTTAAACCGAAACATCCTGTATTTGCCTTTAACTGACAAAGCCAGACCTAAACAAAACTTGTAGGTAAATCATAATCAGCCAAACTGCTGATAATACCTGTTAAGTGGGAAAGAGGCCACTTAAACAACTCCCCTCTCTTGTGTAGTAAGGCTAAAGGGAGGTGTTGACAAAGCAGCTGACACTTTGGGGCACATTCATGAAAACACGAGTTCGAATCCCGAATGGGATAAATTCGGATTGGATACGATCATTTCTTAAGATCTCAAATATCACGAATATGCTTACGAAAAAATCATATTAGTCACGATAATATCGTATTGGCATTCCGAAAGTCACTACATTTTTGTACCGAACGACAGTAAAATGCAGGAAAACCCTTTCTAACTTTGATCCTTCAGTGCATGATTTTGGAAGTCTTCCATAGGAATCAATGGCACTCTGCAGCTCCAACCTGGCCCAAGGAAAGTCTCCCATAGGGCTCAATGGCACTCTGCAGCTCCAACCTGGCCCAAGGAAAGTCTCCCATAGGGCTCAATGGCACTCTGCAGCTCCAACCTGGCCCAAGGAAAGCCTCCCATAGGGCTCAATGGCGCTCTGCAGCTCAAACCTGGCCCAAGGAAAGCCTCCCATAGGGCTCAATGGCACTCTGCAGATCCAACCCGGCCCAAGGAAAGTCTCCCATAGGGCTCAATGGCACTCTGCAGCTCCAACCTGGCCCAAGGAAAGTCTCCCATAGGGCTCAATGGCACTCTGCAGCTCCAACCCGGCCCAAGGAAAGCCTCCCATAGGGCTCAATGGCACTCTGCAGCTCCAACCTGGCCCAAGGAAAGTCTCCCATAGGGCTCAATGGCACTCTGCAGCTCCAACCTGGCCCAAGGAAAGCCTCCCATAGGGCTCAATGGCGCTCTGCAGCTCAAACCTGGCCCAAGGAAAGTCTCCCATAGGGCTCAATGGCACTCTGCAGCTCCAACCCGGCCCAAGGAAAGCCTCCCATAGGGCTCAATGGCACTCTGCAGCTCCAACCCGGCCCAAGGAAAGTCTCCCATAGGGCTCAATGGCACTCTGCAGCTCCAACCTGGCCCAAGGAAAGCCTCCCATAGGGCTCAATGGCACTCTGCAGCTCCAACCTGGCCCAAGGAAAGCTTGAATGCATCCAAAACTTTCGTACTCAGTGCGACAATACGATTTTGTCGCACAAATTTTGTCACAAAGTACGAAAAAGATGCAAAAGCAACAAAAAAGATGCGCAAGGTAGCAAAAAGTTGCGCAAGCGACATTTGAACAAACGCTCGGAGCGTTTGTGGATTAGTAAATCTCCCCCTTTGAGTTGGAGTTGTTCTGCTTCCTCCATTTGTATAGGATTGTTATTGATGGCAGATTCTGTGGCTGCGATGAGCTCAACCACCGAGTGTTGTGGTGTCACTGCTTAGTTTAGCCCTTGTCTGATAGGTTCTTAACCAATGTGTGCGGTTTCAAAACTCTTCACACATCCATTCATGCAACTCTCGCAAGTAATACCTGTGTCTATGAGTTGCATGATACTTTGGCAACCCTATAGCATCCACACCTCTGAGTTTCAGGTGTCACCTGTCTGAAGAGTTACATAGTGCCATTGTGATTGGATTAGTAGAAGAGTTGATATCCTTAGGACTTCCCACACCAGTTAGTTGACCTGAAGAAGCTGCTCGAAAGAGTAGTGCTAATGATTACTTAGCAAGTCCAGTTGCTTAAGATTGACCTATACTATTCATTCAGGTCATGGTATATCTTCATAGTAATAGATCCATATAATGTTTTCTAGCATTTTCTATGTATGATTACTGCTTTGTTCTGGTTACCATAATAACCTTATAAGTAATTTCTTTTCTTTTTTTTTTTCCATATTCAAAATGATTTGATTGATGACCAATACATGTTCATTTCCCATAGCATGGAATTGCACAAAAGCAGGTCTGTCATCATCACATTAACCAGACTGAACATTATTCTTAAACACAGAACATTTTTAGAACTTAGTAGAGAAAAGCTGATAGAAAGAAAGAGTGGAAGAAGGCACAGATAAGAGATAGGCGTTTCAATATGGTTTTTTTTTTTTTATAAGCCACGATATTAGTACGTGAAAACAGAATACCCAGGCAGCATGTACTAATGTCATAAACTGACCAGCCGTAAAAAGGTCAAAATTAAAATACCAACCATCTAAAAATGGAATTGCTCCCCTAAATAAGCTTACAGTCTGAATATAAAACATTTTAAAACCAATGCATAGTTATTACTATCTTTGTATTAAAGGAGAAGGAAAGGCATTTTAGCACTTTACTGCCAATAGATTTGCCACATTTTTCCCACCTAGAACACTATATTTATTCTGCAGAAATCATTACCATACCTGAGTAAACAACCTTAGAAGCTTTCTCCGTTTGCTGAAGACAGCAGCTGCCATTTTAAGTAGCTTCCTTCCTGCAGTCTAGCCTTTATAGCGGAGGTCACACATTCCTAAGGGAGGGAGTTCTTAGCATTCTGGTGGGAGGGGAGAGCAGGGGAGGGGAGAGAACTGTGCAGACTCTGGCCATAGAATTAAGGCTGTTTCTGAGAGAGGAAGTCAGACACTGGAACATCATGTTTACAAAAAAATAGACAAGTAATCCTGTGTTTCTTTTGATAGAGGACTCAGTGCAGCAGTACTGTAAGTGCTTATGGCTGTATTTACATAGACCGTGTTGATAAGCTTACTTCGTTTTTACCTTTCCTTCTCCTTTAAGCACAAATGAACTAGGAATATAATACAGTGTGTGTATATATTACACATACATATAGAGATAACAACATTGTGTGTGTGTACATACAATGTTGTTAACTGTATTTTAATTTGAATGACGGTAATGCAATCATATGCTGTGTGTCCTTTATACTGTAGAAGGACAGTAATGCAACTGTATTTGCCTGTAAGGCAAACGGCACATCATTCTTGGCTAACCTTTTGCTAGAAAAGTAGATACATTTTCCGCTTAAAAAGATTTCCAGCGCTTTCAGTTTGCCTTTCACTGCCCCCCCCCCAACATTTCACTGCATTACGAAGATGAAGGAACGTATGAATGGCTCTAAACTATACCAGATGTACTAAGATGTTAGATTAAGATATTTAGTGTGTGCTAGGTGATTTTAGATTACATTAAATTAGCATGTTTGGAAGTAGTACAAGGCATGAAGGCAAGTTCTAATATGGATTCTGTAACTTTGTACTCACAGAAGATAAAACCCAGCGGTTATGTTTTGGAATGTGTGGTATCATAGGTGGTTATAGCCAGACCGGCATCTAGGACAAATGGATCCGGCTTCTCATATGAGCAGCACGATAAACTGTTCTTTATCTCAGCCTCATCGGAAAGCTACAATCCAACGTATCTAGGTGCAATGCGGATTTTTAGATTCCATAAGTTTAGCCAGTGATCACAAGGGGATTTCCACATTCCTTATTGTTAGTTTAACTTGTACTGATAATGGCAGCCCCAAGACAAGTCCTAAAGGGAAGTTCAGAGTGCGGCCATACGATACGCCTTCTTCACAATTATACTAATACAACACAATATGTCTTTTTATCCTCTGTGTACAAAAGCATAATCTATCAAAAGACTGCAGTTTCCAGGGGGAAATGCTAGCCTTCATGACGCAGACATATTCAAAAGCATAAATAAGAAAAGGATAAATAAACCTGTAAAAAAAAGTGAATGTAAAATTGATGAGGGTGCTGTTCTAAGCACATTTATACTTTATATTCATTATTTTATTTATTTTTTTGAAGACTTGCAGATATTAAGGGGAATGTGTACTGTTAATTTGCATTAATTTTGTTACAACATCGCCACCTAATGGTCTATTTCTGACAGTGATGTAGTCGACTAAATTGTCAAGAGAAAGAAAGAGGGCTGGTCTGATGTTCTTCTGGGTAGGAAACAATTATCAGAGGTTTCTAATGTTTATCTGTAGGGCATACGTCACTGCCCCCCCTCTTATTACTACCACCTAATACAGCGGTTCTCAACCTGTGGGTTGGGACCCCTTTGGTCACCTAAGACCATCGGAAACACATATTTGCGATGGTCTTAGGAATAATTTTATGGTTGGCGGTCACAACATGAGGAACTGTATTAAAGGGTCGCGGCATTAGAAAGGTTGAGAACCACTGACCTAATAACATACAATTAGAGGGCAAATAAGAGAATGTCCATGCCCTCCATTCAGTGAAGCCATAATGAAACATATGAAATATGCAACGTGTACAAACAGTTACCAACCAATCACAGCACTAAGGTCAGTATAGCAGCAGATTTATCCTCATTTGGATAACATTTGGCCCATGTGACACACATTAATGACTAAAGGGGAAACTATTTGTAGAATTTATTGATTATGTATTCATGTTGTGGACAGGTAGCCTTTGGAAATGACTGATACCTGAATGGGTATGAACATTTTAATTTCCTATTGTGAAAATGAAAATGTAATATACAACTATTCTCATGGAAATGGGAAACTTTCTAAATAACTCATCAATGATGTCCCGCTTCTGAATTAATCAAGTTACTGCTCAGTATCCCCTTTTAAGCAATTTGAAACTACAGACAGGCTTTGTGTCGGAGTCAGTTATTTTAAAAGGCAGTTAACGCTAATACACTGTCTAAGCAAAGGGATCAACAGTGCAATGATGCATTTGACCTCAGTGTCAATCTGGGAGGAATGATAGGAATTGTAACTGAGCAACAGCTGATGGGCCATTGGTTGGACAATCACACTTTATAGATATAATCAACCCCACCAAACCAGACTCCACCATCAACACTAGCTCTCCAGCTGTTACTGAACTACAACTTTTGATTGGGCTGTTGGTGGTATGCCGAGAACATTTAGAAGCCCCCAGTTTGCCCCTACTTTAAGTCATTCCTGTCTCTCTAGTGCAGTGATCCCCAACCCTTTGGATGTTGCTCTCAGTGCCCCCAAACCAGGTAGCTATTTTTGAATTCCTGACTTGGGGGCAAGTTTTGGTTGACTAAAACAAGATTTACTACCAAATAAAGCCCCCTGTAAGCTGATAGGGTGCATAGAGGCTGCCTAATAGCCAATCACAGCCCTTATTTGGCTCCTCCATGAACTTTTATGGTGCTTGTGTTGCTCTCCAAGTCTTTTTACATTTGACTGTGGCTCAGGAGTAAGAAAGGATGGGGACCCCTGCTCTAGTGGAACATTGCTATGACACAAAACGATAAAGCAGCCCTGTCTGAATAGGGTCAATCTTGGTGAATCATATTTCCCAGCTGGCAAAATAAAACACACTCCAGCTTTAGGTAAGAAAACAAGAAGACAGATCTAATGAGCCAGCCTTGAAATTAGTTGTTTTCCCTTCTGATAGTTAGCCAGGGCAAACATTTAGCAGCAGTGCTGACCTGCTTTGGCTGGTATAACGAACGTACTGTACGAAAGTGTGAAGGAAATCTTACTATATAAAGAGCAGGAGGTACATTAGCTTTATGTATATAATTAGTGGAAAAAATGATCCTGTTTCCAAGTAAAAGAAAACAGTTTGACCTGCTGGGGGGGTCAGAGGGTGAACTGACATCTCCTGTGTTGAAGGGAGTAACCGCGATGGCTTGTGTTCCAGCTGCATAGCAATATAGCCCGATGGCTCGTACTAAAGCTCCCGTGTACAAGGTAGGTTCCAGCAGGGCATATTTGCTGTGAGGCTGCAGGTTTAATATCACAGGTTTTAAGAAATGTCCCCACTTGAAGGTTTATTATCTGGAGAAGGCCTCCTTAGCCCATAACAATGGTAAGATAAATAGAAACAGAAATAATTCCAGAACAGATAATCACTGACCCCAAATTTTTTTTAGAACTATTTTTCTGGTTTGTCTTCCACTATGACGAAGTACACTGCATACAAGCATGAAAATGCTCCAAACACAATTGCCTTCCCAACAGATATCTGTTCAGGACTTTACATATTGATCTGGCAGGATGAAAATTCCCATTGGCTGAGGACCAGAGCAGACGCCTCATTGGACAAAGGGTTAGTCGACCAGAATTTCACTTCAGTAGCCAAATCAGACTTAAGCTGGCCATACATGCACCGATAATATCGATACGATATTTGGTGCGTGTATGGCATGTCGTCGAGTCGACCGATATCGCAGGAAGCTGCTGAAATCGGTCGACTTGCCGATCGGCCAGGTTAGAAAATTTTGATCGGGCGCCATAGAAGGCGCCTGACCAAAATCTGCCGTCAGGGCTGAATCGGCAGAAGGAGGTAGAAATCCTATTGTTTCTACCTCCTTATCTGCTGTTTCAGCCCTGAACGGTGTGTGGCGGATCAGACGATGTTTCGTGCGACCGATGGTCGCACGAAACATCGTCAGATCGCCACATGTGGCCACCTTTAGACTGGCCAAATGCATACAGAACTTGTTTGCCCATGTTACCAGACAATAGATCATTTAAAGGGTAAATGTTGATTGATGTTTTTTTTTTTTTTTTATTGGGCTAACTTACTATCTTCTATCTATCCTGGTAACAACACAAAATACATAGATTTGCTTATCTATGTTTATCTTCCTGTTTGATTCAGTTCCTAAGTGTCATTACACAGCCATGGGCCCCACCATCTCTGCAACAGAGCACTCCTTTGCAGAGATGGTGGGGCCCATGGCTGCGTAATGACATTATAGTTGTCATGGGGTGGCTCATAATGTCAATCATGCCGCATTTCAATGTGAAAATTCAAAATAAAACCAATGCTTAATTTCCTGGGTTCAATGCCTGAATATAGGACTTTTGTAAATTGATTTTTTGGACTGATTTGTCGATTTTGACCCTTTTGCCTGATCCTGATTCCATTGACTGCCACCTGAACTGTACTTGAATGTTGACTTGAGTTAACTCCTCAGGTACCACAGTTTGGACTTTTTGTACTGTCTGTACCTAGGCTTCCTCCTTGGTCCTTACTCCAACCCTGGCACTAAGCCCCCATTCAGGTTGAGTCGTGTTTGGCATCTCAGTAAAACACATTTTTTCAGTCCTTTTTCTCTTAAACCTCCATTTTGATCCCTTGAATTATCCCATTAGAAATAACATGGTGCTCATTTACTTACACAACTAAACTCCGGCAGATTTTCCCCAGCCAAGTCTTTCCACTGCTGTGACGTCAACTTAACACTTGATTTAAAGCCATTTAAAGACAATATGACCAGGATTGCCCTTCCACGCATTTTTTTTTGTTCTGTGCTTATTTCAGCCAAGAGTGTCCTAAACATGAATTCCAGCACCAAAAGAAAGTGTTTCTGTATGTAACACTAAATCACAATAGCAGAATCCTGGCTACAGTGGTGATTAAACACGATACCTTAACCTCAGGGCAAGGTTTATATACATTTATTTAATACAAGATATACACTGCCTTCTTGCTCCCCTGCCCAATGAAGCTTATAACACCCTGATAAGTACAATATGTAAAATATGACTCCAGAATAATTGAATTGCAGTTTTAAAATGTTTCTTGTTATCGGTGCTAAGGTTCCGCTCTTCCAAGCAACCAGTAATTCTGAACAACAGGTTTAAAAATTATAATTATGATACAAATTCTAATTCCTCCACAAATTGCTGTGCAGTTTTCACTTGTTTCTATGCCAGATTTTACAATTGGCTACAAACAACAAACATATTACTAATAAGTGTAATTAATTTGTATTTTCTTTTTTCTTTATACCAGGTTTATAAAAACGCCCCTTAACGGCACATAGGACATGTGTTTGCTGCTGTTGTCTGGTGCAAAAGGGGGGTGGCCAAAATACCCTTGCATGTCTATCCCTGCTCCAAATGTTGTTGGAAAATGCCTGGCTTAGGGGCATTTTGTCCAAGCAGTGTAGATGGCAGCAGAAATGACTACATAATACCTGCATGGATTGCCCTGCAAACCACAGCAGTCTATCAGATATTTGCTTTTACTATTCTAACTGCATTAGACCATTTGAAGGTAACTGCTTATTGACCTGTACATACACACACACACACATACACACACACACACACATACACACACACACACATACACACACACACACATATTATATATACATGTAGGCTTATGTTGGTAGATAGGGCATATTCTGAGCAGGTGATAGGGGGAAAAAAAGCTATTTTTACACAGAATAAAAAAAAAATGAGTTCAACTTGACATGAGCACCAACTTGAACACATCCAATCATGGTTTTTTCCCCTTAAGAGAATGTCATAAGAAATTATACTGGGAGATATTTGTACCTTACATTTTCTGGCAGTATGACAGCCCTGTTCTGTGGCCTACCTGCGATGCGCAGCAATGTACAGCTTGGCTGATAGAATGTCCCGCCATATCCCATATGCCCTTAAGGCACTGCTTTGCACAGTGACACACAATAGGTGAACTAAACTTTATAACACTGAAATAAAAAGTAACAGCCCTACCTCAGCTGCGCCTTAGGAGGAGAGGCACGGAAATTAAATCTGACACTTTTAGACATCTCAATGTTTCCAGCTCGTTTCTTAAGGTAAATGAGGAGTTTCATTTAACAGGCAGAGAATTAGGCGGAGGCTGTTTATTATGTGCAGAGAAGTTCTCTGCTCTACTTATTTACAATTTATCTGAAAAACTGGAGCAGATACAGGAGTACAGTGGCATACTTGTGGGTCCCAGCTATAATGAAGGCCATATCTACAGTAGTTGCTAGTGCCTGTGGTTGTCTATACAAAATAAATTCTATAAAGCATTTTTAGGTTCATTATTAAGCCTGCACATTTAGCACAGGGATAGGCAGCTTACTGAACGACAAGGCCCAACATCCCGAAGGCTTTAGGATGAGCTTAAAGTTATATGAACTGTAAGTCGCTGTTAGGCAAAGCTGGGATTTGTAGCTCAGCAACAACCGGAGAGATGCAGGTTGCTCACTGCTAATTTTAAGTAACTGTAAGATTCCACCTTCAGCCGTGTCTCTGTCTTTACTGTCAGGCACTGCAGAACATGGTGGTATCACATAGAGAAAGGCTGATGATACAGGTATGGGACCTGTTATATAGAATGCTTGGGACCTGGGGTTTTCCTCATAAGGGGTCTGTCTACAATTTGTCTCACCATACTTTAAGGCTACCAAAAAATATATTTAAACATTAAATAAACTCAATAGAATTGTTCTGCCCCCAATAAGGGGCAATTATATCTTAGTTGGGATCAAGTACAGGTACTGTTTTATTATTACAGAGAAAAGGGAATCATTTAACCATTAAATAAACCCAATAGGGCTGTTCTGCCCCCAATAAGGGGTAATTATATCTTAGTTGGGATCAAGTACAGGTACTGTTTTATTATTACAGAGAAAAGGGAATCATTTAAAAATGAAATAAACCCAATAGGACTGTTCTGCCCCCAATAAGGGGTAATTATATCTTAGTTGGGATCAAGTACAGGTACTGTTTTATTATTACAGAGAAAAGGGAATCATTTAAAAATGAAATAAACCCAATAGGACTGTTCTGCCCCCAATAAGGGGTAATTATATCTTAGTTGGGATCAAGTACAGGTACTGTTTTATTATTACAGAGAAAAGGGAATCATTTAACCATGAAATAAACCCAATAGGATTGTTCTGCCCCCAATAAGGGGTAATTATATCTTAGTTGGGATCAAGTACAGGTACTGTTTTATTATTACAGAGAAAAGGGAATCATTTAACCATTAAATAAACCCAATAGGGCTGTTCTGCCCCCAATAAGGGGTAATTATATCTTAGTTGGGATCAAGTACAGGTATTGTTTTATTATTACAGAGAAAAGGGAATCATTTAAAAATGAAATAAAACCCAATAGGACTGTTCTGCCCCCAATAAGGGGTAATTATATTTTAGTTGGGATCAAGTACAGGTACTGTTTTATTATTACAGAGAAAAGGGAATCATTTAAAAATGAAATAAACCCAATAGGATTGTTCTGCCCCCAATAAGGGGTAATTATATCTTAGTTGGGATCAAGTACAAGGTACTGTTTAATTATTACAAAGGAAAAGGAAACCATTTTTAAAAATCTGAATTATTCGATTCAAATGGAGTCTATGGGAGATGGCCTTCTCATAATTCGGAGCTCTTTGGAAAACGGGTCTCCAGAAAACGGATCCCATACCTGTACAACGTAAGAAATAAATGACTATACCCGCACTGCGAAGGTTTGGATCCAGGTCTGGCATTTCCTTAGCGGCTTCTGGGCTCACACTGTAAATTGAAGCACCCGCTTCATTCGCAATGCTGAAAAGTGAAAATTACATATCATTAGTCGTCCACCAATAATCTCTATGTACAGTGCCTGTAGCATATTCACCCCTTGGAAACCTTCATGTTTGTTTGTCGTAAGATATTAGATTTCATTTCTGTTGATCGGGGTCAAAAATACAAAACTGACTCCTTTGTATGAAAGTGAAAAGAGATCTCTGCAAAAGGATCTAAATCAATTAAATAAAACCAACACTAAACAACTGATGGAATAAGTATAATTGCCCTTGAAGTCAGCAATAAGCAGAGGCACCTCTGGCAGCATTTGCAGCCATGACTCTATGTGGATAGGTCTCTATCAGCTCTGTACATCTGGGCACTGCCATTCTGCCCTATTCCCCCTTTCAAGTTGCATGGAGATTGAGACTTTTTTTGAACTCACAGCACCTCAATCTGATCTGCTTTCTGATTTGGCCATTCTAGAACATTCATTGCTTAAAAAATTTGTGGGTAGTTTGTGGCTTTATGCTTGGGGGGGGCATCAGAGGTTTTGGACCGCCATCACCACAAGCCACCCCCCCCCCCCGTGATGATGATGATGATGATGATGGTGAATTAGCCCACATGCCCACATCCTGAGTCCTACCTGTACCAGTTCCCTACGGCCCATCCTTCATCTGAGGTCCCCTGTGCCGCTCCCCGCTGAGTCCTCTCTCTCCACTGCTAGGTGGGAGGACTCAGCAGGGCCAGGTAAATTCCTCTGGGGGGCCGAATCCGGCCCGCGGGCAGTACTTTGGGGACCGCTGGTCTATTAAGAGCCATGCTGTGTGTGCCCATATACATACATTACATACACAGAACATGATATCTAGGCTGTTTCTATAGCAGGCTACAGGTGACTAGCCACTGCATATACACATCTCAGTCTCAGTGAACATGATAAACACAGTTATTTATCTACAACAATCCAACAATTAGGAAGACGGGTGCATTCAGCACTGTTCCAGAAAGCTGACAATCTATTTCTAGCCCCAGAGTGCTGGGTTGGGGAGAGATGGACTGAGCTGAAAACAGCAGGAGTTAATCATGGAACATGGGGAAACCCGTATAATCTAGGATTTCAATATCCTGCAGGAAGAACGATACACAGCAACAAACAAATGGAACACAGAAAAGCGCATCTAATGAAAAGTATCACAATGAATTGCAGCAATTAATATATCATACAAATGACATTCAGCATTTTATCATCAACCCTTTATCCTACTGTACTTCTCAAATGAATTTCTATGAAAGGCACAAGTTGGCAATCACAAGCATATAATGTGTATTTACAGCATGTTGCTGATTTGGGGTGAAGACACATGGGGTGATTAATCGCTGCAACTACGATTACGGTGACTAATCGCGGCGTGTCTTTGCCCTTAAAGCACCCACTCATTTTTCAGAATCAGGTAATGCAGAAGCTCTGTGTTCCATAAAGTGAAATTGAGTTGTATTTACTCCAAAGGCAACGACTTCACCACAGCTATATCAGGATTCACAGAGTTAAAGGCAACAATTAATCAATCAGCCATTTAAGGACTTCATTAGTCACGGAGGGGTCTAACGATCCATAGGAAAGAGCACAGAGAGCAGTAACTGGTTATGAGCTCTCCGTTCTGCAACACTGACCGGCTGAGATAACTTACTGCTGAGCCTCGAGTCACGGATAATCAGCATTATTAGACTTTTCCATGTATAGAAACAGATGTTTGTGTGAATATACAATAATTTATATCTACTTTTTTTTTTTTTTTCTTTACTTATTTCACCCAGTCATATAGGAAATGTTCTAACTAACCTCAGAATAAAATAGTCTGGAATGGTACTATATAATAAACATATTCTCCCCCAATTTCTATTTTGTATTAAAAGCTGTCATATGTCTAGGTCCTACCTACCAACAGTTCAATGAAATGAAAAGCATTTTAGGTACAGGTAAGGGATCCGTTATCCGGAAATCCATTATCCAAAAAGCTCCAAATTACAGGAAGACCATCTCCCATTTTAATCAAGTAATTAAAATTTTTAAAAATGATTCCCTTTTCTCTGTAATAATAAAACAGTACCTGTACTTGATCCCAACTAAGATATAATTACCCCTTATTGGGGACAGAACAGCCCTATTGGGTTTATTTCATGGTTAAATGATTCCCTTTTCTCTGTAATAATAAAACAGTACCTGTACTTGATCCCAACTAAGATATAATTAATCCTTATTGGGGGCAAAACAATCCTATTGGGTTTATTTAATGGTTAAATGATTCCCTTTTCTCTGTAATAATAAAACAGTACCTGTACTTGATCCCAACTAAGATATAATTACCCCTTATGGGGGGAAGAACAGCCCTATTGGGTTTATTTCATGGTTAAATGATTCCCTTTTCTCTGTAATAATAAAACAGTACCTGTACTTGATCCCAACTAAGATATAATTACCCCTTATTGGGGACAGAACAGCCCTATTGGGTTTATTTAATGGTTAAATGATTCCCTTTTCTCTGTAATAATAAAACAGTACCTGTACTTGATCCCAACTAAGATATAATTACCCCTTATTGGGGGCAGAACAGCCCTATTGGGTTTATTTAATGGTTAAATGATTCCCTTTTCTCTGTAATAATAAAACAGTACCTGTACTTGATCCCAACTAAGATATAATTACCCCTTATTGGGGGCAGAACAATCCTATTGGGTTTATTTAATGTTTAATTGATTTTTTAGTAGACTTAAGGTATGGAGACACAAATTACAGAAAGACCCCCTATCCGGAATACCCTTGGTCCTGAGCATTTTGGATAACGGGTCCCATACCTGTATAAAATATTTTTAGGCGAATCTCAGAAGTGCTGAGATTGACCTGTTTTATATATCCAGAAGGTCCTGTTTATTGCCGACTCATGTAAATATAATATGAAAAATTCTATTCTTAATTATTTGGATACAAAACAAAGCATAAAACAAAATTGTAAAACCGACAGAACTTTTCTATCACAATAAAAAAAAAAGCACAAAAATTTTAAAATATATTTTGTTTTCTTCAAATGCAAAGATTAAAAAGAAAAGATATGTGATTGAAACAAATAATGGCACTGAAGGAATGCCTGTAATATAGGTTTTGAAGCAAATATGGACATACCTTGTAATCGCTATTTATCTCCATTTAACTCTCGCTGGGCAAGGCATCCATGAAGAGCAGAGATATATGTGTTTGCCTCATATATATAAAAATATATCCAGAGATAATGGGCAGCTTTAGAAGTTTATTTTGATTCCCAGAATATTTCTAATGGACACGGATATACGGAGGTGTTTGTAGAAAAGGAGAAAATTGCTTTCCATATAAGCTAAAAAGAGATACTTCCTCCGGTTTAACTCTTGCTGGGCCAGGTACCCATGAAGAGTTGAGATATGTGTTTACACATATATATCTCCAGAGATAATGCATAGGTTTAGAAGCTTATTTCAATTCCTGGAATATTTCTAATGGACATGGATATTTGAAGGTGTTTGTAGAAAAGGGGAAAATGGCTTTCATTTTGCCAGAGATAAATGCCTGAGTAAACACACATATGCCTCTACGCTCGTTCCACCGATCAGGAATTGTTAAATATTTAACTGCAGCGCTGGTTTGTTATTGAGCTAGAAGGGGGAATATCCATTTAATGGAGTTCATTTTAATACAATAGGCATACAGACTGCTGCAACATTATTTATATTTCTGAATATCAGTGTATAACATAGCAGAAGCTAGATGGAATACCTGCAACAATGCAAAGCAATTTAAGGATGACACTTCGTTACGAAATGGCCTGTAGAAATTAAATGTGGTACACCTGCGCCATCTAGTGGCCACAGAGAAGGAAAACAACATGGGAAAATAATATTGTAAATCTGCATCAAATCCAAATGCAATCATTTTACTTGACTTGGGCTAAAACATCTGCCTTAACACTTAATGCCTCAATAGCAGCAAATGCTTCTGGGAAAATGTCTACTCAAGTAAACCACTGCCTTGTCTCACAGCTGACCTCTATCTGAAAGTGCTGCCAATAAGACAGTGACATTTACAAAAATTCTACAAGTTCTGCAACCATATCAGCATTAATCCAAAATTCCATCCTGATTGCAGTTAATGCTGGGAGCTTTATTAAGTGTTTTTGGGGAACCATTATGGCCCAAAGCATAGAACATTTATTTTTCTTGGTTTTCACTTATTTAGCTTTTTGTTCAGCAGCTCTCCAGTTTGGATTTGAGCAGCTATCTGGTTGCTAGGGTCTTGTTTACTTTAGCCACCACACAGAGGTTTAAACCAGAGACTGGAACACAAATAGGAGAGGGACTGAATAGAAAGATAAATAATAAAAAGTAACAATAAAATTGTAGCCTCACACAGCAATTACTGGGTCAGTGAGAAAGGGGAATAATTAAAAATCTATAAATAAAAGTGAAGGCCAAGATTAATAAAATATTTTAAAAACCCAGCTGGAAAGTTTTACGGTCAGCATGGATTTTTCCATCTTAGGTACCATCAAGTACAATGAATGGTCTCAATATAACAGACAAAAAATCATTCCAGAATGAAGAATTTGAGCTTTCTAAATACTGGTATGGGATCCATTATCTAAGGGCCTAGGTTTTTCTTTTATAGATAAGATGTCTCTTTAATATGGTTGACCATACCTAAAATCTGCTAAAATTTAAACAATTAACAATAGGATTGTTTTGTCTCCAAGAAGGGGTAATTATATCTTAGTTGGGATCAAGTACAGGTACTGTTTTATTATCACAGGTATCGGACCCCTTATCCGGAAACCCATTATCCAGAAAGCTCCGAATTACGGAAAGGCTGTCTCCGATAGACTCCATTATAATCAAATTAGGATTTTTAAAATTGATTTCCTTTTTCTCTGTAATAATAAAACTGTACCTTGTATTTGATCCCAACTAAGATATAATTAATCCTTATTGGATGCAAAACAATCCTATTGGATTTAATTAATGTTTTATTGATTGTTTAGTAGACTTAAGGTATGAAGATCCAAATTACGGAAAGACCCCTTATCCGGAATACCCTTGGTCCCGAGCATTCTGGATAATGGGTCCTATACCTGTACAGAGAAAAGGGACTCATTTAACCATTAAATAAACCCAATAGGGCTGTTCTGCCCCAATAAGGGGTAATTATATCTTAGTTGGGATCAAGTACAGGTACTGTTTTATTATTACAGAGAAAAGGGAATCATTTAACCATGAAATAAACCCAATAGGGCTGTTCTGCCCCCAATAAGGGGTAATTATATCTTAGTTGGGATCAAGTACAGGTACTGTTTTATTATTACAGAGAAAAGGGAATCATTTAACCATTAAATAAACCCAATAGGGCTGTTCTGCCCCAATAAGGGGTAATTATATCTTAGTTGGGATCAAGTACAGGTACTGTTTTATTATTACAGAGAAAAGGGAATCATTTAACCATGAAATA
Organism: Xenopus tropicalis; assembly: GCF_000004195.4. Taxonomy (NCBI): domain Eukaryota; kingdom Metazoa; phylum Chordata; class Amphibia; order Anura; family Pipidae; genus Xenopus; species Xenopus tropicalis. Next base: position 19,498,085 of record NC_030681.2, read on the forward strand.
AACCCAATAGGGCTGTTCTGCCCCCAATAAGGGGTAATTATATCTTAGTTGGGATCAAGTACAGGTACTGTTTTATTATTACAGAGAAAAGGGAATCATTTAACCATTAAATAAACCCAATAGGGCTGTTCTGCCCCCAATAAGGGGTAATTATATCTTAGTTGGGATCAAGTACAGGTACTGTTTTATTATTACAGAGAAAAGGGAATCATTTAACCATTAAATAAACCCAATAGGGCTGTTCTGCCCCCAATAAGGGGTGATTATATCTTAGTTGGGATCAAGTACAGGTACTGTTTTATTATTACAGAGAAAAGGGAATCATTTAACCATTAAATAAACCCAATAGGGCTGTTCTGCCCCCAATAAGGGGTAATTATATCTTAGTTGGGATCAAGTACAGGTACTGTTTTATTATTACAGAGAAAAGGGAATCATTTAACCATTAAATAAACCCAATAGGGCTGTTCTGCCCCCAATAAGGGGTGATTATATCTTAGTTGGGATCAAGTACAGGTACTGTTTTATCACTACAGATAAAAAGGAAATTATTTTTTAAAATTGAGTCTGTTGGAGATGGCCTTTCTGGATTTCTGCACTTTCTGTATAATAGGTTTCCAGTTCAGATAACAGATCCCATACCTGTAATTGGTTTCTGTATAAGAGCTCCCCTGGCCATATACTGTGTATATATATTATATATATTTTTTACTAGTAATGTTCTTGAATACCCTATTGCTCCATTTGTAGCATTTTATTAGCAGAAAATACTGTTTGAGAGATACACATGCTAATGCAAATCATTTTTGGAAAGTAGAATACAGGGAATGTACCAGGTAGACAGGCAAACAGACAAATCTACAGATACACAAATAGGTCTATCCCAGGATCTGTGCTCAGGAAATCATTTGCAGCTCCCAAGTCCATCCCAGGATCTCTACTTCTGGTATGGCATCCATTATCTGGAAACTTGTTATACAGAAATCTCTGAATTACAGAAAGTTCATCTTCCATAGACTCAATTTTAATGAAATAATTCAACTTTTTTTTAAACAATAGATTTCCTTTTGTCTGTAATAATAAAACAGCTGTTACTAGGTTTTATGCCCTCTGGCCCTCTTACTACAACAAAATCACCACTGGAATCAAACTTATAGTGCCTTTGTCCAAACATGCTCCACCTATCTCAAATCAAAGTTAGAAATTGAGACCATTAACAGCATTAAAAGTCTCTACCCTTCCACCAGGCTTTTCTCTGATTGGACGAAGGGTAGCTACAAAATTCCTACAAAAAGTGCTTGTGCTTTTTGGAAAGTGGCTACTTCAGTGAACCACTGCCTGGCAATGGGTAGCTGGCAAATTCCTATGAGGAGATGGGCTTGTGTTTCTTGGCTTCTCCAAGGAGTTATTCTAAGCAAAAGTCCTTCTGAGGTGTCGCACTAGGACAGTGATCCCCAACCAGTGGCTCGGGGGCAACATGTTGCTCCCCAACCCCTTGGATGTTGCTCTCAGAGCCCCCAAACCAGGGAGTTATATTTATGAATTCCTGAGTTTTAGTTGAATAAAAACAAGATTTCCTACCAAATAAAGCCCCTGTAAGCTGATAGTGTGCATTGAGGCTGCCTAATAGCCAATCACAACACTTATTTGGCTCCTCCATGAACTTTTATGGTGCTTGTGTTGCTCCCCAAGTCTTTTTATATTTGACTGTGGCTCACAAGTAAGAAAGGTTGGGGATCCCTGCACTAGGAGATAAACTAAACACAGCAGTCAGTAAGGTTCCAGTACAGTGATCTGATTTTGAGGGGGCCGCTAGGCTTCCAGCTATAAAACCAGCTAGGCTTCCAGCTATTAAACCAGCTAGGCTTCCAGCTATTAAACCAGCTAGGCTTCCAGCTATTAAACCAGCTAGGCTTCCAGCTATTAAACCTGCCAGAGAGACAGTAGAGACTGTGAGTAACAAGAAATACACCCCCCCCCCCCCCAAGCAGACCTAAAACAGTTTTTTCAGATGTCAACTAAATTATTTCTAAAACTAAACTACTATTGATATTTATTAGATATTTTCAGTATCCCTTTAACATTTGTATTTTATGCCTTTGTTTTACACTTAGCAAAACACTGCTTATTTGGCAGCAAAATCCTCAAGTCAATTAAATATGATTACGCAAAAGCATTAAAAAGTTCTTTGGATTCTTGGAAGAGACAACTGCCATGAAAGCAATGCTTAGCGGCAATATACTCCAACGGTTCAGGAGTCGCGTCACCTTTATTAGCCAAGTGACAGGCACAGATGACATTAGCTGGAAAGCTCACTCGCTCAGCACTGAGACATTTGTTAGTACAAGGTGACTGACTATGAAACTCAGGTTTGTGTCAGGACAGAGTCAAAAGACGAAGCACAAAGGGACTAAAGTCTCCAAAGTGTTCAGTAGGTATCCGGCAGAACTGTACGTCACTTTATCCATTCACCTATGAAGCATGCCCGCAGAACATCCTCACAAAGGGAAGAACAATCAGATATCTGTCTTTATCTTGCCTGAAAATGCTGACATTTTTCAGTATGAAAAGGGTCCAAATGGCAGGTGTCAGAGAGTTTTAGGCTGACATGAAGTGCTAGGAGGCAGGAGAGAGCGCGGATGTCAGAGCCACACAGGGGCCCCAGTGAGACTGCACGTTTGAAAAGAGCAAACCTCAGACTCTGTTAAATCAATCCAGTGCCAGATGCTGTTATCAAAGCAAAGCCGTTGCTACACATTCGTCCTGGGGAGATACAGGCATTGGCAGACGCCGGTGCAAAGAGGAGAGCTGGTCTGACACCTCCGAAGCCTTAAAGTGACAGTCACCTGTACATGCCCTCTCTTTATATATTGACAGGGTGGCGTGCCAAGGCGGGTAATGTGATAAGACTTTAAGCCTCTGAAAGCAGTAGAAGAAAACTTTTGGCACAATATAGAGAGGTAAACACAGAGGAAGGGGAGGGAATGCATCGGAGGAGGAGGCTTACGGTTATCTGTCAGAATCTGCTGGGTGATACATTGTGTCAATACCCCTGGGCGCCACTGCTGTCTGCATTTGTCTTGGCCTTTGTACAATTAATAGAACTCTGTCATCATCAAGAGGCATTATATAATCTAGCTTCACTGTATATGCATGCTGCACTTCCAATAGGTTTATTTCCCTTTCTTGTTAGGAGCCCCCAATCCTAACTGTGCCAACACATATTCCTTGCAAACTTGGGGAGAATATGGAGGGCAAGGTGGCCTTGAATTCAAGAAAGGGATCACATTCTACATTTAAGGGGAAATGAAAGGGGCAGAAAAGGGCCAAAAGGTTCCACATAAACCAATTAGTACGGCTCATACTGAAAACCTGTTCTGACACTTTTGTGTTATTATCAAAATGGCAGCTGAGAATAGCTTGCTAATAAGAGTTCAGTACCTATTACTGCTCCAATGTCAATGTTTAAAAGTTCAAACACTGACAAAGATAGGGGATAGGAAAAAGGCAAGTGAGCAGTTCCTTTGCCTTGTTCTTAAAGGAAAACTATAACCCAATAATGAATACTTAACCAACAGATTATTTATATTATGTTAAGTGACCTATTAAAGAATCTCACCAAACTGGAATATATATATCAGTAAATATTGCCCTTTTACATCCTTTCCCTTCAGCCGCCATTTAGTGCTGGGCTGTGTGCTCCCTCAGAGATCAGCTGACAGGAAATAATGCAGCTCTAACTGTAACAGGAAGTAGTGTAGAAGCGAAAGACAGAACTCTGTCCATTCACTGGCTGATGGGGCCTAGCATGTATGTGTGCCTTGGCTTGTTTGTGTGCACTGTGACTCCTATGATCCCAGGGGGCTTAATTCTTAAAATGGCAATTTTCTACTTAGGATTGCCCAATAGCACATACTACTAAAAAGTATACTTTTATGAAAATAGTTTATTTAGATGAAGGAGGGGTTCAACAAATGAACTTTTTTTATGCAATATATTTTTATAGAATCCTACATTGTTTGGGGGTATAGTTTTCAAAATATTAATGTACATTAAAAGTTACTTACAGTTTATGATGACTATCACTATTAGGCTAATGCCAGACGTGGTGTTTGGCATATATCTTCGGCAAGCCAAAAATATCGGCATAGGCTCTTACGTGTGCCTGCACCCTAATGAATAGAATATTCTCGGGTGCAGGCACATGTAGCCAATATCCACCAAAAAACGCAAGACTTCATATCTTCGGCGGATAGTGCCTGCACCCAAGTGTATTCCGTTCATTCGGGTGCAGGCACAGGTAAGAACGTATGGTGATATTTTCAGCAAGCGATTTTTGTCTTGCCAAAAATATACGTCAAACGCCACATCTGGCATTAGCCTTAGGGCTGCTTTTGTAAGTAGTTTTTACTTGAAGTTCCTAAACCTGACTGTTTGACCAAAATCTCTGTTTCGGTTGTGGAGCAGGTTGTTTTCTTTAAACAGACCTTTTCAAAATACATTAAGAATCACTCTCGGTACGTGGATGATGTCTTTTTTACATGGCATGGGGGTGAACAGGAATTGGAAGCTAGCAAGGTTATTAACAATACTCACCCTACTTTAAAATTGACCTTACACATTTGTGTTACAGTTATCAAATGCAATAATGTTCTAATTACAGATTTATACAAAAAACAAACTGATACGGTCATAATCCTGCTTACCCTAGTACTACCAAGAAGGGGCTTATCATACAGCCAGTTACTTAGGGGCAAAATGACAGTATCAAAGGCTTTAAATTTAATTGAACGTGGTTTCCGATCAAGCTTTGGTTACTCTCAAAAAAATAAGGTTAGAACGCCATGACCAATAAAAAGGAAAGCAGCAGGATTCCCTTTGTAACTACATATAATGAAAATTCTACCTGTCATTTTTAAGCATTGGGAGATTTTACAGAAGGACTAGAATTTTGGGAGGCTGTTTAAAGATAAACCATTACTTTCATATAAACTTGGGAGATGTTTTAACAAAAGCAGACTTACTATAACCTAAAACTAAACAGCCCACAATTAAGATGGCTAGTGCAGGTTGTGAATATTCCCCCTACAGGGGGAGGCTTTACAAATCTCCCTGTTCGCGGGCGACTAATCTCCCCGAGTTGCCATCAGTTGCCATCCCACTAGCGACAATGTAAGTCGCCGGTGGGATGGCACACGCGGCGGCACGATTTCGGCAAATTGCCGAAAATGCCTCGCGAGGCAACTTCGGCGATTTGCCGAAATCGCCTGCTCAGCGTGTGCCATCCCACCGGCGACTTACATTATCGCCGGTGGGATGGCAATTTGGGGAGATTTGTCGCGGGCGACTAATCTGCCCGTGTGCCAGAGCCCTTAACAGGATATTGCTTCAAAACAAGGTGATGTGGACTGATAAATACCATGTCTCCTATGGGTTTAAATAAGAATCTTAATCATTCCTGTTTCTTCTATATACGTTTAGCCTTCTCAGTTGTTTTGACTTTCATCCCTTTGCTTTTTTTGTTACTGATTATTGCACTCTCTTTACAGCTATGATTGGATAACATATATATGATAATCAGAGACCGGTATTTCAACATAATGTTTTCTTCACCTTACTCCTTTGAGTAATTAGTTAATTAATATGCTAATTGTTTACTTATTGTCTTGATTAGGGGGTAGGGTTTTCCCTATATGTACCCATTTCCTGTTACACTTTGTGAGAGCACTTGATAAAGGGGGCGCATACCCCAAAACGTTGTGTGTGGAGACCTCAATAAAACATTTATAAGCACATTTGCTGGAAGTTAGTGCCATCTGTTACACATCATATATACTTATGTTTTGCCAACCTGACTGTCCCTTCTCAGCCTGTCAGTTGCTAATAGAGGAATATGGGAATGTGATGGGTAGTTGAATAGCATCCAGTAAGTTCTTTTACGGCAAAATTATAAATAGCATGCACATACAATTTTATGTAGATGTAAAACAAGAGGTTTAATTCCTGTTAGTATCGCTTTAAATTCCTTTTTGTAAGGGCACGAGGATCACATTGTTCTTTACATCAGTGTTAAAAAAAAAAGGAAAGGTAAAAACTAAGTAAGCTTTATAAGAGGTCTATGTAAATACAGCCATAAGCACTAACAGTAATGCTGCACTCAGTCTTCTGTCAAAAGAAACACAGGATTTCTTGTCTATTTTTTTGTAAACATGATGTTCCAGTGTCTGACTTCCTCTCTCAGAAACAGCCTTAATTCCCAGGGCCAGAGTCTGTGCAGTTCTCTCCTCTCTCCTGCTTCCCCTCCCACCGGAATGCTAAGAACTCCCTCCCCCCTCCCTTAGGAATGTGGGATCTAAGCTATAACGGCTAGAGACTGCAGGCAGGAAGCTACTTAAAATGGCAGCTGCTATCTTAAGCAAATGGAGAAAGCTTCTAAAGCGGTTTACTTGGGTATGCTAATGGTTTCTGCAGAATAAATAGTGTTCTAGATGGCACTAATGTGAAAAATCTATTGGCAGTACAATGCCAAAATGACTTTCCTTCTCCTTTAAGGTGGCCATACACGGGCCAATTTCAGATGCTGATATCAGTCCTTTAGACCGATTCAGCAGCTTATCTGCCTGTGTATGGGCACCAATGACAGGCCCCCCTGACCGACATCTGGCTCGATCTCGATCAGGCAGGATAGATTTTTCTGTTGGATCAGGGGCCACATCAGCTCATGCAGTCCCCATACCGATGACGCCTATACCTGCCTTTGTTTTTATTCCATTCCAAGCTCAAAAATAGCAATGGCTGCATAGGGGGGCTAAAGTGAATCAAAATAAGTTTCTACTAAGCTTTGTGAGCCTTTGTATTAAGACATTTCAACTAAAAAAAACAAAACAAAATTCCAATAAAGAGAATAAAAAAAAAAAGAAAAGGAGGAAAAAACTCAAAGTAGATATTTTATGTTCCATTACTACTGGTGAGCAACCAAAAGTGTCTGTAATTCAGGGGGTTCCTGGTTTCAGTATATATGGTTTGCTGAATATATTATTACTTGTCTGGTGCTAATTTAGAGCACACACTGTACACGTCTCCAGAAAGAACATCTGTCTCATTGAGCAGGAGGAATCTTTGGCATGACCTTGTAAAAAAATAATCAATGACCCATTCTAGAACAGTCAGTAAATGCACGGGTGTAACAAGATGCTCTTGGATTAACCGAGATGATCTTTTGGCTTGATATTGACTGTAACCTAAATCAATAAATAAAGATATGTAGCAGAAAGCTGCAGACCAAAATGTCCTAGAGGTATTTATTCTGGACTTAAACACAGCGAAACAAACTGCTTGAGGAAGAGGAAAACTTGATTGTGTAAATCTACAAAGTCTTCAAACGCCAGTCAGCAAATCATAGGCACTCCAATATTCTGTATAGGACAGTGCTGGGAGAAGTCGGAATAAAGAAAAAGTTCTTGGAAAATCTCTGTGGAGCCGGGTGCTCTCAGGATATAGTAGCTCAGAAATCATTGGAACTATATCAGAGCAGCTAAAAAATCTTCCTTTAAAAACCATGATTTATGTTATAAATAATGGAGTTTTATCAAATTCCAAAATATATGCTTCTATGTGCATACCTCCATACATTCATGAACAAAAAAATCAGGGCAATTTGGCCACATTGCCAGTCAAGGCCTAAAAAAAAAGCGCAGTTGGATGTTTACTCTTGAAATATGTATCTTTTTTTAAAACACAACTACTATGTACTTTATCATCAACATACATGGATAAAAGAAAACTCCATTTAATTTGAAAAAAAAGTGCCTGTGTTACAGCTACCACACATAGGTCTACTGCAAAAATGTTATGCAATCATATGCAATAGTTCTTCAGATTACGGAGTAAAGAAAAAAGGTGTATACATACTACTGTCACAGGTTTAGGATGGGGGGTGGTATTACATACAAACCCCCAAGACTGTTACTGGTTTGGATGATCAAGGATTAGTTCTTAGTATATAGCTGTTTGAGATATTCCTCCTCCTCCCCCCCCCCAATAATAACCATAACCATTCTATGTGGCTTGTGGGTCAAGAAGCCACTTATCAGACAAAGTTCTTTGCTCAGAATGCACTCAGGCTGACAATCAGGATCCACATCTCTCCGCCTGCCAACAAAATGCAGATGGAGAAAAGAGGAGCCAAGGCAATATGTAACTTTGCCCTTAAGGTGATATTCATTTCTGTGTCTGGAAATCGTGAATATGGTCCCAAAAGTCAAGTGTTTCCTGCTGCAGTTAATAGGCCATTCCTTTTGTCATAATATTGTTTGTTTTGCAGAAAAGATAAATACCAGATGCCCAAACAGAAGCACAATACGAGCAGGTAAAAAATAAAACATAGTGGTAACAGTGCCCATTCCATATACAACAAATGCAGTATGTCTATAGAATTGTTGTAAGATTGTAATATAAAGGAATCTTGAAGATGGACACCCCACTGACGTCAACCAAAAGCTCCATTTTTGAAACTGCCCGAAATGCTTGTATTCCTGTATAAATTGGCCCTGGCATTTCAACTTCTACGGTCAATTGCATTCTACAGCAGGCAATCTACAGATTGCCAGTCTGGATCTGCTGTATAAAAACAAGCACAGTATATGTGAAGAATAAAGAGGGAGAGCAGGGCACTAAAAATATCAGGGCTGTAAAGACAGATGGCCTCAATTGTCAATTAAAAGAAAACAATCTACAGGATGACCTTACATACAATACTGCATCCTTCTATCAGCGGAACGTTCACTTGGATTTTATGCTTTGCTAGAAATATAATTTCCTTTGCTGGTACAACCCTTGTTTGATTTATTACAGGCAGTAAAAAACAGTTGACAGAAGAAAAACTGACTTTTTTCTACCCTTTTCAGTCAATATACATTCCAAATTAAAACCATTAAGATTCATGGGGTTTTGTTTAGTCTGAGCACATACAGTGGAGGAAATAATTATTTGACCCCTCACTGATTTTGTAAGTTTGTCCAATGACAAAGAAATGAAAAGTCTCAGAACAGTATCATTTCAATGGTAGGTTTATTTTAACAGTGGCAGATAGCACATCAAAAGGAAAATCGAAAAAATAACTTTAAATAAAAGATAGCAACTGATTTGCATTTCATTGAGTGAAATAAGTTTTTGAACCCCTACCAACCATTAAGAGTTCTGGCTCCCACAGAGTGGTTAGACACTTCTACTCAATTAGTCAACCTCATTAAGGACACCTGTCTTAACTAGTCACCTGTATAAAAGACACCTGTCCACAGAATCAATCAATCAAGCAGACTCCAAACTCTCCAACATAGGAAAGACCAAAGAGCTGTCCAAGGATGTCAGAGTAGTGCTGGGCGGTATGACCAAAAATTTATATCACGGTATTTTTCAAAATTATATCGGTATCACGGTATTTGACGGTATTTTTTTTTCCCCATGCATGATTAGGTGACCACCCCAAACACCCGCCACCCGCACCCCCCCCGCCACCCCAAACACCCCCCCATCCGCACGCAGCCCCCCCACCCCCCCATCCGCACGCACCCCCCCATCCGCACGCAACCCCCGCACCCCCCCATCCGCACGCAGCCCCCCCACCCCCAAACACCCCCCCCATCCGCACGCACCCCCCCACCCCAAACACCCCCCCATCCGCACCCCCCCCCCCCACCCCAAACACCCCCCCATCCGCACACACCCCCCCCACCCCACCCCACCCCCAAACACCCCCCCATCCCCTTCACATAAATATAACCCCCCACCCCACCCCATCCCACCCCCCCCCAAACACAACCCCATCCCCTTCACATAAGTATAACCCACCCACCCCAAACACCCCCCCATCCCCTTCACATAAATATAACCCCCCACCCCACCCCCCCAAACACAACCCCATCCCCCCCAAACACAACCCCATCCCCTTCACATAAAATATAATTACTGGCCAGGCACCCCCCGACAGCTCACATTGGTATCCGACTCTGAATGCGTCCTAGCGATGGCGCTTTTGTAGAGTGTGCGCGCTGACGTCACGTGCGCGCTGACGTCACGTGAGCGCTGACGTCACGTGCGCGCTGACGTCACGTGCGCACCCGGAAGTATTCAGCACACCGGTATGTAGAAAATTCATATCGGTTTCAAAAAAAAAACCGGTGATCGGTTTTTACCGGTATACCGCCCAGCACTATGTCAGAGACAAAATTGTAGACCTGCACAAGGCTGGAATGGGCTACAAAACCATTAGCAAGAAGCTGGGAGAGAAGGTGACAACTGTTGGTGCGATTGTTCGAAAATGGAAGGAGCACAAAATGACCATCAATCGACCTCGCTCTGGGGCTCCACGCAAGATCTCACCTCGTGGGGTGTCAATGATTCTGAGAAAGGTGAAAAAGCATCCTAGAACTACACGGGAGGAGTTAGTTAATGACCTCAAATTAGCAGGGACCACAGTCACCAAGAAAACCATTGGAAACACATTACACCGCAATGGATTAAAATCCTGCAGGGCTCGCAAGGTCCCCCTGCTCAAGAAGGCACATGTGCAGGCCCGTCTGAAGTTTGCCAATGAACACCTGAATGATTCTGTGAGTGACTGGGAGAAGGTGCTGTGGTCTGATGAGACCAAAATAGAGCTCTTTGGCATTAACTCAACTCGCTGTGTTTGGAGGAAGAAAAATGCTGCCTATGACCCCCAAAACACCATCCCCACCATCAAGCATGGGGGTGGAAACATTTTGCTTTGGGGGTGTTTTTCTGCTAAGGGCACAGGACAACTTATTCGCATTAACGGGAAAATGGACGGAGCCATGTATCGTGAAATCCTGAACGACAACCTCCTTCCCTCTGCCAGGATACTGAAAATGGGTCGTGGATGGGTGTTCCAGCACGACAATGACCCAAAACATACAGCAAAGGCAACAAAGGAGTGGCTCAAGAAGAAGCACATTAAGGTCACGGAGTGGCCTAGTCAGTCTCCGGACCTTAATCCAATAGAAAACCTATGGAGGGAGCTCAAGCTCAGAGTTGCACAGAGACAGCCTCGAAACCTTAGGGATTTAGAGATGATCTGCAAAGAGGAGTGGGACCAACATTCCTCCTAAAATGTGCGCAAACTTGGTCATCAATTACAAGAAACGTTTGACCTCTGTGCTTGCAAACAAGGGTTTTTCCACTAAGTATTAAGTCTTTTATTGTTAGAGGGTTCAAAAACTTATTTCACTCAATGAAATGCAAATCAGTTGCTATCTTTTATTTAAAGTTATTTTTTCGATTTTCCTTTTGATGTGCTATCTGCCACTGTTAAAATAAACCTACCATTGAAATGATACCGTTCTGAGACTTTTCATTTCTTTGTCATTGGACAAACTTACAAAATCAGTGAGGGGTCAAATAATTATTTCCTCCACTGTACATGTTCATCTCCAATCACCCTGCCAAAAAAAAAAAAAATACATAAAGTTCTGAAAGTTCTTACCAGTAGACGACATCAAGAGGTGCAAAAAACCTCCTCTGAATTAAATCTGCAAAATAACGCTCTGTTTCCCTGCAGGCTGTTCCATTTCCAATGGCAACTGTACAACAACTACAGAAAAATGATTAAAAAAAATACATTAAACATGGTTAAATTAAGTTCCGCTTATTTTGGAAATATATTTGTTGAACTGCATGGACATAAATTAAGTATACTAGGTACAGGTATCCGACCCCTTATCCGGAAACCCGTTATCCAGAAAGTTCCGAATTACGGAAAGGCCATCTCCCGTAGACTCAATTTTAATCAAATAATTCACATCTTTAAAAATGGTTTCCTTTTTCTCTGTAATATTAAAACAGAACCTTGTACTTGATCCCAACAAATATATAATTAATCCTTATTGGAGCCAAAGCAATCCTTTTGGGTTTAATTACTGTTTAAATACTTTTTTTAGTAGACTTAAGGTAGAAGATCTGAATTACGGAAATACCCCTTATCCGGAAAACCCCAGGTCCCGAGCATTCTGGATAATGGGTCCCATACCTGTAATAATATAAGAATTTTAAAACATAACTCATAGATAGGCAGAATCACTGGGGGTGCATTGTTGTTAGGCACCCACCAGTGATTCTAGTTTTTTTTTTTTCTTAGGCTTGCACTCCTCTCTAAAAAATGCCCTGGGTACTCTCCTTGGCAGTTGGGCAGATAATGTCCCAGCATGCCTTGTGTCGCCATAGGTGGGCAGATAATGTCCCAGCATGCCTTGTGTCGCCATAGGTAAGCATATGTGCAGTACATTTTTTCTGCCTGTGTATGTCCAGGCAAAGGGAATGTCTGGGACACAGAATAAATATGGCGTTGATGAAAAAAAGAAGAGGAGTGCAAACCGGGATCACAAATAAGTGGTTGGTGCCTGCCCGCTGATCATACTCTCTTCCCATCACCTGAAAAGCTTTTTATAGAAAAACTATACCCCCAAACAATGTAGGTCTCTATAAAAATACATTGCCTAAACAGCTCATATGTAAAACCCTGCTTCACCTAAATAAACCATTTTCATAAAAATATACTTTTTTTTTAGTAGTATTTGCTATTGGGTATTCCGCCACGATTAATCTCCTCAGGTGTCGTTGCCCTAAAGGTGTAGCCATATTGGATCCCAAGGTCAAATCCAGCAAAGAGTGGTGGGATGCCAAACAATCTTGGATTTTGGATTAATCTTCTCTAGCTGTGGTGACTAATCTCCTCTAAATGCATAACTTCAGCTTTCCAAAGTCACCCGAGGTTTCCTCGCAAAGCGGGGTGGGAGGGGGGAAGGGAAAGCCGGAGTGATTTCCATTAATCGCCAATAGGAAAGCATTCAGAGGAGATTAGTCACCACATGAGGAGGTTTGTCCACCACGTTGCCTTGCCTTTCATTTACCTGCACCAACTCCATTGGCAGGACAAGACTTTTTTTTTTTTTTTTTTTTTTTTTTTTTTTTAAGAGATTTATCGCCTGTGGTATTGATTCTTTAATGCAAGCAATACATTTGCCCATATGTCATTGCCCTATAATAAAGTTTGTTTGTTAAGGTAGATAAAGAACTCATTTATAAAGGGAGGTATTATAAGGATGTTCAGTGAAAAAAAAAATTACTTTCAAATAACTGATTTAGAGTGGCAATAACATGAATATTTTTCTAATTAAAAAATCAAGCTGAATGCATTTTCAACAGCTATTTATTGTGCTATAGCAAAGGTGTTTTTAGGTGTATACTTTAATACATTATGAGGTTGGTTAAAAATATACAAAGGGCTAAAACCAACAACTGAGTATCAAGCAAACATATCAGTAAAAAAGTGATAGCATTCCTTTAATTGTTTGTGCTAGTACATGCCTCATGATAGAAATTAATGCAATCTGCTAATAATGTTAATTACAAATAAACGATACAGGTAATTATGATTTCACTTAAGACTCAGAGCCACAAGCACATAAAAAATCTAAAGGAAGAAATCCCCTTAATGTAGATCTGCGGCTATAAATATATCTCAGCTGTTTGAAAGCCCCTTTAGACAGGGACAAACTGATGCATTACTGTAATTGACTATGTCAAAACAAACATGCATGGTGAACTGAAGAATTATCTGGAATGTGGCTTGCAAGGGTACGTGCTTATTTAATTACCATGTAATTGATCAATTAACCTTGAACTAATTATAACATGTATCTTTACTGCTTTTGTGTTGACTTTGAAAAAGCCACATAGGCTAATTAAGGAACACATTCTGCATTGTATTCTGTATGGTCCTGAAAGGCTAACAATTAACCTATCTTGAAGAACATGCCAGACATTATTGTCTAGCATGGGATTCTAATTGGTCTGCATCCAAGGCTGAATGTATTCTAACCAGTCTCTTTCTTTTTCATTTCTTTATTAGAAACAACTGCCTAAAGGTCTTTAGAGATTCCTTAAAGGAACAGTAACACCAAAAAATGAAAGTGTATAAAAGTAATTAAAATATAATGCACTGTTGCCCTGCACTGGTAAAACTGGTGTGTTTGCTACAGTAACACTACTATAATTTATATAAATAAGCTGCTATGTAGCCATGGAGGCAGCCATTCAAAGGAGAAAAGGCACAGGCACATCGCAGATAACAGATAAAACACTATTGTATTCTACAGAACTTATCTGTTATCTGCTATGTAACCTGTGCCTTTTCTCCTTTTTTCCAGCTTGAATGGCTGCCCCCGTGGCTACACAGCAGCTTATTATATAAATTATAGTAGTGTTACTGTAGCAAACACACCAGTTTTACCAGTGCAGGGCAACAGTGCGTTATATTTTTATTACTTTAAAGCTATTTCATTTTTTGGAGTTACTGTTCCTTTAATTCACTGGACAATTTCCCCCAGGAGGCTTCAAGCTGTACATAGGAAGGCTTGGCCAAAGTGATGAATGATTTTTGCACATCTGTGAAAAACAGAGGGATTACTCTGATATGTCTGTAACCTTGTAAGATGCTAAAAAGAGGAGCCCCATAAATCACAGGCTATGTAGCCCAACAATCCAAATGTTATGTGTGCCACAGACAGTACACCCCTTGAGTTGAATTAAAGGAACAGTAACACTAAAAAATAAAAATGTTTTAAAATAATTAAAATATAATGTACTGTTGCCCTGCACTGGTAAAAGTTGTGTGTTTGCTTCAGAAAGACTACTATAGTTAATAGAAATAGCTGTTGTGTAGCCATGGGGGCAGCCATTTAAATTGAAAAAAGGAGAAAAGGCACAGGTTACATAAGAAGATAACAGATAACTGTGAAGAATACAATGGGAATCTGCTACTTATCTGTTATCTGCTTAGTAACCTGTGCCTTTTCTCCTTTTTTCAATTTAAATGGCTGCCCCCATGGCTACACAGCAGGGTATTTATATAAACTGTAGTAGTGTTTATGAAGCAAACACACAACTTTTACCAGTGCAGGGCAATAGTACATAATATATTAATTATTTTTATACACTTTCATTTTTTGGTGTTACTGTTCCTTTAATAGAACTTGTACTGAATATTCATTTTGCCTATTGTTTTAATCATAAAATACTATAGTTTTTTTTTCTTGAGCTAAATAGGTAGCTTTCCCCACCCTGCATAATGGACTTCTGCTTACCTGTGCACTGGTTACCCAAACGGCTCATCCAGGAACACTGCCACAGTCGTTACTGATAGATACTACACTTCAGAAAACATCATGAATAATAAACCTCTTTATGACCAAAGATTTAACTGTCTAAGCTTTTTTTTTTTTTTTTTAGGTAAATATTTTGTTATGCATGCTCAGATTTATCAGAAAAAAATGCATTTTCCATACTTGAAGTTAAGTAGAAGCCTCTTTATTTTTTCTGCTTCATGGATACCATGCCCGTGGCCAGTGTGCAGGTACACAACATCCGTGTGCAAGATCTGATCTAATGAAAATAAATGCAAGATGCATTAGAGAGAGGGGAGAAAAAACACCAAGACTAAAGAATTAGACAACAGATAAAGTGTAGTGTGTATTGCTGCCTATAACAGGCATCCTCATTCTGATACAGAACTACATTTCCTAGCATCTTTGAAAAAATTAAATAGAGTAAATTGCAGAAAAAGAAGATTAGACTATTAAGTCTGCATTGGTCATAAGCTAGCCATCCATGGACTGACACAGACTGTTGGTTCACTTGGCCACTCCAGACCAAGTAAACAGCTTATCAGCCAGTGTATGACACCAAGGCAATGGGTTTCACAAAATGGTATCTGGCTGGGGAACAGTCTGGTATATACTGAGCTAAGTATATGTAGCTCATCCAAGATGGGCTAGTACTTTAATAGGTGGTAAACATCTCAGCTAAGTTATAGAAGTGATGCACTGTATGGATAGTTAACAAGAGTTGTTGGATTGCTTTCCAATCCCAAGAAAGTTAAATGGATACTGTCATGAGTTTTATGGTAATCTTTTAATTTCTAAATTACACTGGTTACATAGCAAATAATCAGGGATGCGCTGAATCCAGGATTTGGTTCAGGATTCGGGCAAGACTCTGCCTTTGTCGCCAGGATTCTGAATGGAATCCACGTTCCCGGCCGAACCAAAACCTAAGAATCATGTGACTTTTTCTCATGTAAACATGGAATTTAAATTTTTTTTGCAGCGTGTTTAACCCTTATGATTCGGTAAAGTATTCAGCTGAATCTTTCACAAAGGATTCAGGGTTTGGCCGTATCAGAAAAAAGTGGATTCGGTACATTCCTACAAATAATTCACTATACCATTTAAAATATTATTCTTGAACCAACAAATGTATTTTTTAGCTGTAATATTGGTGTGTAGGTGCCATCTCAGTGCATTGTGCCCGAGTCTGAGCTTTCAGAAGGAGCCAGCGCTACACATTAGAACTGCTTTCAGCTAACCTATTCTTTCTACTACTCCCATGTAACTAGAGAAGTCCTCCAGATTGAAACTCTATTTGCCCCTATTATAGCAGCGCACATTTTCCCTATTTAATTTAGATTACTCACTGGTGGGCGAGATGATAGCTAGCTTGCAGCCATGTTTATATCCAGGATCAACCCCCATTATAGTGCGTCCACGAACAGGGTTTGCAAGAAGCAACTGTCGAAGGTTTCGTCCAAACATCATTATGGATTCTTTCTCTGCATCCGAGGTCAATTTTGACCTGTCAGAATAAAGTTAATAATTGTAGAGAGTTTAGATGGTCATGCACTGGCATGCAAGGTCACCAAATGTACAGATCTCTGCTCAATCTGGCCACCCATGCAGGTGTCTAAATTGGGTGAACAGATTCTTTGGCCCCTGGGAGGCCTAGATAGGATTGCATCAACATGCCAATGTGGTCTTTACCCACAGAATATCCAACCTGCCTGATATAGGTCTAGCAGGCCATCAGGTGGCTCCCATACATAGACCAATAAGCAGTCAACCTTTAGATTTCATAATCTGGTGTATGTGCACCTTTATTGGCACAGGAGAAAAGCTTTTCAAATGTAAAGTCTGAAAAAGGCAAAGTGGAAACAGAAATATAACATTTTCATCTACTAGTAGCAGCTACTTGCTGTGGCTAGAAAAATAGACAATTCTGATCAACAAGTAGCTGCTACTCGTAGCTCTGTGTGCCTTCACCCTAAATGTTCCTGACTATGCTTGCAGTTCTAGCCTTGACTAGCAGCCATTATCAAACAGAAAGGTTACAAGAGAACCAACTGCAACACAGCAGGGACTCCCTAATTTGTCTAATACCCTTTGTAGACATATACCATAGGTATTATAGATACAACCACTAGTAAGGATAAATCATACTAGCAATATGAGAACATGAAGATACATATTGTACTAAAGTCTGCCCTATTGCTTTTGGTTTAAAAGCACATCATGTTCTAAAATACTACTAAAGAAAAAAGGACCAGAATGACAGATATTTTCATTTGACCTTTTAGATTTGTATCGCTGCAAAGACTTTTAAGCTGCCAAATGCAACACAATGAAGATTTTATATGCTGAAGATAAGATCAAAATTAAATGGTTGAGAGGCTAAATGAAATCATTTTTGCGCTAGATCAGTAAATCCCGAGCTCTCTAAGAATGCTTCAGTACCTGCCTGACAAAATAAACCATATTTCTGGCGAAGAAACCGCGTTTTGCTGATCTTGGTGAGAAATACACACTTTCAAAACAGAGCAGATCTCGTTTTTATAGGGCACTGAGTTATGTGACTCATAACAGAAACCATTTGGTTAAATAAAGGCCATAAAGTAGCTGTCAATTATCATTTTAAGAACTGACATATTAGGCAAAAGCTTATACTTAAATGTAAACTGCATATTTAGAACAGAAAATGCTTTACAGTTTAATGGTACTTCCCTTTACAGGCTATGAGCAAACCTAGGGGACATTTCCTGCTGAACTGTGCAGAGTATGGGGGAATGCCTAAGGTGACCATTTTATGCTTAGTCCAATGATTCCCAACCAGTGGTTCGTGACCAACATGTCGCTCCCCAATCCCTTGGATGTTGCTCCCAGTGGCCTCAAAGTAGGTGCTTATTTTTGAATTTCTGGCTTGGAGGCAAGTCTTAGTTGCATAAAACCCAGAGTAAAGCTAAGCAGCCCTCTATACGCTGCCAGTCCACATAGGGGCTACCATATAGCCAATTATAGCTCATATTGGCACCCCCAGGAATTTTTCCATTTGAATGTGTCTCACGGGTATAAAAGGCTGGGGATCCCTGGCTTACTCCCTAGCTGTAACAAAATCAAAAGGTGTTCCTGCTATGGGGAACTTCAGTATTACCCTACTTGGCTTGCCACCACTTTTTTGGCCTTTTGTAAAGGGAACAAATCACAATTACAGAGCTAAAGGGTACAGCTAAGAAACCTTGCAGCCACCCGAAATGGAAGAGTAACATTTACACCTTCATATTTATAGATGTACGGTGATAGCTATAACTGGCAGGCTGAGAAGGGACAGTGGTTGGCAAAACAGTCAGGTTTAGTGAATTCAAGTAACAATTACTTATAAAACCAGCTTTGTCAGCAAACAATGATCACTATGACCAACAGGAAACTTTATATATACATTATTTAGAAGAGAGTTTTTTAGTGTCTGTATCACTTTAATACCCTACCATGAGAAAGCCTGGAATATACATTTAATTCTTATCATGTGCGGTCTTCCAGAGATCTGTGTAAACTTAGTCAATTAGTGCTGTGTTTGGGGGTATATAGTCTTGCACACAAACCTGTATTCCCTGCAAAGGAGAGGATACAGAAGTCGTTTGTAAGAATCTTCAACAGAGTTATGTAGTATTTTCATGAGTTCTGGTCTTGCAAACTGTTTGGGTCTCCACCTGCAATTAAAACTGAATCTTTAAGAAAACATGCCAAAGAATTTAAATACATATTGGCAGATAAAATTTGGTTTAATTTAATTACATACTGAAGGGAATTGTGAATCACATTTGCCTGCTATTTTCTGAGGTCCTACTAATTAAGTTACTAATTATGCCACTAGTACATATATTGCTAATCAAATAAAATATATTTTATAGAATACATTGTACGGACATAAAATAAGAAAACTAGACTATATTTGATAGGATTGATTAAGAAGGCAGTAACCATAGTTAGCAGCCAGGTCAATGGAGCCTTTGCCATTATTTCATATTAACCAGCCAGCAAGGAAAACTAAAAAAAAACTTTGTTATTAGAAAGACAATTAAGTATTGTTTTCACAAGAAATTAAATTTTTATTTTAGAGGCAACTAAAGCTGTGCCGAGGACCTGGGTTACAATTAATTTGCCAAGTAATGTCTTGAATGCCCAGTTATTGCTGAACTTCAACTCTCAGAATTCCCCAATACATAATCATAACATTAATAAGTGAGATTTTTCTCCCTCAAAATAATCTTAGACATCCAACCTTTGGAGAGGGACCATTACAAGGTTACAATAACATATTGGTATTACATTCTGTCGACCATTAAGTCCCAACATCTTCTAGGGCTGCCAATAGATGTTCACTCCAAGGGGCCCATTCATTAAAGTCCAAATGAGTACGAATAGAATTCTAACTTTTAGAACTGTGCTTATTTTCTGCTATTTTTTTTGTTAATTTCCGCAACTTTTTCAAACTTTGCAACAATTTGTGCGACAAAATCGTATTTATCGCAACGAGTACAAATGTTTCGTTATTCATTCAAGCTTCGGTATTGTGACTTTCCTTGGGCCGGGTTGGAGCTGCAGAGTGCCATTGAGCCCTATGAGAGACTTTCCTTGGGCCGGGTTGGAGCTGCAGAGTGCCATTGAGCCCTATGGGAGACTTTCCTTGGGCCGGGTTGGAGCTGCAGAGTGCCATTGAGCCCTATGGGAGACTTTTCTTGGGCCGGGTTGGAGCTGCAGGGTGCCATTGAGCCCTATGGAAGGCTTTCCTTGGGCCGGGTTGGAGCTGCAGAGTGCCATTGAGCCCTATGGGAGACTTTCCTTGGGCCGGGTTGGAGCTGCAGAGTGCTTTTTAGCCCTATGAGAGACTTTCCTTGGGCCGGGTTGGAGCTGCAGAGTGCCATTGAGCCCTATGGGAGACTTTCCTTGGGCCGGGTTGGAGCTGCAGAGTGCTTTTTAGCCCTATGAGAGACTTTCCTTGGGCCGGGTTGGAGCTGCAGAGTGCCATTGAGCCCTATGGGAGACTTTTCTTGGGCCGGGTTGGAGCTGCAGGGTGCCATTGAGCCCTATGGGAGACTTTCCTTGGGCCAGGTTGGAGCTGCAGAGTGCCATTGAGCCCTATGGAAGGCTTTCCTTGGGCCGGGTTGGAGCTGCAGAGTGCCATTGAGCCCTATGGCAGGCTTTCCTTGGGCCAGGTTGGAGCTGCAGAGTGCCATTGAGCCCTATGGGAGACTTTCCTTGGGCCGGGTTGGAGCTGCAGAGTGCCATTGAGCCCTATGGGAGACTTTCCTTGGGCCGGGTTGGAGCTGCAGAGTGCCATTGAGCCCTACGGGAGACTTTCCTTGGGCCGGGTTGGAGCTGCAGAGTGCCATTGAGCCCTATGGCAGGCTTTCCTTGGGCCAGGTTGGAGCTGCAGAGTGCCATTGAGCCCTATGGGAGACTTTCCATGGGCCGGGTTGGAGCTGCAGAGTGCCATTGAGCCCTATGGGAGACTTTCCTTGGGCCGGGTTGGAGCTGCAGAGTGCCATTGAGCCCTACGGGAGACTTTCCTTGGGCCAGGTTGGAGCTGCAGAGTGCCATTGAGCCCTACGGGAGACTTTCCTTGGGCCGGGTTGGAGCTGCAGAGTGCCATTGAGCCCTACGGGAGACTTTCCTTGGGCCGGGTTGGAGCTGCAGAGTGCCATTGAGCCCTATGGGAGACTTTCCTTGGGCCGGGTTGGAGCTGCAGAGTGCCATTGAGCCCTATGGGAGGCTTTCCTTGGGCCAGGTTTGAGCTGCAGAGTGCCATTGAGCCCTACGGGAGACTTTCCTTGGGCCGGGTTGGAGCTGCAGAGTGCCATTGAGCCCTATGGGAGACTTTCCTTGGGCCGGGTTGGAGCTGCAGAGTGCCATTGAGCCCTATGGGAGACTTTCCTTGGGCCGGGTTGGAGCTGCAGAGTGCCATTGAGCCCTATGGGAGACTCTCCTTGGGCCAGGTTTGAGCTGCAGAGTGATATTGAGCCCTATGGGAGACTTCCCTTGGGCCGGGTTGGAGCTGCAGAGTGCCATTGAGCCCTATGGGAGACTTTCCTTGGGCCGGGTTGGAGCTGCAGAGTGCCATTGAGCCCTATGGGAGACTTTCCTTGGGCCAGGTTGGAGCTGCAGAGTGCCATTGAGCCCTATGGGAGACTTTCCTTGGGCCAGGTTAGAGCTGCAGA
The DNA here is from genome assembly GCF_000004195.4 of Xenopus tropicalis. Lineage (NCBI taxonomy): Eukaryota > Metazoa > Chordata > Amphibia > Anura > Pipidae > Xenopus > Xenopus tropicalis. The sequence goes on from NC_030681.2 coordinate 19,519,482, forward strand.
GTGCTATTGAGCCCTATGGGAGACTTCCCTTGGGCCAGGTTAGAGCTGCAGAGTGATATTGAGTCCTATGGGAGGCTTCCAAAATCATGCACAGAAAGTTTTTTGCGCCGTTTACAATCATTCGGATAAGAAAATTTTGGAACTTTCGGATCATAACACGATATTTTCGTACGACCACGATGAGAATTTTCGCGTAATTAACACACATTTTTGTATTTAATCCGAATCTTTCCCAAACGTACTTTTAAAAGTCAGAAATTCAGACTTTGATAAATCGGCCCCCAAACCTTATCATAACCACCCTTTAAGATGGACTTAAAAAAAAGCAAACTGGTTTCCCCCTGTCCCAAACTACACCCTAATTAGCCTTCTGGCTAAGCCCCCTGCTACTGTTCCTAGCCCATAGAGGAAGGTTGGTAGCCACAGTTTGGGAACCGTTGATATAAGGTATGCTGGAAGTAGTATTCCTGTAATATGAGTACCCAAGGCTGATAAACAGGGTGCCTAACTATATGAAATCAGTGTGTGAAAAGTACAAAATCTCCCATCCAGATTATATATATATATCAAACCAAAATCCTTTCAAAAAGGCTATAAATGCATACTCTGCACTATAATAGAGATGGCATAACAGAAGGCTCATTAAAAAAGGCTTCAATAAAAAGTTGTATTAAAATGTATCAGGTAACGGTTATATTCAGATGGCTGAACTGAGCTATGAGGGACATCAAGCCTCAGCGGCACATGAGAATTCTATCATGGGCGGCATTCATAGAGGTTAAATGTTCAGAAAAAAAACAGATACATCAAAAAACTGTTACCTAAAACACTAGCTGCTCCTTTACGTGAACTTTATCACTCTATACATTTACCGTGCCATATTTGTTAAGGGTGAGTGTTCAGAATGGCCTTACAGAAGATGACATATCAGAAATACCCTCTCGTGCAGCCTCTGTATTTTATGGCCTTAAGCAATACTGGATTTTTTTTTTCCCCAGCACAGAAAAAAAAACCAGTAGCTTTTAAATATTTGGCATACTTTAAGCACAAAATCTGCCTTATTCAAACTGTTTCCATGTATCAGAAAAAAAAAATTAAAGAGCTCAAGAATTATATTCGCTAAAGAGATACGAGAGCAGCATTTCAGAATATTACAGAGATAAATCAAAATATGAGCGAATGCATACAGACCTTTCATTCACACACCACCTACAGAAAGCATCCTTCACCCTGTCAGGAACGTTGACCTTTACTGTCAGGATTTTCAGATTTTCCCCTCGGTTAATGGCCAGAATCTGTGTGCAAACATAAATGGCAGAGACAGATGACACGCAAAATACCCAAAAGATAAACTTATCAAGTCAACATTCATATAAGCCCTTTCTTGACATTCAGCAGGAGCCTCGGCTGGTTGCAGTCAGGTAAAGGAACAACAAAAAAAACCTACGCACTTGTGCAAACATACAAAAACTGAGTACAGAAATTAAGACAATTTTGTAATAAATGCCATTCAAATGAAATGATTTTTAGCAGATGTTTAAATATTTCCTAAACATTAAACCACAGTAAACTGAACAATTATAAATAAATCTATATTAATTATTATTGTAGCAATTTATGCATTAAACATTAAAATGATCATTCTTTGTATTTATCGATTGAATTAACCTTTTAAAAAAGAACTATTGTTTAATTATGGGCACAAATAAACACCATGATTAGTATTAAGCTAAAACATACATTAAATATCTGAATATTTGGCTTTTACATTTTGTCTTACACACAAATCTAAGTTATTGGGCATCTCTCAAGCCAGTTTAAATATAATAGATTTAAACTCACTGGGATATCCAAAAGCTGACATTACATAAGCAAATCAGTTGGAAAATGGCTCAAAATAATATTACAGGTATATGGTATATTTTCCAATGAAGATTACCGTGCTTTAAAACTAGAAAAAAATGTAAACACTTGAAAATCCAGTAGGACTGTTTTGCTATCAAATTAGATTAAATCTATCTTATATATCTACAAGACGCTGCCTTACAATTGAAAAAAAGGAAAGCAGTAATAAAGAATTGTTTGTTTAAATAAGATTCTATGGGAAATGAAAATAATTTAGCCTGCATTTTTTTGAACAACAGGTACTGGTATTCGATCTGTCATGTAGAAAGCTCCGAATTACAGGTTGGCTATCTCCCATAGACTCCATTTTAATAAAATAATTCAGATTTATAAAATTGATTTCCTCTTTCTCTGTAGTAATAAGACAGTACCTTGTATTTGATCCTAACTAAAATATAATTTATCTTTTTTGAAACAAAAAACAAACCTACTAGGTCTATTTAATACTATAAGTATTTTTAGTAGACTTGCGGAAAGACCCCTTATCCGGAAAACCCCAGGTCCCGTGCATTCTGGATAACAGGTCTTATACCTGTATCAAAATCAGATATTTGTGAATTAGACTGCTGTTGCTTACATTAATGAGATTTAGGAAAACCTAGAGTCTAGTCAGCAAAACAGACGTGATAAAAAAATGTATATATTTAAAAATGTCGTCCACGGAAGCAATCACTTCAATCTATTCAAACGCTATAGACAGGATGAATGGCTTATTTGAATAGAGAAGGTAAAATAAACCTGTACAGTGTTTAGCTACCTATAAATGATAGTGCTACTCTTATACATTGTACAAAATAATATTTATTATACGTTATATTCAGCCTAAAAAAATAATTTTTGCAATAAAAATAAAAATATTTTATTTAAAAGTTTAACGACTAAATAACTTTTTTTTCCTAACACTGAATCGGGTTCAGTTATCACCAGGAATATTTGAATCAAAAACAATTATACTGAAAATTCTCATGATTTATTTTATCTGATTAAAGTTGATGTGACAAAACAAAATGCATTATGAAGTGCAGGAGAGTTGATCATTAAAAAAAAAAAAAAGTTCTGTTTTTCCATCCTATTCCATAAGAATAACATACAAATATAGAAATATACCGAGATTGGATGTAATCTGTCAGAATAAGGAATAAATTAGAAAGTCTAAGAATCCAATATTCAAACAGAACCCTTCTGCTAAGTGGCAAACAATAAAATTGCCAATAATGCACATGACAATGCATGGGTTAAATGTGCATTTAAACAGATCAGGTCACTTTAGCTTTAATAAATAAAGAGATTCCCCCCGTGTTAGAGGATATAATGGTTTGCACTAGGCCCAGAGCACTGTCACTGCTGGCCATGTCCTGTCAATCATGATGTTTAATTCAATCACTGGCTAACTCAGACATGTCACATATGTTAAATGCAATATTCCAAACCACCCCAGGACCCAGTAACAACGTATTTCCCTTCCCTATACAGGGCTAGTGACATACTAAGCCTGACATATCACCGAACAAGAAAGGTATTAATAAAAATCCCTTGTGAAACTCTATAGCATTAGGTACCGTGCCTGCCAAGTCAGATATTTTCAGGCAGCGGTTAGATGTTCCAGCAGCATTAAATAAAAGAAAGATGTCATTTCCTCACTTTAGCTGTCTCATAGGAATCTTACTCAGATTATATATATATTACGCATTTAATTCCTTTATATGCATCCATATTACAGGCTGGTTAAAGGAACAGTAACTCTACAAGAACAAAATTGAAAAATAATTTCTAGCCAGCATATTTAAAAAAAAAAAAAAAAAAAAAATGTTCTTTTCAATTGCAAGACACTTTATACTGTAGCAGCGCTGGTGTTTAACTCCTACCTGGCCGTCTGTGTTCATCGGCATTTAAGATAATACATATAGTGCCCTTTGGTTTTTTCCCTAGTTCCCCTTGAATTAACTCAAAAACAACTAGTTCGACCATGATTTATGGTTGGGAGATGAGCTATGTTTTAAAAGGGAAATTTTAACTTGATAAAGAACTTTAAATGTACAGGTATAGGACCCGTTATACAGAATGCTCAGGACCAAGGGTATTCTGGATAAGGGTTCTTTCCATAATTTGGATCTCCATACCTTAAGTCTACTAAAAAAATCAATAAAACATTAATTGAACCCAATAGGACTGTTCTGCCCCCAATAAGGGGTAATTATATCTTAGTTGGGATCAAGTACAGGTACTGTTTTATTATTACAGAGAAAAGGGAATCATTTAACCATGAAATAAATCCAATAGGGCTGTTCTGCCCCCAATAAGGGGTAATTATATCTTAGTTGGGATCAAGTACAGGTACTGTTTTATTCTTAGAGAGAAAAAGGAAATCAGTTTTAAAATTCTGAATTACCTGATATCTGATTAAAATAGAGTCTATGGGAGACAGGCTTTCCGTAATTCTGAGCTTTCTGGATAGTGGGTTTCCGGATAAGGGATCCCATACCTGTATTATAGAGCAACTGATTCTAAGAAACATTTCAACTGGTCTTCATCATTTTCTATGCCTTTTGAATTTCCATATTTTCAGCCTGAAAATGAAAAAGCTAACTGTAGACACACCTGTCCTCAGCAACCAAATAAAATAAAAACCCGGACTGTAATTGTAATTCTTATTAGGCTCTCGCCTCCTCCAAACTACTATCTGGCTGCTAGTTAAGTCGTAGCAACTAGAAAGAATTGAAATTCTTAGTCTGAGAATTGCAGAATAAAAATATAAAACATTTGGGGGGAAAAATGTATTATCAAATAACAATTCAATTACAGGTATGAGACCTGTTATCCAGAATGCTCTGGACCTGGGTTATTCCGTATAAGGGATCTTTCCGTAATTTGGATCTCCATAACTTGCATCTGCTAAAAATCATTTAGATATTGAATAAACCCAATAGGATTGTTCTGCCCCCAATAAGGGGTAATTATATCTTAGTTGGGATCAAGTACAGGTACTGTTTTATTATTACAGAGAAAAGGGAATCATTTAACCATGAAATAAACCCAATAGGGCTGTTCTGCCCCCAATAAGGGGTAATTATATCTTAGTTGGGATCAAGTACAGGTACTGTTTTAAAATTACAGAGAAAAGGGAATCATTTTTAAAAATTTTAATTATTTGCTTATATATATATATATATATATATTATTTGCTTCCATAATTCGGAACTCCCATACCTGTATCAATTTTCAAATTTGTGAATTTAACATGAATTAAACTGTGAAAAAAAAACAAACATTTTTTTGCCTAGGACAACTCCCAGTGACTTCTACATGAATTTGCAAGCTTTTATTTTTTGCACCTAATAAATATCGAGTCTTGGAAACCATAATTCAAATGTGGGAGTTTTTGAGCAAAAAAATTTGAATCCAAAACTTTAAACTCGATGATGAATATTATTTAAAGAATGACTCGGCACACTGCCGAATAAAATTTTTCAAAAATGTAATTAGGATATGGGGAAATTTGGGATTATTGTTATATTTGTTGGCTGTTAATAAATACCTTACAAAAGAAACTGCATTTTTAAAACACCAGTTCTGTCAATAAAATGCTCATATCAAGTCACAGTGTGTAAAAACATAGAAACAATTGGTGATGAGTGAAATTTTTGACCAGGCATGGATTTGCCCGAATTGACAAATTTCTGTGTTTTGCCATTGGTGGATTTTTTCACAAAATATGAAACTTCTTGCTAAATTAACTTAAAAAAAAGATAATTACAGTTAAATAGTTGTTATTTTTCCTTCCAGAAAGTGTAAAAGACCTGCCACTCAGTACTGAAGCCCACCGGACCCTAAGTGAAATGTATGCGGCTGAAGTCATGTCTGAGCTGCGCAGTCTCAGGGAAACAAGCCCCTTACTATAAGGCAATAGGGCAGAGTAATGAGTCCGTACCATTAACACCTGCACATTAGATGTGTTTCTGTTGGCAAGTTTCCCGGGGAAGGTGAAATGTAATATAGTGAGGAATAAAATACAATTTGAAGTATAATTAGAAACTACTCTTTGTGCAGCAGGGCGCTATGTTTGCTTGTGCAACCCAATGTAAGACTTTAAGCTGAGCAACTTGGCACCTATGTAAAGCCGATGGGTCCTGGCACCACAAACGCACACAGACAGGGGTGCTGACGAGCGGAGACACAGCAATAGGGATGACAAGACTGGATTCTCATTACCTGCTGCATATTTTTTGCCTACTGTAATAGCATTAAGAGTCACAGTGTAACAAGTCCAGATAACAAGAGAAAAGAATTTATAGAAATGTTCATAAAGGAGCAATGAAATGGGCCTTTTAACACCCATATGAGCTCTGATTCAGTAGGACAGCTATTCACCGTGGAACCTCCGCCCAACCAACCTACTACTACCTAGTACTAACAGTTACGTCCCATAAAGCAGTTCCTCTGGCCACAGATAAAAATTCCTTTACCACCTCAAACTGCCCTGTGTCTGTAAGCAGTAACAGCAACAAGAGCCCCTCTGCACTCACCCATTATATTATATATATATATATATATATATATATATATATATATATATAAAAAATGCATCCAGTGTATAAAGAGCATTCACAGCATAAGTGTCCAATGAATCATTTATTTAGACATACTATCATATATATTGTATTATATATATGGCATTAAGACATTCTGTGCATTAAGCTACCAAGCAATGCCCTCCCCTTTAAACAAAACTGGGATTGTTTGTCCATATATTGCAATATACTTCAAGCTGGCCAACTGCGTCAAATTCATCCCCTTTGGCCAGTCCTACACTCACTTATATTGGATTCATTAGGAATTCCATTGGTATCCACTGTTTTTTTTTTTTTTTTTTTTTTTTTAAATTAATTTGCCTTCCTCTTCTGTTTCTCTTTATCTTCCGAATGGGGTCACTGACCCCGGCAGCCAAAAACTTTTGTTATTCTTACTTTTCATTACTTAACTTACTGTGTAGGCCCTCTCCTATTCATATTCCAGTCTCCAATTCAAACCACTGACTGGTTGCTAGGGTAAATAGGACCCTAGCTACCAGATAGCTGCTAGTATACCTAACTGGAGATCTGCTGAACAAAAAGCTAGAAAACTGAAACCATAAAAAATAGATAATGAATACCAATTATCACTAAAGAATTACTAAGAATTTTACACACTTGGGGTAATGTAGCAATGTAACAAACAACGTTTTTACCAGGTCTAGTTATCCAACAGCAACCAATAACATGTCTACTTTCAAAAAGTAAAACTATTTCCTGATTGGGTGCTACCAGACCTGGTGCTGTCTTTCATATTTTTACCCCTTCAGACTAACATAAAACATAATTATTCAGTGCCAGATTAAAACATACTGATCTATCAAGTCTGCTAATCGCCTTAGAGCAAATTACTTTTTTAGACTCAATGCAAAGTTCTGTAAATGATACAGAACATATTTTCTTGGAGACCATATCACTATGGCATTAGTTTCCATGGAGACGTTTGCCATGTTAAACGATTCACAGCAACAGGCTGCATAGTTAACATGTAATCATGGCCAGGGTTGCTATAGTTACCATCTGTCAATCAGCACTTTCTATGACAGCTCTTTGTATTTAGAATCGGTTTCTATAGCATGGCCAAGAGTCACCATGGTATGTAACCAAAGGTAGCAGTTCCATAGCAACTGTAACCAAAAGGATGGTCAACATTACCATGGCAACAATAAATGAGAGCCACATCTTTATGGGTTGCCATGATGACCAATTACAGCAAATGTTAGCACAACTATGTTCAAAGTGGCAAAGTTTCCATTTGCAGGGGTCACGATTACATTTCCGCAGCAATGACTCTCATTCCAACAACTCAAAATCCAGGTATGAATGGGGAAGAGCTCACATAGCAAGTGGTGCAAAGACATGGAAGCATTTGCCGCTGAAGGATCCAATAAAAAAAACCATAATTGGGCTGAAAGATTCCAACATAATAAGTGGAGCCTGACAGGACGTACTCACCTGATGATGATGGATTCTATTTATACTACAGGTAAAGTCGTGATATAAATGGAACTTGTCCACATCTTTTACATTTCCTTCCTTTTCCTTTCCAGTCGCCTTGGCAAGCGTCGAATGGATTGTCACGTTGTTCTGCTTACACCTAAAATCACAAGAACAGAGGAGCTGCTCAGTAACCATATGCTGTAATTTCAACCATCATTACTGGCACGTTACTGGGTGACTGGATTTGCCATCTGGGTGCTAGTTTAAATTGGTCCACAAGAAATGGGTAGAATATTTTGAAGACACCTCAGTGTTTTGAATACTAGGCCGTTCACCTGCTACATGAAGTGACATTGATAAAAAATGTTTTTTCAAATCAGCATTTAGTTACATTTATTGTTTAGTTACATTAAAAAATCAGCATCTATGCATTCATTATATCCTCTCCAGATGGGTCTTTCGAGGCCCCCATTGTGGTCTGATCATTGGCCCAGTGTTTTGAATACTGGGCCATTCACCTGCTACGGGCAAAGTTGCTGAGAGAAGTTAAAAGAAGAAAATTTCCTTACAAACTCCTGATGTGCTCCACAGTATCTTTGTCCTTAGCAAACATGTCGGCTAAAATGTGTTGCACTCCCATCTCTATATCCTGCAGCGTTGAAAGGCCTGAAACACAAAATACAAATGGATACAAGTTGCATAAGTGATTTTTGCTTTTTCAGCTACAGATCAATTATAAATGTTTGATTTAAGCTGAGGAACCTTTAGAAATATATTTCCATGGCAATTCTCTATGCAAGCCAATAGCAAAGTAATTAAAGCTCTAGCTGGAGGTTATTTTACCAGCTGCGTGGCAGAGGGTGCTGGTATTAAATAATAAATCTAATGAATTCTCTATTAATGCATTTCTCTTATTTAGCCCCAGGAAGGATTACAGAGTGCACTATAATTTCTACTGTTTTTACACAACCACAAGATAACTAAGTAACACACACATATATGAAAGCCAAAATCATAATAAAACCTAATCATTACATAAAGACTTTGCTTCCAAATGGATTTACAGATGTTACCCATGATTTCTTGTGTAACGCTGCCCTCTAGTGACTGCCATTAAATTACACTGCCAAATCATGACAAAAAGGAAATATTTAATGTTTGAGATCACTAACTTAAATGGGATCTCCACCCAATGGTGTTTTTTTTTTTTTTGTAAAACAAAAGGAAACATAGTTCCAAGCAACTTTCCAATATACACAGAACATGTCAGATTGTTCTAAAGTTGAATGCTGTAGGTTCCCTGGTTGTTTATATTCTCTGGTTCCGACTACTGAAATAATATAAAAGAAACCAGCTGGTTAACAGATCTGGAGAAGAAATTACTTTTGCTACATTACCTCAGAAAGGAATAATGGAAAAACAGTTTATGGGTGGATTAGCTAGAAATTAGTTTCATTCAGGTTTGGGTTAACCTTTGAAGGATAACTAAAAGGTATAATCACTGTATGTCACTAAATATCAATTTAGCAATAAATATTATCCCTCTAAACAGTTATTTTACCTTTAAATCAATGTTTGCAGTAACTCCCCAAAAAGATAGTTGGGAGGCTGTATTTCAGCACAAACTGGAGGACAGCAGATAAGACTGGTGTTTAGAAAACCAAGTCATGAAATTTACCTTCAACATTACTGTTAATATACGAGAATAGGTTGAGTTGTGCAGGGGTTTCAATAAGACCTCTTGCAGCAGTTTCCAGTCCAAGCTGTTTGGCTCTTTGTGCTTTCGTTCCTTTGCTACCGGTCTTGTAAGGGGCGTACTGCACACAAAAGACAAGATACCATTATTTGATGCAGTAGCGGGTTCTCTGGCCCGATAAGTGGGTTATTTCTTTGACAGTACTAACCACATGCTCAATTTCATCTGCTGATCTGCAGTTTAACATGGATGTGTGTAATCCAGAATTTAGTTTCCCTTCTTTCTTCAGTTTCTCTATCAGTGTATGTGCTTTCTTTGCCACAGAGCTGCATAGAATCAAAAACAGAAAAACTCATAACCAAGAAAATATATTTATAGGTGTGTTTAGCTGCCAAGAAATCAGTTACATAATATATTAGTAAACATGAATGTGGGTGCTTTAAAAAATATATGGTGGGGCATCTCAAGGAATGGCATTAGCGGGTATGTGGATACCTCCGCACACCACTGGAAACAGCCAGCCAGGTACATTTCACGCCAACCAAATCAGTTTTTGTTACTTATTCAACCAAAGGTTTAAATTACCCACAATGCTTCTCTGAGCCCTTACCGTAACTCCTCTAGTCCTTGCTGTACCTCTCGTAATGCATCTGCATCAAGGTTGTTAATAAGCTCTTTTCTGTATCGAGCAATGAAGGGAATCGTGTTGTCATCGTGGAAGAGCTGGATCAGGTTTGAACAAACCCATGGCTCAACATTTGTCTTCTCTGAGAGAACCTAGAACACATTCCAGTTATAGTCACGCTGTTACAGGCTTTGGGCCTTCACTATCCAGCACTGGATCAGACAGACATTTTCATCATATAGAAAATCCTATTAACGATTCCCATGAATATCGGCACAAGCATTATTTTGTTCTAGAAACAAATTCCAGAGAAGCAGTAGGACCCCCCGACTGCGAGACTGACCTCCCCTCAGGCACCCAAGTAGTGTATAGCAAAAGACCAACATTGAGTCTAAGTAGCGTTTATTCTTTATCAGAAGTTTCTGTATACAGGGGGCAATGCCCAGGCTGCCCTGTACAGTACTCAAACTGACTGGCCTTTCTGACAAATGTATGGATAGCAATTTTTCTTCATCATTAGTTCAATCACCCTACCAATGTTGAATTAAGGGGAACTCCTCTGTGGGGAAAAACCCTTAACTAATGAGGCATTTTGCCCGAAACCCCACATGAGCTTATCTGACCCACAAAATCGTGTCTTGCAACAAAACAACATTTTGCAGAACCCCGGCCTGGGGTCAAAGTCTAGTGATTTTAATCACTGGAGTGGTACCTAACAAACTGCCACCCAAAACTGAATTACAGTTTCCGTGTAATTTAAGATAATTTTCATTTAAAACTCTACCCTACCTCAACAAAGTTCCAGTTCATCTCGTGCCCCCCATGGGCAGCGCTGGAGTTCATGTGCTTTACCGGCTTCCCAAAAGAATCAGAAGATGGTTTCAGCTTTTTTAAGGGAGGTTCGCCAAATGTGAAATCATCAGGAGGCTCCTCATCAGTAGCTTCCTCCCTCTTAAACAACATCTCTTCCTTTATTGATGTTCCTTTTGGCAGAGTACTAGTGGAGGGAAAATCTGAGATTCCCAAACTTCTTCTCTCTTCTTTAATTGGCACTTTCTCTGGAACTGGACTTTGGACCATTTTCTTTTTCACAGGGGTTTTTTTAGGCGTTTTCTTTTCCTGTTTAATGGTTTGGCCCAATAATCCTTCCTGGGCAATGTTTGTATCAAGTTTTGTTGATTTTTCCTGAAAAAGAAACAAGTGGAATACTTTACTTCTTTATTAGAGGATTAATTCCTTTGGGGAAAATAAACAGCTATGTGATCTCCTTAAAGCAGGATAAGGATAAAAGAATATAGAAAAATATAGGATAAACGAAGAGAAAAAAAACAGACTTCAGTTCCTTATCAGGTCAGCAGGAAGTGGAACAGATGGGCGGGACTAGTAGGGGTTTTTGGGTTTAGTAAATCAACCCAAAAGACAACTTTTTTTTTTTAAGCACAATCCTTCTATATTTAGAGGAGTATAATGCACTGGCTTGTTTTTGTTCCTTTACACAATATGTCCCCTTTAAAAAATAATAACAGGTATCAGAACTATTATCCAGAATGCTCAGGACCAAGGGGTTTTCCAGATAAAGGATCTTTCCGTAATATAGATCTCCAAGTATGCTAAAAAAAATCATTTAAACATTAGAAAAAATGCCAACAATATACATAAATTATATTCTAGTTTGAAAAAAGTACAAGGTACTATTTTATTATTTCACAGAAAATACAAATACCTGTACTTTCAAAATTATCAAAATTATTTGTTTAACATGGAGCCTATGGGATATGGCCTTCCTGTAGTTTGGAACTTTCTGAATAACAGGTTTCAAATCAATGGATCCCATAGCTGCAGTATTAAAGAAAGTCATGCACCAATGTATATGATTACATTTAAATCAAACAATAACACATATGTGTAACTACATAGGGCTCTGTGCCAAATTACCTAATAAGAAATAAATATGGTTTTAGGTTATCAAAGGGAAAGGAACCCCAGAGAACTGTAGTCCAAATTTGCTTGAGGCTCTGAATTAAAATATATCTGGAGTAGTATTTTTTTTTCCTATAATTTTGCTCAGTACAGAGACAGAACCATAGACTCTTCAAGCCAAATATCTGCTCTGTTGATGCGCAACCCTACCTTTCTTGGCTTACGGGGGGCCGCCTCAGACTTTGGTTTGGCAGTGGGTTTTTTTGCGGGAGCTTTTCGGGGCTTTGCAGTAGAAGGTTTTTGCTGGGCCTTTGTTTTAGGTGCCTTTTGTTCTGGTGTCCACTCATCTTCATGCGGACTGTCCCCATCATCTTCTGATTCAGATCTGAAACAAAATATACATAAGACATTAAAAAGCGAAAAAAGGCAACATAAAAAGCTGAGTTAATGGACTGTCCCTGACAAAGCACACAGAACCCCATGCTGGTCATGCACCATATTCCCTGCTCTCTCCATGTTCTGGAGACTGGACAGTTTATTGTGTGCACACTACTCACATGCTCATGAATGACAGGTCTTGTTTAGAAACCTGGGTATTCTGTTTGGCTCTTCTTGGCAATCCAGCCATCTGAAATTGAAATTAAAAACAAGATTATCCAGAGACACCAGCAGATTATCTAGAGGGGGGTGCCCAGACTTTGTCACCCTGTGATCTACTCTTGCCACCTGGCCTCCATCATGAGATCTACCACAGTTAAAATAGTGTGACGTCTATCATTAGGCGCAATAAGCAAGAAAAGGTATCAATGTTTAACAAATACACATAGATACAATATATAAATGCAGTGCCAAAATCACATTTAGTGCCCACACAACATTATTCAAGTGCCAACTTCAAGTTTAATGTGGAAGGATTGTAGTAGTTTTTCCTTCCCTTCTTCATGGCCCACTGTAGTCTGACACAGAAACACATATAAAGTGGGAACAAATATATACAGTGGACCGGTGGGGACAATCTTCTACACTGGGATGAAACTACAAAGACGGATGGCTTGAGAAGCCACACTCAAAAACTCCAGTATGCTGGGGGGAAACCAGTGTCAGTGTGCATTCCACTTCGAGGTCCACTAGAAACTTTAAGGCTGATGCCAGACGTGGTGTATTCTCAGCAATCCGAAAAATGCTTGCCGTGAATACGCCCCACTACTCTAAATTCGTCCTACCTGTGCCTGCACCCGAATGAATGAGATACGCTCGGGTGCAGGCACATTTAGCCGAAATATGCATAAAAACGTGAAACTTTGCATTCTCTTGCATTTTTATGCCTATATCAGCAACATGTGCCTGCACCACAGCATATCTCATTCATTCGGGTGCAGGCACAGGTAGGAGCGTAGGGCTGTATATTTGGCAAGTGTTTTTCCTCTTGCTGAAAATATACACCCTACGCCACATCTGGCATCAGCCTTAAGTGATCTACTGGTAGCCATGATCTACCTTTGGGCAACCCTGATCTAGAGGTTTAGATTTACCAGACATGAATTCTGTCCATAAAGCAAATCATACTCTCTATTGTCAGAAAACAAATAAACCAAGTAAAATGAGTTCCCCAGGCATGCAATAAAAGTGACTAAAATAAACATCTATAAACAAGATAGTACACACGGCTTGCATGTTTAAAGTGATACTGACACGAAAAAACAACTTTTTAAAATATGAATCTACATAAAAAGTTGCCTATAGGTCGTGTTGATCATTTTTTGCCGATAGGGCTGCTTTCGTAAATAATTGTTACTTGAAATCCCAAAAAATGACTGTTTTGCCAACCTGACTGTCCCTTCTCAGCCTGTCAGTTATAGCTTCTAATGCTAACGGCCTCCTGCTGCACAAATATGGCCGCCCCCTCATAGAGGAACATGGGGAATCAGATAGGGAATGTCAAAGCTTGGACAAATACTTTTATGGCAAAATTATAAATAGCATGCAAAGACAATGTTATGATAGATGTAAAAAAGGTTTCATTTCTGGTGTCAGTATCTCTTTAATTAAACCTTTTTTTGCCTATTTCTGGTACACTGGTCTTAACAATGCACGTTTGTATATATAGATTACATGGCAAAGAAAGCTTGGTACAGGTATGGGACCTGTTATCCAGAATGCTCCAGGCCTGGGATTTTCCAGATAAGGGATCTTTCTGTTATTGGGATCACCATAACTTATGTCTGCTAAAAATCATTTAAATATTGAAAAAAACCCAATAGAGTTGTTTTGCCCCCAATAAGGATTAATTATATCTTAGTTGGGATCAAGTACAGGTACTGTTTTATTATTACAGAGAAAAGGGAATCATTTAACCATTAAATAAACCCAATAGGATTGTTCTGCCCCCAATAAGGGGTAATTATATCTTAGTTGGGATCAAGTACAGGTACTGTTTTATTATTACAGAGAAAAGGGAATCATTTAACCATTAAATAAACCCAATAGGGCTGTTCTGCCCCCAATAAGGGGTAATTATATCTTAGTTGGGATCAAGTACAGGTACTGTTTTATTATTACAGAGAAAAGGGAATCATTTAACCATGAAATAAACCCAATAGGGCTGTTCTGCCCCCAATAAGGGGTAATTATATCTTAGTTGGGATCAAGTACAGGTACTGTTTTATTATTACAGAGAAAAGGGAATCATTTAACCATTAAATAAACCCAATAGGACTGTTCTGCCCCCAATAAGGGGTAATTATATCTTAGTTGGGATCAAGTACAGGTACTGTTTTATTATTACAGAGAAAAGGGAATATTTTTTTAAAATTAGATAATAGTACTTATAATGGAGTCTATGGGAGATGGCCTTTCCATAATTTGGAACTTTCTGGATAACAGGTTTCTGGATAAGGGATCCCATACCTGATTGGTCTTAGAGGTCTCTTCAGCAAGAAGTTAAATGATATTTATATAGTACTTACAGCTGAATAATGGCTCCAGCCACTGAAGGGGACATATATGCCACTATATAACCTAATGTGAAGCTGCTACTGAGCACTGTTGCAATTTACATGTGTGTTTGTTACATTACACGATACTAACAATTTGTATTCTGTGAATTCCATTTTCATTGAGTGCAAAGCCCCATAACAAGTGCCAACCCTGTTTCAGGCCAGAGCCCAGCCTTTCCGCACAGTCCAGTAGAGGGAAACCCCCAGGCTGCCCGGAGGCAGTGGGTTCGCACCTGGGATGGGTACCAAGACCCTAGGCATGTATAGTGAGCAGCAGTAACAGCTTTACACAACCCAATCCAATCAGTCAACTTACAGTTTTAATGTTAATGGCGCTGCTGCTTTCTAGAAAGGAAAGAGGGAAAGAATCCAATCGCCGCGTTTCCGTGGAGCATATGGGGGGCTCGGCATCCCTCAGAGCCTGGGGGCGGCTCTTTCCCTACGGGGGCGCTACCGCCAGCCACTTCCTAGTTTTACTTTTTGAAATTTCCGCCTCCGTGACGTCACTTCCGGAAGTGACGTTTCCTAGCAACCGACCGCGGCTTCTCCCTCATTTCTCCCAGGCGCTTGAAGGCGCTGGTTATTGAGTTTGGTTCTGCTGCGCTCTCTTCTTCCTGCCGTTTAATGGAATCCATCGCTCTATCCAATGCTGCCGCGTTCTTTTCCTCATCTCCTTCACTTTGGGGTTTCCCGCTTATCGGAGGTCTGTTACTTGGGGTACCCCTTGTGTAACACTGATGGGCATTCATTTGATTTATCAGCGGGGTCTGCTATTATTTCATATACAGTGGGGGGGCCCATAGGTCTGGGGTCTGCTATTATTTCATATACAGTGGGGGGGCCCATAGGTCTGGGGTCTGCTAATATTTCATATGGAGTGGGGGGGGGGTCCATAGGTCTGGGGTCTGCTAATATTTCATATGGAGTGGGGGGGGGGTCCATAGGTCTGGGGTCTGCTTATATTTCATATGGAGTGGGGGGGGTCCATAGGTCTGGGGTCTGCTAATATTTCATATGGAGTGGGGGGCCCATAGGTCTGGGGTCTGCTAATATTTCATATACAGTGGGGGGGCCCATAGGTCTGGGATCTGCTAATATTTCATATGGAGTGGGGGGGTCCATAGGTCTGGGGTCTGCTAATATTTCATATGGAGTGGGGGGGGCCCATAGGTCTGGGGTCTGCTAATATTTCATATGCAGGGGGGGGCGGGGGTCCATAGGTCTGGGGTCTGCTAATATTTCATATGCAGTGGGGGGGTCCATAGGTCTGGGATCTGCTAATATTTCATATGGAGTGGGGGGGTCCATAGGTCTGGGGTCTGCTTATATTTCATATACAGTGGGGGGGTCCATAGGTTTGGGGTCTGCTTATATTTCATATACAGTGGGGGGGTCCATAGGTCTGGGGTCTGCTTATATTTCATATACAGTGGGGGGGCCATAGGTCTGGGGTCTGCTAATATTTCATATACAGTGGGGGGGCCCATAGGTCTGGGATCTGCTAATATTTCATATGGAGTGGGGGGGGTCCATAGGTCTGGGGTCTGCTTATATTTCATATACAGTGGGGGGGCCCATAGGTCTGGGGTCTGCTAATATTTAATATGCAGTGGGGGGGTCCATAGGTCTGGGGTCTGCTAATATTTCATATGCAGGGGGGGGCGGGGGTCCATAGGTCTGGGGTCTGCTAATATTTCATATGCAGTGGGGGGGGTCCATAGGTCTGGGGTCTGCTAATATTTCATATGCAGTGGGGGGTCCATAGGTCTGGGGTCTGCTAATATTTCATATGCAGTGGGGGGGTCCATAGGTCTGGGGTCTGCTAATATTTCATATGGAGTGGGGGGGGCCCATAGGTCTGGGGTCTGCTAATATTTCATATGGAGTGGGGGGTCCATAGGTCTGGGGTCTGCTAATATTTCATATGGAGTGGGGGGGTCCATAGGTCTGGGGTCTGCTAATATTTCATATGGAGTGGGGGGGTCCATAGGTCTGGGGTCTGCTAATATTTCATATACAGTGGGGGGGGCCCATAGGTCTGGGGTCTGCTAATATTTCATATACAGTGGGGGGGCCCATAGGTCTGGGGTATGTGAAATTAAAGGGGCACTAAACTGATTTGTTTTGAGTAAATTTGTCCCCTGAGGGACATAACTTCCTTGAAATCAATACAAAACATTACATCCTATTTCTGCAGGCTGAGTTATATAGGTCAGAAAATTACCCCCTACTGTAAATTATAAGGAAATTAAAAGTCCCTAAGGCGGTCTGTGCCATATAAAGGCACAAGGCTGCAGGGTAAGGGCTGGAACTAGGGGAGGCACAAGAGGCACCTGTCTAGGGTACAACAATGTCCAGGGGTGCCAGGTAGGTACCTCTCCTGTCTGCCCATACTCCCCTGCTCCCTTGCCCCTGCCACTTGTCATTGTATAGGTATGGGACCCATTATCCGGAATGCTTGGGAGCTGGGGGTTTTCAGATAAGGTATATTTCCATAATTTGGATCTCAATACCTTAAAGGGGACCTGTCACCCTAAGAAATAATTCCAGATTGTTTTCAATTGTGTGTTGTCAAGCAAAATAAACTTCACTTGCACCATATAAATTAGTTTAATCTTATTTTCTTCAGCCTTGGAATTCACAGTTGCAGTAAGCAGACAGGTGCCATTTTGTGGATACTGTTATTAAGGCAAGCTTTGCATCCTGCCAAAATCTTGTTTCTGTGCCAGTATGAGCGGACCCGATGCCCATATCCATGCACTGGTTACAAAATTAGATGGTGAGGAGAGAGAGGGAATGTGAGGAGTGCAGCAACATCTAAGAAGTTCTGAATTGAAAGTGAAAGTAACTGCCAGCCCCACCTCTATGCCTAAGGCATAGAGGTGTGGCAGGCAATATATGATTGTCAGTTGGGATTTTTAAATGCTTTTTACAATGGGTATTGATGTGTTAATAAAAAAATGAGTTTGGGGTACATATTTAATTTGAAATGGGCTTTTATTATACAGCTTTTTATGCCTCGGTGACAGGTCCACTTTAAGTCTACTAAAAGATTATTTAAACATTAAATAAACCCAATAGGATTGTTTTGCTTCCAATAAGGGGTAATTATATCTACCTATTGTACAGCGCTGCAGAATATGTTGGCGTTTTATAAATAAATATTAATAATAATAGTTCAGATCAAGTACAAGGTTCTGTTTTGTTATTACAGAGCAAGGAAATCTTTTTTTAAAAATTAGAATTATTTGCTTATAATGGAGTCTATGGGAGATGGGCTTCCCGTAATTTGGAACTTTCTGAATAATGGGTTTCCGGATAAGGGATCCCATACCTGTATAACACAATACTAAAGGTGGCTTTATTCTTCTTCAGCTCTTCAGTTTTATACCATAACTTTGCAAGTAAAACCCTCTGCTGTTAAAGTACATGCAGTTGCACAGATACTACATTACTGGGGAAACAAGGCCTAGGGCAGTGATCAAGCAGAAGCATATGGTGTGAGCCTACCTTCTTGCTTTTGTATCTCCGCAATATGAAATGAACAATACCAGATTGATGGTGCCTTCCTCTGCCATAGCGATCTCATTTCCCATTCAGTTTATTTATTTTTCCTACTGTACGTGGCATTGTACAAACAGTGGGACATACTGTGTGAGCGGCCACATAACTGTTCGATTGCTCCCACTGGCCACAGGGTGGTTTTAGCTTTACCTGTTTCAAAACTTACTTCAGAACCGCAATAAGCATTGAACTTGCAAAGGACAAACACAGTATCCACTCCCACCCCTGTAGCACAAAGCAACAATGTATTCCTGCACACCCCAGTGACACCCAAGTGTCCAAAACAAGCACAACTTATAATGAGACATTGATAAAAGTTTTCAAGTGGAATTCTCTGCAAAACACAACACGTTTGAAAAAGGCAAAGCTATTCTATCACTGAAACAACATCATTAAAGCAACTGCTTGAGTGTCAGTTTAAAGTTGCCTTTAAAGGAACAGTAACACCAAAAACTTAAATTGTTTTAAAGTAATTCAAATATAATGCACTGCTGCCCACACTGGTAACACTGGTGTGTTTGCTACAGAAACACTATTATAGCTTATATCAACAAAGCTGCCGTGTAGCCCCAAGGGCAGCCATTCAGGGTGGAAGAAAAGAGAAAAGGCACAGGGAGCATAGCAGATAACAGATACGCTCTGTAGAATATAACAGGGGGGTTTATCTGTTATCTGCTAAGTTACCTGTGCCTTTTCTCCTTTGAATGACTTCCCCATGTCTACACAGCAGCTTTTGTTTATATAAACTATAGTAGTCTTTCTGGGGCAAATACACCAGTTTTACCATTGCAGGAAACCGTACATTATATTATTACTTTCATACACTTTTCTTTTTTTTACTGTTCCTTTAAAGGTACTTGGGTTCTGCGCTTTCACACGCTATTATTTTGTGTACTCTGTGTTTGGGGCAAATGTGCTATTTTTTGAACATCCATTTTCTGGGAGACCCACCATATACTAAATGTAACCAAATTCACGTGGATGGCTGTGTAACATGTTCATAATTTGTATTGCTCACTTTTCACCAAAATGAATAACTGTATAGGTAAATGCTGGTAATGGTGTTTGCATTGTCAATAAGCATCTGCAATCGATCCATGTCACAGAGTGACCAAATAATTATCACAGGGCAAATTTCTGCATCACACATTCAGCCCAGTTTATAGATATTTGATATTTAATTTGATTTGTCACTCTGTATGCTAACTAATCAGATCCTACAGGATGTCCCCTAATGGGTTTATTAGGATTTTCAGTCTAGAGATACCTCCTGTCATCCGATTGGATCAGAAACCAGAACATCAGCTGGTGATGCCATACCCAGAGCATAGCTCATATAGAATTGTTATCTGCACTCCCTTTTATTCACTTTTTGTGATTTGTTTCCCTGGATATCTGGCTAGATATCACTATATAACTGTGTAAACTAATAACAGGAACAGCACTCAGATTAAGATTCTGGCACCTTTATTTAAGCCACAGGCTGACTTGTGCTGTGAATTGAACCTTTTAAAGCCATATGTGTACCAGTTACGATCTTTAAAAAGGCAAGGCGCCAGAATCTTCACGTGAGCACTGTTCCTATTATTCATCTACTCTGAAGCATAGAATGCATCTTTAAAAGTTCCTCTTATACTTGGACATCACTGGATCAAAAATTCAGCCCACGTTTATCTGAGCATCAACTGCAACATTATTGTTAATCTTCACATAGAGGTCCAAATTTACGCCCCCCCCCCCCCCCCCCCCACAGTCTTTGAAACGGTTTGTGTGTCGTTCCCGCATACAAGAAGCTTAATTTCCCTCCTTTATCATTCCATCAGAATCTAACAGTATTCCCCCATCTAATATCAAACAGTGGGAACAAGCGTTTAATCAAACACTCGAATCAAAAGCTTGGGAAAATATCTGAGAAGAAACACATAAATGTTCCATTCATTTTAAGTCCTACAAAATTTTATCCCGATGGTATTTTGTCCCAAAACGTTTATATAAGACGTTCCCATCCCAATCACCTCTGTTTTAAAGAGATACTGACACCAGAAATTAAACCTTTTTTTACATCTATCATAACATTGTCTTTGCATGACCTTAATTTTTGCCATAAAAGTATTTGCCCAATGCTTTTATATTACCTGTCTGATCCCCCATGTTCCGCTATGAGGGGGCGGCCATATTTGTGCAGCAGGAGGCCCGTTATCATTAGAAGCTATAACTGACAGGCTGAGAAGGGACAGTCAGGTTGGCTAAACAGTCAGGTTTAGGGACTTCAAGTAACAATTATTTACAAAAGCAAATCTCTCAGCGAAAATCAATCAACATGACCTATAGGCAACTTTTTATGTACATTCATATTTTGAGGAGTCGTTTTTTAGTGTCAGTATCACTTTAAGGTGGCCATATATGGTAAGATACTACAGATGGGCAATATCAGGCTAAATCAAATTAGAGCAGCAGGTATAGACGCCATTGGTTTGGGGACCGCATCAACAAGCTGATGCGGTCCCCAATCCTATGGAAGAATCAAACCTGCCCAATCAAGATGTGCCTAATTTCAGGCCAGATGTTGGTCCGTTGTTCCTGCCCATACTTGGGCAGATAAGCTGCTGAATCGGTCAAAAGGACTGTGTATGGCCACCTTTAGAAACTGTGGTGGAGAGGGTACAATGGGACACACATGGGGGCATTGTCCGATAGTACAATGCTTTTAGTGCAGAGTCTTTGGTATGAGTGAATCTCTTACCCGCATTTATCTAAGAAAAGACCATTGGACGGCTTTATTGAACTTGTGGATTCCCTTTCCCTTATTTCTGCTTAAAAGGCTGTGAGGTTGGACAAGTGATCATAATTTCATCAAGCCATATAGAAGGTACTGCTAGCTGATATAAATCCTGCCTAGTGTTTTTTTCCTTTCTCAAGATTAGGGAATAACTGCGGTGGTAAGTAAGATGTCATTTTACATCATGACATTTATTGCTTCTGTTACAATTTTTCTGTTATGCAAAAATCAGTTAATGTTTGGTTAAATAGTTTATTTGCTATCAAGAAATGTTCCTTCTTTTAAAGGTGAGGTCAGACGAAGCAAGAAATGTAACGTTCACTTTTGCGTTTTCCATGCCAACCTCCGATCCGCTCCTCTCTGTGTGTGCACACTCGGGCAGTTACCATAGCCTTCAGTGCAGGCACACAGAGCGGCGTACAGAAGCGGATCTGCTTCTCTCAGCCAGGGAGAAAAGCGCAGGGCTCTGAGAACCGCAAATATGCTTCGTCCGACCTCACCCTTCGGTATCGTTACAGTAGGAAAACAACGTACTTTACTACTACAAATTTTTGTTGCAATAATTCTCTATCTTTGTTACATTTGCCATCTGTATTTCTACTGCTACATTTCTTTGTTATTAAAAACTCAATAAAAATATTTTTTTTAAAAAAAAAAAAAAAAGTTTCTCTTAGCAATTGATACACTGTTGAAAGCAAATGAATGCAGTACAGTTCCCTGGCGGAGGTTTTAGAAGAATGTGTGTATAGATGGGTGTGACACCTACTGCCACAGTGGATCCTGACAGTTAGGGGCCCATTCACAAAACCACAATTTTCTTTCCCTGATTTTTAGAACTTTTCGTAAAGACCACGATAATATCGACTTTTTCATGGTTTAGCTCTGGTATAGTGACTATCTTTTGGCCAGGTTGGAGCTGCAGAGTGCCATTGAGCCCTATGGGAGACTTTCCTTGGGCCGGGTTGGAGCTGCAGAGTGCCATTGAGCCCTATGGGAGACTTTCCTTGGGCCAGGTTGGAGCTGCAGAGTGCCATTGAGCCCTATGGGAGACTTTCCTTGGGCCGGGTTGGAGCTGCAGAGTGCCATTGAGCCCTATGGGAGACTTTCCTTGGGCCGGGTTGGAGCTGCAGAGTGCCATTGAGCCCTATGGGAGACTTTCCTTGGGCCGGGTTGGAGCTGCAGAGTGCCATTGAGCCCTATGGGAGACTTTCCTTGGGCCGGGTTGGAGCTGCAGGGTGCCATTGAGCCCTATGGGAGACTTTCCTTGGGCCAGGTTGGAGCTGCAGAGTGCCATTGAGCCCTATGGGAGACTTTCCTTGGGCCGGGTTGGAGCTGCAGAGTGCCATTGAGCCCTATGGGTGACTTTCCTTGGGCCAGGTTGGAGCTGCAGAGTGCCATTGAGCCCTATGGGAGACTTTCCTTGGGCCGGGTTGGAGCTGCAGAGTGCCATTGCGCCCTATGGGTGGCTTTCCTTGGGCCGGGTTGGAGCTGCAGAGTGCCATTTAGCCCTATGGGAGACTTTCCTTGGGCCGGGTTGGAGCTGCAGAGTGCCATTGCGCCCTATGGGTGGCTTTCCTTGGGCCAGGTTGGAGCTGCAGAGTGCCATTGAGCCCTATGGGAGACTTTCCTTGGGCCAGGTTGGAGCTGCAGAGTGCCATTGAGCCCTATGGGAGACTTTCCTTGGGCCGGGTTGGAGCTGCAGAGTGCCATTGCACCCTATGGGAGACTTTCCTTGGGCCAGGTTGGAGCTGCAGAGTGCCATTGAGCCCTATGGGAGACTTTCCTTGGGCCAGGTTGGAGCTGCAGAGTGCCATTGCGCCCTATGGGAGACTTTCCTTGGGCCGGGTTGGAGCTGCAGAGTGCCATTGAGCCCTATGGGAGACTTTCCTTGGGCCGGGTTGGAGCTGCAGAGTGCCATTGAGCCCTATGGGAGACTTTTCTTGGGCCGGGTTGGAGCTGCAGAGTGCCATTGAGCCCTATGGGAGACTTTTCTTGGGCCGGGTTGGAGCTGCAGTGTGCCATTGAGTCCTATGCTTCCAAAAGCATGCACTGAAGTTTCAAAGGTTTTCCCGCTGTTTGCGATTGTTCAGATCCGAAAATTTTGTGACTTTTGGATCGCAACCACAATATTTTTGGGGGACTAAGGAAAGAAATTATCAGAAAAGAATCAGAAATGATCATGGTTACTGCAATTTTTTTCCAATCATGCTTTTAACCAGCGAAAGATCGTGCATTAATGAATGGGCCCCTTAAATTGAACATGGAAGCTGCCAAGGAAGCTCCCACAACTATGGTTTTCTTGAGACAGTGTTGGCTTTCTTGTCGTTGGCCAGTGATCCCCAGCCATTGGCTCAGGAGCAACATGTAACATAGACTAAAAATGTCCAAAACCCCCCCCTGCTTTGTAGCACGGAAGCACTTATCCAGGCAATGGTCCCCAAACTGCACCCCAAGCAGTGAGAGGGGTGACCAGTCCAAAGGGCAATGATTACATACTCTATTCAATATCCTATAACAACCATCTTTGTGACTGCATTTCTTGGGGGGACCTAACTAATATTTCCTTTCCATGGATTTTGGTGTATATTGCACACAGCAGTTCACACTCCTTATATTGTATCTGCTAGTAAAAACAAAAAGCACTGTAGGAACGTTCTGCTTTCCGAAGGTGAATGTGGTCGGTAGCAGAATGACTTTCCCTTACAAGAATAACTGCCCTTTCGAATCTATACACTGAAATTAGATTTTTCCTGTATAAATAAAAGTATTTTCCTTTTTGGCCGGGATTCTTTCGAATGGAAAGTTATATATACACTGTATTGCCAAGGCACACAAACGTGAAGGCTTAGGAAATAGGAAGTGAATAGGACTAGGAATTTATCAGATAAAATAAATACATAAAATGCTTTCCTAACCCTTGATTACATTATTTTTGGCACCAAAATTAATTTATATCCTCCAAACTTTGTTCTGTTTGAAAATCTTGGTTACAGTTGCAGCTAATGTAAACGTGTTGTAACCGGCGGTTAGTCATGTGATTAATCACCCATGCAAAGGCCTCATTCTGCGCTTGCATATGCCCGGCTCGTGCCAGGATTGCCATCTGCTCTGCATATTAGTCACTACTGGGGCAAGGTGAATTTGTGGAACAAGAATTACTCTTCTGGGAATGTGGATCTGCCGCAGGTCTCTATGTGAACCTGGTAAACCCAAATGGATATCTGAGCTGAAGGGGAGAGAACTTTTAGCACTTTGCTAACAAATTAAGGTTCAAAATGAGCTACAGACTATACCGATCATTGCTGAAATGAACAAAAACACTGAGCTTTAAGCTACTGCCAGACATGGTGGATTCTCGGCCTGCGAATAAACATAGGCTCAAAATCCGCCCCTACACTCTAAAAAGCTTCTTGATGTGCCGGAGCCATTGTGTCTGCCTCGAATGCAGGCACGCGGAATGGATTTCGGTGTGACACTCCATAATCTAAATTTGCTCTGTGTGTCCCCACCCTGGACTGACGCAATGGCACCGGCACATAATAAAGCTTTTTGGAGCATAGGGACAGTTTATCCACAGGCTGAGAATCAGCCACATCTGGCAGTAGACTTACTCCATTATTTTTGGTATTTTGTTTCTTTCTGCCAGACCTACCCTAGGTCCTGGGAATATGAAAACCAATACTGCTGAAAGTGCAGTTTGTGCCAGGGGCCCACAGACCAGTGTTTCTGGCTCCGTGTACTTAAGGTGGCCATACACTGGCCAATTCTAGCTGCCAATGTCGGTCCATTCAACCAATTTGGCAGCTTATCGGCCCGTGTATTGGCACTAACGACTGGCCTGCCCGACCAACATCTGGCCTGAAATCGGTCTGATCTCTGCCTGATCTCGGGCAGGTTTGAAAATTAGTCTGATCAGGGACCACATTGGCTCATTGATGTGGTCCCCGAATCGACGGACGCCTATACCCCTCATTGTAATTGGATCGTTTGGCCCCAGGGCCACACAACCAAATTAGCCAGGTATCGCTCACCCATAGATGGGGATATCGGGAGAAGATCTGCTCACTTGGTGACCTCTCCAAGTGAGCGGATCTTAGTGTGTATGGCCACCTTTAGAGCTAAACATCAAAAAAAAAAAAAAACAGGGTTTTCCAGATTAGGGGATTTCTTGCAATCTCCATACCTTAAGTTTGCTAAAAATCATCTAAACATTAAATAAACCCAATAGGATTGTTTTGCCTCCAATAAGGATTAATTACAAAATACTGTTTTATTACTACAGAGAAAAAGGAAATACTTTTTACATTTCAAGTTATTTGATTAAAATAGAATTTATGGGAGATGGTCTTCCAAAAATTTGGAGCTTTCTGGGTAATGGGTTATCAGATAACAGATCCCATACCTGTCCCTAATAGAAGGGAAATGAAAGCCACAGATATATTGGGGATGCATTAAGAATTAGTGCATATTCATGCATAGAAATAATACTAACGCATGATTCACAAACACAAAAGAAGCGTTAGATGCGCTAAATATCGCATTAGTCTGTGTGAAAATTAACACCTACTTGGGGCAGGCGGTACTTAAAGAAAATTGTGGTTCGTGAGCTTCTGGCAACACAATATGGACTTTGCAGTGGGATTTATTCAAGTCTGTGTTGGCCCCAGAGTGATGCAGCCGCCAGTTTGCAGGGAAATGGGCATTTGCAGAAAAGTAGTTTTACGAACGTAACGGTTACGTGCGTTAAATCGTGCGCTAATATAGCACGCAGTGAAATATATTGCGTGCAGCGGGAATTAATGTACCCACGGAAAATAACGCAAGAGAAATGCTCGTCGCGAGTTAAATAACGCAAACAACATCGCATCTAAATTAACGCAAGTACCCTATAGTGAATCGAGCATTGTCACAAAAAATAAGCGATTACATTTTTAACGCATGCTATAAATAGCGCTCGTAGTATCGACCTTTAGTGAATCGGCCCCATAGACTGTTATTCAGCAGATATTTGACTAAAAATAAATATTGGATTACTGTATGTATGCCGTTACAGTTACACAGGATAGCTTTGCCTTTATATTTACTTTTATCACTATACTTAGTGATAGTAATAAAATATTAGCGTAATCAGATGGTAACAATTTTTTGTATAGAAATATATATATATGTATCAATATATTTATCCGCTTCCGCTTGCAGTGGGTTCAGCACTTTTAGTAGTGGGTTCTCTGTGCCTGGGTTAGTACTCATTACCCAAGTACTCATTACGCAATGTGTCTGTCTTGATTGTTTTAAATGTGGTTTTGTAGTTTTCCTTAATACAAATCCCACAAAAAACAGTACTCCACAAAAGGCCGTAAGGTATCATTTAAAAAGGCTGTTAGGTTATATGTTACAATTTTTCATGAATGACTTTGAGCCCTGCTTTTGTAGTTTAGCATTACTACCACTAGAGAGCGCTGTCACTCCATTCTGTAGGCTTTGTCAGCCCAGGGCATGGAAAGGTCACACGCTAGAAAGGGTAACATTCCCTGTCAGGTAACTGGAAGCTGCAGAACTATACAACTCTACTACTACATCATCATTGCAATATTCCCTTATGTTTAGTGATTTCTTGCTCCCACATAAATTAGTAGTGCTGGCAGGTAAATAGTCATATAACTGTTGCATTTGCTGCAGTTAAAGGTGTAGTTCACATTTAAATTAACTTTTAGTATGATGTAGAAAGAGTTTTTCTGATACAATCTGCAATTGGCCTTCATTTTTATTATTTGTTTTTCTTGAATTCATTAGGTTTTTGTTCAGCAGCTCTCCAGTTTGGAATTTCATCTGCAATCGGGTTGCTAGGGTCCAATTTAACCTAGCAACAAGGCAGTAGTTTAAAAGAGAGACAGGGATATAAACAGTGAAGGACCTAAATAGAGAGATTAGTAATAAAAAGTAACAATAACAATACAGTTGTAGCCTCACAGAGCAATAGTATTTGGCTGATGGGGTCAGTGACCCCCACTCGAAAGCTGGAAAAAGTCTAATGAGGAAGGCAAATCATTTAAAAAAACTATAAGAAATATAAAATTAGGCCTCACCCCCCCCCCCCTTACTGCATTTTAAAGCATCCCCAGAGTCCTGCTGGCAGGCCCCCGGTGCATTTCACCCCCAGCCCCCTGGTAGCTCCAACACTCATTCCAGAGAAGTGCCAATATGGCAGCTCCCTTCCACACCTGTGACTATGGCTGTTTCTGGAACCCATGACTTATTTTGTACCTATGAAATCTGCCCGGCATTGTAACATTAGCAGAGGGAAAAGGCTACTAGGAATTTCCCATTTCTGTGCAAAACCTTTATTTTAAATACCAAATTAAATGCAGGTTGTTTACCAAGTTTGTGGAGGGGGAGTGGGTGGAGTTTGCGTGGATCATGGGAGGGGTTTGAGCATAATGTGGCGTGTATGGAGTGGATTGGGACAGTGGAGGTCAGTGCACAGGTAATTTTTTTCATCATGGCCCTATTCTACTTGTTGGCAGGGCCTCCTACCAGGCGGCCCAGGTGATCAATAAATTAAATATTGGGCCCTTTGGGGGAGGGCCCTACTAACTAATAGCCCTATGATTTCTAATGGCAGCCCTGACCGGTGCTTTGGATCATGGTATAAAGTAACATAGTAACATAGTAAGTTGGGTTGAAAAAAGACATACGTCCATCAAGTTCAACCATAATGCCTATATATAACCTGCCTAACTACTAGTTGATCCAGAGGAAGGCAAAAAACCCAATCTGAAGCCTCTCTAATTTGCCGCAGAGGGGAAAAAATTCCTTCCTGACTCCAAGATGGCAATTTTCCCCTCAAGACACATTATGCTGCAGACTGTATATCACACATATGTTGTGTTACAGGAGGGGCCTTTATAGTCACCACTTGTCACAGGTGCTCCCTGTACTCCCTGGCATCACACACGGGCACCTCACACACTGTGTTGGCACTGAATCACCTTTAGAAGAGAATTTGCTCCCTTGGCCTTAATATGGGCTGCGACTCCTTGATTCCTTGCCTGGCTGCTGCTTACATCTACTGTATATTGGCTCTCAGCGCCATTGTGATTCTGTCACCTTTGTGGAGCTGTAGGTGTTCCCATAAAAAGTCCAGTGCCCCAAAAGGGCATCAGTAAAAGCTGGTACCTACAGAACTCTCCCTCTCTTCTTACTGAACCCGATTGCCAGCTGAGGCTAGCTTCTGTTCTGGGTCCTAAGCTTATTAGTGCGTGACAAGAATGTTTGCATTCCATGTACATGGCTTTCCATTTTGGGGAATTATTTAGGACACATCTATGTCCGCGAGTGCAGAGAGCAAAGTGCAAATTTGAGCACAGTGTTTTTTTTCCCCACGTACAGTATCTTTTGTTAGAATCCTGGTGTCACAAAAGGGGCAATGCTTTTGACGTGATTGCGCTGCTCCTACTGCATTTAGTTAGCCAAGGTGAATGCAAATGTGCACGCACTTCATCGCAAATCAGGCACAGTTGCAATTAGAGTTTTCGCCTGGTCTGTATTTAACCAGCTAGGCTGTAAATTACCAGCTAGGGTACTGGTAAATTTGTAATACTCTATAAATCCCTTCCTTTTCTCACCTTCTTCGCTGCCAATCAGCCTTTATAGTCATAGGCCCATCTCTGCCCAGCCTATTTCCCCACCCTGTCTGCTCATTTCTCGTGGCCCATTCGCTCTTTCCCTGCCTATTTTTACTCCCCTTATATCATAGCCCCCCAAATGACATCACAGTCAGCATCCGACCTGAAGACCAGTATTACAAACAAAATAAGGCAGCAACTCTAGTTATAGTTAATGTTTTTGAAGTCTGCCTGCAATCACTTCCAATGTTCCATGTGTGAGTTATGAGTGAGCTCTATTCTTGGTGCAATTAAACTGCAGTGATTGGTGCAGGGCGCTCAGGGAACCCTGAAACTACTGAGCACCTCTAGACCAGGCGGTAGCTCCATGGTTGCCCTGTGTCAGTGGGTGCAGCAGGGCTCAATTTCCAATGGAGAATTTCAAGGAACATTAAGTACCTTTAATTTAGGGATGCACCGAATCCAGGATTCGGTTTGGTATTTGGCCAAGATTTGGCTTTTTTCAGGAGGATTCAGATTTGGCCAAATCCATGGTCCTGGCCGAACCGAATCTGAATCCTTAAAACAATGTGACTTTTCGTCACTTAGATTGTAAGCTCTACGGGGCAGGGACCTCCTCCCTACTGTGTCTCATACCACATGGTGCTTATTCCCTGTACATTTATATATATTATATAAGATTGTACAGCGCTGCGTACCCTTGGGGAGCTTTATTAATAAAGTTATACATACATACATACATACATACACATAAACACGGAAGCTGAAAGGCAAGTGGTCTCAATACAAGACACAGGCCAAGTTAAAGGAACAGTAACACCAAAAAATGTATATATTTTAAAGAAATTAAACTATAATGTACTGCCGCCCTGCACTGGTAAAAGTGTTGTGTTTGTTTCAGAAACATTACTAGAGTTTATATAAACCCTGGTGTGTAGCCATGGGGGCAGCCATTCAAAAGAAGAAAAGGCACAGGTTATATAGCAGCTAACAGATAAACCCTGTAGAATACAATGGTGTCTTATCTGTTATCTGCTATGTAACCTGTGCCTTTTCTCCTTTTTTCTAGCTTCAATGGCTGCCCCCATGGCTACACAGCAGCTTATTTATATAAACTATAGTAGTGTTCCTGAAGCAAACACCCCAGTTTTACCAGTGCAGGGCCACAGTACGTTATATTTCAATTACTTTAAAACACTTTCATTTTTTGGTGT
Source organism: Xenopus tropicalis (assembly GCF_000004195.4). NCBI lineage: Eukaryota > Metazoa > Chordata > Amphibia > Anura > Pipidae > Xenopus > Xenopus tropicalis. The sequence continues at coordinate 19,549,814 of NC_030681.2, forward strand.
TACTGTTCCTTTAATCAGACACAGTTCTTGATACTGTCTTGTAGTCATGGGTAATACAGCACTGACAGTATGTTTATTGGGGTTTCTTGTGGCCCTCTTGGAGGCTAGGGTGCTAGGGCGAATGACTGCTCTGCCCCATGTTTACATTTGTACCATACCAAAGCAACAGTCAGCAATGTGGCCAGTGGCCAGCAGTGTCCGTGTGTTTCAATATGAGTTGTTTCAGAGAAATACCCATGCCGTGTGGGTTATTTAGGGCAGATTAGCATAAAAGCTTAAGAGCCATGTAAGTGCACATCTAGAACTGATGAGCTTAAGCATTAAGCAAAGGGTTAAATGTGCATTAGTCAAGTGATCCTGCTTTACCCACTGTTACTGCTTCTGTCTGATTCCATTTCCAAGTCGTCTTGGACTGACTCTTCTGCTTTTTTAGCCAAGTGCCATTTCCAAAATTCCTGATTTTCTTGAGGCTTAATTTCTTGCAGAGCGAATGGCCGCCTCGTGCCAAAATCTGCCCATCGTCTGCTTGATGGCGAATTTACTTCCCCTCACAGCGCAGACCCTGGACAAAGACGCTGTGAGACTTTAGTGTCAGAGTGACAACGATGTGTTAATGCAGATGCATTTAAAGATTTAGTGGGGTGGATTATGAAGGTACGGCTGCATGGGACTTCCTTCGACCTACTTTGCGCGCCTAATAGGATCATGCAATTTAACCTCGGGCGCAGAATTATTTGTTTTTTTTTTAAAATTGGGGGGAAAGTTAAAATTGTCACCTGTGTGACTTTGTGCAGACAATGAAAATCCATGTAAAGGCCAACTAACTAATGTATTTACCATCTTATATATGCACTATGCAAAATAAATACAGACCTCCAAACCAGGCCCAGACTGGCAATCTGTGGTGTCAGGCAAATGCCGGAGGGGCTGCTGTAAGGTGCCATATACAGTCACTATTTATTGGGCTGGTGGGGGCTGTTTGCGTCTCTGTGTACTTGGAATGCCAGTCTGGACCTGCTCTGAATGAACATCTTTCCCCTTCCCACTCAAATCTCTGCCACCTCCCCCTTGCATGTAATAACCTGGCATTTTAAATGACATAATTAATTGACCCAGACCCAAACCCTGCCGTCACCTTCCCCCCGACCATGGACCCTATTACAAGAGATCTCAATGGGGTAGATCAGTGCTGTCCAACTTCTGTGGCACCTAAGGCTGGAATTTTTCCGGCCTCTGTGGTGGAGAGCCGATAATGGAAGCTAGTTTTGACCACTGAACAACACAGGGGATTACATTTTTAAACAGTACAGGGGGTTTACAGCCTGAATCTGAGGTGAGAACCATGCAGGGGGCCAGTACTGATACCATTTAAAGCTTACACAAAGGTAAGTTATCAAAGCAGCCAGACAGACAGTGGGGGGCCACACAGAGGGGGGTCAGTTGGGGCCGCCAGTTGGACAGCACTGGGGTAGATAAACACAGAGGACTTTATTGTTGCCAATCATTATTATCACCAGGAAGGCTCCCCTAAGGGCTCTGGCACACGGGGAGATTAGTCGCCCGCGACAAAACTCCCTGTTTGCGGGCGACTAATCTCCCCGAGTTGCCATCCCACCGGCGACAATGTAAGTTGCCGGTGGGATGGCACACGCGGCGGCACGATTTCGGGAAATCGCCGAAGTTGCCTCGCAAGTGTGCCAGAGCCCTAATGCTCGTGTGGCTCTCCCTTACCAGAGTGTGGGAGAGTCTGTGTGACACAACCTACTGTATAGCATATCTATACAAGCATTTGGGGTGCTAGTACAGATACAGAAGATAAAGGGGTCCTCACTCATGAGCTGTGTCTGGCTCACTGCAGAAACTGCCTGTCTTTGTACTAGGGATGTACCGAATCCAGGATTCAGTTCATTATTCGGCAGCAGGTTACGGATTCGGCTGAATCCACTGTCCTAATTAGGATTTGGAAGGGTTAAATCTCCGCGTCAACATGGAAGTGAAAACATTTTCGTCAAGCTTTTACCCCCCACGGGCTACAGGATTCGGATTCAGTTCGGCAAAACTGGGTTCGGTGCATCCCTACTTTGTATAACATTGGGCTGAGCTTCCCTTAGATTTTCATGTTAGTAAAGTCACAATATACATTGCATATAAACTGCAGAGAATATTGGTAATAAACATTACAAATTACACCCTTTGGACCCCGGAACCTAAGGGTTTTCCACTAATGAAACTCATCTTCCTGTGACTTTCCCCATAACAACTGCCATACTGTGCTTAGTGAGTTGCTGAGCTGATTGTTAGAGGAGCAGCTGGCTAATTGCAATTAACACTGCATCAGTACATTGATCAGAAGTCAGCACCAATGTCCTGTAGGTCGTCATTCAGCGTGCCGTCCTGTAGCCTGCGGGGGGTAAAAGCAACACGATCACAGCACAACAGCACATATAGCAAGGATAACATGGCAGCCTTTCTTATGTCTGTGTGTGTGTGTGTGTATATATATATATATATATATATATATATATATATGTGTGTGTGTGTGTGTATATACAGTATTGTGACTGTGAAAGAGAATGGATAAGATCTGTTAAAAGTATAATATATGTTTAATATAAGCCCAAAAATAGGGTTTATATTTAAAGGGGAACGTCACCCAAGTACAACATAAGCTTTTCAAGCATCTTTGCAACATGCATCAATTAAAAAATATGCAGCCTTTTCATGATTTTTAATGCAATATTATGGTTTGGAACTGTTCCCTAAGCCTGGCTCCCTGTTCCCCTGCTGATCTGGCTGACTACTTTGAGACTCAAATAGAATGTAACTGTAGTCGACTATTCTCAGCCTGAATCCTCCTAATCCCACAATTCCCCTGCGCACTTGATGTCAGTAAAGAAAGTAACTTCATAGTCCAGTGCATTGTGGTGTATGTAGTTTGTAACATCAGTGCTTTAGTCCCTCCTCCCCTGCCAGGATTTAAAATGATGCAGAAATAAAATAACATAGAATACAATAACATTACAGTGATAGGTATATTATTTTTCACTCATACTTCATCCCCCTTCTTTCCCCAGGAGAGATGAACTTGTATAAACAAACACCACTCTTTCTCGAATGCCTGATTGTGTCTTAGGTTTATAGATAAGGAGGAGTTTATTATACATTTTGACTGGATTTCATTAACTACCAAGTGAAAATGTCATGGTTGTTATGTGACTTTAGTGTCCTTTTAATGATTATGGCCCTTTTCCAACCACCAGATGAGAAGCCAGTTTTGCTAGCATGTAATGTAAAGTGGACAAAGTGCCAGGAAATTGGTGTGGCCAGTTTTACCCAGAAGTCTTTGCTACTGTTTCCCACAAATCTTTGCCAGTATGAAAACCAGGGCCATTTTAGTTACTATAGGATGGCAAGATTTTGTTATTAATATTGTTAAGGTGCAACAAAACGTGGGGCAAATTCGCGCCACGTATTTTTTACCACCAAGGTGGCAGGGTATCTGCCTATGTTTGGGTCCTACTCAAATGAAAATTAAAAAGCCCCATTGCGTGAGGACTGCGTTGAAAACTGATGCAGTCCTCAGGATACAATCTGAAACAGCACCACTCTTGTTCTTTTAAAATAAAATGCCTTTATTGCACGCTTTCAAGGCATTATAATAACGTTTCAGGCCTTATACAGCCATTTATCAAGCTGGCCTCTCCTGATGCTCCTGTACAGGCGCCTGTTGTAATTTGATCGCTGGCCTGGGGGCCAAACAATAACATAACCATGTAGGTGGGCAATCAGGAAATGTCTGCTAGTTTGGCAACCTCTCCAAATGAAGGGGTCTTAGGGTACTGGGGTGATTCGTTGGCCGTGATAAATAAAGATGAGGCCTCTGGAGGAAACTTCAGGCAACTTTAGAAAAACGAAACACCACGTATGTTTTCCCACTGGTGATTCACTTTATTGCTGGTGGGAAAGCATCTCACTGAGATTAGTCACCCGTTGTAGCGAAGATTTATTGTAAGCAACTAATCCCCGATGCACCCATAATGTTATGAGCAGCATTGTGTCTTAGGGGCCAATTTATCAAAGTGTAAAAATTAGAGCCTCCCCCTCCACTCTTTATTCATTCCTATAGGATCTTTGCAAGCATGTTTATCAAATGGTGAACTCCGCCCATTGATAAAAAATACTTTTCTAAAAATCCCATAGGAATGAACAGAAAGTGGGGGAATTATACTGTGATATCTAACTCATAATACTCATTTATTATGGCCATTTATGAACTTTTCAATTTTTATTTTTTTTTTTTTTTACTATTTTTGAATTATTTGCTTTCCTCTTTCCAGCTTTTCAAAAGGGGGGGTCACTGACCCCACCAGCCACAAAACAACTGCTCTGTTAGGCTACAATTTCATTTTTATAGCTTATCTTTCTATTCATATTCCAGTTTCTCAAACCACTGGCTGGTTGCTAGGGTAATTTGGACCTTAGCAACCATGTAGCTGCTAAAATACCAAACTAACGAGTTCATGAATAAAAAAGCTAAATAATTAAAAAACCACTAATAATAAAAAATGAAAATTAATTGTTTCAGAAAACACTATCTACAAAATACTAAAAGTTAATTTAATGGTCAACAACACCTTATACCCAAATATATATATATTTTTTTAATACATTTTTTGCTGGATGCTGACATACATCTCCCTCTCATCTGCTGCTAATATAATCCACATCAGGATGTTTAATTGTATATTCCAAACACTGCATTGTAAGCTCCTGTTGAGGAGACCTGCGCTCAGGGATGGGATTTAATAACAAGGCCGGGTATTAGGCGTGATGCTAGCTGTAAAATGTCAAAGACGGATCCCTGACAGGTCTCACATAAATATTTGTCTCGGTAAAAGCCATCATGAACTTGCTCAGAGAATGCTCTTTTAGGTGTTGGTGCCAAGGTAAGCTGGCTTGTGTGCTTGGTACAATGGCAGCGTTGGCCACCAGCGGAGATTGTGTTTGTGCACAGAGTACAGGGCCTCTTAAGGTAAAAACTTTCCCTGCAGCCTCACCTCGTGGTTCAGAAATCAAACCGCTGCCCCGATGCAGTTACCCCTGCCCCTGATATCAGGGCAAAACTGCTCTGTGGGCTTTTCATATTCCAAGCTGAGGGATCTGAGGGAACTGTCAAAATTCAACAGAAAGGGGCAGAAAGTGCACAGTGGTCCCTTGCTACCTAGTGATATTTTGGTTCTCCTTGGCCAAAAAAATGTCCTGGTGTCGCCTTCTGCCTCATCTGCAGTGGAGGAGAGTGACATTGTGTTGGTAGGGGCTAATAAATAATTTCTTTAACCAGTAAATGACTGGCCTAAGCCCCAAATCCCTTAATATTCCCTGCTAGTGATGAGCAAAATCTCATCACATAAAAACACCCATAGACTTCAATGGGTGAAAAAAATGCCCATAGACTCCAATGGGTGAAAAAACGCCCGTAGACTCCAATGGGTGAAAAAACGCCCGTAGACTCCAATGGGTGAAAAAACGCCCGTAGACTCCAATGGGTGAAAAAACGCCCGTAGACTCCAATGGGTGAAAAAACGCCCGTAGACTCCAATGGGTGAAAAAACGCCCGTAGACTCCAATGGGTGAAAAAATGCCCGTAGACTCCAATGGGTGAAAAAACGCCCGTAGACTCCAATGGGTGAAAAAATGCCCGTAGACTCCAATGGGTGAAAAAACGCCCGTAGACTCCAATGGGTGAAAAAACGCCCGTAGATTTCAATGTATTTTGCTACTTCTTGCTGTTTCGCAAATTTTTTTGCAAAGCGATATGGGACAGATTAACTCATCACTATTCTCTACCCCTGCTCAAGAACTAAGCCCCCCAAAATTCCACCCCCGCCATCCGTCACTCTTCATGCAGGAGTTGGCAGTCTGATTTTGATTGACAGTTAGGTCCATTTTAACCTTTGAGGGGTGCTCCTTTTGCTTAAAACATGTATTAGAGCTCACTCTTTTAAAGGGGAACTGTCCCCCCCCCCCCACACGTAAAGAGCTGTATAATAAAAGTCCTTTAAACATTAAACATGAAACCCAAGTTCTTTTTTTAATTAAATCATCCGTACCTGTTATAAATGGATTTAAAAATCTGAGCTTGGCATAGAGGCAGGGCAGGCAATATATGATTGACATCTCAGATTTTTAATTGCAATTACTTTAACTTTCCATTCAGCACTCCCTAGATGCCACCTAGGAAACAAATGCATAAGATTTTGGGGTGATACAAAGCTCCGCCTTCATAACAGTGCTCACAAAATGGTGTCGCCTGCTGGACTGAAGGGAAAAAAAAATGAAATGGTTTATATGGTGTAAGTAAAGTTTATTAACATGATAGAAAGGGATCTGGAATTATTTTTTTGGGGGTGACAGGTCCCCTTTAAAGCTTTAATACATCTGCTAGAAAAGGAAGTCCCCCCCCCACCAAAAAAAAGATATATTAGATATAACTGGCCGACACCCAACTCCTGCCTAAAGGGAGAATAAAGAGACAGATGTTGGAGGGGAGTGAAGAGAAACTTGCATATTTCAGAAACGGGTTAGAATTTTTAACTGATTATATATAGAAAGTTTTACATTTCTGTGTGATGAAGCTTTTGTGCTAATTTCTCTTTAACATCTGCTTTGAAACACTGCCAGCCAGGATCATTGATTGGACACACCCTTAACGGGCAGGCAGAGCCACCGTAAACATGGAGGAGTGATGGACACACACGTAGGGACAATAATGATGCAAAGCTAATCTTGTTTATATTTGCTTTGATCAATGACTGGCCAGAGGGCCAATCAGAGGAGGGCTGTGAATGGTCCCTGACCCAACAAGCAGCTCGGGGGGGGGGGGGGGGGGGGGGGGGGGGGGAATCTAAACAATAATGGCCACACAGAAGATCAGGTATATACACACACACACCCGTATATTTCCCCACAAGGTAATATGCACAGAGCCCTTCGCAGTGTACAATCAGGGCCCTTTATAAACACATCTTTATTATTTGTATTAATACTGTACTGTGTCATTAGTGCTGTAATATAAATACATGGTGAGGGAAAAGTGACCCGCCTGTTCCCTGGGGTTGGCCTGGTAATATGCATAAAGCTCAGAGCACAGTATGGCTGGCCTGGCTGGGTATTACAGCACTATATTACTAATACAGGTATGGGATCCATTATCCGGAATCCCATTATCTAGAAAGCTCCGAATTAGGCCATCTCCCATAGACTCCATTTTAATCAAATAATTCACATTTTTAAAAGTACAGGAGGTGATTTATCAACAGTTGAGTTCGATTTTTTTTAATTTGAGTTATGGTTCAAAAACTCGAATATCTGGTATTTATTAAGTGCAAAAAAACCTTAAAAACTCGAATGTAAAAATTTGCCATTTAAAAGCTTGCAAGCTTCTATAAAAGTCAATGGAAGTTATCATAGGCAAAGTCAAACCATATTCTCAAGCTCGAGTTTGCAAACTGTAAATTCAAGATATTCCAGTTTTTTATTCGAACAAGTTTTTCTTATTAATAAATAAGCAACCATTCGATAGGCGAGTTTATTCAATTTAGAAAAAGAAATTTAAATTCACAAACTTGAAAACTGATAAATAAGCCCACTATGGATCTGCCAGGGGTAATAAGCATAAAGTTCCCGGCACTGTATGGCTGGGCTCCCATACGTACGGCCCAATGTGTCTGCTTTTCAGACCTGTAAAGAGTAATATGCACAAAGATCATTGCGCCGGATTACAGACCTACCATAATATAGACAGGGCCAATGAACTGTATTTGCCAGTCTCTCTGTGATTTATATGTACCAAAGGCACTCACTAGGCATCTTTCTCTTGCTCTCTGGAATCTGTTGATGAATTTAAACTCCCAGCATCCCCTTTAGCTGAAATGAGTCACCCACGACAAGGGAGATTTGTCGTGGGCGTCTAATTTCAGCTTGTGCCACAGCCCTAAAGGGGATGCTGGGAGTTTAAATTCATCAACAAATCTCCCCGACACGAGAATGTAAATCGCCGGTGGGATGGCATACGCGGCGATTTGCCGAAATCGCCGAAGTTGCCTCAAGAGGAAACTTTGGCAATCGCGGCACCACGTATGCCATCCCACCGGTGATTTACATTCTCGTCGGTGGGATGTCATATTGGGGAGATTTGTCGCGGGCGTCTAATCTCAGTGTTTGCCACAACCCTTAGGCCGTATTGCATGTTGCTAGCAACTTACAGATACTATCAATACTGTAAACAGTGTCGGACTGGGGTGCTAAGGGCCCACCAGAAAACTTTAGACCCTTTGCCCACCCTCCCCTTCTCCATTTAATCACTTTCTTTAATCTTTTAATTACTTCTTTTTACGTACTATTACCCACTACCTTTCCCCCAATTTCTTCTCATATAGATTTGTGCAATAGCCATAGGATAGGTATACAAAGCAGATGGTTGGGTGAGCAAGAGGGACCCATTCACTTCTGGGCCCACCGGGAGTTTTCCTGGTATACTGGTGGGCCAGTCCGACGCTGACTGTAAATCCCAGTGCAGTTATACCTACCTACTGTATTTATACATCATACAACATAAAAACAAAATTAAGCCGCTTTCCCATATACAAACCAAAGCAGTATTTGAAACAATGCAGCCCATGTACCCACTGGCCTTCCCTGCAGGAGTGCTACATCCGCTCCAGAGTCAGAACCAGGGGTGCAGAAACCACCACACACTGCTTTCAATGGCAAATAACTTTTAAAACTATTAGCCATTTTGTTAATGAAAGTATTGCTTAGAATGGCAGTGGCTTTCAATGAGGCAGACTGATGTTTGGCTTTATATCCCCTTTAAAATAAAGAATTGCCCCCCCCCCCCCCCCCTGCCCCCTGTGGAAATGCGGAGGGATCAGTGTTGCATGTATGTGTGTGATCTGTTACAGATATTGTGTATTGTGTGAGATCCCTGCCTTTCTCTCTCTCTCTCACAGACACACACAGACACACTCACACACAGACACACACTCACACTCTGACGTCTTTTGTGCATTTCCTGCATTACAAGGAGAGGGGAGGAGAGCTGGGGTGTTGCTAATCAGCGGTGGAGGCAGCAGTGGCAGCGGCGGTACAAGGCATCCAAGCGGGGAGCTACCCAGAGCCGTCTCCCTGCAGCCGAAGCCCAGCCCGGAGCAGCGGAGAGGTCCCCGGGGCATGTGGGTGAGGAGGATCCCGATTGGGCTGCGGCTGTGAGAGCGAACTGCCCGGCTGGGGCTGCTTGTGGGGGAGAAGGTTGTACTAAGACTCCCAGGGAGGCAGGGGGGGGGGTGCGGCTGCTCACAGGCAGCATTTTGGCAGGAAAGCCCGGATTGCACCAACACCTCCGAGCCCCCCTCCCCATGGATGAGCCGATACGGTAGGTAGGAGAGCAGCCGGCCGGGATTAGTGCTGGATTTGCACCCCCCCTTGTTTTCCCGTTAGCGAAGCCCATGTATCCAGCGGCTGCCGCAGCGCTGCGAGTGGAATAAGGGGGCAGCGGATCGTTCTATTCCCGCACCCCCCCCCCCCCCAGCGGGCTGCCCATAGGGACATGCAGAGGTGTAACTTGGATTGACTGCGCCCACGTCTTGCCCAGTCTGTGGCCATTGAACCTTAGGGCCACATAGGCGCAAGCCCTAGCGCTAATGCCCCTTTTCATTTACTCCTCTCCATCTTAATGCATAGGAAGCCACTAGCTGTGGCCCTTACACTTGTCTGCCAGTCTGTGCCCTAATTGCCCTAGTTACACCTCTGCTGGGAGGCAACCCCATCCCCAGACACCTTGGCCCACCATGGTTGTATTTAATGGTTTGCTGAAAATTCGGATTTGTGAGGCGACCAACCTGAAGCCCACCGCCTGGTCCCTGAGACATGCCGTGGGCCCCCGACCCCAGACCTTTCTGCTGGACCCCTACATTGCTGTCAATGTGGACGACTCCAGGATAGGACAGACCTCCACCAAGCAAAAGTCCAACAACCCCACCTGGCACGATGACTTCTCTACGGACGTCTCCAACGGCAAGAAGATCGAGCTGGCGGTCTTCCATGATTCCCCCATAGGGTACGACGATTTTGTAGCCAACTGCACCATCCAGTTTGAGGATCTACTGCAAAATGGGAGCCGACACTTCGAGGACTGGGTAAGTGATGGCTTTCACCCATCCATCCATAATCTCATTTGCTGCACTCTATAGACCTGCTCTATAGCTGTTCCAGAGCATGTAGTATTTCTATACAGTTTAAGGGTGAAGGCACACAGGGCTGCTTAGTAGCAGCTACTTGTCACGGCTACTAAACTCCAGAAAATACCCTGCCATAGACAATACTGAGAATTGCCTCTGCTAAAACCCTTGTAGAGACAGTTATCAGTAAATGATTAATATTGTCTATTTTAGTAGCTGTGACAAGTAGCTCCGTGCATCTTTAACCTAAAGAGTTTTGGGGTTCAGCTTAAAAAAGCAACTGGAGGGCCGTAGCTCAGACACCACAGGTACAGAACTTTATTAGGGGTGCTGAGTTATAGGGCATATGTGTATTATAGGGCTAGGGTAGCATTAAGGCTACTTTGTGACAGTGGTTAACAAAAAAAAAAAGGGAAAATGGAATCCCTTCCCTGCAAATCCGGCAATTGCCCCCTACTCTGCCTATTGTTGTACTACCGGAGCGTGGAGGAAATCCTCTAATAAGGAATGACAGGGCTTTTCCTTCGGCACACTCTGCTTGTGGGCCGGTGGCAGAGGGCACTAAATCCCCGTGCCTTGCATGCAGCACTTGTCTTTGTACCCAGGAGGTGCCAGTGTTTGCTTGGGCATCTAGCAAAGGGCCATTTGGCAGAAACTCTCTACTGAAATATAAATGGCTGTTTGAGTTAGTGCTGGGCGCCCTGGCAGTGGCTTTGCTGGCCTAGTGGGCAGGGGGGCACATTGAGTACCAATCAATGAACATTGAAATCACAGCAGTGTAAAAAGCATCTGGTAATCACAACCTATAGCCTACACTACAGTATATGTGACTGTGGCACGTAGATTATTTAGGGGGAACAACAGCACATGTAGCAGGGCAAGAAATACCCTCTGGGAAGGAGCCACAAGTCATCAGTACCTGTAGCATTGTAGTGAATATACCCTGGGAAAGGACCACAAGTCATTAGTACCTGTAGCATTGTAGTGAATATACCCTTGGAAAGGACCACAAGTCATTAGTACCTGTAGCATTGTAGTGAATATACCCTGGGAAAGGGCCACAAGTCATTAGTACCTGTAGCATTGTAGTGAATATGTTTCAGATGTTTCAGGTTACCATGTTGGTTAACCACGGAGCTTGCACCCAACATACGTTATGGCAGTGCAACTGCTCTGTGGGTGTCAGAAGCAACACTGTGCGTCATTTCAGTCAAGTACAAACCAAACTGTCATGGGGCATCTGAATATACCCTGGGAAAGGGCCACAAGTCATCAGTACCTGTAGCATTGTAGTGAATATACCCTGGGAAAGGGCCACAAGTCATTAGTACCTGTAGCATTGTAGTGAATATACCCTGGGAAAGGGCCACAAGTCATTAGTACCTGTAGCATTGTAGTGAATATACCCTGGGAAAGGGCCACAAGTCATCAGTACCTGTAGCATTGTAGTGAATATACCCTGGGAAAGGGCCACAAGTCATTAGTACCTGTAGCATTGTAGTGAATATACCCTGGGAAAGGGCCACAAGTCATTAGTACCTGTAGCATTGTAGTGAATATACCCTGGGAAAGGGCCACAAGTCATCAGTACCTGTAGCATTGTAGTGAATATACCCTGGGAAAGGGCCACAAGTCATTAGTACCTGTAGCATTGTAGTGAATATACCCTGGGAAAGGGCCACAAGTCATTAGTACCTGTAGCATTGTAGTGAATATACCCTGGGAAAGGGCCACAAGTCATTAGTACCTGTAGCATTGTAGTGAATATACCCTGGGAAAGGGCCACAAGTCATCAGTACCTGTAGCATTGTAGTGAATATACCCTGGTAAAGGGCCACAAGTCATTAGTACCTGTAGCATTGTAGTGAAAATACCCTGGGAAAGGGCCACAAGTCATTAGTACCTGTAGCATTGTAGTGAAAATACCCTGGGAAAGGGCCACAAGTTAGCAGCACCCAAACTAATGCTGTCAATATCCCATGGGAAAGGGCCCCAAATCAGCTGCACCTCACAATACATACCATCAATACCCTCTGGGAAGGGGCAAGCAATCAGCAGCACTTTGCAGCATTGCAGTAAATATACTCTGTGAAGGGGCCACAGATTAGGAGCAGCCACAGTTAAAGCAGAGAATGCCTGCCTTCTGATTAGGGATGCTGAATGAGGGAGTACAAAGTGGGTCGGATTGGGCTCAGAACACTTTATATAGGGGTTGTCCATCGTTTCATCAGGGAGTTGTAGGTTAGAACTGACTGTAAGATGTGGGGCAGCTCAGGTCTGGCTGTGGGCTCTGCTGCCCCCAAAATACCCTGTCTGTAAGAGGGGAAAGGGGCTGATGTACTAATATAGGTGCAATACAGAACCAGTGCAGAGTTGATTTAACATTAGGATTCAGTAAAAGGTCACCTGGAACCAAGTGGGTTGGCATCATCGGCTTGGTGTTCATGTGGCTTACTGTGTCCGCGTCACTGGGTACTGTGTCCCATCTTCTGTCTGTATTCTTGTGCCTAAGGTGGTCTTTCAGTTACAGGAGGCTTTTAGTTCTGAGAATGGTGCTGCGCTGTGACGAGAGTGGAGGTGTGGGTGCTGCCCCGTGAGCGCAGGTGTTTCAGGTTACCATGTTGGTTAACCACGGAGCTTGCACCCAACATACGTTATGGCAGTGCAACTGCTCTGTGGGTATCAGAAGCAACCCTGTGCGTCATTTCAGTCAAGTACAAACCAAACTGTCATGGGGCATCCAATCAGCACACGTCCGGCCATAGCTGAACTACACTGCCTCTGAAATCTGATTCAGTACAAATGGGGGGCTGCAATTTGTGCTGCATATTATACAGTATTCTATAAGCAAATTCTGATAGACGCTGATGTGGACCCACACATAATATATATTATCTATTATATATATCTAACTGCTGTTTGGAACACCTGCATTCTCCATTTGAACTGTAATTTGACCTTTCAGATCTAAATTATGTTCTCTGCACACCATTTGTTAATTAGCAGCATGGGCAGCAATGGAGGGCTTTACTGTTGTTAAAATTCTTGAAAGAAAAAGTATGTTTAGGAGTAAATGAACATATTTACTAATAAGGCAAGTGCAGTAACCAATTAGATCTTTGCTTCTGTTTCGGCTGCAGGGAGTTGTACTGCAACAAAACTGAAGAGTTGCAAGTTGGCAGTATTAGTCTGGTTTTTATCTTTATTATCTTCTTCTCCATTGTTAGTACTCTTATCCCTGCTGCTACTATAGGCACCATCTCTCCTTACTATACCTGCTATCCCACAGCCACAGTCCCTTCCCAGAGGCTACTATCCCACTGCTACTATAGGCACCATCTCTCCCTACTATACCTGCTATCCCAGAGCCCCAGTCCCTTCCCAGAGGCTATTATCCCCCCACTGCTACTATAGGCACCATCTCTCCCTACTATACCTGCTATCCCACAGCCACAGTCCCTTCCCAGAGGCTATTATCCCACTGCTACTATAGGCACCATCTCTCCCTACTATACCTGCTATCCCACAGCCCCAGTCCCTTCCCAGAGGCTATTATCCCCCCACTGCTACTATAGGCACCATTTCTCCCTACTATACCTCCTATCCCACAGCCCCAGTCCCTTCCTAGAGTCTATTATCCCACTGCTACTATAGTCACCAACTGTACCTGCTATCCCACAGCCCCAGTCCCTTCCCAGAGGCTATTATCCCCCCACTGCTACTATAGGCACCATCTCTCCCTACTATACCTGCTATCCCACAGCCCCAGTCCCTTCCCAGAGGCTATTATCCCCCCACTGCTACTATAGGCACCATCTCTCCCTACTATACCTGCTATCCCACAGCCCCAGTCCCTTCCCAGAGGCTATTATCCCACTGCTACTATAGGCACCATCTCTCCCTACTATACCTGCTATCCCACAGCCACAGTCCCTTCCCGGAGGCTATTATCCCCCACTGCTACTATAGGCACCATCTCTCCCTACTATACCTGCTATCCCACAGCCCCAGTCCCTTACCAGAGGCTATTATCCCACTGCTGCTACTATAGGCACCATCTCTCCCTACTATACCTGCTATCCCACAGCCACAGTCCCTTCCCGGAGGCTACTATCCCTACTTTACAACTTGGGTCCCTAATGACAGCTTTGCAGAAGGCCACAGTATAGATCAGTTCATGTATTTCTTTTGTATTATATTGGAGATTGTACTGGGACAGGAAAAAATTGAGTCCACAGTTTTGAATAGTACATGTTTGCTCCCAGGGAGAAGGTAACAGCAGTAATGTTTTGGACAGTTAGAAACTGCAACTTTGTAGTAAGATCTTATCTTTATTTCCTAATTACTTACGAAGTGCCAGGAAACCTTAAGGCCCCAAGCAATGTGTGAGTGGTATAAATGCATATTTTCAGTAAAAGAGAAACAAGCGCAGGCCAACAGTGCACACAGGGTTATTTGCTATCAGCGCCACCATCTTTATGTACCTGGACTGTTTAGCCTGTACACACAGAATGGTATTTACTGTGCAGAGAAAGCACATGGCTTCAATCCAGCATTATAGCATCACTTCTGGCAACACTGTATCTTTATAGCGTGTGAGAGTGTTACAGGTTCTCTAGCTCTCAGAATGCACAAGGGCGCCATAAGGGATTGGAAGTTCGTGTAAGGCACGGGAATGCTGGGGCCTTAAAGGGATATTGTTATCACATGATCCAACTTTATGTATTACACTATAATCATTGCTAGAATTTTGTGTCACATTCAAGGTTCTAGTGCCGGTTATTTATTTCATGATACATAATGGTCTGACATTCAGCTATAAGACCTAATCAATTGCACTTCCACAGCAAAGTCAGCCAGAGGCCTCTTCCAGCAGCAGTGCAGTAAAGTGTCATTGTCGATCCCTTGTGTCTTTTGACATAACAATGGCAGTGATGCTTTACAATTGATCCTGAGTGTTTAGTTGATCTCTGCCATAAAGCAGGGTGGGGCTATTGTGGTTTGTGCATTTTCTTTACTGGCCCGCACAGCAGCCAACAACAACCAATCGGACTTCTGCTTTGAATGTATTGTGGGGAATTAGTCAAAGTAATTACTAATCATTTTTATAGGTTATGGTATGGCACAGCTCCCAAGTTGCCCGTAGGCTGGGCGTTAAGGCTAACATTACAGGTATTTTGTTCCGTGTCATGAAAGTACTGCAATGAAAGTCACTACTGCCGTTTTCAAAGTGATAATGTTAGTTTTTCACATTACATTGTATCCATAGTGCGTTGTTTCATTCAAGATATGCTAGTTGAGAATTGACACTTATTTGTGTCTTTAAAGGACGTATCAACCCCAAAAATTATTTTGCCTAATAAAAGAAATCATAATTCCAAACAACTTTCCTATATGAATTTATTAAACATTTTTAGTTATTTAAAAGTTATTTGTAAATGTAATTGCTATTTTAAGCCACCAGGGCAGAGAATAGAAAAGGACAGGCAAACACTGCTTTTATTAGCAATTATACTTATAAATAACGCAGAAATCATTTAGAAATTTGTAATGAATGTATATTGCAAAGTTGCTTTACATTTTGTTTTCTTTAATTAGGCAAAAAATTATATTTTGGGTTGACTTGCCCTTTATAGGAGTGGTTCCCTTTTGAGTTAACTTTAAGTATGTTGTAGAATGTCCTATTCATTGCAACTATGCCATTGGTCTTCATTATTTATAGGTTTAGAATTATTTGCCTTTTTTCTGACGCTTTCCAGCTTTTTTTTTTAATACTTGAAGTTCCTATTCGGTCCTTTGTCTAGTCATATTCCAGACTCTTATTCAAACCACTGCATGGTTTCTAGGGTAAATAAGACCCTAGAAACAGGATAGCTGCTGAAATACCAAAGTGAAAAGCTGCTAAACAAAAAGCTAAACCACAAAAAAAGTTGTTTCAGAATATCCATGTCATATCCATCACGCTAAGGGCAGTGGCACACGGGGAGATTAGTCGTCCATGATAAATCTTCACCACGATTAGTCGCGTGCGACTAATATCCCCGTGTGCCACTGCCCTAAAAGTTAATTTAATGGTGAGCTACCCCTTAATCTAAATATGTTTGTCTATAAATATATAGAAAGTGAGAGAGGTAAGAGACGCACATTCTTTATATACCTGTGACACTGTGAAACAGGCAAACATGGTTCCTGAGCTGCAGAATTCCTGTTCTCAGCAATGGCCATTGAACTTGTATTGGTAGTCAAAGCTGCCCAGTATGCCATAGTAATTAGTAC
Source organism: Xenopus tropicalis (assembly GCF_000004195.4). Classification (NCBI taxonomy): domain Eukaryota; kingdom Metazoa; phylum Chordata; class Amphibia; order Anura; family Pipidae; genus Xenopus; species Xenopus tropicalis. The sequence goes on from NC_030681.2 coordinate 19,566,328, forward strand.
CCATTTCTGTTTCATAATTCTCTGTATTTCCAAAATACTTCTAGTGCTTATTCCCTTAGCCTGCCGGTGTTAGTTCAACCCTGCTAGGTGGCTCTGCTCTGTATCTTACTGCTGGTACTAGCAGTTTTCAGCCTGTAAGTGCTCTAATGTGTGTTTTCTGGGCAAAAAATGCTGGTACCAGTGGTGACAGGCAGTTTTCACAGGCCTCCATGGGAGGTGCTGTTTCAGGCGTTTCTTCACTGGCAGAAATAAGTTCAACTGAGAAACTGCCTTGTCTGGTATAAGTCCAACCACTAAGCTGTTGGGCAGTACAGGTATAGTACCCATTATCCACAATACTCGGGACCAAGGGTATTCCGGATAAGGGGTCTTTCCGTAATTTGGATCTTCATACCTTAAGTATACTAAAAAATTAATAAAACATTAATTAAACCCAATAGGATTATTTTGCATATAATAAGGATTAATTATATTTTATTTGGGATCAAATACAAAGCACTGTTTCATTTTTACAGAAAAAAGGGAAATCAATTTTAAAAATCTGAATTATTTGATTAAAATGGAGTCTATGGGAGATAACATTTCTGTAATTCGGAACTTTCTGGATAATGGGTTTCCAGATAAGCTGTCCGATACCTGTACTAGGTTAGCAGGGGTCATAATTTCCTAATTATGCAAAGGTGTCCAACCTCTGGTTTTGTGAAATCAGAGCCACAGTGCAGTCACGTATTAATAAAAGTACTTTTAGTTGTAAGCCACATCGTCCTGCACCCCCAGGCAAGAGATGTACCTCATAACTTCAGGGGGTGGGGACAATAAATGGAAAATAAACCATATATCTTTAGTGTCCAATTGCATTATGGGGTGCTTATGTGTGCAGAACATTCCTGCTTTGCATGTATGAAGAGCTGCCATGATGCTTCCACCATCTAAGGTTCCGCTGGGAAAAGCCACTGCAGTGGCAGTCAATATGGCCATTCCCACTCAGGCATTAGTATGCCGAGATGGATTAAATATTTCCTATACACAATCTATGTTTCAATGCTGCTTTTAAATTGGGCATAGTGTCCATTTAATGCATCAGCTATTGCTGCCTTGTGGTATACTGTCAGTCATTGCATTGCCAGTTTTGGAGGCCTGTATGGCAAAACAGACCTTTTGGGGCCACACTTTGTAATATAAAAACAAAAGGGCCACAAGTTGGGCATCGGGTATTCTATCTTGCCCTGCTGCTCTTGAGATCTATCTGTATGTACTAAGCCTAATGTTCATACCTCTGTGCATGTCCCCTCCATGTGCCGGACCCTGGGTAGTTATCTAATTTGGTGCCCCTTAAAGCAGCTCGGTGCCCAGACTGATTGGAATCCAAAGAATGGTTCCAATCTGATATCATTACAGGATCTGTAGAGACTCATATGATGGTAATTGTGCACAAACAAATCCTCACCCCCCTCTGTACTAATTGTCCCCTTGCCACTCATATGGCGTGCCAGCATCTGGAACCATGCAAACGGATCTAAATTATTCAAGTGCAATCATCTTCTTCTCCTTCCCCAATCTCAAACCTGGGAAAATGTTTCAAGGAAAAGTAATGTAAGATTTGGCATTTCCCTGGTGGCGCCTTGTGATTTAACGTCAATTAGTGGATGTCAATTAGTGCCTTGCAAATGTCTAGGGACAGAGCCCAGTGCTGTTTTCCTGTTTATTAGCTCTTGGGGATAAACTGGGAGGGGAAAGGGAGTAATGGTCCCACTGAGTGATTGGCAAGCACTTTCAATTTAAAGGGCCTGTGAGACTCAAAGGGAGACTAAAGTGTGTGTGTGTGTGTACATTGTGTGTGTGTGTGTGTGTGTGTATAATATATACTATATAATATATATAATATAATATATATATATAGCAAGGGAAAGTTGAGCTTACCACTAAATTTTAAACCATTAGACCGAGGCTCATACAGACAGCAACAAGAGCCCCTCTGCACTCACCCATTATTAAAATATATTGAACATTAAGCCATTCTGTGCATTAAGCTACAAAGATATGCCGTTCCCTTTAGGCAAAATAGGGATTGTTTGTCCATATACTGCAATTTACTTCAAGCTGGCCAACTGCGTCAAAGTTAAGCACTGTTATGGCAATCACTTAATTTCTGGTTTCCAGTAATCTTATTTAGTAGTGCTGACCTGTGATAGGTTCAGATTTTAGGCATTCGAGTATTTTACAAGTGCAGGGGGTTTTGTTTGTTGTAGTCAGCTAAGCTTTCTTATCTCTACCACTCTCATATCAGACCAAGCAGATTACATTTCTGTTGAACAGAAAATAAAGGGAATAAATGGCATAGTTATAGTGTCCCTTCTCTGATTTATTTAGATATGTGGATAAGGTGGGGAGCTGCCAAATTGCTTAGCTTACCAGCTCATTTAGGAATCATATGGAAATGGAAATAGTGTATAATACGTGGAATCGGTCGGGAAGGTTACGTATATACCGCAGTCTAGCGCTACTGTTGCACTGTTCCTAGCTACAGTTGCTGCTCTCTGGGGTCCCTCTGCTGCACAGGGCCGCTGATTGCTCCCCCCTCCCCCAGGAACTGCTCTGCTTATCCATATGTATCATGCAGGTTTCAGTAGGAGCATCTGTGGGAAGACATGTTGCAAATATTGTCATTTTTTTTTTTTTTTTTTGCGCTGCTGATGCAGGCTGATGCCATGGTTACACTGCAGGCATTTTTATGGTCTTCAATTACCTCTCTAATTTTCTTTTCATTAATAAGAATGGGTAGTTACATATATTGTTGTACAGTGGCACAGCTCACATAACCCTATTCGTCCACCCCTCCCCGGTACCTGAGCAGCGGAAACAGTTCGATTTCCCACGACTGCTTTAAACCTGTAGCACATAAGACATTTTGACCACCAATGAGCTCTCGGGGAGTATTTGCCTGCCCCCCTTTTTCAGTCGTTTCCCATTCATGTGAATATTATATGCTCTACCTATGCTACTTGTGGCCCCTTAAAAATAGGCATAGGGCTGCTGATCATGTGGAGCAATACACCAGCCCTGTGCTTATACCTAATTAGCAATCCCATGCAGCGTAGGATTAAGGAGACCATATAAGTGCAGATTAAAACTGTTTATTTGAGTCCTTTAGACCAATTTGGCATCAAATCTGCCCATGGATGGGGCCCCCACTGTCAATATCCATGAAAATCAGCCAGGTGTCAATCAGACAGGTTTGATTTTTTTCCGTTAGTTGGGGGTCTGCATTGGCTTATTGATGCGGTCCTCTGTCTAATGGCATCTATGCCCGCCCTAGGGCCAAACAATCGAATTAGCCCAATATTTCCCAATTGAGGCAATCTCGCTAAACGAGCAGATCTCAATGTGTATGGGCACCTTTAGCAATGTGCTGGATATTGGTTTGAGTGCATATGCTATAATAAAGGGGCAGCCAATGTTAAATTTACAGCAGCTCTCTGAGGATGCGGGGGTTGTTTTTGAACAAGGCAGCGAGGCCCTCGGCATTCCTGTTGAAGGGAGAGATTAGTGGGCAGTGTAATGGTGCTGAAAGGGTTACAGGCCCATGTGTTGGGACCCTTATCTTAATCATCATATAATCTATCACATGACTATCAGTTCCATTCCACAAGCAGTTAGTGATGGAGCGCAGGTCACCGCAGGTGAAGGCAGCAATGGCAGTCATGTGAATGAATATTTTCTTTCCTTCCCTGCCGCACACAACACATGTGCTATTGTATAGAAAGAGATAGGAGCAAGGAAAAGCAATTTGCCAGATATCCCCCCTAAAAACATGGGGAGGGTGGGCTTTTTCATAGGATGCATTCTACCAAGCACTATGGCAGTTTCCTACTCATAAACATGGCATTGTTTCCTTTTGAACAACGGTAAATCAGAACTCTGTATACATAGAATCCCGTAATCATGTAAACCCACTCCATCTTGTAAGCGAGATTTGTATTCTGTTGAGGCTGCACTTGGAAGCCGCCGTCTCCTCTCCCAGATGGTGCATAAAATGAAAGTGATTCGCCATTCATGGCTTCTATTGCGCAGCTCATCTAATAGGGCTGTAAAATAAACACCTGCAATCAGCAAGGGCTTCTAGAAATGAAGGAGAGCTGGGCTATTCAAGGGCAACCTTGGGCGCCCCAGCTGTTGTGAGATGCCAGCTCCCAGCAGGGCTAAGGTTTCATGTCAGCCTGCTTGGCAGCCGTACCATTCTGTTTGATAGCACCCTGTGATTCCCGAGCTTTAATAATGTGCCATTATTTTGCAAGGGCATAAATATACATATGAATTATTCATTCCTGTTTTACTTTGTTTTCCAGACTCTTATTCTGGAGAAAATTCAACATCTCGGTTACCCTGTAAAAAGAAGATATTTACCTTCATTAGCCAATTTGATGGAAGGGTACATACCCACTGGCAATTAAAAGGAAAACTATACCCCCAGAATGAATACTTAACCAACAGATAGTTTATATCATATTAAGTGGCCTATTAAAGAATCTCACCAACCTGAATATATATATATAATCAGTAAATATTGCCAATTGCCACCATTTTGTGATGGTCTGGGTGCTCCCTCAGAGATCAGCTGACAGGAAATAATGCAGCACAGGAAGTAGTGTGGGAGTAAAAGGCAGAACTTTGTCCATTAATTGGCTGAGGTGACACATGTATGTGTGCTTTTGGTTTGTTTGAAGCAGGGTTTTACATATGGGCTGTTTTATGCAATATATTTTAGAGACCCCTACCATATATACTCGAGTATAAGCCGATCCGATTATAAGCCGAGGTACCTAATTTTACCTAATTAAACTGGAAAAACTTATTGACTCGAGTATAAGCCTAGGGTGGAAAATGCAGCAGCTACTGCTAAGTTTCAATAATCAAAATAAATACCAATAAAATTACATTAAATGAGGCAGTAGTGGGGTATACGTTTTTGAATATTTATTTGTAAGAAAAACAGTAAACTAGCTCTGTAAGTGGAGAAGAGGGTCAACAAAAAAAAAAATACCCCCTACTCCCTTAGCTCAATCAGCAACTGGAGAGTCTGGTTGCGGGTGGCCTAATTAGCACACAAAGGACAGAGGGTGCTAGTCTGGAGGGACCCATGGCACTCGACTCGAGTATAAGCCGAGGGTGACTTTTTAAGCACATTTTGGGTGCTGAAAAACTAGGCTTATACTCGAGTATATACAGTACATTGTTCGAGGGTTTAGTTTTCCTTTAAGGGTATGTTTGGCATGTGGTGGAGTTTTCTACTTTACAAAGCACAGCAATATTTAATTTAATCATATTGTGCCCTGTGGGTTTGTACCCATGAGAGTAGGGAATGACGCTGAATGCCTGAAAGAATGATCTTGGCTGGGCTTCTGCCCTTGGGTACAGACCCAACACATTTGGATTCTGGGAAAGGGGCCCCATTCAGATAGCTTATACAACCATTCCATTAACATGGAAGCAAAGAAGTAGGTCTTATGTGCTCCATAACTAAGCATGCTGGGAGTTGATCTCTTAAGCTAGGGGTTTAAAGATGCTACTTTCCTGCTTTTGCAGACTTAGAAAAGTATATTATGCAGGCAGTAAGGTTTCCACTTAGCAAAGAATAACATATATCATATAAATCATATAATTATGGGTAACACTGCCCAGCAGGATAAACAGTAATAATCTAGGAGTTGCCATATTATTCTTGAGCTGTTGCACGATTACTGATTCTGATGATCAGGGTGGTAAGTGACAAGGATAACATCAAGATTAGTTGGTAACAAAATGTTCTGTGTAGTAAAAACTCCATTAAACTCTGTTTTGCTCCATAAAGTTCCATGAAGAAATTGGAATGAAAAAAGGTCCTAATTCTGCTATTTACCCTTTTGTGATATATGATCTTATTTCATGTCATGGCGGGAACCCTAGAGCCAATTTCATGTAAATTTGTACTAATAATAATAATAATAGTGTCCATGTTGTGCCAATATCTACCCGATGGTCCTGGTAGGTATAAGGTAATCAGAACTAATTCTCAATTTTCAAACTCAAAAATAGTACACTGGTCGACCACAGTTCAGCACACTGCATATAGTAGCCTGAAAACCTTGTCTTGGGGCAGGGAATTTTGTGAAAGTGCCAAAAGTACAGTGATAGGTTCACACGCAGGAGCTTGTAAGGACCAGGCACTGATGGACCTTGGAGCCCTATGGACTAATAATAATCTGATGTCACAATGCAGCGGTGCATAGGATTGCCACCTGTCCTGTTTTGATTCAGACAGCCCTGTTTTCGGAAGAGCTGTCCGGGTCAAAACCTCCTGCTCAGTTTTCCAAATTAGGAATGCTGGCAGGACTCACTGAGATTGACACATCGATCGACCAATTGCCGATCACCACATAATAGCTCCACCCTGTGACATCACTGCCCCATCTCTCCCCCACCCTGTGATGTCGCTGCCCACCCCCTGTGATATCACTGCTGCCCCCCACCTGGAGACTTAAACCGGCAGAGGTGGCAACCCTAGTGGTGCACCAGCCTTGTGTAACCAACATCATGGCTTGGATGGTGTAAAGGCTGCTGCCATTGAACTCTGCAGCATTGGAAATGCATTCTCTGGAGTTATAAATCATATTTCACCCTCTGGCTGATGAGTCTGGGTTTGGCAGATTCTAGGAGAATGCTACCTGCTTCCATGCATAGTGCTGACTGTAATGTTTGGTGGAGGAGGAGTGCTGACCTAGGACCTTCCTTGATGGTTTGGCTACAGCTCCTGGGTTTAGCGGAAGCAAACCTTAAGACTATGGCATTCAATGGAATTCTCGACAATGCTTTCTACTTTGTGCCAATCACTTGGGTAATAGTCCCTTTTCTGGTTCAGCACAATAACGTCTCTGTCCATAAACTGAGCTCCATACAGAATAGGTTAGCTGAAATGGTATTGGAAGAACTTGACTGCCCTGCAATGAACCCTGACCTCAACCCAACTGAACACCCATTGTATGAATGGAACTGTCTGAGAGCCAGGCCTAACCTCCCTTTTGCTCTTGCGGGTGGACATGCGCAAGTTCTGCCAGTGCCAGAATGTTCCAACATCTAGTGGAAAGCCATTGCTGTTGAGTAAATGCTGTTGGAGTAACAGAGGACCAACCTAATATTAATTTTTGATGAACCCATGCCAACTTCTCTGTAGAAAAACACATCTCTCATCTTGTCCTCTGCAAAGGTTACACAAAATATATATAAATATTTATAAATGTTCCGAGAGCCTCTCACAGAGCTGGAACAGGGGCACCTAAGCTTTCCCTAAAATCATTTCCATTTCCAGAGAAATCCATGTTTATGCACGGCAACTCTGCGAATCATTTTATGGGGTTTTATTGCCGTGCTGATAAAAATTTATGGGCTTCCAGTTGCTTAGTGTTAAACAGACTAGTGGCCCACGATAAATAATGAGTCGTGGTGTTAATGGAGTGCTTTTAGTCAGGTATTCCGAACGCTGTAATCTGCACTTGCACACTTGCTATGTAGGGGGATGTAAATATTATCATGAGCAGCTATGCTAGGAATTTTCTTGTTTACTACGGTTGTGGAAGAAGAGCCCTCTTTATATCATGCTTGTGTGCATTAATGTTACTTGAACGACGATGTTGTTGAACGACAATAACCACCATCCCAGCAAGGGTCAGTAGGTACATATCCATGTAATACAGGGCCCTCTGTGCTTCAGGGGTTAGCAAGTATGTTCAGCAAATGCCTTCTGTTGACTGTAGGGACTGTATACTGACCCTTTAAAGAAGTTCAAAACAGGGCTTCGGCTTCAAATAAATAATTAAGGGTACCAAAATATCTTGGATAGAAATGCTTCATTCTTACAATAATGTCGGGCAACTCATTTGCTCCCTGTAATTTTGACTTTTATTAATAGGGCTGTAACTCTGCTCCATCCACCCCATTTTCAATTTGCCCCTGTATCCAGTACTCTCTGTTATCATAAAGGGGTTGTCAAGCCAGCCATGATGCTGTCCGACTGTGCCCCCTAGTTTTGCTATAGAAGTTGGCAAAAAGCATAATTATAGATGCAAGAAAATTCCCCAATGAGAATTCTGCTGCTAAAAAACTTCATTATAAATGCAAAAGAATTGACCAGTGAAAATGCTGATTCCCAGTACTATGTCAGGCATCTTGCTGTTATGTTCCATATAGAGATAATTATGTCATTTTTTTTCCCTTCATTATATGTCACTGGAATCATACTGGGGGGTAAAGGACATTGTTCAGTGCTATGAAACAATGCTAAAAGATTCCAACTCTAATTGTCGAAACAATGAACATGGAGCCAGATGTACACAGATCAACTGGGATTTTTTGCATTTTAAAGAAGTTGCTGGCTGTAGAGATTTTGGGAAAAGTTTTATTTTGCAATATTGCTTTACGAATGCAACTCTGGACTTCTGGACTACAGCTCCCAGCATGCCTCAGCCTTCATTATATGTTACATTATTCTGGGATTTGTAGTCCAAAAACAACTTTGTTGAACTGTTCTGTGGGTTTGCATCCCATTTAATACACACTAGGAACTTACATTTGAATGCAGTAGTCTTTTTTAAGAAGTATGTTTAGAATTTTGGTCTGTGAAACACATTAGGGGTCATTTAATTATTGCATAGCACAGAAGCACTGTAATAATTATGGGCAAGCTGGGGATACACATAGGCGGACTCCCTTCCGGGCCTTACTCCATGTCATTTAAGCTGGTCATACACCCACAAATATAATTACATGAAACTTTTATGTTTCGTACAATTTTCGTGTGTGGGCTCCAGGTTATCGTCCTGATTTTCGTACCGTGGTGAGCGGGCATTAGTCAATCAGACAGGTTAGAAAATTCTGGTCAGGTAACGATAAAATCTGTGCATGTTTTGTGTATCTGATATCCTTGGGGTATGTACAATGCATTGCTGGGATGTTACGTTCGTACGATTGTTGTCTGCTTATGTTCAGAACATCCTCCAATTTGTTATTTTTAGGGCTCTATCCTACAATTGATATCCGAATGTTTGACGGAAGAGGACTAAAATTTGAATGCATATTGCCAGCTTTAGACACAAGTTATGGGGTGCACTGGAGCTGAGCTCTGCACCTATAGTTGTCATTTGAGGGGATGGAGCAGCCAATCCCCTGAAAATGCTTTGTGTGCCATATCCATTACAAGAAGGTGTGGCAACTCGCAGCTATCAAGATGGTGGTAAATTGAAACAGCCGATGAGTGCTGGGAGTTGCAGCCATCTTTGTTTACAGGCAGTCCCTGCTGCTGGCTGGGAGAGCCCCTGTGCCATTCAATGCCATTCTAACTGTTTCAGTAGCAGGATGCAAAACTCTGTCCTCTGTAAAATACCCACTGACCTAACTAGGTATCTGTCTGGCTGTTGGTAGCGTGGGATGTACGTGAGACTCTCTAAACATATTTTATATAATAATACCCCCCCCCCCCCCGTGTGCTTGGGTTTAGCATTCAGAGACAAAGTATTCCATGAAATCGCTCCCATTACCCTCTGCCTGCGTCTCACCGGCTCGTCATTTCGTTATGTGACTTTCACATTGTGTTGGCTGTTCTTTTGCTCATCACGTGGGCTGCGGAGGGGCAGATGGGGAACTGCATGAGGCCAGATGGAGTCGGCCGCCAACCCTTCAGGCTACAGAGCAACAGGCCTCTTCTTCCCACCAGATTTCAGGTGCCAGCTGAGAATTTGCAGCAGGGATTTCCAACCGGAGTTATGTCTTGTGACAAACTGTGGGTTTGGGTATTATCTTAAAGGGCAAGTAACACCAGATAGTGGAATTATTATAATGTTATTATATGAGTTTACGTGCATTTAAAGCATATAGTGGCCGTTTGAACGGGATGGAAAAATGGCTTTGCTTAGGTGGGGATACACTAAGCCCTTGTGCAGAAGGTTTTCACTTTTGCACGAGGCACAGAGCACAATACTTAGTGGCGCAAGGCAGGCATTAAAAGGGCTTCAGTTGGGTTCATTCATGGAGAGTGCATGTGGGCATCCATGTTTTATCACTAGCGGCCCCTCTTTGACTGGTAGTCAGCAAAAACAGCAAGCACTGTCAGACTGAGCTTCCTAGGCCGAACCAGAGAACCTGATGTCCAATGTCACAACAATTAGTGGGATAATGTGTAATACATGTCACATAGACCTGTGATTGAAGTAATAAAGGGCTAATGGGATTTGTCCTTGGATGGGGGCCACTGGTCGCTATGGTAAACAGGACCCCAACAACCAGATAGCAGCTAAAAGGCCCAACTGAACAAACAGCTAAATAATTCATTAACCAGAAAAATAAAATTGTCTCACAATATCACTGTCTACATCTTACCAAAACTTAATGCAAAAGTGAAAATCAGATGAAATAAACTTTGATTGCTCTGTGCAACCCATCGTAAATCCTGGCTTGTACGCTTGTCCAGTTGGGTGCTGTGAGCACGTCTAGGCTGGGATTCAAAATAGGCATTTCAAGTACACAGTGGCACAAAATGCCCCCCCATCAGCCAATAAATAGTGTTTATGGCAGTGGAACCCAAGCAGTGGTTCGCAAGCAACATGTTGATCATCAACCCATTGGATGTTGTTCCCAATGGCAGGTACTTATTTGTGAGTTTCTGGCCTAAAGGCAAGTTTATTTGTTAGAAAAAACACATGTACTGCCAAACACAGCCTCCTGTAGACTGCCAGGCTACACAGGGGCTACCAATAGCCAATCACAGCCCTTATTGGCACCCCCAGAAACGTTTTGCATGCTTGGGTTGCTTGCATATAGATAAAAAAAGGTTGGGGACTCCTGGTCTATGGCATCTTATAGCAGCACCTCTGGCATTTGCCAGAATACACACATTGCCTGTCTGGGTCTGAGTCAACTGGGGAAGATCAGGTTAGGAAGCCTTTATAGCTTATCAAGCATAGGCCATATTGCATCCGTCATATTAATTTTGTTCCATTAACAGGCTTCAAAATGTTTAGTACATTAAATGTCTGTTTATGGGTAATAATATACTGCATTAAGCAAATTCGAGAAGCTGTAACAAAGTATATTTTTATTGGCTTTAAAACAATTACGGAGACCACAGAACATAGTGTTGAGGGTGAGATAGCTGTTAGCTCACCCAACCCTAACCATGTATTGGGGGTGTCACAAACGGGCACTGAATGCTATCAAATTACCCCACATGGCAACAGGCCAAGGAATTCCCATTTTGTTGTCCCCAAATCATTTATTTTTTGGGGGGGTCTAAATATTTTTGTAACTTCCCACAAGTAGTGATGAGCGAATCTGTCCCATTTTGCTATTCTGAAAAACTAGCGAATCTTGCAAAAGACTTGCGGAACGGTGAAAAATTTGCAAAACCGCATAAATGTAATGTGGCAAAAAAATCGGGGTGTGTTTTTATTGTGGCGCAAACAACCATTTTTTTTTTTTTGACTCACGTCATTTTAATTCCGTGCATCAAATTTTTCCATGGCAAATTTTTTTCAATTGCAAAATGCGGAAATTCGCTGGCAAATTATTTCGTCCATCACTAATCACAAGGTTTAGTTGTGTAAAGCTGCTGGAACAACAGATACCTCTCAAGGCACAATAAACTGAAGATTGCCTTATATTTCCCATTACGTCCGTGCCTAGGGGTGGCTTATTTTCAGTGGCTTAGAGATTCTGAGCTGCTTTGTAACTGATCATATGTATTACTATGCTTGTACTTGATCTAAAGTTAATTATCCCAAAGCCTACATCCAAGCAAACCTTATTGCTAAATCAAGCGTTGGCTACTCACTCGACTGGCTTTGTTACACTACCCGCTGCATCTTCCTTCTGTGCGTCTTATGCTCTGCCTTACTGGTGTGCCCTCAATTATCCTAATGTCTTGTGATTCAAATCCCTGGCCTGTCTTATTCTTTTCCCTAGGGTTTTATCCACATGAGTTCAGAAAACCGCATGTGGCCACGGTCAGGGTGCCATAATTTTTTTTTTTTAAAATATGCAGATAAACACTGTTAGATATGTATTTTTGTGATTGGATGTGCTATAGGTATTGGCCATTTTCTTGATCTATAGTAGTGATGCTGTTTAGTAGTTGGTCACTTATATCATGCAGTTTGTATGCAGCGCTTCTAATGTGGTTTGCCCATCTACTTTCTTACCACATGCAAGGAAGTAGCCAAAAATAGTGTATGGTTCCCTGGTAGCCATTCTAGCGAGTCACTATAGAAATTGTTGGTGGGGAAGCTGAGTTCAATTCTGACCATAGGCAAGTGCAGCCAAAAAATATGGATATCTTGCTGAGACTTTCTAAGATGTTGGTAATGACATAATGGAGACTCACCTTGCAACATGCTGAGCCCCATCCCACTAGCCAAAAAGGCATTTCAAGCATAGCTTTACTTGGCCACCCATTTTGACACCAGCCTGAATCTTTAGGTGGCCATACACGGGGAGCCTATGGGGCCATCATGATGGGTTCTTCACTGATATTGGCCTGAAGCTCAGGTAGCATTTTGTCTATTGCCAAAGGGATCATGCTGTCATCCACTGATTTAAATGCAGCTGTTGCCTGACCTAAATAGTGTGATGTTAGGGGGTGACCCCTAAGTAATAGAGAATATTACTGGGGTGCCATAAGAGGCTTAATTAGCACCATGAGCCATTCCCTTATCTTAAGGAATGTTATCATCAATGGTGAATGTTGACTTTTGCTTTGGAAAGACCTTTATGATTGTTTGCGCAAGATAAAATATTGATGGCCTTGTGCTTTTGATTGCACTTTTCCTTTAGTGCCTGTAATTTGCGCTATCTTAAGTAGCAGGACCATATAATTGCTGAGGTGATAGTCATTCTCTTCTGCTTAAAGGACCAGTGGCGCCCAAAAAAATGAAAAGTGCTTATTTCTGTCCCATATGCGTATACCGGTGTTGTTTTATTTTAAATATGAAGAACATTTAGGATTTAGTATAAATACTTTTCCAACAATGAGCAATATGTTTAATGGGAAAGTGTTTATATTCTTTGATGTGGGATTACCAAAAAAATGTCTTTTTAAATTCCAACCATTGTGAGACCCCCTGTATGTTTCTGTTTCTTTAATGGTTCTTTCTTATATATGTGTTGTTCTTTGTACCTGGGGGAGCTCTTGGGTTTCTGTGGTAATCTAGTGGTAATATATTTGTGTGTATTTGGCTGCCCACGGGGAGGGTAATCCTCCTCCTGTCTCACTGACCTTGCAGGATCAGATTCTCCATAACCTCTGGCCAGGGTCCAGGTGCTTCTCTGAGGCCGTTGATGCAGAAACGGAAGCCAAGGTGGCACAGAGCTGAGAGAACTACAGCGATACCCATAAGCCTTTTAGCCATAAACTGGATCAAGACAGTGTCTTTCTTACAGACTTATTCATGGCAAATTAATCTCTATAGCAACAAGAAATCTAAGGAAAAAAATGTATTTCTGTTAAACTAAGGAAGTATTACATTTATAGGCCAAATCAGGGATTAGCGGCCTGCAGCCCTCCAGATGTCGTGCATAGCATCAACAGCTTTTTTTTTTCTTTTTTTAGTTCTGGGAGTAATAACTCAACAGTATCTGGATGGCTTTAGGTCAACCATGCTTAAAACAAGTAATAATAGAAGTACACTATTTGTGTGTATTCGCAGGGCTTCTTCTATAATGAAAATGACCTGCTGGTCAGGTGATCATAACTCTAAGGGGCCGATTCACTAATAGACGAATAGCGAAATCCGATCATTTTTGATGATCGAAAATGTCACGAAAATGTTTTTTCATTTGACTACAAACATTTTGTACGATCCAAAAGTTCAGAAATTTTCCTATTGAAATAATCGTCTACGTATGGCGATCCCATCTATTGGAAATGGCGTGAAACCCTTTCTGACACTTCAGTGCATGATGTGGGAAGCTTTCCAAAGGGCTCAATGGCACTCTGCAGCTCCAACCCGGCCCAAGGAAAGTCTCCCATAGGGCTCAATGGCACTCTGCAGCTCCAACCCGGCCCAAGGAAAGTCTCCCATAGGGCTCAATGGCACTCTGCAGCTCCAACCCGGCCCAAGGAATGTCTCCCATAGGGCTCAATGGCACTCTGCAGCTCCAACCTGGCCCAAGGAATGTCTCCCATAGGGCTCAATGGCACTCTGCAGCTCCAACCCGGCCCAAGGAAAGTCTCCCATAGGGCTCAATGGCACTCTGCAGCTCCAACCCGGCCCAAGGAAAGTCTCCCATAGGGCTCAATGGCACTCTGCAGCTCCAACCCGGCCCAAGGAAAGTCTCCCATAGGGCTCAATGGCACTCTGCAGCTCCAACCCGGCCCAAGGAAAGTCTCCCATAGGGCTCAATGGCACTCTGCAGCTCCAACCCGGCCCAAGGAAAGCCTCCCATAGGGCTCAATGGCACTCTGCAGCTCCAACCTGGCCCAAGGAAAGTCTCCCATAGGGCTCAATGGCACTCTGCAGCTCCAACCTGGCCCAAGGAAAGTCTCCCATAGGGCTCAATGGCACTCTGCAGCTCCAACCCGGCCCAAGGAAAGCCTCCCATAGGGCTCAATGGCACTCTGCAGCTCCAACCTGGCCCAAGGAAAGTCTCCCATAGGGCTCAATGGCACTCTGCAGCTCCAACCTGGCCCAAGGAAAGTCTCCCATAGGGCTCAATGGCACTCTGCAGCTCCAACCCGGCCCAAGGAAAGTCTCCCATAGGGCTCAATGGCACTCTGCAGCTCCAACCTGGCCCAAGGAAAGTCTCCCATAGGGCTCAATGGCACTCTGCAGCTCCAACCCGGCCCAAGGAAAGTCTCCCATAGGGCTCAATGGCACTCTGCAGCTCCAACCTGGCCAAAAGAAAGTCACGATACTGAAGCTTGAATGAATTTCGAAACTTTCATACTCGTTGCGACAAAAACGATTTTGTTGCACAAATTGTCGTGCAAGTTGTTGCAAAGTACCAAAAAGTTGCGGAAAATACACACAGTTCTAAAAGTTAGGAAAAATACGAATTTTTTTCTATTCGTAACCAATCATACGGTGATAAATGGGCCCCTTAGTGTAGAGAACAGCAGTCCTGCCTTGCTTTATTGTGGGGTTATATTCAAATCATTGCATGGGCATTTCAAAGACTGAAAGCAAGATTATCCTGTGTATCTGTAAATGCAATGTTGTGCCTGGGGATGGGCCATTGGGCCCATGTGTAGCAGAAAAGTTACCAGATGGCCATACTTTGGCCCTAATTTTCCACTACTGATCTATACTCACATATATGTGCTGACAGTCATCCACCAAAATGGATAAAAAAGAAGCAGTGAATGGATAAAAATGTAGGTGGCTGCGATAAATTAAAAGGTTTGAAGCAGAAGGAACAATATCATAGTACTTGTGGGGGTGTGGAGAGAAGCACTGTGGAATAGTCAAGAAGACCAGATGTTACCAGCATTTTCTTGCCCTTTAATATGCATAAATGATCAATGGAGAAAATGCCTTCAAACAATTAGTGTGAACATAAATGCACAACAAGCTTTCTTGATACCCCACATGGAACAAATGCTTTGATATAAGGCTGCTAGTCTGTAGGAACCTACTAACATGAGCAATTCTGCAAATAACACTAGGGAAGTGGCTGTAGGGATGCAAAGGTTTCATGTGATTATCACAGCAAGTACAGCGAAATCCCATTAATTATGTCTAAAGAAAAACACCATTTCTGCAGGTTAAGTTCCCTTTAATGCCACCACTGTAGAGCGTGCATGGATCAGTGATTGAGACACTGCATGGTGTTTCCTTTTCTGTTTGCCTGATGATGAGTTCTGAAACTTGATTTTAGTAGGGAGAATCTGCATCTGAGCTGTGTGTTACTCATATACAAGAGAATGGCTTGTAAATAGGGAATATGTGCAGCTTAGAAATAGGTTTTTTACAGGTTTTGTAACCCATAGCAACCAATTAACATTTTTGTGGTCGACTGGTTGAAAGCAAACAAATGATTGGTTGCTATGGGTAAATAGTCCTGGAAGCACCCCTGTATTTGGAAATCATGGCTTCTCTTCAATATTATATATATCTCATTCTCCTTTGCAGCCCGTGTTGTTTATGTCAGCAAATAAGACAAAATGATGTATTTAGCTGTGGGCACTGGATTAGTGGTCAGACAATCTGGCTTCTTCACTCTGCCAATGATTTATTAAAGTGGTCCCTGAATACAGAATTATTACATTTAATTTTTAATGTTATTAGTAATTGTGAGAATGATACATCGGGGATAATAAGAATATCAATATAGCAGTTAAAAAGGGGGTCAGGAAACCATTGTTGCAATGCCCAATTGTAAGAGAAATGGAAACCCCCTGGTAGTGTTGGAAGGCTTCTGGCTGGATGCAGCTAAGCAAAATTTGCAGGTTATGTGCATACTTTACTTTATCTATATTTTCCAGTAAGTCCCCCCCATGATATTATGAATCTCTGGCTTATTCTCTTGAACAGTGATCCCCAACCAGCGGCGCATCATGTTGCACCCAAACCCTTGGATGTTGCTCCCAGTGGCCTCAGAGCAGGGGCTCGTCTTTGAACTTCTGGCTTGGAGGCAAGTTTTGGAGGCAAAAAGATTGTGTACTGCCATACAGAGCCTTCTATAGGGCTATCAGATAACCAATAATAGCCCTTACTGGGCACCCCCCAGGAACTGTTGTCATGCGTGTGTTGCTCCTCAACTTTTTTTTTTTATTTAAATGGGTAAAAAAAGCTTAGGGTCCCCTGCTCTTGAATATCCATTTGCCCAAAAATGTACTATAATTGTAACATGGATTTTAGTACTAGTTTAACCTCACATTACAGTGTTCTCCTCGGCTGGTGGGGGGAAACACCAGTGGATAAAACTCAGATATGGCCCTCTTCTGTGTGTGTTAACTGGAATGCATGGGATTTGCCTGTCACTATGCACATTTCAGCCAGATTTCAGGGCAGATAAACTGTCTGTCTGGGACCTGTTATCCAGAATAATTGGGACCTGGGGTTTTAAGGATAAGGAGTCTTTCCATAATTTGGATCTACATACCTCCAGTAACCTCCAGTGTATTTGGGATCAAGTACAAGCTACTGTTTTATTATTTCAGAGAAAAAAGAAATCATTATTTAAATTGAATTATTTGATTAAAATGGTGTCCATGGGAGATGGCTTTGTCATAATTTGGAGCTTTCTGGATAACAGATCATATACCTGTTCTGAGAATGAAAAGCGGGCCAGTCGTTATGCCTACAGGCTGTATAGCCTATGAGATAGAGAAGGTTGATCCTTCTATGGTTATTTGCAACCATTCCCCTAATCACATTATGTCCTGCCCCAAGGCTCACAGGCAATGCCTCCTAGCTGGGCATTTATAGCAAATAAGGGGGGAGGAGAAAGGAAACATTATATTTACCTCTTGGTATTCCCATCAGGCAAGTACAAAGAAATTAGAATCAGAATATATAGTGAAATGTTTGTGTTGATCAGAAAAGTGTTGCTTGTCTGTGTCACTGACATAGACTTTTGGCATAATATAGACATTGTTATGCTAAGGCAGTTTGTAATTGGTCTTAATTTTTTATTTTTTATGGTTTTTCAGTTATTTAGCTTTTTGTTCAGCAGCTCTGCAGTTTGGTATTTTAGCAGTTATCTGGTTGCTAGGGTGCAATTTACCCTAGCAATCAGGCAATGATTTGAACAAGAGTTTGGAATATAAATCAGAAAGGATCTGCATAGACCCCTGTGTCTGTGTGAAATATGCAGTTGGTAAGGGGATCCTATACGGGGATGCTAAGAGTTAAAATGGTAGGGTGGGGAATTTAATTCTCCTTTAAGGCAATGATTTTGGCTTCTTTGGTTGTTAGGAGGTTGGTGGTATTATTAATCAACTTATAAAGTGCCAACATTCTCAGCAGTGCTGTATAATAGTAGGATGTATACATGAAGCATACAGCTTATATACATATACTGACTGGCACAGCACATAAAGAGGGTTGTGGGGGTCTAGTTTAACTGTTATAAAACATATATAACAGATATAAGAGATATACTTTTTCTGTGTGTCTGAGAGGAAGAGAAAATAAAATTGCTTAAGTAAAATTGGCCTAATGAAAGAAACTATAATTCTAAGCAACTTTAAATAATTGATTATTTGTAATGAATATAAATTGGAAATTCTTTAGCATGAGATTCCATATCATTGAGCTTCAGTTCTTATTTAACATATCCTGGAAAGTTGCTGAGAACTGCTCTTTATTTTGTTGTGTGCAATTGTAATTATGGGTTTATATCTCCTTTAGAGAGAGATTAGAGATCAAAATTGGAGACATTATTGCAATTACACAATATATAAGGGGTGAGACCCCATCTGCAGAAGCCAATATCTCAGGCCTTGTGTTGAGACAGTTGCCCACCCTTCACAAGGGACAGCCAGGGGCAGGTGATGCCAAAAAGGGGTCATGTGATACAAAACAGCAGTGACACAGTGTAATGTGGTTCCCTACGCTAAAATAGGGCAAACTAGTGCTTATCTTTGTTTTAACAATATCTATTTGCCTCCAAACACAATTCCATTCCAACTGCAGAGCCCTGTGTGTTCCCTGCTTTCTATGGCACAGCCACCTTGTTCACATGTAAAAATCCCCCATGGCTTTACTGCTCGAGGGGAATGATCTAGTTGCAGGGGGGTCCAAGATTTCTTAGGGCAGGGGTTCCCAACCTTTATTAAACACCTGCATATTCCGTGGGACAGTCACGTGGGGGCAAGCATTCTTAGTGGGGCTTTATTTGCCTAAAAGAGTAAATTCAGCTTCCTTTGTAACTTCCTTTATGCCTTTAGTCCCTTAAACTGCAGATCATGGAATAAAAAAGCACTTCCTAAATATTCCTGCTCCGTAACCGGATGAATCATAGAAGATACAATGTACCACTACACCTCTGCAATGGAACCAGTTATTCAGGCCTGGCATGGAAAGACAGGCAGGGTAGCATGGTAACACCTTATTTGTTACTCAGGAGGCAGATATTATATATTTGTACTGAGAATCTGAAAAGAAGTTCAGTAACATGTATCTTTGTATGCATTTGTATCCTGCTGTAGAGACGGTGTTGTACTGCAACTTCAAGCATCTCCCTGACCTGACATGATTTACTAATGTGATCAATAAAACAAATCCACACAGGGTTTGATCTGCTTGCTGTCTGATTGGTCCACCCCAAAATCCATTTATATGATCTGGAATCCCATACTGACCTATCTATCCATTCACATACAGACCCATACTGACCTATCTATCCACTCAAATACAGACCCACACTGACCTATCTATCCACTCACATACAGACCCATACTGACCTATCTATCCACTCACATACAGACCCATACTGACCTATCTATCCACTCACATACAGACCCACACTGACCTATCTATCCACTTACATACAGACCCATACTGACCTATCTATCCACTCACATACAGACCCATACTGACCTATCTATCCACTCACATACAGACCCATACTGACCTGTCTATCCACTCACATACAGACCCATACTGACCTATCTACAGTGGTGTGAAAAACTATTTGCCCCCTTCCTGATTTCTTATTCTTTTGCATGTTTGTCACACAAAATGTTTCTGATCATCAAACACATTTAACTATTAGTCAAAGATAACACAAGTAAACACAAAATGCAGTTTTTAAATGAGGGTTTTTATTATTTAGGGAGAAAAAAAATCCAAACCTACATGGCCCTGTGTGAAAAAGTAATTGCCCCCTGAACCTAATAACTGGTTGGGCCACCCTTAGCAGCAATAACTGCAATCAAGCGTTTGCGATAACTTGCAACGAGTCTTTTACAGCACTCTGGAGGAATTTTGGCCCACTCATCTTTGCAGAATTGTTGTAATTCAGCTTTATTTGAGGGTTTTCTATCATGAACCGCCTTTTTAAGGTCATGCCACAACATCTCAATAGGATTCAGGTCAGGACTTTGACTAGGCCACTCCAAAGTCTTCTTTTTGTTTTTCTTCAGCCATTCAAAGGTGGATTTGCTGGTGTGTTTTGGGTCATTGTCCTGCTGCAGCACCCAAGATCGCTTCAGCTTGAGTTGACGAACAGATGGCCGGACATTCTCCTTCAGGATTTTTTGGTAGACCGTAGAATTCATGGTTCCATCTATCACAGCAAGCCTTCCAGGTCCTGAAGCAGCAAAACAACCCCAGACCATCACACTACCACCACCATATTTTACTGTTGGTATGATGTTCTTTTTCTGAAATGCTGTGTTACTTTTACGCCAGATGTAACGGGACACGCACCTTCCAAAAAGTTCAACTTTTGTCTCGTCGGTCCACAAGATATTTTCCCAAAAGTCTTGGCAATCATTGAGATGATTTTTAGCAAAATTGAGACGAGCCATAATGTTCTTTTTGCTTAAAAGTGGTTTGCGCCTTGGAAATCTGCCATGCAGGCCGTTTTTGCCCAGTCTCTTTCTTATGGTGGAGTCGTGAACACTGACCTTAATTGAGGCAAGTGAGGCCTGCAGTTCTTTAGATGTTGTCCTGGGGTCTTTTGTGGCCTCTCGGGTGAGTTGTCTCTGCGATCTTGGGGTAATTTTGGTCGGCCGGCCACTCCTGGGAAGGTTCACCACTGTTCCATGTTTTTGCCATTTGTGGATAATGGCTCTCACTGGGGTTCCCTGGAGTCCCAAAGCTTTAGAAATGGCTTTATAACCTTTACCAGACTGATAGATCTCAATTACTCCCTTAATTCTCCCTTAATAACGTAAACCTTCATTTAAAAACTGCATTTTGTGTTCAATTATGTTATCTTTGACTAATAGTTAATGGTTTTTGATGAGCAGAAACATTTAAGTGTGACAAACATGCAAAAGAATAAAAATCAGGAAGGGGGCAAATAGTTTTTCACACCACTGTATATACTCACATACAGACCCATACTGACCTATCTATCCACTCACATACAGACCCATACTGACCTATCTATCCACTCACATACAGACCCATACTGACCTATCTATACACTCACATACAGACCCATACTGACCTATCTATCCACTCACATACAGACCCACACTGACCTATCTATCCACTCACATACAGACCCACACTGACCTATCTATCCACTCACATACAGACCCATACTGACCTATCTATACACTCACATACATAAACTATATATACCAACATCAGTACTAACTGTAGATATTAGTATCACAATAGCCTTTGATACTATGCTTGTTCAGAAAATCATCCAGGCCCCTCTTATAGGCATTAACAGAATCTGCCTTTATAACATTACTAGGAAGGGCATTCCCCAACCTCACTGCCCTCACCGTGAAAAACCACTTTGGCTGCTTCAAATGAAAGTTCTGTTCTTCTAATCTAAAGTGGGGGCCTCTGGTGCGCTGATCCTTTTTATGGGGAAAAAAAGAACATCCCCTATCTGTCTATATATATATATATATATATATATATATATATATATATATATATATATATACACACATATTCGGAATGTACTGAATGATTTCTATTACCCCCATTGTAAGTCAAAGTATTAATCAATTAAGGCAATAAGAAGTTCTTTAATGATAAATACATCCTTGTTCTGTACACACAACGCCCACTTTAAGTCTGTTATTGAAGGTACACATGCAGCGGCATGCCCTGTATGGGGACAGGTGTATCTGCTTGTCTGGTGTCTCCCTGTGATGATATCACCTGTATTTGCATTTGATGCATACGGGGGAGAGTAGCAGGGACACGGGCAGTCAGTACTGCATACAGCACTGTAGCTTAAATACAGTTAAAAAGAAGCAACTTAAATATTAACATTGAGATGAAAACAATTTTTTACTTCTGTGCTGTTCCACTATACATATCTGTAATACCCATAAAGGTATTATTTGATTAGATGGTTCTTTTAGCCTTGCCTAAAACTGTCATTGTATTTCAGGCTAACAAGCTTCTTGCACCTCCCGCAGGGCTCCTTTGTTTTTTTTGTTGTTAAAATATACACCAAGGGGTGTGGCTTAGCAGTCAAGTAAGAATGGTGTGATTGCGTTGGGGTGTGGCCAATGCTATAAATGGCGCTATCCATAGTTCCAGGAGTTTATTGATTATATATAAATGTATAGCAGCTTCCACTCCTATTTGAACTTGCTCACAAATGTCTCAGAGTGGTGTTAAAGCCAGCGGGGGAATTCTAAGCACCCAGGTAGCAGTCACTGCCGACATGTCTCTTACGGCTGCTAACTCTGATCATATGCCTCGCGTTGGGAGGAGGGGAACATGATGGCAGTGGGTTATGATAATAGAAACATGCAATCTGGGGAATATAAAAATCTGTAAGCTAAATGATGCGAATATGTGCATATGTACAAGCATAGACACCGCGGGTTGGTTGGATTCACCCCATAAAGAAAGTCTGTTACCACAGAGCAATTTCAAGTTTGTCGGTGGTGCCAAAATGTCAGGAAATGACATGGATTTGCTTTGTAAGCAATACTGACACGGAAAGGATGTGCATATCTGGCAAGGTTGTCAGACGAGTGGATCTTTCCCTGATATGCCCACCTTGACATGAGCAATATTGAATCACATTGATGGGATGTAGTCTGTCTGGCTGAGGGTTCCATCAATGAGCAGATGCATTCCTTGCCCCAGTGGAATTTTTTAACTGCCCCATCGACATATTGCTAATTTTTGGCCAGATATTGGTCACGTAGGCCCCTCTGAGGGCCCCATTCCCAGGCTGAGAAGCTGCCGACTTGGTCCATCTACAGCTTTTATCGACCTGCACATGGTCACCTTTACTGGCCATGGAGGCTGAGGAGGCAAAGGAAATAGAATTCTCTCAGTGATGTAAGGGAAACTTACAAAAAACCCCAATAATTTACTTAAATAATGAAACAAATATTGATACTAATCACATTTTATTAACCCCACTGCCCTTTTAATACTGTATCACTGCATCCTTAAACAATCTAATGTTATGACTATGATTATTCATAGTTGGGTCAGCCTATAACCCCCTTAAGGGGGATAGTGACACATTTCACGTTTTAACAGAAATGTGTAACTATGCCTACATAAACCGTAGTCACGCTATTCTTTCTCTAAAGGCATAGTGACATGTTACTGTGAAAGGTTTGGGCATATCTGATGACTACTTTAACAGCAGTGCAGCCCATTTTCCCCCAGATCACTGCATGGCAGAATGAGAGATGTGGGGGTGTATAAATGGGGTATTTGTCATTTACCCACATGTAGGTAGTGCAGATTTGCTTAAAGCCCTGTTTTGTTTTTTACCTAGTTCCTGTTCTATAACACATTAGTGCTTTGCCCAACGTTCTTTTTAAATTTCTCCCCCTGCAGAGTCGTCCCTGATATGGAGAGGGCCATTAGCGTCCCGTGACACTGCTGGAGTGTTAGGCCCCCTTTCCCAGCCTTTATGTAATGGGATTATAAAACATTTGTAGGCAGCAAGGAGAGTGCAGCCAGCGGCTTAGGCAAGGTTAAAACTGCAAGATGAGCCCTAATTATACCTAGGGGAAAGGAAGTGAAAGGGAAACCAATACACCGTCCTCTTTTAATACTACCATTAAGCAAATGCTCAGGGAAAATAAAAGAAATTGTAGCCTACAGCAGCCCTATGGCACAATGCTATGAAACTAGCGGGTGTAGCAGCCCTAACATGAGGCCGTTGTCTGTGCAGCACCAATAAATCGGGTGCATTTGGATGAGGTTCACTGAGCATTTTCTGGCCGGTGGTATTGAGCCTTTGATGAACATGTGACAGTGGAATACAGCGAGGGCTCACAAACGAGGGAGAAAATAACTGCGTTTGAAACATTTGCCAAAAAATACTAAAGAAAGCAGGAAAAACAAGCTCTCTTTGTTCCATCCTCTGCAGAAGCTCATCATCTCCTTAAAGGCAGTGATAGCCAGCCATCAGGCCATTTTTATAGATGGAGAGCTTAAAGCTAGGATCGGGTGTTGTTCAACTACAACTCACAGACATTCCAAACTTGCTTTCACTGGCAGATATTCCAGCCTGCTAAATCCTGTCTTGGAAAGTGCATTATGCATTAGATCTGCATGTACCTCAATGGTCATGTATTAGGCCCCTTGCATGACCAGCAGACCCTTGATCAGGCCTGACTGCTCCCCAATTTTGCAAAACCACCCACCCCCAATTTATCAAAACTCATCCCTTTCCACATGGGCTCCACCCCTTTTGTGGTCCTAGAATCACTAATTTTCTATCTCTGGCATCCTCTCTCTTGGGGTTTAGGGCAAAATGTCTGGGCATTTTTGGGCATGGCCTAAATTTGTCTCCTTTTTAAGCTTAGTATATGTTTAAGGAAAAAGGGGATCTTCTAAAATGTTATGGATTTATTTGAAATTTGGGGGCCCAGCAACAACTTCATACTCCATTGGCTGCAGGATAGTTACTGTAGGAAGGGTACTGGGAATCCCATAAGTGGGGGCACCTGTATATCACCCAGTGCTGCTGGCCGTGGGAAGAGCCTCAGTATGTCTATACCATAAGAAGAGTGAATACAATCATTGTCTCTGTTGGGCTGTATTTTCCTCATAAAGGAAAATAATACCAGCATTTTCCAATGAATGGTTTTACATGTATTTTGATAGCGGATGGGACCAGCGCTGAAAGAGTGCAATCACATGTGCTTGCGGGGAGAGAGAAAAGGGAAGAAATAAAAGAAGGACTTTGATCTAGGATTCAAAAGTCAGACATTTAGCATTGCAGAGGGAAATAATTAAAAGCTTGTGCTACATTATAGATCACTGATGGAGGAAAACAGTAATTTTCAACTGCCATTAACTCTTTTGGTCCCAGTCCTGTAAGCTAAACATCCTATGGAACGTGGCCCCCATTAACGTCTTATGGAACATGGCCCCCATTAACGTCTTATGGAACATGGCCCCCATTAACGTCTTATGGAACATGGCCCCCATTAACGTCTTATGGAACGTGGCCCCCATTAACTTCCTATGGAACGTGGCCTCCATTAACTTCCTATGGCACGTGGCCTCGGTAACGTCCTATGGCACGTGGCCTCGGTAACGTCCTATGGCACGTGGCCTCGGTAACGTCCTATGGCACGTGGCCTCGGTAACGTCCTATGGCACGTGGCCTCGGTAACGTCCTATGGCACGTGGCCTCGGTAACGTCCTATGGCACGTGGCCTCGGTAACGTCCTATGGCACGTGGCCTCGGTAACGTCCTATGGCACGTGGCCTCGGTAACGTCCTATGGCACGTGGCCTCGGTAACGTCCTATGGCACGTGGCCTCGGTAACGTCCTATGGCACGTGGCCTCGGTAACGTCCTATGGCACGTGGCCTCGGTAACATCCTATGGAACATGGTCTCAGTAATATCCTATGGAAGGTGACCTCAATAGCATTCCATGGAACGTGGCCTAAATATATGTTTTATGGGAAAGTTTTGCATACATTTTTTTGTAACACACAAATGCGCAAGTGGGGTCCCCCTTAACTAGGTTACAGACATAATTAAAAATCACTGTATCTGTCATTAAGCCACATTTGCAATAATATGTATGGCAACAAATAAATGTAACCCCCAGTCTAATTGATCTTCAAGCTGGGGTTTTAGGGCTCTTAGGGGATTCTAAGGGAGAAAAAAAATGGCCTTCTTTCCCAGTTTTTTCTAACTAGCCTTCTTTGTTTTTGTCCTTCCCCAGCAAATGCTCTAGGACAGTGCTGTCCAACTTCTGTTGTACCGAGGGCCGGAATTTTTCCGACCTACGTGGTGGAGGGCCGATAATGGAAGCCAGTTTTGACCACTCCCCTTTTTAAAACCGCACCCACTTGAAACCACACCCATGTTATCACATGACCATACCCATATTAATGGTTGTAGTACAGCAAAAACCTGCCACACTCTGCCTTCCCTACCATGCCTGTGTGTGTGCCATACTCTGCCTTCCCTACCCTGCCTTTGTGTGTGCCATACTCTGCCTTCCCTACCCTGCCTGTGTGCCATACTCTGCCTGCCCTACCCTGCCTTTGTGTGTGCCATACTCTGCCTGCCCTACCCTGCCTGCGTGCCATACTTTCACTGTGTGTGCCATTCTTGGCTGGTTTGTGCCATACTTGGCCTGTGTGTGCCATACTCTGCCTGCCCTACCCTGCCTGTGTGCCATACTCTGCCTTCCCTACCCTGCCTGCGTGTGCCATACTTTCACTGTGTGTGCCATTCTTGGCTGGTTTGTGTCAAACTTGGCCTGTGTGTGCCATACTCTGCCTGCCCTACTCTGCCTGTGTGTGCCATACTCTGCCTTCCCTACCCTGCCTGTGTGTGCCATACTCTGCTTGCCCTATGCTGCCTGTGTGTATGGCACACACAGGCAGCCTACAGTGACACAATGCTGGCACTGCTCCTACAGTCTGCACAATAACTATATATTAAAAAACGTTTTAATTGCAGTACCACCTCAGTATATGTTCTTTTTGTAGTGTGCAGGGTTTATTTGTGGGTTTCTACTGCTCCTGAGGTGTGAACAAGGGAACAATGGGGGTGATTACAGCCTGAGACTGAGGTGTGAACACTGCAGGGGTTGAACAATGCAGGTATTAAAAGGTGTGAAAAACACAGGGGATTACATATTTAAACAATACAGCCTGATTACAGCCTGAATCTGAGGTGAGAACCATGCAGGGGGCCAGTTAATCACAGTACTGATACCATTTAAAGCTTACACAAGAGTAAGCCATCAAAGCAGCCAGACAGGTGGGGGGCCACACAGAGGGGGTCGCGGGCCGCCAGTTGGACAGCACTGCTCTAGGACACTCTCTTAAAGGGATGTAGCAACATAGCAACCATATTCTGATATCTGCAGATTCATTGGTAAGATTACAGAACCCACTTATTTTTTATTTCCTGTTTATATAGCGTGGACACATTTCCACAGTGCTTCACAAAGATTATTCACCATTTAAATCTGTCCTTTCCCCAGAGGAACTTACAATCTAAAGTCCCTATCACAAATGCTATGGCCAATATAGTTAGAAACCAGTTAACCTGAGTGCGTGTTTTTGGGATCTGGGAGGAAACCCATGAGAGACAGGGAGAACATAGAAACTCTTTGCATATAGCTTCCTGGCTCAGAACTCAGAACCCGCAGCACAAGGCAGAAGTGCTATTCACTGAGCCACTGTGCTGCCATTCCATGAGCCTTTGAACTTGGGGTGCCTGGGCATATTTTGCAACCTTAAACCTTATCGGTCCGCACTCTAAAATATCCTCCTTTTCCCTCCTATTTCTTGTTATTTCTTGCTCCTCTTTTGTAGTTTTGGCCTCCTCGCTTCTCTGGTCCCTTCTTCACCCTTTCTTCTTTCCCCTTCTGTGTATTCTTGTCTTTGTTTTCCTTTTTCTTCCTTCTTTTTTTCTCTCCTCAGTTACCCATTTCCTTTCTCAAATAGGAAAAACAAATAACCATGGTCCAAGAATAGGTCATCAAGTCATGGTGTGCATTGGTGAACCTCTACATGGCACCCTGCCCCTTACTGCACCCAGCTACCTGAACACTGACCGTATCCTTGGCTCGCCATATACTGGATCAAGCGAAATTAGACTCAGTCACCCATGGGGCCATTTTGTGTTCTTTTTTCTAACTAAAAAAGAGAAAGGCTAACTTGTTAGCAGTATCTATTAACTGGATGGAAATGCACCATAGTGCCATATCTATCCTAAGTGAGCCCTTTTTGCCCAATAGCTACAGTAAAAGCAGGTTTTACCCAGTATTTTGGAAGATTATAGTGGACATAAGCCATACTTGAATTGGGCAAATTTGTCCCCTGTAAACAGGGACAGATTTACGTCTGGGCGATGGGGCTGATAGTTTGAAGTGGCGCCCAGCATTGGTAAAAAGGGGCTTAAATTGGGTGGGGAAGGGCATAGGTGCACTGGGTGGTTCCACACTGCCGGCCCCAATACCCCCATTGGGGCCGGCAGTGTGGAACCACCCAGTGCAAAAATGAAGGTTAATCTGTCCCTGCCTGTAAGGCATTTGTAACAGTTCAGTCCAGCACTATCCAAGTCTCCAAGCCAAGCCACAGGTGCCCATTGGATTTAGCTCTATACACATAATAGACCTCTCGGTGACATTTACCTTTTTGTGCTTGGCCGCTGTAGTGTATCACTGGCGGTGTAATTGGGCTCACTGTTATCCTGTACTTATGTCCTGCTTCCAGGTTTCTTGCTGAGAGCAGCAGGTTTTCTTTCCTCAAGGACTTTTTGTACTTTGCTCCATAAAATGTCATTCTGTTCTGACAAGGGGCCCAGTCTCTGACAATGAGAGAAATATCTCCATTACACAAACCTGCCGCTGTCACTACTACTCATAATAAGGATCGACTGCTGAGTGTGCTTCGGCCGTAATGACTTGCATTTGGGCCAGAAACCCCTCTTTTACTATTGTCGAATGACTGCAGTTTAGAGGCTACATTAATATTGTTATTATGCTTGATTTATATAGCACCAGCATATTTTAATGGGTTTTGCAGAGATGATACATTATTAATATTATTCCCTGCCCCAGTGTTTACCTTTATGAACCATTACTTGTTCACTCTGTGCAGCCAGTCAGTCTCTTTGCTCAGTGATCCTGTTGGCAGGGGTAGGGTTATGGGGGCACCAGCTTTCATGGGTGCTCATTATAAAATAAGTTGAGAGAAGCTAGTTGCTCTAGACCAGTTCTGTCCAATTTATTGCATCTATTAAGCCAATTCATTTCATACAGCATATGTGAAGACTAAATTATATTAAGATGATGGCCCTGGGGCCTCTAGTCTTGCTCTTCATGATGGCAGGTAAAACCTGTCCACAAATGGCAATGGAATCTTGCCCATAATCACCTAATAATTCCATAATTTGACTGCCCTAACAGTAAATGAAACCCTCCCTTTGTTGATAGTAAAATCCACTTTCCTATAGAGGCACTACCTGCATGGAGTGTGTATGTTCTCCCTGTGCTAGTGTGGTTTCCTCGAACCTTCCAGTATATACAGGCAGGTTAATTGGATCCTGGTATGTGAATGTGATAGGGACCTCAGACTGTGATCTCCACTGGGGCAGGGGCTCGGTGAGGGCAGTGAGGTTGTGGAATGCCCTTCCTAGAGATGTGGTAATGTCAGATTCTGTTAATGCTTTAATAGGGGCCTGGATGAGTTCTTGAACAATCAGAATATCCAAGGCTATTGTGATACTAATATCTACAGTTAGTATTAATGTTTGTATATATAGTTTATGTATGTGAGTGTATAGGTTGTGTGTGCGGGGTTTACTTGGAAGGGTTGAACTTGATGGACTCTTGATGGTCTTTTTTCAACCCTATGTAACTATGATGTAGAATCTCTGCAAAACCCTGTTGAATATGTCAGTGTTATACAATTACAGGATGGTAATAACATAATAATATCTGTAGCTGTTTTTTATCAGAGCTAGGTGGTGGTTTTTCCCCTCTCGGTTCATTTCAGAGCGAGTGGCACGGGCAGAGGATTTGCATTCTCAGGTGCAGCCAACTGTTGGAACATAACTGACTCTCGAAGCCAAAGAGAGAGGCTCGGAAGCCCACAGTTGCACATAGTGAGTCACCAGCGTGAATCACGCACAGTCTCTGCTTTTTCTGGCACTTTAAAATCTCTACTCATAATCTTCCCACAGACCTTGCCAGATAATCCATGATGCTGCTGAGCGCTGGCAACGAAACGCCTAGAAACTCCTGTCTGTGCAATGGCATAAAAATCAGCAACTTACCACAGAACGCCTTCTCGAATGCTAGGGTGTTAACTCCATTGTCTGCATGTGGAGATCCATAGCCTGACGGAGATGCTGGTGTAACATAGCCTTGGCTCAAGGCAGGGTTACAAGGAGCGTATTGATAGCTACTTCCATCAAGTGGAAAATGGCAGTGTCAATACAATGCTATCTTTGCCTCTTACCTATGGGGTCCCCTCCATAACCTGCTGCCAGACCTTGAAGATTAAAGAAAAACTGTACCCCTGAACAATGTAGGTCCATATAAAAATATATTGCCTAAAACTGCTTGTATGTGAAACACTGCTTCATCTAAATAAACAATTTCTATAGAAATATACTTTTTTTAGTAGTATGTGCCATTGGGTAATCCTAAATACAAAATCGCCATTTTAATTACTAAGGGCCGCCTCCTGGGATCGTAGGATTCACGGTGCACACAGACATGTTAGGGTACAACAGCCAATTAATGGGCAAAGTTTTCTCTTTTACTGTAAGAGCTGCATTATTTCCTGTCAGCTGATCTCTGAGGGAGAACCCAGCCCATCACAAAATGGTGGCTCAAGGGAAAAGATGTAAAAGGGCAATATTTACTGATATATTCTTTAATAGGTCACTTCATATGAAATAAACTATCAGTTGGTTATGTCTTATGGGGGTATAGATTTCCTTTAACTTGTTGTTTCCAAGCTGATGCTAACCTCCCACTCTTAACATCCCAACAATATGGTGCTGTACAACAGTCCATTTGCCAACAGTCTAATGGTAAGACTATGGCACTTGCTAGGTTGCTTCTATGAGTTAAACTGGCCATACAATACCAGATCCAGTATTTGGACCCAATTTGGCCACCCACACTCTAGGTCAGGAAGCGCCAAAGATTGAATCCTACAGAGGGGCCTACAGGACCACTGGATGAGGACCACTTCGACAAACCAGTGCAACCCTCTTCAGATGGGACAAATCAGTCCTGCGTGATTGATATCTGGTTGATTTTCAGTCAGATATTGACTGTGCATGTCCATCGCTTGGTCCCATAGTAAACATTCAACTGGGTCTGGTTGACTGGTCTAGAACTTGAGCAAACCTAACACAGACATCTTATAATGATGTTTTAGGGGCGGAAGTGAGCCCTATCTTTTACTTTGCGACCACCTTACTATAAACCTTGGCCCCAAGCATTTTAACTGCTTCTATATTACCTGCTATGGGGCATTTTGTATCATTCAGTGGTCCGGTTGTCTGTTGCGCCAGTGTTAGTCATGCCTGCTGTAAGGGTTAATATATGGAGGTTTCTGGGTTAGTTTAGGTATTCTGAACCTCAGTCGTGCAGACAATGTTTTCCTGTTGGAATCATCCAACCACTTTTCGCTTTGATTCTGGATACGGATCTGTGGCATTTCTCACTGATAGCCGTAAGCTGGAAGTGTATGTGTGTTTATCTCTTTGCAGCAGTTAGCTCTGTTTCATGCTTGGTGTAAACTGTTAGAAAAACAAACTCCTATTCAGTGGCAATGCTTCCTGCCGGCTCCCTTCCCTTATCTCTCGTAGCTAATTACTCTGAGGAGAAGAAGAAGAAACAATGATGTGAGGAAAATCTTTTTCCTGTTCTCTTTTAGCGTTCAAAAGCCGGCCGCGCACGTGCAGCTGTGGTAATCTGCGAGCAAACAGATCCACCATCGTGCTGTGTGGCCCCTCAGTGTGATCATTATGCAGCTCCAGTAGTGAGACCGCATTATAATATAATACACACAAACCTATAAAAAATGATCTTATATAGTAATCTGTAAAGTACTTAGTGATGTCATCAGTTAGAATCAGTGCATAATGATGTCACAAAACTGAAACACGTGTACAGGTATCTGGCCTATTATTCCGAAACCCATTATCCAGAAAGCTCCAAATAACATGAAGGCCTTCTATTGGCTCCATTATAAACAAATTATTATAATGTTTTAAAATTATTTCCTTTAAAACAGTACTTTATTCCAACTAGGATATAATTAATCCTTATTGGAGGCAAAACAATCCTAATGGATTTATTTAATATTAAAATTATTTTTTTTTAAGCAGACTTAAGGTATCCAAATTAAGGAAAGATCCCTTATCTGGAAAACCCCCAGCATTCTGGATAACAGATCCCATACCTTTATTATAAAAAATAATATTCCCCCACTCCCACTCTGATGTGACTTCCACTTCCAGGATAGTGGAAGTCACATCAGACATCCCATGACCTGGCACATCAGCACCTGGGACTGGGCCGGCGGGCTGCTGGGAAAAAACCCGTCCCACACCCATTCCCTGTTGGGCACTTCCCCCGGCCCACTGGCTCCCTCCCCCAATGAGTTGGGGGTAAGTTTTATTTACAGGTGCTTGGGGGAGGGATCGGGCAGGTGGAGGGGGCCCTGCATGGGGGCTAGGGCGGGGCCCCCTGTGGCGGCAGCCCCAATGGGCCCTGCACCCCCCAGTCTGACCCTGCACATCAGGCAATGTATGTCCTGTTCCAAACCACTACATGCAAGGTAAAATAAATATATAAAAGCTATAGTGTAACACACTGAACCCAAACAGGGAAGAGATCCGAGATCCTGCTCAGTCATGCAGAGCAATGCCTGCGCCCATGCCAAGTCTGGCTAATTAGAAGCAGAGATGTTCTCAGCAGTGCACATAGAGGAACTGCACGTGTGAGCAGATAAAAATAGGAAAATCTATAGTAACTCTTCTCCACTGAAGCTGTTTTTCCATTCAGCCTCCCGGTCAGAATGTTGGAAAGTCGCTTTGCATGTAACAAACCAGTTATCCCTTGTGTTTCCTTTCCGTGTCAGAATAGCTGTGTAACAGGGAAGCATTCCTTAGCATGTTTACTCTGACTGGTAGTGCTACAAAGTATAAAGGCTGAATAGATGGATAGTGTACGAGGGGGCCGCACACAGTATGGCCATCTTGCTGTTGTTTTATTCGTTTTGACTGACATCGCGTGCTGTGTTTTGTGCCCAGGCTGTGAAGAATGTTTGCTGCACCCATAGGCGGATTTCAATGAAGCCTTGATAAATCTAATCTAATCATCACCAATGAATTTCCTACAGTAAGCATGACCATGGCATTACACACAGAATTGGCACCATATTTATCCAGCCATGTGATCTTAGAGGCATTATAAAGGTATAGGATCTATTATAGGGATCCCCAAACTTCCTTTTTACTCACATTCGCATGTAAAAAGTGTTGGTGAGCCACACAAGCAAGAAAAGAGTTCTTTGGGGGTGCCAAATAAGGGCTGTGATTGGCTATTTGGTAGCCCCATGTGGACTGATGGCCTGTAGGAGGGTAAAACTGTGTCTCTGGGCTTCCAAAACTTGTTTCCAAGCCAGAATTTAAAAAATGGTACCTACTCTGAGGCCACTGAGTACAACATCAAAAGGGTGGTGAGCAACATGTTGCTTGTAAGCCACTAGTTGGGGATCAGTTATCTATTATCCAGAATGCTTGAGACCTGGTGTTTTCCGGATAAAGGATCTTTCTGTGATTTGTATCACCAGACCTTAACTCTGCTAAAAAATCATTTAAATTCAATAGGATTGTTTTACCACCAATATAGATGCAGCTTAGTTACTTAGGTATTGTTTTATTATTACAGAGAAGAAAAAATAGCTTTGAAAAATCAATTTAAAAATTATTTTCTTAAAATGGAGTCTGTGGGAGATGGCCTTCCTGTAATTTGAAACTTTCTGGATAACTGGTTTCCAGAAAACAAATCCTATACATGAAACTGCCACTGCTTTTATCCATCTGTGTGTTATAGGATTATATACTTGCAATTGGCACTGCATTTATCCTGCCATGTATTAAACTTAGGGTTGGCAGCTTTCTTGGTGAAAAACTGATGATGCAAAATGGGCTGAAGAGTGATGTAGAGGCAGTGGATCAGGGCCAATCAGGCAGACGTGAGGAGTTGGGCAGGGGGGTCGAGGGGCAAGGGACAAGAGGCTAGCCTGGATGTGGGGATTGGGGACGGGTAAGGCCGCAACTACAGGTAATTACACAGTTACCTGCTAATACAATTATATTGTACTCCTGGCCCCAGCCTTTTCTGAAATTGTAAGCTCTTTTGGGCAGGGCTAGCTTCACCTCCTGTATCAGTTATTGATTGCTTTATATGTTACTCTGTATGTCCAATGTATGAAACCCACTTATTGTACAGCGCTGCGGAATATGTTGGCACTTAATAAATAAATGTTAATAATAATAATAATAATCTCACCAAATACAAAAATTACCCTCTGCTTGTGGCTCCTAGAGCGTAAGTTCTGCAGGAATGGGGGGTCTGAATGTAACAAGCTTTGGGTTCTGTTCCCCCCTTTGAGCTAAATTGCATTGCTTAGTATAGCGCTCTGAGGGTTAATGTGCGCACTGATGGAGGACTAAATACTCCCATTACTCTGGGTACATAAAATAGCTGACATTTACATCCCCTTATTAAAGCCATTAAGGCTAACTCTCTCCTAAAGCTGCTTACTGAGGAATCCTAGGGAAGTGAGAGCACTGCCATGGCAGTAGCGCTGGCTCCTGTAACTCTCACCTGACAGACAAGCAAAGGAAGTGAGCCGGGAGGATTTGCAAACGTCTGTGTAACATTATACGCTTGCGTCATGTTGTGGGACCCGGCCATGAATTAGCGCTTCTCACGGCAGAATGGGCAGCCCGAGCAGACACGCTCAACATGTTTCTCACTGAGCCGGACGCTAAATGCTTCTGACAGGCCGAGCCTGGGGCCTGTGCCATGTGTCCGCAATAAATCGGCTATCAAGGATAGCAAAGTCACTTTGGTTTGAACCCCTGGATGAGGTTGTGCTGTGACAGCTCTGAGTGACACTTATTATACACAGCCTCGGTAACCTAGCAAAACAAGCACATCCAGTGGAAACAGTGGGCCGCCAATAAATATTAAAGGGGGAATATACTCATCCAGATGTCTAAAAAATGTATTTACATACATATACTGCTAATTTGACTGTGGAACTAGAGAATACACTAGCTAGACAAATAACTCTCTCCTACCTGCTATGGTTACACAATGAACACGTCACACAAACATAACTACATAACTACAAAAGGACACATACAGGCTTTCTTGTTATTTAAAGTGCATATTGGAAGGCTGCTAAGCATAAGGCATGGCTGAATTGCTCAGAATAGAGCTTTTGTCACTCTCGCACCAAACACTGTAAATGGTGTATGGCAAATACCGGAGTGGGAGACTGGGCCTTAAATGGGTAAGTGCATCACTCGCTGGCCCAGCCTTCTTTATGGTAATCCTGGTTAATATTTGTGGGTTTCTGGTAATGATGTATTTTAAAGGTTCAGCAATTCTGTTTGTTCTGCCTTTGCTCTGCTTTCTTACTCTCAGAGCCGAATCCGTCATGGGCCTCTCCTGGCAGCTTTTCAGGAAATCGAATGAGGTTTTTTTAAGATTGATCTATATGTGCAGCTATTGATACTCTGATAATGAGTTTATACTGAAATATCTGGCTAAAGCTGGCCATACATGCATCAATAATATCGTATGAAACCTCGTTTCGTACGATATTTGGTGCGTGTATGGCAAGTCAGCGAGTCGACTGACATCGCAGGAGGCTGCTGATATCGGTCGACTCGCCGATCGGGCCGGTTAAAAGATTTTGATCGGGTGCCATAGAAGGCGCCTGAGCAAAATCTGTCTTGAGAGCTGAATCGGCAGAAGGAGGTAGAAATCCTATTGTTTCTACCTCCTTATCTGCCATTTCAGTCCTGAACGGTTAGTGGTAGATTGTACGATCTTTCTAAAATCGCCACGTGTGTGGCCACCTTAAAAGCAAAGACAAGGCTGCAGCTGTAGGATTGTGATGTATGGGGACCCGGTGCTCTAAGGCTGTCTAAAGCTGGCCATACACACACCGATAATATCGTACAAAACCTCGTTTTGTACGATATTCGGTGCGTGAATGGCAAATTAAAAGATTTTGATCGGGCGCCATAGAAGGCGCCTGACCAAAATCTGCCTTCAGCGCTGAATCGGCAGAAGGAGGTAGAAATCCTATTGTTTCTACCTCCTTATCTGCCTGTTTCAGCCCTGAGAGTTAGTGGCGGATCTGACGATCTTTCGTGTGACCGATGGTCGCACGAAAGATCGTCAGATCGCCACGTGTGTGGCCACCTTTACAGGTAGCAGTGCCTGGTCAGTGGTGTGGCCAATCATTTTCCTCCTGCTTTCCTGCAGCGCTCTATATAGGCTTGTGACTGGTCACTGAGACTTCCACACACCTAAGCATGGGTGCCCCACTTTTTACCCACAAAATTTGTTAAGCTGGCCATACATTTACTGATAAAATCGCCCCGATAATTTTCATACCATGACGATCATTTGTTAAGTTTCGAGGACCTACAGTAAGGTTTTCGGGATAAAGGGTTTTTCTGTAATTTGGGTCTCCTTACCATAAGCCAATATATAGGCAATAATGTATATAGAAGACCCATTGATATACAGCCTATAATGTACTGCTTATTGTAAATAATAGGGGTTTAAAAGCATACAACCAATGGGCAAGAGGTACTTAATTTGTGTCACGTTTCATGGGATTATAAGGATATAATTTACAGGATGTTCATGGCGCTTGTGTAGTTAAATTAGTGGTGTAATTTGTGTCACAAAATAATATACCTCCTGTTGTAACATAGGGGGCACATTTCACAGTGCTTAGTGATGATATCAGTAATTGGCACTTGGCCATAGAACTCCACTGTGACATCCTTACGTTTTACAATGCGGTACATTTATCGGCCTCATCTGTTATCATTTGCAAGGGGAATGTCATTCTAAACCAATGTGTTTTTGGCATCACTTTTGTGTTAAATAAAAGCTGATGCACTTTGAAAGCTCTTTATAATGCTGTGGCCTAACTTTCACTTGACTTACCTCCACGCGTTCGCACATACCACTGTTATCTACAGGGGGAACACATTCACTTTAGTGGTTGAACCTCTGATGCAGAGAAACAAAACTTGTGCATGAACACAGAGTGAGGTAGAAGAGGTGAGCTGATGCCTTCGCTTATCTAATGGTGAATGTGAACAGATATGTGTGGGCTCCGTTGGTTTGGGGGAAGCTCTTTTATTGGCTGTCACAGCGAGCAGCTCGTACCATCCCACACATGATGCACTCTCATGCGTCACTGTTGTATTGTGAAGTTCCTGAGCAGATGTCTGGCTCGTGTTCTTGATTGACTCCCAGAACTAGAAATGTGTGCCCAAATGCGCCTTTGCCTTTGTTTTGTTCTCCCTAAAGCCCATCTGTTCCTTCAAAAAGTCTGCACTGGTTTGTTCGTTTGCATGTTAGCAAGGTCCTCGGCACCGGTCCTCTAGTCCCCTCCGAACCCTGCAATAACAGCACAGGTGGGGGTTTTATCTAGCCAAGAAACTGTTGGTCTGTGAAGCTATACATTTATTCTTATTGTTTTATCACTTATCTTTCTATTCAGGCCCACTCCTATTCATATCTCAGTCTCTCATTCAAACCACTGGCTGGTTGCTAGGGTAACAGACCCTAACTACTAGATAGCTGCCGCAATTCCAAACCTAAAGGTGGCCATACACGCACCGATAATATCGTACGAAACCTCGTTTTGTACGATATTCGGTGCGTGTATGGTATGTCTGCGAGTCGACCGATATCGCAGGAAGCTGCTGATATCGGCCGACTTGCCGATCGGACCAGTTGGAAAATTTTGATCGGGCGCCATAGAAGGCGCCTGACCAAAATCTCCCTTCAGCGCTGAATCGGCCGAAGGAGGTAGAAATCCTATTGTTTCTACCTCCTTACCTGCTGATTCAGCCCTGAATGGTGTGTGGCGGATCGCCACGTGTATGGCCACCTTAAGAGCTGCTGAAGAAAAAAGCTAAATAATTTAAAAAATCACAAATAATAAAAAATGAAGGCCAATTGCAAATTGCCTCAGAATATTACTCTCTACATCCATCAGGGGTCCCCAACCTTTCTTATTCGTGAGCCACAGTCAAATGTAAAAAGACTTGGAGAGCAACACAAGCACCATAAAAGTTCATGGAGGTGCCAAATAAGGGCTGTGATTGGCTATTAGGCAGCTCCTATGCACCCTATCAGCTTACAGAGGCTTTATTTGGTAGTAAATCTTGTTTTTATTCAACCAAAACTTGCCCCCAAGTCAGGAATTCAAAAATAACTCCCTGGTTTGGGGGCACTGAGAGCAACATCCAAGGGGTTGGGGAGCAACATGTTGCCCCCAAGCCACTGGTTGGGGATCACTGTTCTACATCATAATAAGTTATTTTTAAGGTTAACAAGCCCTTTAATTCATAGCCTATACAATACTATACAACTATATTAGAATGGGTTAAGCTTGTCCAGCTGTAGGTCATCCTGCCGGGTACTGTCCTAAACGGCATTTTTATGATCCCAGCGGTAGAGTGATCCAGTACCATTATTATCATACTGTTCTCAGCACTTTTACAGTGATTGAGCATCATTTACAGGCTCCAAAGATCTTACAATCTAAGGCTAATGCTTGCTGAGAATACGCCTCTATGTTTGAAAAAACTTCTACCTGTGCCTGCACCGGGAAGCATTGAATACGCTCGGGTGCAGTCCCATGTAGCCAATATCTGCTGAAAATGCAAAGCCTTGCGTGTTTTGGCAGATATCGGCTACATGTGCCTATACCCGAGCGTATTTAATGCATCCCAGTGTAGGCACAGGTGGGGGAATTTGGCAGTAGCGGGGCATATTCTCTGAAATCATTTTTCGGCTTGCAGAGAATACACCACGTCAGATATTAGCCTAAGGTACCTATCACAGTAACACAACACAGAAGGGTCAATTTCATCAGGGGCTTGTATCATTCGGGTAAAGGGATATGTTCATGCGAAGGAGCAGTAAAGGGCATTCTTAAAAAAACCGAGGATAATAAAAGCTGTGTGTACACCATAAGGGCCCTGCATAAGACTATATTGGCTTCAAGTGGCACGCTTCTTGCTACCAGAGAACCAGGGATGGAAAGGGAAGAGACCAGACTTGGCTGCTGTCAGCCTCTCTATTCTGTGTGTTATGATCAGCTACAGAGTTCGGGCCATTCGGAAATAAGGATGGCACAGTTTTTGAATGTATACCCACTCTCATTCTCCTTGACTCTACTGATTATCAGCTAGTTGGAGAGCCAGTTGTCAGTGAGTAAGTTAATGTTTGTGTCATTGTAGCTTGGCAATGTAAAGTTAAATTTGAGGCAGTTGGAGAAGTACAGAGCAAGTGGGGTACCTTAAAAATGTGCATAGAAGCTCTTGGTGACCATCAGCCATAGGCAGGTTTAGAGATACTCACAGCAAAATAGACATTCACTTCTATAGGTACCCATCTATAAACCAAATATTAAGTATTGTACTCAAGTTATCTGATACCCCTAGCCAGTGAGTGCTCTTGTTAGCAGGAAACTGCACCAAATTAGGGGAACCTTTCAGCAAGCACCATGACACCATCCTCTTCCTGCCTCTACTTTTTCACGTGGGTTTGCATGCACATTAGAGTGAAAAGCTGAAATAAAACACTACTAAAACTCTACTGCACTCGCGATGGTCTGGGGGCATTGAAAAATGAAGAAGTGGAAGAAGATGATCACTCCGTTGTACTCTCGGAAATATACCCCAGGCCATTGCAGGGGGTATATTTCAGGGCAGGGTCAGACTGGGACACCGGGAAAAATCCCGGTGGGCCGCGGCGGCCCAGACCCGACCCTTGCGGCGCTCCCCCTGCCCCGACGCGTTAAATTTACACACTCGGGGAAGAACGTTGGGTGGGGGGCCCTGTGAAGGGGGTTAGGGGGCTCCTCCGGGGGTGGGGAGGCTATGGGCGTGGGCCCCAGTGGGCCCTTCACCCCCCAGTCCAACCCTGGCCTGTGGTATCGGGTAAGTCATTACACTAACCGGGGGTGCCTAATAATCACCCCTAGTGATTTAGACCTAACCTCATTTAAGCAAAATACATTCTGCATTTATTTGATGCATATTTTCACATTATAAATAACTAACGGATCATTGTTTTGTTTACACTTCCTACCACTCCCCTCTAATAAAGTAAATGCAGTTTTTTTCCAACCTGACCCTCATTTATGATCCTTTCTATTGATTCTGCCAGGCCACAAGTTTTTTGTAACCAGTTGCATCGTTTATTTAATATACAGTAAATTTTGCTGTGCACTGAATTTCACGAGAGAGCACATGTGTCTCAGATTGGAGGAGTGAGTGTTAGGCTTGCTGGTATGAGACACGGGGTGAGACTGGGAGTTAGAGCTTCGGCTTCCTTGGAGCAAATGGCAAATTAGGAGATTATGTTTCCCACTGAGAAGAAAGTTGCTGCCACTTTTGCACATAACATTAAATATTGATACACTCAAGGTATCGGATGCCTTATTCGAACAAATGTATATATATTCCCAAGCTGCCAACGCCTCCAGAGGGCCAAGGTGCAAAAGGGCAATTTACATGAAAATAATGCAGGTATATTTTATACCTAAGATCAGTTTCATCCGAGGCATGGACAAGAACATTTAAAGGGGACGTAAACCCTCAGATGATGATAAAGTGAATGTCTGAGTACTTTTACAGGACACGTAGCTGATTTGTACCATTTTGGGTGCCAGATCCCTTCAGTAGGGTAGAGAGTGGGTGAAAAGACGATCCCCACAGTGACCGAACTGACCTGCTGTCCAACTAGGGAAAATGATATTTCCATTGTAACCAGGTTTTCAGGATCCGGTTAGAGGAGGCATCTGACTACAATGCAAATTCAATCAATTTGTGGGAATTAGTGAGGCAAAATGGAGGCCTACTTATTTATTCACAAGGTGTCAAATGAACGTACTGAGAGCTGCACTGTAGACTGAAGCAGCCAAGTGGAGTGGTTGAAGTTACAAGTTCTGCGGTCAGTTTGGGCCAACATAAAACTCTGGGTTTTTGTTTCATTTCACTAAATGTCCTTTTATTTATTTCTTTAGAGAAAAACTGTTGTATTATTTCTATCATGGGTTCATCAGTTCAGATTTCTTTCATTTATGTTAAAGTTGAATGGGTTTTAATCTCCTTACCTCTCCTTAGTGATAGAACTACTGTGGGTGCAGAGGGTGCCTCTCCTAGATACAATCAGACAGAAGCCAATCAGGTGTTTTGTGAGATATTTGCTCTACTCCTGAGCGTATAGCTATGAGCCCTGCCGTAATGCAGGTGCAGATGCAATCGGAAATACACTCCCCCTGGCAAAAACACAAAATGGCTATGTTTTCTATCTATTTTTATCTCTAATTACACTACAAAAAGAGTATAGAATGAGCAGTGTTTTTTTTGGGTGCAGGAATCAAGACTTTTTGGGCAAAAACAGATGGTGTAAAAAATTATGCTGCTTTTTATGTGGCAAATTTTGCTGTCGTTTCTTTACACGGTGTAATAAATAGGCCCCTTTGTGTCAGGTGCTTTGCCAAGTCCAGGGCTGGAAGCCCATGGGCCATATGTGATCCTCCACATGATTTTTATGACCACTAGTCTGCTCTAGAACTTCAGTTTATCATTTTATTTGAATATAATCTGGCCCTCCAACACACTATATGAGTATTGATTAATATGAGTAAACAGAAGAAATGGAGAAAATGATAGATAATAGTATGTAAAAAGAAGTCAATAAGACTAAAGAAAGGAAGTGAAAAGAGAAGGGAGAGTGGGTCTAAGGTTTTCTGGTGCGCCCTTGGCACCCCAGTCCGACAGTGTCTCCATGGTACATTAAAATTATTTGCTGTCTAGAAGCACAGTCAATAAGGGCCACATTTTATACCAACCATTATTTGGTGGTGTGTTCTTGCAACAGCAGCATTATGATTGATACATTAATGTGTTAACCTCATAAACGAATAATAGGGGGGCATAACCAAACGTTTACCCCCAAAAAGTCCAAATCTAAAAACAGAGAAAAGTTCTGGAATAAACTGATAACCCATGTTGACTACAAGATGATCCATTGCCATTGGCAATGATGAAGTTAAATAGAACTAATAATATTACATAATGCACATAAAATGACATATTAATTTAAATAAGTGGGCCCTGATTTTTCCTGTTTTCCCCTGAATAATCCTCGTGTTGCTGGCTGAAGCAAAGCCGCTTATACTAGTGCATTACGGCCTTGATCCTGGCCAGCCCTTTGTGCTTTATGATTTAAAGATGAGAAGTATTTGCTTGATGTTCTATCTAATGCCCCATTCTTGCTATTGGGCTGTGGCGTTTTTCATTGGCTGAACAATATCTATAATAGATAGGGTCTGGAGAACACATTGACATTTGGCTTTGGGGAAATATACATTTTACTATTTTAATTTGTTCGCCCTTTTTATTTGTAAGCTTGCAGTGCCCCGTTGGGTGCATCAGGAAATCAGTTGGGATGTGCCTTCGATCAATGTT
Source organism: Xenopus tropicalis (assembly GCF_000004195.4). NCBI lineage: Eukaryota > Metazoa > Chordata > Amphibia > Anura > Pipidae > Xenopus > Xenopus tropicalis. The sequence goes on from NC_030681.2 coordinate 19,608,740, forward strand.
TTATATACTGTATAAATATATATTTACAGAAGGGTCATTAATATATAGGGAATAAGGCACCCCCTGTAAAAATAGTTACAGAAGGGCCATTGATATATACAGGTAGGGGACATGTTATCTAGAATATGCAATACTTCTTACCAGATAAGGGGTCTTTTTGTAATTTGGAACTCCATCATTTAAATGTTAAATAAACCAAATAGGATTGTTTTGCCCCAGTAACGATTTATTATATCTTAATTGGGATTAAGTACAGGGCACTATTTTATTATTACAGAGAAAAAGGAAATCATTTTTTTAAGGGTTCAATTATTTGATTAAAATGAAGCCGATGGGAGCTGGCTCTTCTGTTATTTCGGAGACAGTGATATTCTGAAGCAGATTACAACTAGTCTTCCAGGCAGTGGTTTGAATAAGAGATTGGAATAAGGATAAGAGAGGCTGATAAGATAATAAGAGAGTGAACAGAAAGATAAGTAATACAGTTTAACAATAACAATGCAAATGAAGCCTCACAGAGCAATAGATTTTTGCCTGATGAAAAGAAGTAGAATAAGAAGGCAAATAACTTAAAAACTATAAAGAATAAATAATGAAGACCAATTGAAAAGTTGGTAAGAATTGGGCATTCTACTCAAAGTTGTGGTGCCCTATAGGAACAATGGCTATGAATATAAGCACATTTGCATTATTATGTTCTTATTGCTACAGGAACGATTACAATAACACCATAAAGTGAAAATATCTTTACACATAACGGTTATATCTGTCCAACTTCTGCACATAAATTATTTCTTGGCAGTAACGGTCCTATTATATATGAGAGAGGCTTTCATCCTGCAGGTGTGCAGAGAGCCATGAATGGCCTTTAGTCTTTAGCCTTTTGTCTAAGAGCCTCAATGGCTTACAGCAGAACCGACTGATCCAGATAAATTCCAAGCATAGGGACAATAATTAAAGTATTTTGCTTTATACCGTACTTTTTCTTTTTCTTCTCATTTTATGATGTTTCCAATAACAGATCTTTTGTAATAGGTGCTGTGCATTTGCGTTCAATCCCTGCCTGTATTTGGCAAGGTACCCAGGAATCACAAAAAGCAAATCCTGAGTGATTACGGAGCTGGTCAGCGTCCAGGCAGATGGCCCGTGAGTGATGGTTGGATTTTATTGTTGGTTTGCGAATTGAGAGCAGTGCTGGAGCAGTTCTGTAATCAAGAAATTCCTTGGAAAGAGCTCGGGATTTTAGGTTTACGGACATGGAGTTGATGTCCAGGAAGGACTTGGGAACTAAATCTGTATTAACATTTGACAGTGTGTTTGAATATCCTTCAGTGTTGTTGTGTGGAATTATCCATGGCATCAAGGGTGGAATTAAATTTAATATTAGAAAGGGCTTTCTTGAGTAAGGCGGCTAGATACATATGCAGGTGTGGAATCCATTATCTGGAAACCTGTTATCCAAAAACATCCTAATTACGGGAAGGCCATCTCCCATAGGATCCATTTAAATTAAATAATTCTTATTTTTAAAGTACCTTTACTTGATCCCAACTAAGATATAATTACCCCTTATTGGGGGCAGAATAGCCCTATTGGGTTTATTTAATGGTTAAATGATTCCCTTTTCTCTGTAATAATAAAACAGTACCTGTACTTGATCCCAACTAAGATATAATTACCCCTTATTGGGGCAGAACAGCCCTATTGGGTTTATTTAATGGTTAAATGATTCCCTTTTCTCTGTAATAATAAAACAGTACCTGTACTTGATCCCAACTAAGATATAATTACCCCTTATTGGGGGCAGAACAGCCCTATTGGGTTTATTTAATGGTTAAATGATTCCCTTTTCTCTGTAATAATAAAACAGTACCTGTACTTGGTCCCAACTAAGATATAATTACCCCTTATTGGGGGCAGAACAATCCTATTGGGTTTACCTAATGCTTCAATGATTATTTATTAGACTTAAGGCATGGGGATCCAAATTATGGAAAGGCCCCTTATCCTTAAAACACCAGGTCCTGATCTTTCTGGATAACAGGTCCCATAGCCATACATACATACATACATACATACATACATACATACTATATAAATACAGCCTCTGCTTTCTGAATATCCTTGCTGGATTAAGACAAAGGGAGCCTGGACAGCTTGATAGGCAGGCTTTATAGCACCAAATGTAAAATTACTCAGAGCACTTTTCTAACCATTTTTTGCAACTGACATACATTTTTGTTTTACGTTTTCAAGATATCAGCAGCAGTAATTGCTCATATAATGAATGGACCAAAGAGACAGCAGGTGACTCTCCTCGGCTCATTCTTTTTATTTTCTAGGTGGTGTTTCTACTTCATTAGCAGTCTAAAATATCTTAAAATATGTTCAAAACTAGACAATGAAAACAGGGTTTGTTCAAAAGTAGAAGAACTCTGAGCTAATTTTTCTTCTCTTCTAGTTACCTCTTGCCGTTAATTGAAATCAAGCGAATGTTACCGTTTATAAGAATGACGTCAGGCAAAAAGAACTGCTCTGGATGCGTTTGACACATTTGTAGCCCACATGTATGACGTGGGCATCAGAAAGACAAACATACATAAAGCTGGAATGTAATTATGTGATTCCATGTTTTTGCTTTTTATATGTGCGCTTGACATATGCTTCATTTATTATCCACCTTCATAAAATAACACAGAAAGGCCAATCAGTGAGTGCGCCAGTTACTCGTGGGATTAACATAGAGGTTGATTTGTTTTAGGAGACCAATGCAAACCAGTAGGTATAGTTTGCATACCCTCATCAACCCTGTCTAGTTAATTGTTTATTTAGTCCCTTACTGTTTCAGTCTGTGACCACTTATTCACTATGTTAAATGGGCCTTAAGCTGTATGAGTTTTCTTTTGTAGGGCAGTGTTCTACCAGGGATGTAGGGTAATAACAGAAACCCAAAGGGCAGTGACACATGGGGAGATTAATTGCTGTGCGACAAATCTTCGTTGTTGTGTGCGACTAATCTCCCCGCAATGCCATCCCACCGGCTAAAATGTAAATTGCCAGTGGGATGGCATACGCGGCGCCGCAATTTGCCAAAGTTGCCGTGAGAGGAAACTTTGGGCGCCTCGTGTGGGATGGCATTGCGGGGAGATTTGTCGCCCACGACAGCAAAGATTTGTTGCACGGCTCCTAATCTCCCCATGTGTCACTGCCCTTAGATTTAACCTGACTTGTCACATGTCAGTCCTAATAGCTGCAGACCACTCATATGAATGAGCCTTATGTATTCCTACAGTGGGGTATTTATCATATGCCCCTACCCTCAGATATTCAGATATCGCTACTGGGATTCCTTCTATGGGCAATGGGGCATTCACTTATGCCCCCAGAAGCTGTGGTATAGCCTTAGTGCTATTTTTATAGCTTTTACTGAGTTGTGTCTACTCTAATCACTTTTTTTACTATGTGTGTCACCAGTTTGGAGACCGATGGGTCCACGATATGAAATAACATTTGTTATCATGATGTCAATTTTGATCTACTGTAATGTCTCTGGCGCCTCCCGGTTCGGTTATGCTGATGGCGCAGGTTACAAATGGAGATGGGCAGTGCTCTGTTCTACATTGGGTCGGGAAGGCACTATATTTTTTGCGTTATAATGTTCCTGCAGCTTTGGAGCAGGCGAGCAAAGTGTTGTTGTGTTATACCAAATGCTGAATTTCCTTTCTCCCTAAATGTGCACCACAGCGTTTTTAATAAATGTGCAAAAGGGGCATTTGCCCATGGCTCCCCTGGGGCCCCCCAGCCAGACTTTTATCTGCTTTAACTTCAGACTGAAGTGTTCCCCTGACATGGCAGAGCCCTCCTGTTAATCCACTGGGAGAGCAATACAATACAGAAATTCAGACTTTTTACTTTTAATTTTGTTTTATCATTTTGTAATGACATTGCAATGACTGTTGGTCAACATTTTTTTTGGGGTGCTGGCAGGAGGCCCACAAATTAGATCTTTGCCTCAAGGTCCGCTGGCTCCTTAACGGGGTTTGTTTACTTTTAATAAACTTTAAGTATGATGTAGAGAGTGCTATTCTGAGACAGTTTGCAATTGGTCTATTTTTTATGGTTTTTGAACAATTAAGCTTATTGTTCAGCCGCTCTCTAGTTTGCAATTTAAGCAGCTATATTGTTGCTAGGGTCCAATTTAACTTAGTAACCAGGCATTAGGTTGAAAGAGAGACAGGAATATGAATAGAGGTGGACTAAATAGAAAGATAAGGAATAAAAGGTAACAATAACAATAAAATTGTAGCCTCACAGAGCAGTAGTTTTTTGCCTGCTGGGGTCAGTGATCCCCAGTTTGAAAGCTGGAAATAGAAAAGTAAGGTAAATAGTTAAAAACTATAAAAAATGAAGACCAAATCAAAAAGAATAGGCCATTCTATAACATACAGGGCCCTCAGATGTGACTCCTGATTACTTACATTTGATACCTTATAGTAAGATCTTTTGGCTACCTTTGCATGGGGATTGCACCAGAGCATAAAACAAGATGGATTTTGGACTTCGCTGATGTAAATCTTTGACTCCCACTGTTAAAAATCTCTGTAGCATTTATTTAATTTGATGGTAACTGAGGTTTGTAGAGAAACACAGGAATGTTACTTGTGGTATTACAGCTGTTGTCAACTACAACTCCCACCATCCTGGGAGCCATCATTGCCAGCATCTGGAGGCCTGCGTATTGGACATACATGTCTAGCACTGTATAAAATTTCAATGCAAATCTATAGAGAATGTGGCCTAAATTGCAGATCGAGTACATTCTGCGCAGGCACATTTCCAGCACCAGATTATGTAACCCGATGTTTTTCATTTAGTCCCTGGGGAAAGTCAGTGATTGCTCTAAAATCATATTGCTTAGTTGCCAGGGAATGTTTTGTGAGAAATGTAAATAGTGCAGGGATATAACTGCCGAGGCACATCAAACAAATCCCATAAGATCGGGGGGGCTTATCTTTATTAGAACAAGACCGGCTATGTTTATGGCAGCAGGGCAATTTTCCTAGGAACCAAAGGTATCAAATATTTTGGATCCAATTTAATACACAATTCCAACTTTAAAATAAACTCATCTAACCTCCTTACTGTTGCTATGTAAACCTACAATAACAAAGCTTGGTAATATTGATCCTTTACACTGCGTGCCATGCCTTATTTATAGTTGTGTTTTGTGTTGTATGACCACGTGACCAGTAAAATACCTGCTGATTGGTTACTGTAGCTGACTAGACCTGCAGCAAACTTTTCACCTTTTATTACATAACCCCCTGAAATAATGCAGTTGCCAATGGAAGACAATCAGGTCTTTGCTATCATCCAACTTGTTCTTAGGGCTTTGCCGATAGTTTCGGCCTTTCGGGTTGGGGACATGCAGGCACGTTGATTGGGGGTGGGTTGATGATATAACAGGGTGTGAAGTGGGCGGACTGGGCAGGGACATGTGTGGGGCAAAGGCGGGTCTTTGCTTAAAAGTGGCGATCGGCCATGGAGAGGGTCAGAAAAGGAAGGGAGTTATAGGTAGGGTTGCCACCCTTTCAAATTTGTTATACCAGCACTGGCCCTAGCTGGTGATTAGACCATAATCTAGCTGGTCAGATACTGACTAGGGGGCAACCCTACTTGTACTGGAGTGTCCAAAATGAAATGTTGACTAGTTGCTATTGGCAACTACTATTTACCATGCCATGATATATCCAGTTTTCTATCTTGTAGTACAGGTATAGGACCCATTATCCAGAATGCTCGGGACCAAGGGTATTCCGGATAAGGGGTCTTTCCATAATTTGGATCTCAATACCTTAAGTCTACTAAAAAATCAATAAAACATTAATTAAACCCAATAGGATTGTTTTGCATCCAATAAGGATTAATTATATCTTAGCTGGAATTAATTACAAGGTTCTGTTTTATTTCTACATAGAAAAGGGAAATCAGTTTTAAAATTCTGAATTATTTGATTAAAATGGAGTCTATGGGAGACGGGCATTCCGTAATTCGGAGGTTTCTGGATAACGGGTTTCCGGATAAGGGGTCCGATACCTGTACATCCAAGATTTTATGATATATTCCTAGAGTTCTGTGTCCTTGGTACTGTATAGACAGACTTTGGACTATACCCAGAGTTGTTGTTCTTCATTAAAGCATACCCAGAATTCTTCTCCCCTCAGCACAATATACACCAAGTTCTGTTTTTTAGTATAATATACATAGAAATCTGCTCCTTAGCTCAAAATACTCAAAGATGTGCTCCTTGGTACATTATACATAGAGGTCTGCCCATGAGCACAATATGCCTACAATTTGGCTGCTTAGTGCAATATACACAACATTTTGCTACTTAGGGGCTGATTTACTTACCCACGAACGGGTCGAATGGAGTCCGATTGCGTTTTTTTCGTAATGATCGGTATTTTGCGATTTTTTCGTATGTTTTGCGATTTTTTCGGATTCTTTACGAATTTTTCGTTACCAATACGATTTTTGCGTAAAAACGCGAGTTTTCCTATCCATTACGAAAGTTGCGTAAAAAGTTGCGCATTTTTCGTAGCATTAAAACTTACGCGAAAAGTTGCGCATTTTTCGTAGCGTTAAAACTTAACGCTACGAAAAATGCGCAACTTTTCGCGTAAGTTTTAACTCTACGAAAAATGCGCAACTTTTTACGCAACTTTCGTAATGGATACGAAAAACTCGCGTTTTTACGCAAAAATCGTATTGGTAACGAAAAATTCGTACAGAATCCGAAAAAATCGCAAAACATACGAAAAAGTCGCAAAATGTTCGTTTTCAAGTCGGAACTTTTCCAATTCGGGTCGGATTCGTGGGTTAGTAAATCAGCCCCCTAGTGTGAAATACCCAGAATTCTGGATCTATGCAGAACCATTTCTGCCCCTCTGTGCAACATCCTCCATGTTCTGACCCTTCTGTGTTCTGCCTCTTGGTGCACATATTAGCCTGAGCTGCATTTGATTTATTTTCCTGCCCTGTTATGAAATCCGCACTGTTCTTTATCTCAAATTCACAGAGTGTCAGAACTCAAGAGAAGTTGCAAGGCCCATTCTGCACCTTGGTATGAAATTCCCATGGCTGAGTGCGGTTAGATAGAATGCTGCTGATATTATCTTTCTGGCACCTCGCACCCCCTCCCGAGCAACAGCTGTTGGTCATTACACCTTCCCTGTTTAGAAGTAAAACATCTGGTATGTGATAGAAATATGAATATTGCAGGGCCAGTTGGCAAGGTAAGTCAGAAAGGGACAAAATGCGTGTATATACACATTTGCTCAATGTGGCCCCAATAAATAGGACTTGTGTTGAAACTGTATTCTTCCTATGTTTTAAAACAATATTTAAAGCACTAATGGAACATTTTTCCTGTACTACCTTTCCTTCTCTCCCCCTATAAACAGAGTGGTTTGTTTAGATGAAGATGATTTAAGGGTGAAGACACATGGAGCTACTTAGTAGCAGCTGCTTGTCGTGGCTACTAAATGGCAGAAAATAACCTGCCATATACAATACTGAGAATTGCCTCTGCTAAAACACACAGAGACAATTATCAGTGAAGATCATTGTCTATTTTAGTAGCTGTGACTAGTAGCTCTGTGTGTCTTCACCCTAAACCTTCTACTTTCCTTTCCCCCCAAGTTGCGGCTTTTTCAGGCTCACAATAAGGTCAACACCGGTGTTACAATTTCGGCGCCCAGGGCCACCATCAAGGGGGGGGACAGGACAGAGCCCAGACAGGTGGGTGCTGCCATACTTGCAATACCCAAAGACACTGTAGTGCCCTTAAATATGGATACTTCTAGGAAAGCAGATAAATAAAGGTCTTTTTGTAGGATAACCTATGTCAATGTATTGTAAGAAAAATAGGGTAAATGTAAACCATACGGAGTGTAAAGCTGCCCAGCCCAAAGATAAAAGGCATGTAATTGAATGTGCCTGTGTATCTCAATTCCCACTGCTGGCACTTCTGTATCTATCACACAGACAGGGAGGGTACATTGGCAGGACACACATGTTCCCGCCGTAGGCACATGGATGCCCCTTTCTCTCCGTCTCTCCTGGAGCGGATCAGTGTTCTCGCTGTCAGAGCTGAGATGCATTTGCAGATTGAGCAGACAGGAGTACAAGGCTTCCCAGATCTCTGTTGATGTAGAAAAAGAAAGTAAAACCATCTGGAGTACATGAGAGGTGGGGGGAGAATTTTACATTTTTTATTGCCAAAATATACAGTAAAATGATACACATTTTTGCACTGTTTTGTCAGCTTATTGTATTTTCCAGCTCTTTCTTGGTGATTTCAGTTATCTGGCTGTGGGGCCACGTGCAAGGCTCCGCCAAGAAATTTCTTCTCGAAACACTTGACAGGCTGATAGCGCTGTAGCACGAACGAGTGTCTGCTGAGGCACTGAGCAAGTTACGCCAATAAGCCAACACCAGAGATCTTCTCTGTAAGATGCATTAGTTTCCCTTCATTCCAGAGGAGACAAAGAGAGAGGGATGTCCGATTGGCAGGGGTGCTAGCTATAAGACTGGGCGCCATGGCTGCATACACACAATAACAGGAGAAATCAACCTTTTAAGGAGAAGGAAAAGTAAAAACTAAGTAAGCTGTATCAGAAAGGTCTATGTAAATACAGCCATAAGCATCTTCTATAGTTAAAACTTTCTGTATACAGTATGTGCATTGGCAGTCAATATATAAGCCGGGGCAGGCTTGCTAGTATTGTTCCATACAAACGGCTGAGTCAGTTCTGTGCAGTCTCAGTAATGGCTGACCCGAGTCTGTGCTTGCAGCGTTCATGGCAGCTGTCAGAAAGACCAAATCTCAGTGGAGCATACATTTTTTATGTCAGCTTTTAGCCAAAGGCTATCTTGCTGTTACTGATAGTCTTTGACCTGCATGGGTTTCATTTGCCCCTGGATGTGACACACAGGCAGAACATACGTTTTTATAAAGCCGCTGCATATTGCGATACTGACATTTGTTATTAATAATTGCTTATTAATTGCTTATAAAACCTAAACTGGGAAATGGTGATTCACTAACCTACTCACTAGCACTGTTACAGGTTACTGCACAGTTATCTGAGGGTCTAATAGCACTGGGCCCTGTCAATACTTGGGTCCCTGTTATTGAGTATTCAGTAGGTATGGGACCTATTATTCAGAATACTTGGGACCTGGGGTTTTCCAAATAAAGGGTCTTTCCATAATTTGGATCTCCATACATAAGGCTGATGCCACACGTGGCGTTTTTACACTGCGTATTTTCTAATTCTCTCAGCGGCTGAAAAACGCACGATATCATCATCCATAGAAATAACTTGAAAAGACTCGAAGCTAACTACACAATGCATAAATACGCTAAAAAACGCCTTACCACGGATTTTTCAAGCGTTTGCCAAAATACGCCAGTATTTGCACAGCAAGCTATTCCTATGTATACACAAAGGTAGCTGCCAAACCTAGCGGAATTACACAGCGTTTTTTTACTATTTCTCACTATTAGCACCATGGAAACGGGATTTGCTACGTCACCAGTACGAGGCTGAAAAACGCCATAGTCAGGGGCTGTGTGGCTTGTGCGTAGTTTTTAGGCTGAGAAAATACGCAGCGGAAAAATGCCACGTGTGGCATCAGCCTAAATGTAAATAAACCCAGTAGAATTGTTTTTCCACCAATGAGGATTAATTATATCTTAACTGGGGTCAAATACAAAGTACTGTTTTATTATTAAAGGGGAAGAAAATATTTTAACATTTTGAATGATTTAAATAAAACTGAGTCTATGGGAGATGGCCTTCCCGTAATCCGGTGCTTTCTGTGTAATGGATTTCCGGATACCTGATTCCATACCTGTACTGTTTAGTCTGGGCTAAACCCTAAACATGTAATACTTAGTAGTTATAAACAAATACAGACTATTTAATCGATAATTCAAATACTTTCTTTCTTGCCAGTACAGGAGTATCATTGCCTATAAAGGCTCACAAGCATTTTCAGATGAATATCGCCCACACCGGCCTAACTTCTGGTACTTCTATATATAGATTAAGTTGAATACAATACTTTAGTGTCTCTAGTTTTCTCTTTTCTCTCTCTCAGTTGGGATCAAGTACAAGATTCTGTTGAATTTGAATTATTTGATTAAAATTGAGTCTAAGGATAAAGACCTTCCCATAATTCTGGATAGCAGGTTTCCAGATAAGAGGTTCCATTCCTGTACTTACTCTACTCAAGGTGCGTAGAAGAGAGCATGTTTGGTCCATTTTGACTCTTCTACATAAACCCCATGCCCCCCTGGATAGCTGCTACAGTGTTCCTTGGATCCCATGATATTATTTCAAATTTGGGGTGCACTTGTACTAGATGACTCCCTTTGACTTTCAGTGATGGAAGCATTTTAGGTGGGAAGCTGGAGTCTAATTTGGGATTAAATATTTACAAGGAGGAAAACAAAGGAATTAAGTGAAGGCTTATTCTCATGTTCATTTAAAACAGCTTGGAAGCAACAAGGCTTGTAAGATACAACACAAAGCATATTTGGTGAATAAGCACAGATGTAAATATCTTAAACATTATCTTTTATTCTGAGCAAGATAAGAGATGTGATGTAAGGTCACTGTGGCCATGCAAAGCAGGGTTATACAAAACATACACATACTGTAATGCTAACAGCTTTGTTTCTTCTACTCTCATATTATTCTTTATTTTGACTAACAAATCATTACCCTTAGTTACTGAGCTCTGTTAATTACTGTTAGGGATGGGGGAAATAATTCGCTCAGTGCTTGTAGCACTCGCATCAAAAGAATGATGCGCACGTTAAAAACTACACAAGCACCAAAAGCCAACGTGCGTGTCATAAAAAGTGATGCCCACATCAAAGGAAGCAACGCAAATTTTTTCGTCCATCCCTAGTTACTCCGCTATATTCCCTATCTGGGTATTTCTGAGCATGTGTTCATGAGCTGTTTTTTATGGGGTTATGTAATGAGAGGCACTAAGTTTGCCCAGGAGCAGTAACCCATAACAACCAATCAGCAGGTAGAATTTACTGGTCACCTGTTTAAAAACAACCATTTTATGGGTTACTGGTCCTGGGCAAACTTATTGCCTTGTTACATATGGGGGTTAAGGTTCCCATACACGGGCCGATTCTAGCTGCTGATATCGGTCCCTTAGACCGATTCAGCAACTAATCGGCCCATGTATGGGCACTACTGACGGGCCTCCCCGACAGATATCTGGCCTGAAATCGGGCAGGTTAAAAAATCTAGTCGGATCGGGGACCGCATTGGTTCGTTGATGCGGTCCCCTGCCTAGACCCCAGGGCCAAAAGATCGAATTAGCCTGGATTCTCCCGATATCGCCCACCCGTAGGTGTTCTCAAAATCCATATGTTCGATGTGTACACCCACTTATTGTATGGCATTGTGGAATTTGTTGGTGTTTTATAAATACACGTTGATGATAATATTAATAGAAGAAGTGGAAAGTAAGTCTAGCAACCTGCCTGAAAGCTCCATAGCTGAATAGGGCTAGGGAAGGTTTCATGATTAATAGCTCTATGGGCTAAAAACAAAACGCTGGAAATTGCTACCTATTAATTACAGTGACAGTCGTCTGGGCCTGTGGGTGCAGTCATGGGGCAGGCAAATGTTGCTTTAAAATATGCCAGTGATTAACAGAACATCTGGAATTATGCTGTGTGCCCTTGTTGGCATCTAAGCCATGACATGTGGGTAAGCAGGCCAGTCTCTGCCAATTGTTGGATAAGGCTAAAGGGCCATAGTAAAATATTGGTTGAGCTGCACCAACTATGTATGCCCATTACGAATGCTTTCCTATATATGGTTCCTGAAAATGTTTCTAAAGCGGCAAGCAAAATGGCAGCTCCTATAACAAACCTGATTTGATTAGGCTGTTTGGTCTATTTCAGCTATATTGTCTAGACTATCTAGTCAGGTACTACACTTTGGGTCAGTTTCAATAGAGATAAAGAGTAAAACGATGAATAAAATTATATCATATTATCTAGAAACACACATGTAGATATATAATATTTTATTCAGTTTCTCATATGTGATAGACCTATCGGCTTTGGCTGCGTTCATTTACACAAAATATAAATAAACCTGCTTGAGTTGGTGACACAACTTGCTACATCCTCTGTCTGACACATTTCCCCCATATTTTAATGCTATAAACGTGTGTCATAACACAAGAAGGTTGATTGACACCTTGTCTCAATCCATTAATATCAGCCATGTAACGCCGTATTGTTCAACACCAGCCACGTCCGCTAATTGCTCACTGCAGGCCGAGGCTGAGGTCCCAGAAGGCCAGTGGTGCATGCCTGTCAGTGACAAACACAGCACAGATAATGCCTTAATTGTGTGCTAATTAGGATTGTGTTATCATTTGAGTAATTCAGCTGGGTGGCATTCTAAAGTAAATATAGAGACTGTGGCCAGTGGGGTGCAGTTGGGGTTGCCATCTTTTTAAAAAAATCTATGCTGGTAGAGTTGGGCGATGGGCCTTGAGTGGGCGGGCAGTGACATAAATAGGAGGGGCGGTGATGTCATAGGATGGAGCTGTGACATCAAAGGGGCAGAGCCAGGCCAGCATTGACTTAATACAGAATTTGGTGAGTATCTGACCAAAAAGGGGCAGATTGGCTGTGGGCCGGGGAACTGGATCGATAAATTATTATAGATGTACTGGAAAGTATATTACCGGCCCTAGCCTTGGCTTGTATTTTACCTGCTAGGCTGGTAGGCCAGGTGGTAACCCTACTTGCAGTTGATAGATTCGGAGGGTATGAAGGGCTTTCGCATTTAAATGGATCTACTCTGTTCCTTCAAATGCTGTCAGGGGTTGCTTGGAGTAGCTCAGCAAAAATGAAAATAGGGGCTAATAAAGAGGGGCCTGTGTGCACGACTGATACATATTGTGCAATACTCATTTCTGCTGTCCAATCAAATCAGCCTCATTCTTGGCCAAACCCCATTATATACTGGGAATAAGTCAACTGCTCCCACTGATTTTGTGTTGAGACCAAGGTGAAGTCTCCTCTGTAAGTACAATAAATTCACTTTGGCTGAGTCTCAGAGTCTAAGCAGACGTGACAGGCTCTTCTCATACCAGGGTTCATCCACGGTGCACTGTACAGTATGTCTGGGCTGGTATCATATATTCACAAGCGTTAATGGACTTTATATCTAGCAGTGTTAAAAAGCAGTTGTCAAAAAAAGTGTTTTTTTGCATGTACAGATCCCCAGAGGTTTAACGGGGAACTTTCTGATTGAAATGACTGGAGTTTCAAAGCAAAACGAGACAATTATTTGTATATACAGTACTGTACATATGTTTCTGACTCTTCTTCTTGAAAGGGATGTTTTTTTTTTTAGTGTGTTTTATTATGTAATGTTTTATTCTTAGAATGTCTTATTATTTATTTGTTAATTTTTTTTTTTTTATTTAAATGGATCCTGGCAGACAAAAACGATTGCTCTTTGTGGCTACAGTACTCCTGGAACTAAAGTAGGACTATAACAATACTTCTAAACAGCAAAACATATAAGGATATAACAAATACAAGTAAAAAGTCTTGTTTCCTATGGCAGGAGGTGCTATTCTCCTGGTTACTGGCATCATCCAATGTGAGAAGTCCCCTTAGAGTCTAGCATTTCTTATGATATTAGGTACTTGAGGAGTAACCAAATGGCAATTGTTCCTTAAGCATCCTGCCATTTAGGTTAAGAGATCAAGTTCTGCAAAACAGTCGGAGTTCAGTGGTTGGAGTTGGTGCTAAAGGAATTGGACCAAATAGGTGAGCAAGGGGTGGTCTCACTTTGAAGTTCTATAGGGGTTATCAAGTACTGGTGAAGAACATGGTCAAGGACAGAGATGTAAATCCTTTAGGTTACAGCCTGTTTGCCTGAAATGGGCCAGTATTTGACTTTTTACAGCTCATTACCGGCTTGGATGATGTTTTTGAGAATCTACATCCCTATTATCAAGGCCAAGACACCTCATAGCAGGGATGCCTAGAGTATTTGAAACGGGACCTACGCCCAACAGAAAATGCATAGGCTCCAGGGCAGAAAAATTCTAGTGCTGCATGTTTGATAGAGCCATAGGAGCACAGTCAATGGGGCCAGGGAATCCGAGATGGAGCGCCGCCAAAAATCACACTGTGCCGTATAACGCAGCCATTGCACAGATTTGTTTTATTCCACCCCACCTCCCCCTGGATTGCTGGCCTTGGCTCTTGTTACAGCAGTCAAGGTCACCCTCGCTGCTAAATCATTGTCTTCATTACTTCAGCCTTATAAATTACTGTTGAACATTCTCTGACAAGAGCAATTAGGGTTTCACGCAAAGTCATTGTGATTAATGTGGCAGATCTTCAATGGCCTGGCAGTCTTGGCTCCCTTAGCTGCTCTGCTTTGCCTTTTAATAAGAACGTTATGATGAACTGAACTATAACACATGACACCAGGAGATTTCATCCTGCCTATATATTTAAGCTGTACCAGGTGTGCAGAGCTGCAGTCACTGTGACTGATGGTTCTGGGATTTAATCCATGCATAGAACTGGTGAACCTAATGCACTCAATAGGTCACTCTCTTGTGAACCTGTCTGGCTGGATCTTCATAGGGTAGTGATTGCGTAATTCTTGGGTTGGCCCAAAGCACTGACTTGGGGTGGGGGTGGGGGGATTTAGGCCTATGGTGGAAGTAAGTTAGAGTGGATCTCTAAAAGCTATTGAAGAATGGGCAATATCAGGATGCTTTCTATGTACAAGTATGAAGTCCCTTATGCGGAAACCCGTTATCCAGAAATTCCAAGTTACGGAAAGGCCATCGCCTATAGACTCAATTATAAGCAAATAATTCTAATTTTTTAAAAATTATTCCCTTTTCTCTGTATTAATAAAACAGTACCTGTACTTGATCCCAACTAAGATATAATTACCCCTTATTGGGGGCAGAACAGCCCTATTGGGTTTATTTAATGGTTAAATGACTCCCTTTTCTCTGTAATAATAAAACAGTACCTGTACTTGATCCCAACTAAGATATATAATTACCCCTTATTGGGGGCAGAACAGCCCTATTGGGTTTATTTAATGGTTAAATTATTCCCTTTTCTCTGTAATAATAAAACAGTACCTGTATTTGATCCCAACTAAGATATAATTACCCCTTATTGGGGCAGAACAGCCCTATTGGGTTTATTTAATGGTTAAATGATTCCCTTTTCTCTGTAATAATAAAACAGTACCTGTACTTGATCCCAACTAAGATATAATTACCCCTTATTGTGGGCAGAACAGCCCTATTGGGTTTATTCAATATTTAAATGTTGTTTAGCAGATTTCAGTTATGGAAATCCAAATTACAGAAAGATCCCCTATCTGGAAAATACCAAGTCCAGAGCTTTCTGGATAACAGGTCCCATACCTGTATATGTAAACCTTTAAGAATGGCACCCTGACAAAAAGGAGGACCAAAGAGTGGGGCTTGAACCCCAAAAAGTTGCAGTCTTTCAGAAGAACCAAGCAGTCTTACTAAGAATTTTAGGTGCCTTTCCTCTAGTTTTTAGGGACCACCTTAAACATTCTGCTGAGATGTCTAGAAGTGATGAGTGATTTTTTTTCTTAGGTTTCGCCGTGAAACTGTCTACAGTTAAAAAAGTGTTTACCTTAAAGGAGAAGGAGAGGTAAAATCACTGGGGAGTGTCAAAACTTTAGGCACCCCAGTAATTGTAATCTCTTACCTTATACCCCAGGTTGGTGCTCCTGTTAGGAGAAAAACGTACCAGCCCGTCTGTATTTGTTCTTCCAAATGCCGTCGCAAAGACAATAGAAGGAAGAGGATCACTGTCTCACAGCTACCCAGGCGGGTGTGGTATTCTGCTAACAGGAGCACCGGCCCGGGGTATCTGCTAAGTCATTACAATTACTCGGGTGCCTAACATTTTGGCACCCCCCAGTGACTGTACCTTTCCTTCTCCTTTATAGCTAACCTTGTTGTTGTTGTAATGTAGGCAGTTGTTTTCTTCTTTTTTTATTTTTGCTTTTCTTTAATAATTCTTTTAAATGTTTACATTTTTGGTTCTGCTACTATAAGAGTTGTCATTTTTAAAAACCTTGTTCCTAGGGCTTAATCACCCTAGCAACGAGGATACAGTTTAAAAATCAGAAAGGAAGATGAATAACAGAGGGACTGCTGAGAAAGAAAAAGATAGAAAAATTAACACTAAAATTGAAACCTCACAGTCAATCTATTTTTTGGTTGACCCAGACAACCAGATTGCATGTTGAGATGACTAGAAAGAGGCAGACCTGGAGAGCAAATATTTCAGTTGAAAAGTTGCTTAGAATAGGTCTATCTATGATGTAGTGAAAATAAGTTTTCTGAACTTCTCTTTTAATAGGCTATTAGGTTAAAGATTCACAAGTATCATTTATTTATATATATATATAATATGTAATATAAATCCTACTCTACTGGGAGTTATTAATAAGTTATATTTATATTATGGTAAGACTGTTTTAACAAACTGTGTGGGTTGCCTACAATAACCCCCTCCCCCCCAAACCCCATCTGTTCAGCAGTAGTTTGTGGTTTTGCTGTTAGCATGAACCTAGAATCAGCAAAGCCGCACAACAGGCAGCACTCACCAACGCCATCTCAAATCAGGAGCTGGATACTTGTATGCATAAGAGTGAGGGGGCTGGTATCCTATTGATTACCCCAATGGGTCCCATACATAAGGGCTGGCTCAGTTTGGGGACCCAAGTCTATGTCTGAAAGACAGACTGTTGGGGTACATTGTGCTGATGTTCTTGGAACACTATAGCAGTGTGACAGTGAAGACAATATATATAATATATAGTACTGTATGTAGCTGTAGCCTTTTTATGAGCCGAGGGGGCACTACCAGTTTTTAAACTGTAACCTGAAAAGATTTAGACATTAAAGGAGAAGTCATTTTGGCATTTTACTGCCAATAGATTTGCCACATTAGTGCCACCTAGAACACCATATTTATTCTGCAGAAACCATTACCATACCTGAGTAAACAGCTTTAGAAGCTTTCTCCATTTGCTTAAGATAGCAGCTGCCATTTTAAATGGCTTCCTGCCTGCAGTCTCTAGCCGTTATAGCTGAGATCACACATTCCTAAGGGAGGGGGGAAGGAGTTCTTAGCATTCTTATAGGAGGGGGAGCAGGAGAGGGAAGAGAACTGTGCAGACTCTGGCCACTGGAATTAAGAATGTTACTGAGAGTGGAAGTCTGACACTGGAACATCATGTTTACAAAAAAGAGACAAGAAATCCTGTGTTTCTTTTGATAGAGGACTCGGCGCAGCATTACTGTAAGTGCTTATGGGTGTATTTACATAGACCTTTCTAATACAGCTTACTTAGTTTTTACCTTTCCTTCTCCTTTAATATTGAAATCCCAAGGATGGGAAGATGGGAAATTGGTGAACTTCTCATTGGCTGTCAAAACTAAAGGGAACATGAACCTCCTCTTTGACACTAGTTCGTTTAGTTGAGTTTATGTAGAGAACAGTGCATACACTTTATCTCAACTTCCAAAAATAAATATAAATATTTTTGTACACAGACATACCTGATTCCGCAGATTGAAAGGAAGGAACGGATTAGTATAAGAATAAAACTATATATAACTATATTGAAGAATGTTTTCAATATAGTTAGTAAGCCAAGAAATGTAATCTATAATGGCTGGAGTGATTGGATATCTGACATAATAGGTAAAACCCAACTTCTTACTTTGTGTCTCCCTAACCTGTTAGTAACTTGAAGGGCACATGGGACAAAACTGTTCATTTTGCTGGCTTTTGATCCAGAGCACACAGGTCTAGCTAACTGAACAGTTATGTCCCATATATTCCCCCTCAAGTCGCTGTCTGACTCACAGAAAGCTGCAAAGGATGAAGTAGTGTTCTGGCTATTACGTTAGATATCCGTTCACTCCTGCTTTTATAGATTGAGCCGTTTCTTACTTATTTATAAAACTAAAACCCTAGGACAATTGTGGAATATCTGATTGCTATAGTGGCTTGCTTGGAGCTTAAAAAAAGGGCTGCTATGGCCTGAAACACCACTTGTATAGTCCTTGATGTAGCCATGTTGGAATAAAAGCTTTTTAAACTAGTTCTGAATGTATATGGTACTGTTTACTACTTATATGGATCATACCGTGGCACTAAGGAAACTTGCTTGAGACGTATAAAATTGCAGTGTGATGTTTTGTGCTGTTCCGAATTTTCTCTCTGCTAATAGTGGCTTGCCTTAGCAACAAGCTGGCAATTTGAATGCCAGAATAAAAGGTGAATAGAAGAGGGCCTGAACATAATGATTAACAACAGTAAATAATAGAGCTCTTTCAGAATTGAGCCTTTTCGGGGCCACAAACTGACACTGTATCACCAACAGGAGGGGAAACATGAAGTTGGCACCATGGTTTGGGGGGGGGGGGGGGACATGGGGAGAGCTGAATGCCAGGCATGATGATTTGGGTAAGGGGGTGTTGGTATAAGTAGGGACAGCTTGAAAGACTCTTATTTAGTGACTGCATCTGCTCTGTGGGAAGCATCAGTATAACAATATTCTTATTTGGAAAGATGAATCCCACTGTAATCATATGCCTCTGCCTTGGCCATGGCTAGATCATCCAATCATGTCATACTGAATTACATTTGGGATAAGTGAATATTCCAATAAATGCAATGGCAGCAATCTAATCATTTCATCACGTTTTAAATATGATCAACTCATCTATTTTGTTTACAGAAATTGCAGTCATGTCACTTATTTAGAGCAGGGAATGGCCCTCACTGACCCACTAGATGTCCAGATGGTACCAAATTGTTTGGTTTGATACTATAGAAATATTAAGAATGGACACAATGGACCCTCATAAGTTGTTCTGCTATGCCTAGGGTATAGGAAATTGCATTTTTGCTAAGCAGATTTACATTTCGGTCCAATTTGTGTTAAGGCAAATGGGCAAAAAAGGGAGGTTGCCGTATCATTTTGATGGGAAATTGATTCTTAGTAGGGTTCATTTTCCTACTTTGCAATTGAAGTAAAACCATGGGGGTTTTGTGCTGGACAGTATCTATGACTTTTGCAAACTATTATGACTTATGTCGATAATCCCACAAGTATAATAATTATTATTGTTATTTAGAACAGGGCTGTCCTAGTAGAGTCCCATGGGCCTTCAAGTGATCTTTATGGATTAAAAATGCAATTAATCTCTTTGGATAATATAGTCTGGAAATATCGTATTTTCTGAAGTAAAGTGACTAATTGAATTACTGCATTCTCTTTAAAGGGCAATTAAAAAAAGAAAAATTAATAGGTCAATGGCAAAGGAATGTCTTTCTGCCTTCCCCCCCCCCCAAATTCTATAAAAATGCTACTGGCTCAGCCTGATGGTTGCACTTGAACTATTTCCCTGGCTGACTGTGGCTTTATCACACTTTTATTGTGTCCTTGCTGTCCTAGAGGAGTGTCCTGGCATCACTGGGAGGGGCTTAGCCAGCTTATAGGGGTCATAAATGGAGCTCTCCAACAATCTCCAACTTAGTTTTTGAAATAGGCTGTACAAAGAGAAAGCAAGATGATGATGATGTCAAAGTGTAATGATTTGTGTATTTTCATGTTCTAAGCGCATTTCTACACATAACAGATTGCAGTGCAGTGTCCCTTTAAATGACGACTGTTAAAATTAGGAAAAAATGGATGTGAGAAAGCATGTAACTAGTACTAGAATAAGGGTTTGCTGGTCAGGATGTGGAGTATTACACTTCAACCCTCCAAAGCCACATCTTTACAGTAACTTATTGTTGGGCAAAAACCACTAACACTGAGAGTGAGAACAGATAGCAGTTCCTTAGAAGTCAAATGTTATGTATCATTTACTCGTTGGTCTATCCTCCACAGGAAGCAGAATTAGTTAGGAAAATGGCTGTGATCTGTAATTCCCAGTAGAGACCATGCAGCTGCTTGTCACCATGTCGGCCATTCATTCAGTGCTAAATTCACTCTGCTGCTTTTAATTCTAAACAAACCCAAAAATATAGCCTTAAACTCTCAAAAATAATAAAAGCCCATCCAGGTGGTAGCTCCATGATTCCCACAGTGGGTTGCCTCTAATTGGTGTACTAATGTTTGCGCCCAATGAATCAGCAACTGCAAGGCCATCAGGTGCCATAGTGGTGGACGCAATGCAAAGCACAGCCATAATTGCATTGGAATTATGGGTTTATACACGCACTTTGCACACTCCCCTATAGTTTTTGTGGCATTCTAGACTATGAGCTAATTTAGGGGGTTATTTCTGGTTATGCTGAACATGAATATATGAACACCAGCAAAGCAAACCACACCCCAATGATCTTTGGCCATACTCTTTCCGACTGTACCCGTGAAATTAAAAAGCTACCATAGTTCATAAGTAGGGCTGCTACCTCTGCTGGCTAAGAAAGCCAGGGAGGGGGCGGGGTCATGGGGGGAGGGGCGGGGCCATGATGTTGTGGGGAGGAGGCAGGGTTGTACTGTCACAGGGCTGGCGCTATGATCACCACCTCAATGTTACTGAGTTCTGCCTGGTTTCCCTAATCAGGAAACCCCCGTCCCCTCCTCCCCCCCCCCCCCATGACGATACCCCCACCTCCTGCCCTGCTCTCTTAGCCAGCAGAGTTGGCAACCCTACATATGAACTATGGTAGCACTTCCATTTCAGAAGTACAGTTGGAGAGAGTATGGCCAAAGGTTTTGACCCTGGCAGCCCTTCCAAAACCCGAGCTGTCAGAGTCAAAACAAGACAGATGGCAACCCTATTCATATGGAAGGTGGTGGGATCTTGGCCAAGCCTCCGATTACAAACAGTGCCAGTAACACCATGAAAGCTATGAATAATGAAGGAAAGGATAAAACTTTTTAACATTCTCTTTAGTCAAATCCATAGGCAGCCTTTTTGACAAGAGTTTTTAGGTGCCGAATCAGTTATTCAGCTTTACCAGGTCTACAGCTTCATTTTGGATCTGCGCCATGGCATATGTCTACTGGAAACACGTGGCGTGTTGCGTTCCAAAGATCCGGGGACTGAAAGGGTTAATATTGCGTTAACTTTGAATTTATGTGCTGAAATATTTTGCTTTTTGATTCTTCTTTGTATCTGCCTTTGTCATTTTACAGCATTTGTTTTTGGTTTTCCTTTGACTCATCTGAAGCCAGAAGGCCACTGTTTCTTATTTAGGTTTTAATTTAACCAATACTACTTCGGCCCTTTTAAGGTGTAGCCAAAAAAAGTGTTCTTTGATGAGGAAATCTAAACAAGCCCATTGGTTTTATTCAATATTTAAAGGATTTTTAGCAGACTTAGCAAATTACGGAAAGTTCCCTTATCCGGAAAACACCAGGTCCTGAGCATTCTGGATAACAGGTCCCATACCTGTAATACCACAAAACACATGTCAAGATAAATGCAGTTCCAGTTTTATGTATACTGTGCACAAAACACGTGCCAGGTCTGTGTATGAGAACCCTAAAACACATGCCAGGTCTGTGTATGAGAACCCCAAAACACATGACAGGTCTGTGTATGAGAACCCCAAAACACATGACAGGTCTGTGTACGAGAACCCCAAAACACATGCCAGGGTAGGGTAAATATAGTGCTCTCTAAATGTATGATGCATTTAAATAAGACAAAGCAGAATAAATAAGGGGCCAGTGCCATCATTCCTCCAACCTGTTTGATGAATAAAACTCATTGGTGCTTGTGTCCAAACTGGATCTGAAGGGAACTGGGTACATCTTGGCTACGATTGCTTGACTCCCCTTCCCTCTAGTCCCCTGCCGTGCTCTTCATGGATATCAGAGGACTTTGGGTGACAATTCTGTGTATGTTAGTGTAGGGGGTAAGTTAGGTTTCAGGTGCAAATTACTGGACTGGGGTGACAGACCTGTTACAGCAGGTGCCCAGGGATAAAATCAGGGTGACTCATGAAATAAAATGAGGGAAAGTGAAGCAATGCCTACTAACCTCTCTCCACTAGTAAACATGCTCACCTACCCTTATTAACTTGGTACCAGAGCCAAACAAATCAAACAGCAGCTGAAAAAGTAGTGAGGAGAGCAATCACACAGAACCTTGCTACAAAACTTCCTTTATTACCATGACATGTTTACCCCACAAGTACCCTTTATTGAATATTGGCGAGTTGCCATGTCTTACAGCATTGTATGGAAATATTGACTGATGTTGACTGATGTTACCACCTGTCCCTCCTCCCCTTGTACTGCCCCCTGTCCTGCTCCCTTACTGTTGCACCTCTGCTTGCACTATTTCTGATGCACTGACAACCTCCCAAGGGGCCCCTGAGTGCAGTTGCTGCAAAGAAAATGTTCTACACTGCACATAACACGTAACCCCTTAACATTTTGTAAATAGGCCCCTTAAAAGTTCCACGTTGGGTGAGCTTTTTCTTTTATTTAATGACTAAAAATAGAAGAATTTTTTGTATTTGGCTTTCAGAGTGAGACATTTTGTTTGTGATTTTTCTTTCTGTAGAACTCAGCGTTGATCCAAGCCCAGGACTGTAGGTGCCGTGTACATGTTGGATATCTCTAGTAGAACAATTCGGGCACGGTTAATCCAATTAATTCCTCCCACATCATCGTTCGGCACAACCTTTCCTTCCATTATTATGGCTCAGAAATACTGCTGTGAACAGTTTTATTTAACTCAGGTTCCCCTCCTTCCTTTTTCACTCCTTTTATAACACGTTCATAGCACAGAATCAGTGGCTTTAACAATGCTGCGTTTTGCTTTATTTTGGCTTATTCTATCCACAATACATGTCTCAGAACATCTATCTTCTTTGATGAATTCCACTGAGTGAAATTAGGCCCTGAATCATCTGGATGGCACACTTGGACTGTGATCCGCACAAGAAATAAAGAATGTTCCAATGAAATGCCAATGAAACATTGCCTACAATTAAACACAAATTGCTAGTGGGTGAGCTGCTAGGGTATGAACATTGGGTTGAAGGACCCAAAATAAACTCTTACTCGGAACCATATAACAATATGAGGGAGTGGACTAAAGGCATGCTGTTAGGGCAATAAAGATCAACTCCTGGACTTTTTTAAAATTAAAATTACTCTTAAATAGTAATGTGAAATAAGGACTCAAAAATTAGTTTAATAAATTTATACTATTACCCAAATGACACTCTACACCAAGTGGCCAAACCATATGCTAAAATGGGGTTTTCCAGCAAATAAAGCCATTTAGAAGCCATGGCTTCTAAATCTCTAAATGTTGGGTGTATATGAATCTTCACTGGGCTGGACCAGCTCTCTCTCTCTCTAGAACCCTCTTTGGACTACTAGGCCATGGGCCGCCATTATGAGGGATTGAAGAGTAGGGACTGCCAAGAAGGATAGATTATGGGCCGATCAGGATGTTGCCTAGCAGGCTTACGGGGCCCAATTAATTCTTCGTCAATCCCGCTAGAACCCATGTTCTAAGCATGCACCATTACATACATACAAAGGTTTACAACCAACCTGTATTCCATCAGATCACTAGCACATTAGCTGCATTACACCAACTGGCACCCAGTCAGAACATTAGAAAGTTCACAATTCAGCAACATTAACAACTTTTGGGTTCTTTTTGTAGTGTGTTTAACCTGCAGATTCATAGATGGAATCTGTGGAATGGTTTTTGGCACAGTGTTAACTCTCTCTCTCTATATACAGAAAGGAATCGTGAGTTGAATACACTGTATCTTCCATTTAGTTTAATTAGTAAAGCAGCAGGCAGGTTGCTGGAGGAGGTGATGGGTGCTAAGTAATAAGTTTTTATCACAATATGAGGTTACTAAATCACTGACTAAAGTATGGGAAATATGTGGTTGTTATACATCTCAGTTGTAGCAAAGCCAACTATGTTATTTACAATTAGTATCTTTGTGGGATTACATTTTACTAGAAAAAGATTACTGGTGTGTGTGTCCTCCAGAAACTGTTGAATTTGCTGCTAAGGGCATTGTTAGTTTTCGGGTGGTCCAAGGGGGCTGCAACTTTTATACAAAGCTGGTATTAGCTGCAGGTTTTCCCCAACTATTAGCTCAAATTGCACAATCCTGTACATTTTCCTAACGGCAGGGCAGCTTATGAGATACTACTGTTGGGGCCCTTCTAATTAACAGGGCTCTGGAATCCACTTTATCGTTGTGTCAGTATTTCACAAGTGGTCACAAATTTTTCCTTTGCATGCTATCCCAGAAGACAAATTATGTTTCTAATACAGTAGCAGCCTTTTCCCAAAAGGCATAGTGTGAAAGAACCTTCCACACCCCATGTATGCATTGTTGGACTAGGGTGCCAGGGGCCGCTCTCCAAAAAATTTTCCTTCTCTTTACATTCACCTTCTTTATTCACTTAATCACTTTTCCATATGTATAATTATCTATCCTTCCTTCCTTCCATTTCTTTTCTTTTCTTCTGGTATAGCAATGAGGAAAGGCTATTGTATAGGCATGCAAGGCAAATGGCTGGGTGAACAGAAGGACTCATGTTTCCCACCAAGAGTATTTGTAGTATCCTGGTGGCCCAGTCGGACGCTGCATGTATGACCAGCATTAAGGTGGCCACACACGTGGCGATTTGCGAACGATCGGTCGCACGAAAGATCGTACAATCAGCCACACACCGTTCAGGACTGAAACAGCAGATAAGGAGGTAGAAACAATAGGATTTCTACCTCCTTCTGCCGATTCAGCGCCGAAGGCAGATTTTGGTCAGGCGCCTTCTATGGTGCCCGATCAAAATTTTTTAACTAGCCCGAACAGCGAGTCGACCGATATCAGCAGCTTCCTGCGATATCGGTCGACTTGCCAACTTGCCATACATGCACCGAATATTGTACAAAAATGAGGTTTCGTACGATATTATCAGTGCGTGTGTGGCCAGTTTTAGCTTTTATCTGAGCAAGAAGGTGTTGCTAGCATCTCATATGGTGGCCTCACAGATTAACTGACTGATTTGATTGCTTGGTTCTCTTATTTCTACCAACAATGAGGTACCTACCCAAGGCGGTGCCCTGAATTGTCTAGCAAGTG
Source organism: Xenopus tropicalis (assembly GCF_000004195.4). Lineage (NCBI taxonomy): Eukaryota > Metazoa > Chordata > Amphibia > Anura > Pipidae > Xenopus > Xenopus tropicalis. The sequence goes on from NC_030681.2 coordinate 19,634,001, forward strand.
TTTTCTACTTTGGAACTTTTATTTGTATAAATATGTATTTAGGAACTGACTTGGGCATTGAGACAGCTCCCTGAAGTTAAGAAAATCTAAGGACAACCGTGAATCCACCACAAATATCATGTGTGTCCTACACGTTACAGCTGCTCTAGGAACATTCTGTAATGTAGTCAGTTCCATGGGCTTTCTGGAATGGTCTGGGCAGCAAGTGCCGGCAGCTCTGGAAGTTGTCTTCATGAGCCATGATCTCATTGGAATGCTGGCTGTTTAATATGCATTGGCTCACTAATGGCATGTCTAATCAGGCAGCCTTGTACCCTGTAACGTGATTATGTTGGGAGTGTTGGCCACCAGCATGTCAAACTGTCTTTGTCGGTCCTTAAGAGACTTGTTGTACCGGTTGCCGGGCAACAGCACAGAAGCCAGTCTAAAAATAAAAGTCATAAAAAAGAATTAGGTTGTCACATTAAAGGACAACTATTTATAAATGTATTTTCAAAATGTACGGCTAAATCACTAGGAAGTGGATTTCTTGCCATTATTCACAAGGTCTCCATGCTCTTCTACGATCATTGCTTGTATAAGGAAATTTCAAGAGGTATTAATCACTGTGGGACATTCATTTGCTCGGTTTCAGAGCCAGATCGTTACAAGTACAGTTATTCCTCATGTTATTTGCCTTGTAGGTGGCTCGTCTTTATTGTAATGTATTAAGTATCTGCTCCAGCGCCTGTAGCCATCCATATATAAATATATATATATTTAAATAAGAGATGATAATACAGGTATGGGATCCCTTATCCGGAAACCCGTTATCCAGAAAGTTCCGAATTACGGAAAGCCCGTCTCCCATAGACTCCATTTTAATCAAATAATTCAGAATTTTAAAACGGATTTCCTTTTTCTCTGTAGTAATAACACTGTACATTGTAATTGATCCCAACTAAGATATAATTACCCCTTATTGGGGGCAGAACAGCCCTATTGGGTTTATTTAATGGTTAAATGATTCCCTTTTCTCTGTAATAATAAAACAGTACCTGTACTTGATCCCAACTAAGATATAATTACCCCTTATTGGGGGCAGAACAGCCCTATTGGGTTTATTTAATGGTTAAATGATTCCCTTTTCTCTGTAATAATAAAACAGTACCTTGTACTTGATCTCAACTAAGATATAATTACCCCTTATTGGATGCAAAACAATCCTATTGGGTTTAATAAATATTTTATTAATTTTTTAGTAGACTTAAGGTATGGAGATCCAAATAACAGAAAGACCCTTTATCCGGAATACCCTTGGTCCCGAGCATTCTGGATAACGGGTCCTATACCTGTAATACAATGCAATATTCTATAATCAAACCCCGCCCCCCCCCTTTTATCCTTAGGTTAGCTCTTTGCCAACAGACAAACTTGCAAACATACAATAAATGTATTTTTAAGCTGACTTTTTTCAGAAATAATGCATATTTGGCAGGTCAGGCTTAATGTACAATATGTTTAAATACATTTTCATTTTCTGGTTTTACTTGCCCTTTAGTTACGTTTAAAATGGCATTGCCATGAAAGGTAATGTAATAAAAGGTGCAAAGTTTGCCACAGGTCTAGTTGCCTATAGCAACCAATCAGTGAGCAGAATATGATGATGTTTTTTTTTTCTCTCCATCTGCAGATTGATTTGGAGCCAGAAGGAAAAGTATACGTAATCATTGATCTTTCTGGGTCCTCAGGTGAAGGTAAGTTGTTCTTTCAGTTCATTTCATGGCTGTGATGGGAAGTGTGTGTGCCTTTTGTATCTCCTGTAACCCCAGTTTGTGCTGCAAACTTTAGGATGGCAGGGCTAGAACAAACCAGTGCTGGGCCGACAGGTAAGGGGGTCCAAGGCAAGGTCCAATGCTTATTTCCCCCAGTCACCTCCAGTGCACCGGGCTTAGAGAGAGGCCGAAACTAAGGGAATGTAGGCAACAGATAAGCAAATAATTCTAATTTTTTTAATTATTTCCTTTTTCTCTGTAATTATAAAAGAGTACCTTGTACTTGATCCCAACTAAGATATAATTACCCCTTATTGGTGGCAGTACAGCCCTATTGGGTTTATTTCATGGTTAAATGATTCCCTTTTCTCTGTAATAATAAAACAGTACCTGTACTTGATGCCAACTAAGATATAATTACCCCTTATTGGGGGCAGAACAGCCCTATTGGGTTTATTTAATGGTTAAATGATTCCCTTTTCTCTGTAATAATAAAACAGTACCTGTACTTGATCCCAACTAAGATATAATTAATCCTTATTGGGGCAGAACAGCCCTATTGGGTTTATTTAATGGTTAAATGATTCCCTTTTCTCTGTAATAATAAAACAGTACCTGTACTTGATCCCAACTAAGATATAATTACCCCTTATTGGGGGCAGAACAGTCCTATTGGGTTTATTTAATGGTTAAATGATTCCCTTTTCTCTGTAATAATAAAACAGTACCTGTACTTGATCCCAACTAAGATATAATTAATCCTTATTGGGGCAGAACAGCCCTATTGGGTTTATTTAATGGTTAAATGATTCCTTTTTCTCTGTAATAATAAAACAGTACCTGTACTTGATCCCAACTAAGATATAATTACCCCTTATTGGGGGCAGAACAGTCCTATTGGGTTTATTTAATGGTTAAATGATTCCCTTTTCTCTGTAATAATAAAACAGTACCTGTACTTGATCCCAACTAAGATATAATTAATCCTTATTGGAGGCAGAACAATCCTATTGGGTTTATTCAATATTTAAATGCTTTTAGCAGACGTAAGTTATGGAGATCCAAATTATGGAAAGATCCCTTATCAGGAAAACCCCAGGCCCCGAACATTCTGGATAACAGGTCCCCAGGGCAAGGTATATAGTTGGGAAATTCAGAAAGATGGCAGCTCTCCCCAGCCAAGTACCCCACAACAATGTATTTTTTTTCCTTTTTTCTAGAAGTGCCCCAGTTTAAGGCAGAATGTTGATTTAACCTTTCCTTGTCCTTCAAAAAGACTTTATTTTCCATTACCTTTCAGCTGTAGACTATTGAGGATCATAGTATTATGCAGCAGAGCACAGGCACATAGTCACAAACAGCACGCACATCATTCCCCTTTGTTTGTGTGGGATATGTACATCATCCTCTTTTATTTGTGCCGAGATGAAATGGCAGGAGATTGAGAGTTCTCTGTTAAACAATTAGCGCTGATGATGTTTAGCCTTCTTGTGTGTTAGAATAATGTTACTTGCTCTGCTGAGATCCTCCACTTTATGCCTTTTCCAGGCAGAGATGTAAGCTCTTCTTGGTTTTTGCTGTTCATCTCTCTTTCCATTGACGTTAAGCTACTCAGAAAAAGAAAGTTGCTCAAGTGCCCACCGGGTGTTACAGAGCACCGATAGGGAGCTTTACTTATTTAAAGGGGCACTTCGGCTTCCGAACCAAAATTGGTTAAAGAGCCCCGCCAAACACAGAAGCCCCTAATATACCTATCACTGTAATCTGTTCCTTCAAAAAGTATGAATAAATACCATTTTTATATGCTGAAATCCAGCTGCAAAACAGTTCTTCTCTTTCTGCATCATATGAAATCCTGGTAGGGGAGGAGGGACTAAAACATTGATTTTACAATTTGTAACAACTTATCCACAGCTTACATATAGCATGCAGGAACTAAATAAAGGCTGAGAAGAGTCGACTACTGTTGTCTCAAAGTAGTCCGTCAGATCAGTGGGGGAACAGGGGGCGGGGCCGCTATTGCACATGCTTGGGAATAACTGGGAAAGAGGGGACTGGGACGTGCCTTCAACTCCCACATTTTCTTTTTGACTATGAAGAATTATCTGAATACTGTACTGAATTTGATTTGCATATGCATATTTGAGCACAATTGATAAAACAGCATCATCCATCAAAAAAAAAAAAAAAAAAAAAGGATTAGATTTGGTTCATATGAATTCTAAGGATTCAGCCAGAGACATAACAATAAGGGAAGATAAGGGAAGCAGAACCTGTGTGGGACCCAGAAGGCCCACTGGTCCCCTTAATTGAAATGCAATTAAGGGGATCAGCAAACTCTAACTATACGAGTGGATTCAGCTGCATCTTCCATGTTGGAAATACCAAATCTGAGGATCCCAAAGGCACCCTGAGTTCTTGGTCAGAGCAATACATTTGTTTTGTCAGACAGACAGTGATCTGACTGGTTGGTTGGTTGGTTGGTTGATGATCCTACTCGTGTTTGGGATGAAACTCACAAATCTGCCCTTGTCATAATATAGTTTTCCGTGAAATGTGCTAGTTTTGCTTTATGGGCACGGAAAGGTTCCTCCGAACTGAAACTGGCCTTCGGTTTGCCCCAAATGGCTGGCTGTTACAGACTAGACCTCTATGTCATAATTTCAAGGTATCTCAAATTATATGTGCCAAGGAGAGTTTCATTCACTGCCCTGTGGTCATGTCATACCACACCCCATAAGCTTAGGTGACAACCCTTTCTATTATCTAATGATGAGCAAAATATTTTGCCAGGTTTGGCCACAAACTCCAATGGCTGTAGATGCAAAAAAAACTCACCCATTGCAATGCATTTCGCGAATTTTTGCTCTTTTGCGAATTTTTAGGGGAAGCGAAATGGGACAGATTCACTTATCACTATCTTCTATCATTGGTTGGGAAATATAATAACATGGCAGAGGGTGTGGGAAGTGATAAAGAAAGTTCAGGGTGACCTTCCTGAACATTAGTGACAGGGAGGCAAATGAACATTCAACTCCTCTTATTCCCATCAGAGATCTAGGAAAACATTGTTTTATCAGGCATTCAGCCATAGTTCCAAGAACTGGAGAGCCAATAATAAATCTCACCTCACCTGTTTCAAGCAGAGCTTTCTTGTAGGTCTAGAAGAACTCACTTTCCCCAAGTGGTATCTTGACTTGCTCTCAGACTGAGCCCCCCTTGCCTCTGCTTTAATCCCCACCAACCCCACAGCTCCACAGATTGAGATGTATTGATCTGTTGCAGTGTTGATCGCTCTTTGCCAATTAATTTGACATCTTTGGCCCAACAGATATGTAGGATCAATAATTAGCTCCAAAGATGCTCAGATATTTAGACAAATTTATGGCATAATACAACATATTGTTAAATAATCATGACTGAGAACCGGGTATTGCCCAAATAGGATAATGAAGGGTGAAAACAAAAGGATTGGTATGAGAAGATAGTGCCTAAGAAACCCAGGAGCTTAAAGGTGCCGAGATCTATTCCTGCCAATGGGTACACCAGCGTTGCTTTTATAGAAGTATTCAATCAGTGGACTTACTTGAGAGATGTCAAGTTGGACTAGTTAATCCATTTAATATAGTTGTGCAACTCGAGAAAGATTTTCTCAAGCGTCTTTGCGCCCAAGGGAATCGAGAAATAATGTGTGAGAATTCAGTTCTCCGACAGGAAAAACTGCGTGTTTTTTTACTTGTGACTTGATCTCAGAATTTTTTTTTTTGATAAATCAGTCCTAAAGAGCTACTGTGTAGTTCATAATACTCTGTCCTTAAAAGACACAAACCTAACATCTGGCCAGTTTCCCATTTTACTTCAGTACTGAAAAGCAATGTTTCCTTTGTAACCTCAAGAAGGACATCAACAATCACAGCATCACATCCTGTAATCTGGAAAATATATATGAGTTTTTAGATTTGGTTTTCTTTTTATTAAATAATCCTGATTGGCCATGTAATCTGTTCTCCTACCTACCTTGACAGACTGGAGAACTGACCTTTGTCCATTGACCCTCTGGTTTCCTAGATAGTGTGGCAGTGTGACAGTTTTGCAGCACAGAAACGTTGACTGCCCTGAGGAAGGAACTCATAGTATTACTGTCACCAGCGGTACCTCCTAGCTGCTGTGAAGTCTGCCCTATCTATACCCCCTAAGACTACTGCCACATGGCATGTATAAGCATCACACTCCTATAAGCACTGCCCCTTTGCCCCCCAAAACAGATCGGAGAAGAGGACCTAGCCAGTAAAATACCAGCCAAGGTTTCCTTTAGAAGAAACTTTGGGCGTCTTCGGGAAATCGTAGCATTGCGTATTCCATCCCAACGGCGATTTATGTTCTTGCCAGTGGGATGGTATTGCGGGGAGATTAGTCGCCCACAATAATGAAGATTTGTCGCTGGGCGACTAAACTCCCCTTGTTCCACTGCCCTAGAGGAAGGGTAGTGGGAAGCGATTCATCTATAATCTTTATAGCATTTCTTCACAAAGAAACAAATAAATGTATGCATTGCTCCTGATCTATCTGTAAAATAAACATTTGTCTGACACAAATGGAGAAATATACCTGATTAACTTGCCAAGAGGGCAGCATATCAGAGCCATAAATCACATACAGACTGCCAGCAACACTTTAACCAAAGCATATGGCTAACTGACATAATTCATGTGCGGTGAGAAGCATTTCCGCCATATGAGCCACTAAGTGCAGCCAAGGTCAGTGCTCCCTGACGGGCATGCAGTCAGTTCCAGGCACAGGCCTTCTCTTCCCTTAGGCCCTATGCAGATCTTTAAAGATAGATTATCATTACATACGCTCTCTAATTCAGCACTGTTATACAGTATATAAAACCAGCAGACCCCATGTAATCACACCCACTAGTAAATGCAAAAAGGCAATTGCAGGCAGACATGTCATTTGCTTTATGCATATTGTCCTAGAGGTATTAGTAAAAAGTACAACTGACTTATTCCCTCTAATGCAGTATAATAGGATTTATGTCAGTTACTAATGTTACCTCTGATTTCTTATTGCCTGGGGACAATTGGGCATCCCCACACTCTTGGTCGTCTACCCCTTTTCTTTTTAGATTGTAAGCTCTTGGGCAGGATCCATTATAGGTCTTTTATTGATTATTTTGTATCTAAATCTGTATGTTCATTGTATGCACCCATTTATGGTACTCTGCTCTGGAATAAAGTTCCTGTTCCGAATTACGGGAAGGCCATCTCCCATAGACTCTATTATAAGCAAATAATTCTAATTTTTAAAAATGAGTTCCTTTTTCTCTGTAAAATTAAAACAGTACCTTGTACTTGATCCCGACTAAGATATAATTACCCCTTATTGGGTGCAGAACAGCCCTATTGGGTTTATTTAATGGTTAAATGATTCCCTTTTCTCTGTAATAATAAAACAGTACCTGTACTTGATCCCAACTAAGATATAATTACCCCTTATTGGGGGCAGAACAGCCCTATTGGGTTTATTTAATGGTTAAATGATTCCCTTTTCTCTGTAATAATAAAACAGTACCTGTACTTGATCCCAACTAAGATATAATTACCCCTTATTGTGGGGCAGAACAGCCCTATTGGGTTTATTTCATGGTTAAATGATTCCCTTTTCTCTGTAATAATAAAACAGTACAGGTATAGGACCCATTATCCAGAATGCTCGGGACCAAGGGTATTCCGGATAAGGGGTCTTTCCATAATTTGGATCTCCATACCTTAAGTCTACTAAAAAATTAATAAAACATTAATTAAACCCAATAGGATTGTTTTGCATCCAATAAGGATTATTTATATCTTAATTGGGATCAATTACAAGGTTCTGTTTTATTTCTACATAAAAAAAGGAAATCAGTTTTAAAATTCTGAATTATTTGCTTATAATGGAGTCTATGGGAGACGGGCTTTCCGTAATTCGGAGCTTTCTGGATAACGGGTTTCCGGATAAGGGGTCCGATACCTGTACCTGTACTTGATCCCAACTAAGATATAATTACCCCTTATTGGGGGCAGAACAGCCCTATTGGGTTTATTTAATGGTTAAATGATTCCCTTTTCTCTGTAATAATAAAACAGTACCTGTACTTGATCCCAACTAAGATATAATTACCCCTTATTGGGGGCAGAACAGTCCTATTGGGTTTATTTAATATTTAAATGATTTTTAGCAGACTTGGAGATCCAGATTACAGAAAGATACCTTATCCGAAAAACCCCAGGCCCCAGAGGGTTCCGAATAACAGGTCCCATATGTGTACAGTGTAATATGTGGCTTTATGAAACCTGAGACCTATTTTGTATACATGGCTTTATGCCATCTGTCAAACCCAGCACAATGTTTATCTTATAAAGCAACTTTTTCTAGCTTAAAACTGGCCGAGGGCTTTCGGGGAAAATTCCAGTGGGCCCTGGCTAGTTTATTGTGGCAGCTACATAGGCTTGCCCATATACTGATACACTACACAGCCAGTCTCCTTTTACCCTGGGCAGGCACCCGTCGCCTCTCACCGCTGTTGCACGAGTCACAGAGGCAACCGTCCCAAGGAGTATGGGGGGGCCCTAGAGGTCAGGTTCTCTGGTGCCCCAGTATAACACTGAATTGGCATGGAATATTTCCTCTGGGCATGAATTGTTGGGCACACAAATCTCATGTGAGGGTGACGCACCAGCAAAGTACTATGAGAAAAGAGTGGGCACATTATAATATTGAATTCCTGGAATTAAAATACCAGAGGAGGTACCATCAGCTGGCACAGAACCCAGGACAGAGTGCCTGCAGGCTAGAGTGAGGCATCTGCAAAGAACTAAATGTTTTCTGACAAACCGTACTGATTAAAGGTAAATAGATTGCAAGCTCCCCTGGGGCAGGGACTGGAGTTAATGATGAACAGTAGTTTTTGTAAAGTGCTGCATAAACATGTCAGCTAAATATAAATAATGCAACCCAGGGCTGCCATTTACGGATCAGTAACACCACATAGAGTGAATATATATAATGCTTAATTTGTTTCATGCACCTTTTAGATGTTTCCCCCTTGGCAATGGTGCCTCCCAGTAGGCCCAACCTATTTTGCCATGGATTCAGCCCTGTCCTGTGAAAAACAATTGGCAGGTATATGTATTTACCGGATGCTGAGCCAGCTAAATAGGTATCCGATCCACCAACGAGAAGCACTTGAGTTCTGAGAATCGGCGCGGGGGTCAGGCCGTCCTGCAACTCACAGCTTTTTGCTGCTCCGTGTTCTTTTCAATTATTAAACCCATTACTGTTTTCTGAATAAAATTGTTCCCCCGTTCCATGATTATTACTGAGAGAAACCTGTTCAGCAGCTGCCTTGTTTTCTGTTTTCTTTTAACCCTGTGGTTTTTTTATTTCTTCTCTATTCCGTTACCTGAAATGAACTCTCATTGCAAAGAGACAGACTGAGGAAAGGAAGCTTGGTTCCATATGGCTGTATGCCCCATAAATGTCTGTGTACCCAGGGCAGCATGCAGTTATGGAGCCAAGAAGGGGCGGTGGTTATGAGTTTAACGGGTGTAACTGGGCGTGGCTTGTAGAAATCATGGCAGTTACTGAGGTTCTTCCCTGTCACCACCTTTGAGTAAACTCTACTAATATAAAGCATGTATTTGCTGTTTACATTTCATAAGTTCAGATACATTGGCCCCAGTTTGCTCCTGGGGTCACAGTTGCTTGCGCTTCTCCCACCCAAACAAACCAGAAATGGCAGGTCATTTATTAAAGTTGCCACTTCTCCCTTTCTCGACCCTAATTATCCTTTTCTCTGTTATTTTACTCATTTTTTTTTTTTTTTTTTTTAAAAGGGAGCGTGTTGGGTTCTGGATGGCCAGTGTGAGCCGGCCGCTGGATGATTTATATTTTCAGAGTTTTGAAACTCTGCCAGTTCTTTCCCTCCCAGCTGCAAAGAGGTCTTGAGATCCAACATAGCCCCATCTCCCTCTTTGTAGCTTCCTAGCCCTCTCTTGGCTCCATCCCAGGCACCTAATGGAATATCTGGCAAGCACTGTGTTTTTAGAGTAGGCTAAGATCAATGGATGCTGTCTGGCAGGTTTTTGATCATGAGAAAGAATGTGTTCATTATACTTTGTTATATGGGATTAAGGTTGCCACCTGGCTTTTTATCGCTCAGGCCGGTACCTCCAGTGGAGATGCCATATAGACAAATCACCTACATATCTAAGGCTGCTTTAGCTCAGCTGCCTGATCTGCCTGGCCGTGTTTCTGCTTAAGGGTTAAAAGTAAAAGCTTAGGGAGCGCATGGATATTTTTTCACTTTTCGTAAAAAGCTTGATGTGGTTAGTGTTGCCTTGCTGCCTGAGTGCTGTGTGGTCTCTGAACCTGAGCCAGCCCCAGTAACATTCCCTTGGACTGTAAAGTGACTCACAAGTGCAGCGCTCAGTGGGCCTTGGTCACCCCTGGGACAGCAAATGAACAATGCAAAACATACAGACGTATGGCTAATGGATTATTAGTGTGTCATGGGGGTACAGGGGGTACAGTTATAGGGGTTCTAGTCATTGCTGGGGCCTTCAAAACCCATTTGTTACTCTAAAAAGGCACAGAGAGTCCCATCTGCTCCCCAGGTGAAAGTGTGTTTTTTAATGTCACCATTACATTAACTTTTAGTGAGATTCTGAGACAACTTGGAATTGATTTTTATTTTTTGTGTGTTTTTAGTTACAGGTATAGGACCTGTTATCCAGAATGCTCGGGACCAAGGGTATTCCGGATAAGGGGTCTTTCCGTAATTTGGAACTCCATACTTTGTCTACTAAAAAATCAATAAAACATTAATTAAACCCAATAACATTGTCTTGCATCCAATAAGGATTATTTACTGTATATCTTAGTTGGGATCAATTACAGGTACTGTTTTATTATTACAGAGAAAAGGGAATCATTTAACCATGAAATAAACCCAATAGGGCTGTTCTGCCCCAATAAGGGGTAATTATATCTTAGTTGGGATCAAGTACAGGTACTGTTTTATTATTACAGAGAAAAGGGAATCATTTAACCATGAAATAAACCCAATAGGGCTGTTCTGCCCCCAATAAGGGGTAATTATATCTTAGTTGGGATCAAGTACAGGTACTGTCTTATTATTACAGAGAAAAGGGAATCATTTAACCATGAAATAAACCCAATAGGGCTGTTCTGCCCCCAATAAGGGGTAATTATATCTTAGTTGGGATCAAGTACAGGTACTGTTTTATTATTACAGAGAAAAGGGAATCATTTAACCATGAAATAAACCCAATAGGGCTGTTCTGCCCCCAATAAGGGGTAATTGCATCTAAGTTGGGATCAAGTACAGGTACTGTTTTATTATTACAGAGAAAAGGGAATCATTTAACCATTAAATAAACCCAATAGGGCTGTTCTGCTCCAATAAGGGGTAATTACCTGTACTTGATCCCAACTAAGATATAATTACCCCTTATTGGGGGCAGAACAGCCCTATTGGGTTTAATTAATGGTTAAATGATTCCCTTTTCTCTGTAATAATAAAACAGTACAGGTATAGGACCCGTTATCCAGAATGCTCGGGACCAAGGGTATTCCGGATAAAGGGTCTTTCCGTAATTTGGATCTCCATACCTTAAGTCTAATAACAAATCACAAAAACATGAATTAAACACAATACAATGGTTTTGCCTCCAATAATGATTATTAACATCTTAGTTGGGATCAATTGCAAGGTGCTGTTTAATTACTACAGAGAAAAAGGAAATCAGTTTTAAAATTCTGAATTACTTGATTAAAATGGAGTCTATGGGAGACGGGCTTTCCGTAATTTGGAGCTTTCTGGATAACGGGTTTCCGGATAAGGGATCCCATACCTGTACCTGTACTTGATCCCAACTAAGATATACTGTTTTATTATTACAGAGAAAAGGGAATCATTTAACCAAGAAATAAACACAATAGGACTGTTCTGCCCCCAATAAGGGGTAATTATATCTTAGTTGGGATCAAGTACAGGTACTGTTTTATTATTACAGAGAAAAGGGAATCATTTAACCATTAATTAAACCCAATAGGGCTGTTCTGCCCCAATTAGGGGTAATTATATCTTAGTTGGGATCAAGTACAGGTACTGTTTTATTATTACAGAGAAAAGGGAATCATTTAACCATTAAATAAACCCAATAGGGCTGTTGTGCCCCCAATAAGGGGTAATTATATCTTAGTTGGGATCAAGTACAGGTACTGTTTTATTATTACAGAGAAAAGGGAATCATTTAACCATTAAATAAACCCAATAGGGCTGTTCTGCCCCCAATAAGGGGTAATTATATCTTAGTTGGGATCAAGTACAGGTACTGTTTTATTATTACAGAGAAAAGGGAATCATTTAACCATTAAATAAACCCAATAGGGCTGTTCTGCCCCAATAAGGGGTAATTATATCTTAGTTGGGATCAAGTACAGGTACTGTTTTATTATTACAGAGAAAAGGGAATCATATTAAAAAATTAGAATTATTTGCTTATAATGGAGTCTATGGGAGATGGCTTTTCTGTCATTTAGTTAATTTTTTAATTATATCCTAGTTGGGATTAATTACAAGGTAATGTTTTATTTCTACAGAGAAGGAAATCAGTTTTAAAATTCTGAATTATTTGATTAAAATGGAGTCTATGGGAAACAAGATTTCCGTAATTCGAAGCTTTCTGCATAACGGGTTTCCGGATAAGGGATCCCATACCTGTATTTAGTTTTTTTGTTCAGCAGCTTTTCCAGTTTAGAATTTCAGCAGCTATCTGGTTGCTAGGGTCTTGTTTACCTCAGCAACCAGGCAGTGGGTTAAATAAGAGACTGGAATAAAAATAGGAGAGGCTCTGAAGGGAAAGATAAGTAATAAAAAGTAACAATAACAAAAATATTGTAGCCTCACTGAGCAATATTTTCTGGCCGTTGGGGTCAGCGACCCCTATTTGAAAGCAGGAAAGATGTTGCAGAGGAAGGCAAATAATTTAAAAACTATAAAAAAGACACTGAAGACCAACTGCAGAGTTGCTAGGAATAGGATATTCTATAATATATTAAAAGTCAATTTAAAGGTGAACCCAGCCCTTTAAGAGTAAAACTGTACAGTCTGAAGATGCTCTGGTTCAATGGATCACCCATAGCTATGTCTTATGCCACTAGTGATAATTGACATTTACTGCAATGGAAAGCGGACCAAAACCAAGAGGTCTATAACAGAGATTGGGTCATAGAATGCATTTTTTGAAGAAATATATAATATTATGCACATAACATTCCTTATCACAAAAGAGTTGGAGCTCCTGGAATACTTGTTTTGGATAAGGTGAGGAATAAAGGTGATCAAATCCTAAAAACATGACTGGTTGTGACCAGGGAACAGTGGAGTCTTATTCAAGGCTGAAACTGTGAGTTGAGATCATGGATTTAATGGAAGTTATGGAATATTTCATATTTCTTGTCGACAAATACAAAGGCAAAAAGGTGTAGTAGCTCTCTAAAGGCAATGAGTGGGCCCCACATAGGGTTGGCACCTTAAAAAGCTGGACAAAGGGGGCAGGCCGATGACTTTGGGGTGGCACCGTGACATCAGTGGCGCAGGGAAAAATCCCAATGGGCCCCAGCGGCCCAGTCCGACCCTTGCCGGCGCTCCCCAACTGTGACTGTTCCTCCCCTGACGCGTTCAATTTATACGCGCTCAGGGGAGACGTCGGATGGGGGGGTTAGGGGGGCCCCTGGGGGGGGGGTAGGGGACACGGCTGGCTGGGGCACCTGCAGGGCCCCTGTGGCGGGAGCCCCGGTGGGCCCTGCACCCCCCAGTCCGACCCTGAGTGGGCGTAACAGTGATGTTTGTGGTGGGGAGGTGATTGTCATGTTTGGGGCTTTGATGTCACACACCCCATGGCTGGCATGTCTGGCTTTAAAACCAGAATAACTGGACAGGAGCCCCCTTAAAGAGATACCGACACTAAAAATTAAACCTTTTTATTACATCTATCATAACATTGTCTTTGCGTGTTAACAATTTTGTCTTAAAAGTATTTGTCGCTGCTTTACATTCCCTATTTGATCCTCCATATTTCTGTATGAGGGGGCTGCCATATTTGTGCAGCACAGTCCGTTACCATTAGAAGCTATCACTGACAGGCTGAGAAGGGACGGTCAGGTTGGCGGACTAAACCTATCAGCAAAAAATGATCAATAGTATTTTGAAGAGTAGTTTTTAATGTCAGTGTCACTTTAAGAAATAGGGCTGCCCAGTTCAAAACCAGAGAGGTGGCAACCCTACCCCCACAGAATGGAACCACCAGTACTGACCAGTATCTATAGACCCTGGTATTGCTGTGTTTCCCAGTGATTCCTAATCTCTGTGTAAAACTTCATAATCATTATGGTACATATTATTTTATTTAGGCATATGATTTCCCGCATGGAAGCACCGCGCCACATCAACCCTGTAAGGCTAATTAACGTAAAGTAGGCATTTGCATTGATTTAAATAATCTCATTAATTTTTCACTAATGCTTTCTCTTTGGTGTATGGACAGCTACAGTAGGCGACAGCTTTGCCCGCAGCTACAAGATGCTCAGTGTTCATGTCCCATTTATAATATTATGGCGCCACTGTCTGGCACTGGCGACCATCAGTCACACCCCAGTATCGCTTCGGGTTCCGGAATGGTCTCTGGGAATTGGGATCCTAATTTCCACTGCACAACAGTTGTTGTTGTTTTGTTTATTCTCCCGATGCAAACACATTTTTCAAAATCTTTTAAACGTCTGCTTTTGTGCTGCTGTTAATGACAGTAATGCAGTGTTTGCTGCAGAGGAGACCAGGGCAGGCCATTATTAAATGGAGACACAGACTAGGTGCGGCTTGCTAGAAGTTGAAATTAACATTAACACACCTAATTTATGAGCAATAACCGCAAAATAGTACATTTGCTATAATGTCATGTTTACTGGATCATGTAGGCCAGTGTTTCTTGGCCAATGTTTCTTGGCAATGCCGATTATGTACTATTGCCACCCAAGGTAACACTACTTAGCCTGGCGCCCTGCCTTCTTGCCTGCCCCACCACTGGTTACTCCCACCTATAACTGTGCTCCATCTTTCCTGCCATTGTGTCTGAGACATGCCTCTCCTCCCTACTCCTAGTTCTGCACTTAAGGTCCCCATACACCTTCAGATCCGCTCGCTTGGCGATGTCGCCAAGCAAGCGGATCTTCTCCCGATATCGGGAGAATCCAGGCCCTGGGGCCAAACAGTCGAATTATAACGACGGGTATAGACAAAGTCAGTTCGGGGACCACATCAACGAGCCTATGCGGTCCCCGATCCGACTAGACTTTTTAACCTGCCTGATCGAGATCTGGCCAATTTCAGGCCAGATATCAGTCCGATAGGCCCGTCGGTAGTGCCCATACACGGGCCGATTAGCTGCCGAATCAGTCTAAGGGACCGATATCGGCAGCTAGAATCGGCCCGTGTATGGTGACCTTTAGAATCCGCTTTGTGACCCAAACATTTTATTCAAACCGTGCCTCTCCTCCCTACTTCGGGACCTGTGTGATCCAAAAAGTGTGTTCAAATAAGTCATACACCTTGATATAGCTACTATTTTTTATTGCAGAAAGAAATATCAAAGGTATTAAAGGGACTAATTCTAAACATCATGGAACCCCACTGGCATTGATGAACAGTGTTAGAGCTGGTGTTCAGGGGTGTAACTATTGAAGAATCCTGTGGGGTACAGGAAGTGTAGGGGACCAAGTGGGGCTGTGACTAATGTAGTTTCCATACCTGTTTATGGAAATGTCTTGGTTTTTTTTGCTGTGGGGCCCAAATAAGTTCTGCTGATGAAAAAAGTCATCACATTTTAGAATTGTTCACATTTCTAGCCTTATAAACCCTCCAAAGAAAATAAAAAGCAAAATAAGCTAAAATACATTGTTTGGCACTAACAGGTCAGTTTGTGACCACTAAATACTTTGGGTTGTTACTCTGCCTTCAGAAACACAGATCAGGCTCATTTCTAACTCCATAAAACTTGGAGTGATGTGATTTAGAGATCCCGTGGGTTCTTTGTGGGAAGTGTATTACAAGATATATATACTTAGCCAAGTTGCCTTCAAAGCCCTGCAGGAGAAAGTTGAGCAGTGGCAGATATAAGGGATGGGCAAACTCAGCTGAGAGAATCATATTAGCAATTTATAAACAACAATAGACTTGTATGGTGGTGCGTTTGTGACAATGCCCATCAGATCATCATCAGATATTGGCAGTAATGTTCTGAGATGGATATCTTTACTCTTCAAAGCCCACATGGATTTGGATGTTTGTATTATCCAGCAGTGTGAGGATCTATGAGATTATAAAGCGTAATGAGCAGGGTTCTCTTTACCTTCTGCTTCAGTCAGTATTTGTATTTAACTTGAATGTTTACTGTGTCTACCCTTCTGTGGTACAGCACTGCAGAATAAATACTTATTAGTAATTCTGTAGCCATTTATTATTTTTGTACAAAGAAACTTCACCCATTTTAAGCCAGAACAGAAGCCGAGACAAACCCTATGTAGATCAAACCCACAATCTGGTGTATGTCCACTGAGGTCGCCCATTTGGTCTGGGAGTTCTGTCAATATACTCGGTTGGCTGATGTAAATGTATTTCTTAAAGCAAGATATATGTCTTTCTGGTCATACTTCTTTATTTTGAGGAAAAATAAACAAATTTGAGGCACTGGATAATGGGCCATGTAGGGCTTCTTCCCTAAAATATTTTAGTTAGTGGAAACTATGCCTGGTACACCTATGTGACATCTGTCATTCACATGTGTGGATGCCCCTGTCACTATCTGTTTTCATTTATATAAATGCCAGGTGGCACAGAGGGGTATCAAGCGTTTCTCCAGTGAAATATACCAGCAGATAAGCTCTATGTGCTCCCTAGATCTCTTTGATGCACCAATCTCCCAAAGATATTCAGTAATGTTTGTGTCTGGGAACTTCAAAGGCAATGCCAAAGGCTCATTCCTGGCATATCTGTTTTTGTTCCACCTTGTATCCAGAAGGCACAGAGGGGTATCAAGCATTTCTCCAATGAAATATACAAGCAGAAAAGCTCTATGTGCTCCACAGACCTCTTTGCATGCACCATTTCCCAAAGATATTTAATAATTTTCTTGTCTGAGAGCTTTGAAGGCAATTCCAAAGACTCCTTCCTGACATATCTGTTTTTGTTCCACTTTTTCTTAGCTTTAACTTTTTTTAAAAAAAATATTAGGGTATGCTGATATATAGTTAAATTAGTTGAATAATTCTCAGTATTTTTTGTGCCACAGCCCTAAAGCAAAATTGATCCACCACCATTGCTTAATGCTCATCAATGTGACCGCTGCTTCTCATGTTTGTGCTGGTGTGTCCTTCTGTAGCTCCAACAAGCTGCTGGCTCACAGAGAGTACAGATTAATGATGATAACTTTTGTGATGATGAAAAATATCCAGAAATATTGGAACAATGGAAAGGTGGTCACACCATGAATGGCCATTTGTACAATATCGATACCAAAGAGCCAGGGTATGGCCAACTTGAGAAACAGGAGAATATCTTGCAACACCTAAAATGATATCATTTTCTGTTTTTAAAGAAAAATGTAGATATTTGACTTGTTTTTTTTCCCTTAGCAGCTAGCATAATACACTTTGCCTACATTCCTGGCTAACTGCTGTGCATGGCGCATGCTGAGTACCATGTCCTGACGTGGGAGCAAGAAGTTCAAAGCCAGTTGCCTCCTCGGAGCACTCGCAGTGGGATCCCCCTTCCATTGTATATCATGTTCTGAAAACTTTTACAGCCAGTGCAGTAAAAAGTAACCCTGGCACTTTTATTGTTGGGAAACTTGTATTTTTTGCATTAAATAGCAAGCTATACATTAATATACGGGCTCCTATAATCTAAGTAATTAAACAGACACGGTTGCAAAGCAAAGGGGGATCTGCTTTCAACTGCAATAATTAGAATTTCAATAACGCTTAGCAGTACAGCTCGCAGTATTAGCAGCCCTTTGATGTCCATTGTACATTTTGCCGGCTGTGTACATTTTATGAATCACTTTCAAGAGCTCCGAGCTCCTCCAGAAGGAACACAGCAATACATTGTGCCTTACAAAGGGCCCTAATGATTTTAGCACCGAATGTTAATGCTACGCTTGCCGGTGAATAATAAAAAGCATTTAATTGAACTATTATGCATGTGTCCAGCTGTGCCTTTCAGACTTACAGGAGAGTCAAAAGTTGAACACAAGTTACTGTGTTTTTGGTCTGTTTCCTCTCCAATGTACTTTCTTATGGTTATTTATGTTATAGAAGATTTAGTATCATCAACATGGTAAAGAATTCTGAAAATGCTGGGCTTCCACTGGATTGTTTCTGACAAGCAGCTGAAGTTGAATGTGGGCCCAAAGCACTCAATGCTTGCCCAGCATGAGGCCTTTTCTTTGTAGGGCTTACTTCTGTCTGCTATATTGCCTCTAGGGTTCCCTTTTAGCCATTATTTTACCATTGAAGCAGGTAAAAATGGTGGTAATGCAGGCAGCATTGTGGGAATGTCTAGGGTGGCAAGATTTTAGGGATATCTTGCTGCTCCTATATGCTGGCAAGGCACATTGTTTATGGAATATAGACTTGGAGTCCTGGAGACATTGTGCGGCCAGTTCCAGGGTTGTCCCCTATTTCCAGTACTAGTGGAACTAGCCAAAGCTGGGACTAGAGATATCGGCAGCCTAGATGATTACCTGCTCCTGCTTTGCACTTTCCCTTCACTTGCTTGCCTGCCTGTCTGCTGGCCCATCACAACAGCCTCTGCTTGTTCACCACAACAGCCCCTGCTTGTTCACCACAACAGCCCCACCTTACGACTGAATCACCTGTGGCCTGTTCTGTAGTCCTGTAGCCCAAGAACTTAGGCATAGGAATTCAGGGCAGCAGGAGAAGTGATGTGTCCCCATACTATTGCTCCCTAGGAATGTGCATCTTCTGCCTACCCCTTCTTCCATCCCTGGTACTAGTCATACAAGTAGGTGGTGGTTGGGTTAGGTGGATGGCAAGTGTCCAGCCCTAGGGAAGCCAATATTTTTCTTACCGAAAAGCTGGCGACTCTTCACATGATTGGGTTCAATTTCAAGGTAAGAGCTTACCTGAAAGTGGTTGTAGTTATATCTGTAGTAATAAGTCAAATCAACTGGACTTGCTGTGTTTTTTTTTTTCTTTTTCTTGAAGACGTTTCGCCAGTCATCCCACTGGCATCTTCTATAGACTCCATTATAAGTAAATAGTTCTCATTTTTAATTTCTCTGTAATAATAAAACAGTACCTGTACTTGATCCCAACTAAGATATAATTACCCCTTATTGGGGGCAGAACAGCCCTATTGGGTTTATTTAATGGTTAAATGATTCCCTTTTCTCTGTAATAATAAAACAGTACCTGTACTTGATCCCAACTAAGATGTAAATAATCCTTATTGGAGGCAAAACAAACCTATTGGGTTTATTCAATATTTAAATGAATTTTAGCAGGCTTAGGTTATGGAAATCCAAATTACAGAAAGACCCCTTATCCGGAAAAACCGAGGTCCCGAGCATTCGGGATAGCAGGTCCCATTCCTGTATTCGTTTCCGGATAAGAAATTCCATACCTGTACAGCATTTATTGATATCAAAATTCAGCGATAGTCATTGACATTTTCAAAACAAGCTCTAAAAGATATCAACAAATTTATTTTAGAACAGATACCAATGCACAGTGGCACAGAGATTGGCATTGCAGAACTCACCAGCTTAGTCCCACCATCCTCTCCATAGCCAGCAACAGCGACACTGTTTTCCAGTACAGGCAAATTAAATATTCCCTCTTTCTTCATAAAGTTTACCTTTTAAAATACAACACATATGTTTTTCGTTGTAACCAAACCTAATAGGATTTACAGTAGATTAATGCTGAGACATTCTATTGAGCTGGAGGGCCCTATTTACCTCCTATATTGCTCAGCTCTATGAAAGCTGTATGTTCAATGTATACAACCATATATAGTGCCATGTTGGCACTATATAAATTATGATAATAAATAGTCTAAACTATGTTTAGAGTTAATAGGCATCAATGCGCTGCCCCTATCTCTTTCCTTCAGTCAGGACACGTAAGCATTGTTTTTTGGTTGTTTTTTTTTTTTAAATAAATTTGGCATCTTCTAGAATCTTTATGGTGTTCTATATTAAGAACATTCCAGCCTCTTTACCATGCGGAATTTAAAATAAATCTCAATGTCCAATTGTTCTTTTTGGACAGATTCCTCAAAAGGAAATTGCACTTCCTTCCTTGGTCATTGTGTTGACAAAGGGGACAAATGCATCTTCCGATTATCTTCAGTGCTTCTCCCTCTGTTTTCTTGTGAGTCTTCCTTTATTCTGGTCTGTGACACAGATTGGCAACTGGCAGTTCTACAGCTGTGGCTGTAAGTGGGATGTTGGGAGATGTAGTTCCTCTCTGTTCCAGAAAGAAGCTCTCCTGTTTCAACCTAAAGATCATATTTAAAATCGCAGCATAATATTAATGCAAAGTGTCATATTTTGCTCTATAGTAGCATGATAAACAGGTATTAGGGGACCTTGGGTCACAGCAGTTCTTTGTCTTTGTATGTACAGGTACGGGATCCCTTAACCGTTAACTCGTTATCCAGAAAGCTCCAAATTACGGAAAGCCTGTCTCCCATAGACTCCATTTTAATCGAATAATTCAGAATTTTAAAACTGATTCCCTTTACTCTGTAGTAATAAAACAGTACCTGTACTTGATCCCAACTAAGATATAATTACCCCTTATTGGGGCAGAACAGCCCTATTGGGTTTATTTAATGGTTAAATGATTCCCTTTTCTCTGTAATAATAAAACAGTACCTGTACTTGATCCCAACTAAGATATAATTACCCCTTATTGGGGGCAGAACAGCCCTATTGGGTTTATTTAATGGTTAAATTATTCCCTTTTATCTGTAATAATAAAACAGTACCTGTACTTGATCCCAACTAAGATATAATTACCCCTTATTGGGGGCAGAACAGCCCTATTGGGTTTATTTAATGGTTAAATTATTCCCTTTTATCTGTAATAATAAAACAGTACCTGTACTTGATCCCAACTAAGATATAATTACCCCTTATTGGGGGCAGAACAATCCTATTGGGTTTATTTAATGGTTAAATGATTCCCTTTTCTCTGTAATAATAAAACAGTACCTGTACTTGATCCCAACTAAGATATAATTACCCCTTATTGGGGGCACAACAGCCCTATTGGGTTTATTTAAGGGTTAAATGATTCCCTTTTCTCTGTAATAATAAAACAGTACCTGTACTTGATCCCAACTAAGATATAATTACCCCTTATTGGGGGCAGAACAGCCCTATTGGGTTTATTTAATGGTTAAATTATTCCCTTTTATCTGTAATAATAAAACAGTACCTTGTACTTTATCCCAACTAAGATATAAATAATCCTTATTGGATGCAAAATGAATCCTATTGGGTTTAATGTTTTATTGATTTTTTTAGTAGACTTAAGTTATGGCGATCCAAATTACAGAAAGACCCTTTATCCGGAAGACCCTTGGTCCGAGCATTCTGGATAACAGGTCCTATACATGTATCAAAAAATCAGAGGCACAAGGGCTAACAGACCATCCTGGAAGCGACATTTCGGGGTGGGCCCGGGAGTAGAACCACTGTTACTTACATAAGTCAAATACATCGCCGGTAAATCTGACCAGACCCGGCCTTGGCAGGTAGTGTACCGGCCAGATGGCAACCCAACCTGTGGTGTGCCCAGCAGGGGGCGCCTGCAAAGTGCCCAACATGGCAAAGGCCCAACACTTGTGTGTGTAATTGTGTATATTGTAAGACTGTACAGCGCTGAGTACCCTTGTGGCGCTTTATAAATAAAGTTAGACATACATACATACATACATAAATACATACAAACTAGCCAGCTATGGTTGCCACCTTTTCTTATGAATTTTGCTGACAGGGAGGAGAGGGATGGGGTGGTGATGTCACATGGGTGGGGAATGGGCGGGTCGAGGGAGTGCCTGGGAGCTGTAGGCGGTGGGGGGGCGGAACCAAGGCTTGGAGGGGTAGCAGAGCTGTTCAGGGAGGGGCAGGTGAGGAATTTACAGATTTACCAGCAAGAACATTTCCAGTACATTAGTAATACAGGCTCTGGCCCTAGCTGATGATTCCATACCTCCCAGCATTTGAAAAATGTAAAGAGGGACAAAAAGAGATGACCACACTCCATTTTTGTGACCACACCCCCTAAATACCACTCCCATTTTATACAATTTAGCAGGTCATTTAAAGTTTGAATACAGTTTTTGGAGTTTTGTGGTCTTTTATCTTTTATTACAGTTTTGCTATTGAAGCTAAAATTGCCCTTTAATCTGAGTCTCAGTTCCCCCAAGAGACCTGTTTAGCTTATTAGTTACAATTGTATCTCAGTGCAGGAGGATATACAGGTCCTTTTCAAAAAATTAGCATATTGTGATAAAGTTCATTATTTTCTGTAATGTACTGATAAACCTTAGACTTTCATATATTTTAGATTCATTACACACAACTGAAGTAGTTCAAGCCTTTTCTTGTTTTAATATTGATGATTGTGGCATACAGCTCATGAAAACCCAAAATTCCTATCTCAAAAAATTAGCATATTTCATCCGCCCAATAAAAGAAAAGTGTTTTTAATACAAAAAAAGTCAACCTTCAAATAATTATGTTCAGTTATGCACTCAATACTTGGTCGGGAATCCTTTTGCAGAAATGACTGCTTCAATGCGGCGTGGCATGGAGGCAATCAGCCTGTGGCACTGCTCAGGTGTTATGGAGGCCCAGGATGCTTCAATAGCGGCCTTAAGCTCATCCAGAGTGTTGGGTCTTGTGTCTCTCAACTTTCTCTTCACAATATCCCACAGATTCTCTATGGGGTTCAGGTCAGGAGAGTTGGCAGGCCAATTGAGCACAGTAATACCATGGTCAGTAAACCATTTACCACTGGTTTTGGCACTGTGAGCAGGTGCCAGGTCATGCTGAAAAATGAAATCTTCATCTCCATAAAGCTTTTCAGCAGATGGAAGCATGAAGTGCTCCAAAATCTCCTGATAGCTAGCTGCATTGACCCTGCCCTTGATAAAACACAGTGGACCAACACCAGCAGCTGACATGGCACCCCAGACCATCACTGACTGTGGGTACTTGACACTGGACTTCAGGCATTTTGGCATTTCCCTCTCCCCAGTCTTCCTCCAGACTCTGGCACCTTGATTTCCGAATGACATACTTTGGACCACTGAGCAACAGTCCAGTGCTGCTTCTCTGTAGCCCAGGTCAGGCGCTTCTGCCGCTGTTTCTGGTTCAAAAGTGGCTTGACCTGGGGAATGCAGCACCTGTAGCCCATTTCCTGCACGCGCCTGTACACGGTGGCTCTGGATGTTTCTACTCCAGACTCAGTCCACTGCTTCTGCAGGTCCCCCAAGGTCAGGAATCGGTCCTTCTCCACAATCTTCCTCAGGGCCCAGTCACCTCTTCTCGTTGTGCAGCGTTTTCTGCCACACTTTTTCCTTCCCACAGACTTCCCACTGAGGTGCCTTGATACAGCACTCTGGGAACAGCCTATTTGTTCAGAAATTTCTTTTTGTGTCTGACCCTCTTGCTTGAGGGTGTCAATCATGGCCTTCTGGACAGCAGTCAGGTCGGCAGTCTTACCCATGATTGCGGTTTTGAGTAATGAACCAGGCTGGGAGTTTTTAAAAGCCTCAGGAATCTTTTGCAGGTTTTTAGAGTTAATTTGTTGATTCAGATGATTAGGTTAATAGCTCGTTTAGAGAACCTTTTCATGATATGCTAATTTTTTGAGATAGGAATTTTGGGTTTTCATGAGCTGTATGCCACAATCATCAATATTAAAACAAGAAAAGGCTTGAACTACTTCAGTTGTGTGTAATGAATCTAAAATATATGAAAGTCTAATGTTTATCAGTACATTACAGAAAATAATGAACTTTATCACAATATGCTAATTTTTTGAAAAGGACCTGTATAAGATTTTCTCAAGAAATGTGAGCTGTGGGAAACTGTCCCTCAGTTTATTATGAAAAAAAGCAAAAAACGGGAGATAAATATGTTAACAAAATCATGGGGAGGGTTAGCTGATAAACAGGGAAATATTTGGGGAACAAGGATTCAAAATGGGGCCTGTGCCCCTGAAACTGGGACTTGTGGGAACTCTAGAATGATGGCTCCCAAGGAGAAGGCCTGTGTGCAAGTTTTGGGCCCACTTTGGCCTCCTGTGATTGGCAGAAAATAGAAATGGGCCTTTCCGTAAGCTTTTCCTGAGCGCTTTCTCCTGCTCCCTGGGAAAGTGTAGGATTAGTTGCAGGCTTTCCCGGCACAGATATTGCGTGAGGAGGGTGGGGAGGTGCGAGCACAGCCTGAGGGCAGCTACGTCCCCACCCTAATGTGAAGTGACTGTAGAACACAAAGGCAAAATGAGGACAATCCAGATTCTGCTTGTGCTTCCTCTCTGCCTTATACTTTGGGGATACGGCTGTCTGCGGGCGGCGGATCCCGGCTGCTGAATGAGAGGATTACTCCACAACTAAAAAAAAAAAGACTAATTACTGAGCATGTTAATGCTAATTACTCACTAGCACTAGGAACATCCCTTCTCCTTGTTCCTTTCCCTCTATCCGTGCCGCAGTGCTACATGGGGATGAATCTAAGCCACACGTCATCAGTTGTTTTAAAGGTCACAATAAAGCCCATGCTTAATGAGTCCATTAACAGCGCTAATCAATAGAAGCATGTGAATATTAGGTCTATTGATGGGATGATTGCTTTGAGACTGTCTTCAGAGATCGCCAATCCATTTTCTCTTGGTGGCTGAGGCAGACGGCGTTGGGAAAGGGACTGAAAAACATCCTGCAGTATTTATGCCTTTTTTTTTTTTTTTTTTAAACTGCCACTTGGTGTGACTGTCAGCCAAGAGGTTATTCATTGGAGCTTACAATTTAAATCACATTCACACACACTAGGGTCAATGTTACCAGGATCCAGTTAACCTGCCTGTATGTTTATGGAATGTGGGAGGAACCCAAAGTACCTGGGGCAAACCTACCCAGACACGGGGAGAACTTACAGACTCCTTGCAGATAGTGCCCTGGCTGGGATTGAACCAATGACGGCTGTAGAAAAGCTGACGCTACAGAGATAGTTTTTATATTCTGATGCAGAATATATTAGTTTCTAAACTGCCATGTAATGTGAATCTACTAATCAGCCTTGTATTGAGACTTTTGCATTATATATACACTGTGAGTTCAGCAGCACAAAGCATGTGCAGTGAATCTGTATAAAAAAAAAAAGGGAAAATGGGGCATCTTTGGGGGCACAGATCTTCCCTGCTAAAGGGTGTGGGGGCCTTGGGCTGGTACAGATGCCCAAAACATAATGTGTAGAATTTGTATTCCAAATCTTTGTAGAAGGAGAACTACATCTTAAGAAGTTGGATAGAAATGTGCATTATGTTTGGGATTGGAATTCTGTACCAGCCCAAGTCACCCACTGCCCTTTAGCAGGGATGGTCTGTGCCCCCAAAGATGCCCCAGTAGCCCCCCATCTTCTTTTCTGCCGATTCCCTTCACATGCTCTGTTCTGCTGGCACTTACCTGAGCTAAGGGATCCACTCACAATATACTGTATATATAGAATATAAATGTTACAATATACTATATATATAGAATATAAATCTCACAATATACTGTATATATAGAATATAAATCTCGCAGTATAAGGCTGAATAGTAGTCAGGCAGGTAAACCCCATCTTCTGCTTGTTAATTTGAGACGACCCCAAAGCTTAGCTTCTCACTAGCTTAGAGCCCACTGAGCATGTGTGTGTCACTGACACTTTCCAAGATGGGGAACTACTGTGATAACTGTAAAGACCTGGATCATTGTTGCTGTTCAGAAGCTGAACCTTTAGGCTGGTGTAGTAAGTTCAGTATCACCTCTGGTGGAGGAAACAATTTTAAGCGATGGGTGCCTAAGCTTTAGTTCTCCTTTAGGTTAGACATCGATGTATCCTCTCATTGGGTAGACACAGTTCTTACCCCCAGGTAACGTCCCACCTTATTGATCAATATCTGACTAAGCACTGTTCGCATAATGATCTTGGCCCATGTAAGCAGCCATTGAGCCTTCATCTGTTACATAATCCCTGTTCTCTGTCCCCCACCCCATCTGCTCGATCAGCTGCTCTCTCTGAGACTTGTAGTTCAGCAACAGCAGGAAACCCACAGACTGGATGTAACGGTGCTACATGGCCTGGCCTTTGCTCTCCCTCTAAAACAAATGCAGTGCTGTTCTTGATTTTATTTTCCAAGAAATCTTATTTAAGGTGTAATTTGACATGCTGCGCTTGGTAACCGTGGTAACTGTATAATGACCTTTTAGTTGTAAAGGAACGAAAGAAATCGCACGCTGCATGTATTCTTGGTGGGAATAACAGAATATTAGTTCTATAAATGGAATTCTGCAAATAGCTGCATCTCAGGAGGAACATTAAGGCATTAGAGCATGTTTAGCAGCGAAGGGCCACACATTATTACTTTGCACTATATGGAGAATAAATAAAGGTATATACCCTTCTAGGTCCTGCCCTGTCCTTTAACCAATCTCCCTGGACTTCAGATGATGTTGGCACTGGCCATCTCTGATTGGGTAGTCCAATTGGTGGGCCCCATACACAGGAAACAGTATTTGCTGTAGATGATATTGTACCAACCAATACTAAATACAGGTATTGGACTTGTTATCCAGAATGCTCGGGACCTGGGGTTTTCCGGATAAGGGATCTTTCCATAATTTGGATCTCCATAACTTAAGTCTGCTAAAAATCATTTAACCATTAAATAAACCCAATAGGGCTGTTCTGCCCCCAATAAGGGGTAATTATATCTTAGTTGGGATCAAGTACAGGTACTGTTTTATTATTACAGAGAAAAGGGAATCATTTAACCATTAAATAAACCCAATAGGGCTGTTCTGCCCCCAATAAGGGGTAATTATATCTTAGTTGGGATCAAGTACAGGTACTGTTTTATTATTACAGAGAAAAAGGAAATCATTTTTCAGAATTAGAATTATTTGCTTATAATGTAGTCTATGGAAGATGGCCTTTCTGTAATTCGAAACTTTCTGGATAATGGGTTTCCGAATAAGGGATCTGATACCTGTACCAATATTAAATATGCCCCTTACCCAGTACCAGTGCAGGATCCATGTGATCTTCCATTGCTGTCACATGATGCTTCACACCCGTAGGTGGCACCCCGCAGAGCAGAAATGGAATGTGCCAGGAATAAGCGACAAGGTGTTGACATTGCACTCTGTGAATGTGGCATCACAATTTATTTTTATCTTGCACCCTTTTTTTCTCATTTCTCTATCGGTTCTTTATGTTTAAAGATGTTTTTCCGTGGTCTCTGCATAATGCTGAAAGGTTCTGCTTGGGCAGAATAATTAGGAGAGAGGCACTGCTTTATTTACAATGTGCAGATATTCTAGGGTTAAGCACGGGATACCCCAGTCCTGGTTTGATTAGAAGGAATAAGAAATTTTAGTGCAAATAGCAGACCCCACAGATTAGACAGTGGGTACCCAACCTGGGCCCAACCAGTACTGTGTCTGTTTTCCCCCGGCAGCTCTGCCAGTAAGAACTAGAATATTCCTACACAAGGACCAAAACATAAAGGGACAATATAGACTCCTTTTCAGCATGCAATGAATAGGGCTTGTGTTTTGGTATTTCATGCTCTATATCTGGAATTAGTGCAATAAGTATCATTAAGTCACATTATACTTTTGGTTCATATGAGCAGTCAAAACAAATTAGCAGTCCACTATAAAAAAAAAAACATCTGTATAAACAAACCCCTTCCCCTAGATTCCAGGCTTTGCAACTTTCCAATACGCCATTTACTTGAATGGAATCCCTCTGTCACCATCTGTGTCAGGCCAATTTCATTCAGTAAATGACAGCCTGGCTGGCCATGTTCTGGCACTTCTCCGCTGGTGGAAAATGCCCATGGAGATTTTGCTCAGTGTGCCATGGGCCTAAAGATGGCCATACATGAACTTAATGTAGCTGTGATTATTCTGGCTGTAGCTGAATTTTAAAGACCTCTTCCTATTGGTTGCATGTTAAAGGGGAACTCCACCCAAACTGTACTGAAGCTTTATCAAAAGTAAACATAATTTCAAGTAACTTTGCAATAAACATCAGTTAAAACAATATGCAGCCTTTTAATGATTTTTAATGTAATAATATGGGTTGGAACAGTTCCCTAAGCCCCGCTCCCTGTTCCCCTGCTGATCTGGCTGGCTACTTTGATGCACACAAAAAAAGTGTAGTCTACGGTAACTAACAGTAATCGACTACCTCAGCCTGCCTTTAGCCTGCATCCTTCAAATCCCACAATTCCCTGCACAGGTGATGTCAATTATGTGGAGAAGTTGTTACAGTTTGTAACATCATTGTTTTAGTCCCTCCTCCCCTGCCAGGATTTCAAATGATGCAGAAAGAGAAGAACTGTTTTGCAGCTGGATTTCAGTATATAAAGATGATATTTATTCCTACTTTTTGAATTAACAGTTTACAGTAATAGGTATATTAGGGGTTTCTATGTTGTGTGGGGCTTTTTAACAAATTTGTAAGCCAGAGTTCCCCTTTAATCTGAGTCTCTGGTTAAATGGCTGGGCTGGCAGCATATACACAAAGGAATGATGCAGCACCCCCCACTGCCACCAGCCATAGACCGTTCCTTATCTGTCCAAGGGAACACAGACCGGCTTTAATATTGCCTGCCTTTGAATAGGGATATGGGATTTTTACTTTATGGGTCTGGATCACATGCAGTTTTGGGTGGGTATAATTATATTTTGTTCCATAGCATTTCTGTGTGCAGTAGTTAGGGTGGCCACCTGGCTGATAAAAATGATGCTTGATCCCAATGTTATTACAGGTATGGGATCCCTTATCTGGAAACCCAATATCCAGAAAGTTCAGAATTACGGAAAGGCCATCTCCCATAGACTCCATTATAAGCAAATAATTCTAATTTTTAAAAATGATTCCCTTTTTTCCTGTAATAATAAAACAGTACCTGTACTTGATCCCAACTAAGATATAATTACCCCTTATTGGGGGCAGAACAGCCCTATTGGGTTTATTTAATGGTTAAATGATTCCCTTTTCTCTGTAATAATAAAACAGTACCTGTACTTGATCCCAACTAAGATATAATTACCCCTTATTGGGGGCAGAACAGTCCTATTGGGTTTATTTAATGGTTAAATGATCCCCTTTTCTCTGTAATAATAAAACAGTACCTGTACTTGATCCCAACTAAGATATAATTACCCCTTATTGGGGCAGAACAGCCCTATTGGGTTTATTTAATGGTTAAATGATTCCCTTTTCTCTGTAATAATAAAACAGTACCTGTACTTGATCCCAACTAAGATATAATTACCCCTTATTGGGGGCAGAACAGTCCTATTGGGTTTATTTAATGGTTAAATGATCCCCTTTTCTCTGTAATAATAAAACAGTACCTGTACTTGATCCCAACTAAGATATAATTACCCCTTATTGGGGGCAGAACAGCCCTATTGGGTTTATTTAATGGTTAAATGATTCCCTTTTCCCTGTAATAATAAAACAGTACCTGTACTTGATCCCAACTAAGATATAATGACCCCTTATTGGAAGCAAAACAAGCCTATTGGGTTTATTCAATATTTAAATGATTTTTAGCAGACTTAAGTTATGGAGATCCAAATTATGGAAAGACCCCTTACCGGAAAACCCCAGGTCCCGAGCATTCTGGATAATGGGTTCTGGATAATGGGTCCCATACCTGTAATAGGAAAGGTCGCAACCCTTGTAGGAATAGTAGTAATGGTAACTGATTCTATATCCGTTCTCTCCTGGGTCCCACTGCTGATTTAACCTGGGTCCCCCCTGATCTCAAGGACAGCAGGATAGCCATCCCTGATATTGCTGCACAAAGATATCTCTGCCAGGGACTATTAAATATCCATTTATAGGCACTTTGTTCCGCTGGCCTGGTACAGCCTGAAACACATCCTATTGTTGGCACAGTCCCCAGGATTATAGTCCTCATGGGCAACTGAAAGTCACAACAGCGCTATGCGGCTCTCATATACAGGCCACTAAGGGGACATCTGCAGAGGCATTCTATGGGTCCTGCCTCCCACAGCTGTCAGTTTTGCTTGTACAGGTATTGGATCCCTTATCCGGAAACCCGTCATCCAGAAAGTTCTAAATGACAGAAAAGCCATCTCCCATAGACTCCATTATAAGCAAATAATTCTAATTTTTTAATATGATTCCCTTATCTCTGTAATAATAAAACAGTACCTGTACTTGATCCCAACTAAGATATAATTACCCCTTATTGGGGCAGAACAGCCCTATTGGGTTTATTTAATGGTTAAATGATTCCCTTTTCTCTGTAATAATAAAACAGTACCTGTACTTGATCCCAACTAAGATATAATTACCCCTTAATGGGGGCAGAACAGCCCTATTGGGGTTATTTAATGGTTAAATGATTTTTAGCAGACTTAAGTTATGGAGACCCCTTATCCGGAAAACCCCAGGTCCCGAGCATTCTGGATAACAGGTCCCATACCTGTACTAACTAAAAAATACTATGGGGTATATTTATCAAGGAGTGAAGTTAAATCTCGCCGCTAGAGTAAAATTCCACCACTCTCCAATCCTTGCTATGGGATTTTTAAAAGTATTTATTAATAAGATAATGCTTACCCTTTTTAATAAATCTGTCCTTAAAAATGCCATAGAAATTAATAGAGAGTGGCGGAATCTCACTGTGGATGGGAATTGTAGTTCAGAACAGCTAGAAAGCAGCAGGTTTGATATTACTGTAGACGAAAATTAAGATTTGCTTATCTGTGTTTGTCTGCCCCCTGCTGGTAATTTTGTTCTAAGCCGTGTTCCAGTTTTTAACTGAGAAACGTGTTATGCACCACACTGGGCATAGGCAATGCAGAGTTCCAAAACAATCCACTGTAACATTCCTACTGTAACTCTCATATTATAATGATTTATACATGGCAGTGTATCAGGATTTACCCTTGGCTGCTAAAGAGGATTAGTGGGTACTAAGCGGTACCGGCATTTGCTAATGCACAGAGCACACGTCTGCTCATTTATGTTTATATACATCAGGTGCTTGGGGTGCAAAGCTAAAAAACAATTAGCCATCGGGTCCATTGAGATATGCATGGCAATAGAAAGCATTGTGGTAGGACTGCCTAAGAAACCCACAGGGCCCATAGATTAAAGCTCTTTTCATGGAGGACATTTGGAGCCTCTGTTACATACTAACCAATAACCTTGATTTCCAGGACCCAGCACAAAAGTAACTCCCGCACCCCACTGATTTCTGCTCATTTGCCCCCCAAAGACAGCTCTGTATCTCTGGGAAAGATATAACTGTAACAGTACAATGGTGAGGTCCCAAATCATGTCCATGCCCAGGGCCCCTTTTTGTCTTAATACACCCCAGAGGGTGCTGCTCATATGTTAAATAGAAGTATACAGGGAAGTAATGTTATGTACACACAATAACCTGTGCCCTTTTTTTTTATTCAGCTGAATCTAAATTTATAATGAGGGAGTACTTCCCCTTTAAAGATGTCGAGAAACTATTGCCTCTTTACAGTCCACTGGCCTGCAGGAATTTTTATAATAAGAAGTGTGGGTGCTACCAGGTTGTGTGTGTGATTGGGCTGCTCCAGGGAGGAGATAAGTAGTGTGCAGTACCCCTGTTACTACTTCCATTATGTCTCCCCAGTAGAGGGAGCTCCTGTGCCATCACAACACTTTCCT
This sequence comes from Xenopus tropicalis, assembly GCF_000004195.4. Classification (NCBI taxonomy): domain Eukaryota; kingdom Metazoa; phylum Chordata; class Amphibia; order Anura; family Pipidae; genus Xenopus; species Xenopus tropicalis. Next base: position 19,665,874 of record NC_030681.2, read on the forward strand.
AATCTCCCCAAATGCAAGGCACAGCAGAGAGAAAATCACTAGTTCTATATAATGTATGTGATCTAATGGATTGTGCCGATCATGTTTAGCATTAAATACACAGCACTATATGGCTTGAGTAGGAGAATATGCAGTCATATTTTTTTTGGTCCATTTATGAGGGAAGTAGGGCAGACCAATAAAAAAAACCACAGTACAACTAAAGCCCTTTAGTTGTTTAGGTACAACTCCCAGCACTCCCCTTCGATGTACCCAACACCTGCCTACAACTACTGTGTTTTGAGGGCACACACTATGCACCCCCCTAAAGGCAACTCTGATTTAAGGCAAAATAAAGCCATATCCTACACACAGGGTAATTCTCCAATTATATTATCTTGCTGTTTTAGTGGTCTTGTATTTCATACAGCCAACACAGTCCTGGCAATCAAATTACCATGCAAGCAGCTATGAGGAAAACATCATTTTGTAAGACAGAAATGCCATTAGGCAGAATAGAATGGGAAACCTTAGAAGCCAAGGACCAATTTCATGCACATCCTAGAGGAGTCGGCTGGATGATATGTCTGTCCCGGCCCAATCCGTATAAGTGCTCTTTTATGGGCTCATTAGCCAACCTGTTCTTTCCTATGTCCTAAAACATCATCCGATGAGTATGTTTGTTCATTTTTTAACCTGCATTTACTGGTTTTAATTAGATACTAAATTCATGACCATTTTGATTAAACTGTATATGCTGGGGCTCTAGCAGCCTCTTCCTCTGCCTTATCTTCTCTTCTCTCAGAGCCATTAAGTTCCCTGATAGTGAGTTCCAGTTGTGGGTCCTGAATGGTTCCATGTAATCCTGATTGGCTGGGGTACCGATGGAGCCCTCACTGTTGGAGCCCTCTCTGTGCTTAATAAAGGGTTAGGGCTTAAGCCAATCCATCAGAGGAGCCCCAGGCTGTGAATGGAAATCTGATGGTTGGGTGGGAGGATAGAGGTGACTTAATATTCTTATATAAAAGTTGGAAAGTATCAGTCATTCATTTCATTGTGCCGTTTTTTGACACAGACCAATCTAAGTTCATTTATGTAATATTCACAGCTTGGCCTTGTAGGAACAGTGAATAACCCTCATTTATCTCCAGATTTGTCCCCTCAGCAAGATGACAGTTCCATCAGGCAGATGGAGCGCCAGAGCCTGACTCGGCAAGTCTGGATGTTTTTGTTTTCATTAAAATTGACTGTCTGACCTTGGAGCCGACTTCATTGCAATTAGTTTTTTTTATTGTTGGTAATTATCAGTACACCCAGAGCCATTCAGCAGTTAAACACATGATGTGCCCGCAGGCTTCCTGATGTTGCACGTGGCCTTAGAAAGCCAGGCCAAGCCAAGCCAATGGAGCAAGAGTGCATTTAACTCCCAGCATTCAGTGCCAGCACTTCAGCACTTATATGAATCTTGGCAGGAATCATGGGATTTTTTTTTATTCCAGGTTCAGTACAGGGACATCATTAAAGGATTGTTCTTTACATATAATAAGCCTGAATGACCCAATAAAACAGTGCTGTCCAAATGCAAAAGCAAATATTTTATGATGATGGTAAAACCTTCAGGAGTCACTTGACTCCTAGTATGATATGAATCCTACTGAGATAGTACAGGTATAGAACCTGTTATCCAGAATGCTTGGGAACTAGGGCTAAGGGGCCTTTTTGTAATTTGGATCTCCATACTTTGTCTACCAAAAAAATCAGTAAAACATTAAATAAACCCAATAGGATTGTTTTGGCTGCAATAAGGATTAATTACATTTTAGAAGGGATTAAGTACAAGGTACTGTATAGGTATTGCATATAACAGTAAGGCCTTTTGGTGTGTATATATTAATATTTTTAGTTTTTTTTCCCTACAGCACCCAAAGAAAATGAAGAACGTGTATTCAGGGAGCGAATGCGGCCCAGGAAGCGGCAGGGTGCTGTGCGGCGCAGGGTCCACCAGGTTAACGGGCATAAGTTTATGGCAACATACCTTAGACAACCAACCTACTGTTCCCACTGCCGGGATTTTATATGGTAAGGCCTATGTTTTGTCTATTCTTTCTAATCCATATTATGGTACCCAGTTTGGCAAAGTTGCATTGATTTATAATCCTGCTGTGCTCAACAATCCGGCAACAATCAGGGCGTCACCGAGCAGAGCTGCTTACAGGTTATGGACCTTGTTTAACCCTACTTTATGCTTTACATGTTATTTATCTGTTCTCCCTGCCCAACTGCTCTGCACCCCTCCCTCAGCTGTAGTGTTTCTCTCAGCTCAGAGTGTAGGAGTGAAATAGGCTTGTGCTTCTTCCAGATATAAATCTGCAAACTGTTATTGCATCTGCCTGATCCAAAATCTGGTTCATGAATATATTTGTCATACATTTAAAGGGACAATATTCTACACAGGTATTTAGTTTGGCAAAATGGTTGGTGGGTTCTGGGATGAAGTACGGGTGTCCAGAAACGAATACCATTAGTTGGACAATCTGTAGCGCGTAGCAGGCAGGTTCTGCTTAGGGAGATGGATCCAGTTGTAAAGTTGAAATCCTGCACACTTTTAGCCTGTGGTTATTTATTAGGTCTGGGCCCAATTTATCTAATGACAAAGTTACAGATGCCACTGTTTCAATAATTAAGCCATACTTGCAAAAGGGTACACATTAGGACCTTGCACAATGGAAAGGTGTAACGCAGTTGACTTTTGTTTCCTAAGACTACAGCTTTTCATGGGAAGAACCTTTACCCCTAACTGGCACTTGGGCCCTATACACTGTCAACCCACTTACTAATCTGTGTGGAATTTATGGCTGCTGTACTACCAAGCCCTAACTTCTTTATGCTCCTTGAGCTACTCATTGGGTTCTAGCCCTACGGTGGCCAACCCTTGTTCATTGCATTTCTTGCTTAATCTGCCTGGACATACCTGCCCCAGGCTCTTCCGACTTATCAACCCTTAAGCTTGAGATGGATTCAAGAAAAAGGTCAAGGCAAATTCCTTGCCTTATATATTCCTTGGGGGATCATGTGGTCCTATCTGTTATATAGCAAATTAAACTGTAAGGGCATTTTAGTGAGGCTGCACTCCCACTGTTTAAACCCCAGGGAAATACCCATTATACAGGTATTTTTATAGTCGCAACTAGCGGCTCTATACCAGGGGGTGTCAACCTCAATTACATAAGGGGGCCAAAATCTAAAACACAGGCTAAGTTGTGGGCCGACCGTGCAGCACCACTGGGACTTTCTATCTGTTTCCATATGTACTGAAGGGGGCGAGATAAAGGGTTTTGTCTCAAATTACTTTGTATCTCAGTGAAAGTGGTGTGTCATAGCATTTTCCTGCCCAGTGTGCCCACTGCCCACACCGAACCCCAGCAAGAAATGAGACCAAAGAGGTGGCTCTCCTTGGTGAAACAAGAACAGACAGGTAGGGGAATGTCAGGAAAGCAGGTGCTAACAGTGGCCTGGGGGGTAGGGAAAACTATGCCCACCCTGTAAGACATATTATTCATTTAGGGGTTTTACCAACTGTTTGCACCTGCTTTCATGTCTTTGCTTCAAGCTTCAGTTCAGCTTCTTAGTTCTTTAGTTCTTTTTATTTGATTCCAAACATTGTGATAACGCATAGTTCCTACAGTAATGATTTTGGTGTAATTATACCACTTAACTTATAAGCAAAGATTGGTACAGAGCAATTGGTACTTCCAGTCTTCAGGCTGGCACAGTAATGGCTCGGGTACTTCCCGCTGGTACATTACAGCCTGGTACTGGGGGTGGGAGCAGAGCCTGGCTACTGTATTCCCCATCCCTCTGATGCTTCTGGGAGCCTAGTATCTCTGGTACTGATCTGCACTTGAATTAGACCCAAACTGATTCATTCTGTACCACTCAGAGCTGGCTTATGCACAAGAACTCTAGGCATAAAAATAAGTTGCCCCGCCAGTTCTACCTGACTTAGCCAAGACAGACTAGGAGCAGGGTGGCACATACAGTCTTGGCAGTATTTGAGTGCAGCAACCACTATATTGTGCCTCTGAGAAAGGAAGCAGTGGAAGGAGGGGGCACATAATTGCTACCCTGCCCAGGGCTCTGTTTGTTTTTGATTCAAGTGTTTCTTTGTGGTGCTCAGGGAAAATTGTGTTTTTGTCGTAAAACTACCCCGATGAACTTGCAATCTGCCTAGGGCCCATGAAGAGAAAGTGTCTTGCCATAACTTACTGGCAGAGATATTGACCTGAAGCGTCTTCTGTCCAAACTATGTCCAATGCCAGGAACATATACAGTAGTCTAGTATAGTGCGGTGCAATTTTTTTCCAATGTGGTCCAGTTTTTTCTTGGGTCAATTAACAGATGTGCCACTTATTGTACAGTATTTAGGGGGTAACTTACATTAAATTTATGTCATACAAACAAGTCTGGTTGACCCTCGCTGATAGAGGGTCATAAAATTCCCTTAAAGGGCCACATCTGACCTGCAAACTCGGCTGCCATTAGAAAGGCACCTCTCCTGTTAGATCCCTTAGGGCCCTTACATGATAGTGCAGAACTTCAATGAAGTTCTCCAGGTCGGTGCAAGTGCTCCCTCTGCTGGAAAGTAATAGACTGACATGCGTAGCAAGCGTGGGGTTACTCTGACTCCTGGCATCCTGCAAGGGCTTTTATCACTGAGCACAATGGGAGTTGCAGTTATTTTTATTGATTTGATTTCAATTGCTTTTTGTTTTTCCCTGCGTGTGACATAGCAGATAATCATTCCTCTGCATGGAAGCTGGGCGGCACACATGGAGCTGCCCCTGAATGGGATGCCTTGTTGGTCTCCCTATACAGGGGATAACTGCTACCTACTGTAGTATCAGGAATATCTAGAGACCCTTATCTACTGCCTTATGCTCCCCTAGTGGGGAAGACCCACAGTTTGGGGTACAATCGGAGGTGAGGCTTTGAAGCTTATGGGGAGTTCTTGAGCAATGGCTGAATCAGTGTTTGTCGGTCCCCATTCATTGTCTGCTCCAAATCACTCGCATTCAGTTTTTGCTTCGCAGCACTACCTACATTGCTACTGACTGTATTGTTCCGCACACCCACGCACAGGCAGCACACACGCATCTCATGTTATCCTGCACACGCATTCTTCTACCTCTGGGCACGTGTCTCTTCCTGCCTGATAGATCCTGTCATTCACACGGCACTCAGAGCAAATACAAAACAGGAAAACATTCCTTGGCTTCTTGTAGTATGGTACCGACGGCACGGAAATGACAGGGGCTCCCAGAGCCAGCAGGCAGCAAATGGGTTCAGCAGATGAGCCGCACACTGTCCTTCTGTCCATACATTGTTAGAATAACACAGATTGGGGGTTATTCTAAGAATGTATTATTCTTTGTTTTTGTTACGAAGAATTCCCCAGCCTTTAATGGCCAGGACTGTACACAAACACACAGAGCTTGAGGCAGAACAGATTTTTATTGGCCCAATCAGCCTAATATTGGTCTGTATAGAAATTGGAGGTCACTGAATTAATGCAGTGACCCATGTAGGGGGCATTGTGGGTTGCCCTGTACTGGCATTATTCACCCAAAAATGCTTCATGACATGTTGCTGCAGGTGATTTTATCATCAGGGGAACCGGTTATTCATGGAAATGAGAGAGAATTCCATTTTAAATTCTTTGTGCCTGTCTAACTTGGATCTTGCCTATAGTAGCAGTGGGGGGATAATAGCCTCTGGGAAGGGACTGGGGCTGTGGGATAGCAGGTATAGTAGGGAGAGATGGTGCCTATAGTAGCAGTGGGGGGATAATAGCCTCTGGGAAGGGACTGTGGCTGTGGGATAGCAGGTATAGTAGGGAGAGATGGTGCCTATAGTAGCAGCGGAGGGAAAATAGCCTCTGGGAAGGGACTGTGGCTGTGGGATAGCAGGTATAGTAGGGAGAGATGGTGCCTATAGTAGCAGCGGAGGGAAAATAGCCTCTGGGAAGGGACTGGGGCTGTGGGATAGCAGGTATAGTAGGGAGAGATGGTGCCTATAGTAGCAGTGGGGGGATAATAGCCTCTGGGAAGGGACTGTGGCTGTGGGATAGCAGGTATAGTAGGGAGAGATGGTGCCTATAGTAGCAGTGGGGGGAAAATAGCCTCTGGGAAGGGACTGTGGCTGTGGGATAGCAGGTATAGTAGGGGAGAGATGGTGCCTATAGTAGCAGTGGGGGGATAATAGCCTCTGGGAAGGGACTGGGGCTGTGGGATAGCAGGTATAGTAGGGAGAGATGGTGCCTATAGTAGCAGTGGGGGGAAAATAGCCTCTGGGAAGGGACTGGGGCTGTGGGATAGCAGGTATAGTAGGGAGAGATGGTGCCTATAGTAACAGTGGGATAATAGCCTCTGGGAAGGGACTGTGGCTGTGGGATAGCAGGTATAGTAGGGAGAGATGGTGCCTATAGTAGCAGTGGGGGGATAATAGCCTCTGGGAAGGGACTGGGGCTGTGGGATAGCAGGTATAGTAGGGAGAGATGGTGCCTATAGTAGCAGTGGGATAATAGCCTCTGGGAAGGGACTGTGGCTGTGGGATAGTAGGTATAGTAGGGAGAGATGGTGACTATAGTAGCAGTGGGGGGATAATAGTCTCTGGGAAGGGACTGTGGCTGTGGGATAGCAGGTATAGTAGGGAGAGATTGTGCCTATAGTAGCAGTGGGGGGATAATAGCCTCTGGGAAGGGACTGGGGCTGTGGGATAGCAGGTATAGTAGGGAGAGATGGTGCCTATAGTAGCAGTGGGGGATAATAGCCTCTGGGAAGGGACTGGGGCTGTGGGATAGCAGGTATAGTAGGGAGAGATGGTGCCTATAGTGGCAGTGGGGGGATAATAACCTCTGGGAAGGGACTGGGGCTGTGGGATAGCAGGTATAGTAGGGAGAGATGGTGCCTATAGTAGCAGTGGGGGGATAATAGCCTCTGGGAAGGGACTGGGGCTGTGGGATAGCAGGTATAGTAGGGAGAGATGGTGCCTATAGTAGCAGTGGGGGGATAATAGCCTCTGGGAAGGGACTGTGGCTGTGGGATAGCAGGTATAGTAGGGAGAGATGGTGCCTATAGTAGCAGCGGAGGGAAAATAGCCTCTGGGAAGGGACTGGGGCTGTGGGATAGCAGGTATAGTAGGGAGAGATGGTGCCTATAGTAGCAGCGGAGGGAAAATAGCCTCTGGGAAGGGACTGGGGCTGTGGGATAGCAGGTATAGTAGGGAGAGATGGTGCCTATAGTAGCAGTGGGGGGATAATAGCCTCTGGGAAGGGACTGTGGCTGTGGGATAGCAGGTATAGTAGGGAGAGATGGTGCCTATAGTAGCAGTGGGGGGAAAATAGCCTCTGGGAAGGGACTGGGGCTGTGGGATAGCAGGTATAGTAGGGGAGAGATGGTGCCTATAGTAGCAGTGGGGGGATAATAGCCTCTGGGAAGGGACTGGGGCTGTGGGATAGCAGGTATAGTAGGGAGAGATGGTGCCTATAGTAGCAGTGGGGGGAAAATAGCCTCTGGGAAGGGACTGGGGCTGTGGGATAGCAGGTATAGTAGGGAGAGATGGTGCCTATAGTAGCAGTGGGGGGATAATAGCCTCTGGGAAGGGACTGGGGCTGTGGGATAGCAGGTATAGTAGGGAGAGATGGTGCCTATAGTAGCAGTGGGATAATAGCCTCTGGGAAGGGACTGTGGCTGTGGGATAGTAGGTATAGTAGGGAGAGATGGTGACTATAGTAGCAGTGGGGGGATAATAGTCTCTGGGAAGGGACTGTGGCTGTGGGATAGCAGGTATAGTAGGGAGAGATTGTGCCTATAGTAGCAGTGGGGGGATAATAGCCTCTGGGAAGGGACTGGGGCTGTGGGATAGCAGGTATAGTAGGGAGAGATGGTGCCTATAGTAGCAGTGGGATAATAGCCCTGTGTATGGTAGATGAATATACCTTGCTGTACATGAGTGTAAGGATCGCTGCTATATAGGGATTATTCTGTAACACTGGAGCGGAGCTGGGCTGAGGTGTGTGGGAGGCTCCCATGGAGGGCCTGTAAGTGCCTTTGCAAAGGAAATAACCTGCCACCCACAGGCTACAATTGCATAGAAAGGCAAAGCCTATTGGATTCAGCTCCCCCTGTGCCCGGGGGCCAATGAGCAGCGAGCAGCAGGGGTCCGTGTGTGTGACCGTCAGACAGTGACTCATTAAGGTGCTGTAAGTGCTCGTTACTAATATCAGAGGGACGTTTCTAATGCAGCTCCTTATTGCACATGAATTACAGGCAAATCATAGTCCCATTTCCCGAGTTACACGGCCCTGCAATTTGCATTTTAAAGAGCTAAATAAATCCTCGCTGCAGCTATTTATAATACAAGTGACGTGAAGTGTTTGTGAGCTTCTCGCTGCCACCCTGCGCCTCCGACTCCTGATGCCATTAAGCTCACTCACCTGTGCCCTGGGGAACATTCACGCACAAATTCTCTAATAGGGATCTAAACACTTTTATATAGAGAGATTTCTTTTTCCAATGATGATTCATTTGATGCCAGATTTGACACCATTTTCTATTATTCCCAAATACCCAGATTTTGGCACTAATTTGGCACAGTAGGCACAGCTGTAGCTCAGCGCAGCCCCAGTGGGTACCTAGTGCTTCCGAATCCCTTCCCTTATTAATGGGTTATGGGAGAGATGGGGGGGAACCATTCTTGCACAATCTGGGGCCCTATTTTTGGGAATTTACGTTAACTTTTAGTATGTTTTAGAATGCAGGGTCGGACTGGGGGTTCAGGGCCCACCGGGGCTGCCACTGCAGGGGCCCCACACCCCCAAAGGGACCCCTGCCGTGGTGCACCCTCCCCCGAGCGCCCATACTTAGGGGACCTGTGACCCCTGGAGTGCTCCGGCAGGGATCGATTCTGGGCCGGCGGGGCCCCCCGGCCCAGACCAACCCTGATAGAATGCCATATTCCTAGCAACTTTGGTTTTTATTATTTATTTTTCACAGTTCTTAAATTATTTGCCTTTCTCTTCTGCCACTTTTCAGTTTTCCAAATTGGGGTCACTGACCCCGGCAGCCCAAAACTATTGCTCTGTACGGCTACATTTTTATTATTGTTCATTTTTATTACTTTTCTTTCTGTGCAGACCCTCTACTATCCATATTCCCATTTGTTGTTTAAACCACTGCCTGGTTACTAGGGCAAAAAAGACCCTAGCAGTCAGATAGCTGCTAAAATACCAAATGGAGGGCTGCTGAACAAAAAGCAAAATAACTGAAAAACCATAAAAAATAAAGCATGGAAACCAATTGCTAAATGTCTCAGAATATCATTGTTTACAGCATTTTGAAAGTTAATTCAAAAGTGAACTACTCCTTTATGGCTTTGGTAAACACACCTGAATGGGTGCAGAGGAGGCCTGATAGCAAACCATAGGATAGAATTTTTGCTTGTAAGAAAAAAACATTTTACCCCATAGGAATCTGTTGTTTCCCCCTCCCCAAATACGAATTCTACCCTCCTGCCCTCATTGTCTCATTATTATTGTTTGCTTATTGTTGCAGGGGAGTTATAGGAAAACAGGGATATCAATGTCAAGGTAAGTAAGCAACTAACTGTATGCATCTAACTCTGTGTGCTGCTCTGCCACCTTTAGGAGACTGAGTGAACTGCAGGCATAGGGGCATTTTATATACATATTATATTCCCCAATGACATATACCAACCTCCTCCCCTTCATAGTGATGTATCAGCTGATCTGTGTTTACATGTTAATGAATGCAAGCTCTTAGACCAACAACATAACAGCACCCTCTGGTGGTAGCCATAATTTTGACCGGTCAAAGACCAGATAAGTAGCTTCTGAGCTACTCATCCTGGGGCCCAGGGGAGGGGCCAGTTCTACTGTATGAATGAAACAGATATTGTTTTCATGTAATTTTGTAGGGATTAAAAAGGGACTATTATTCCTCATACCTAGGATACCTACATGAAATAATGTATTTTGCCCATTATTATTATGTTATATATAAATAAATATGAGTTAGAGTGATGTGAATGGTTGTTTCTTTGAGATAATACCACTTGTGTTTCTGTTTCCAGTTTGCACTTGCGTAGTTCACAAGCGGTGCCATGAGCTTATAATAACCAAGTGCGCCGGCCTAAAGAAACAGGAAACCCCCGACGAGGTAAATATTTAGCTTGAGGAACAGCCTTTGTTGGAAAACATCCTTCTCTTCTGTGTATTCCCACTCACTTTTATTGGTAGAGCTCCTGGTGTAGAACTACAAGTCCCAGGGTGCAGGGAGTTGTACCAATGCACAACTGAATAGAACTTTTTAATAATGTACCAATGAGGTTATTTTATTAAGGATTGTGGGGGATCTGATGAATGAGAAAGTCATTAGAAACCCGTAAGCGGCACCATAAGCAAAGTGGGTCTGGGGCAGCAGTAATCCTGTGGTTTTATTCACTGGGGGGAGTTATTCATTTAATGAATATATTATAATCTTACAGGTGGGCTCTCAGCGTTTTAGTGTCAACATGCCCCACAAGTTTGGCATCCATAACTACAAAGTACCCACGTTCTGTGACCACTGTGGTTCATTACTCTGGGGCCTCTTGAGGCAAGGCTTGCAGTGCAAAGGTAAGTGGCCCACGGCTTGTGGTTCTGGGACTTACATAAGTCTTATATAATATACTTTATACACCCCCTTAAGTGTGGTAAGTAGTAACAGAATAATACTCTTTTAGTTGCCATTAAATAGTGACCTGTGCCCATATTTGAAAATGGTGTTTCTCCAGTTTGCACTTGGCCCAAAGCTAAAGGGTAACTTGGCCCAAAGCTAAAGGGTAACTTGGCCCAAAGCTAAAGGGTAAGTTGGCCCAAAGCTAAAGGGTAACTTGGCCCAAAGCTAAAGGGTAAGTTGGCCCAAAGCTAAAGGGTAAGTTGGCCCAAAGCTAAAGGGTAAGTTGGCCCAAAGCTAAAGGGTAAGTTGGCCCATAGCTAAAGGGTAACTTGGCCCAAAGCTAAAGGGTAACTTGGCCCAATGCTTAAGGGTAACTTGGCCCAATGCTTAAGGGTAACTTGGCCCAATGCTTAAGGGTAACTTGGCCCAATGCTTAAGGGTAACTTGGCCCAATGCTTAAGGGTAACTTGGCCCAATGCTTAAGGGTAACTTGGCCCAATGCTTAAGGGTAACTTGGCCCAATGCTAAAGGGTAACTTGGCCCAATGCTTAAGGGTAACTTGGCCCAATGCTAAAGGGTAACTTGGCCCAATGCTTAAGGGTAACTTGGCCCAATGCTTAAGGGTAACTTGGCCCAATGCTAAAGGGTAACTTGGCCCAATGCTTAAGGGTAACTTGGCCCAATGCTTAAGGGTAACTTGGCCCAATGCTTAAGGGTAACTTGGCCCAATGCTTAAGGGTAACTTGGCCCAATGCTTAAGGGTAACTTGGCCCAATGCTAAAGGGTAACTTGGCCCAATGCTTAAGGGTAACTTGGCCCAATGCTAAAGGGTAACTTGGCCCAATGCTTAAGGGTAACTTGGCCCAATGCTTAAGGGTAACTTGGCCCAATGCTAAAGGGTAACTTGGCCCAATGCTTAAGGGTAACTTGGCCCAATGCTTAAGGGTAACTTGGCCCAATGCTTAAGGGTAACTTGGCCCAATGCTTAAGGGTAACTTGGCCCAATGCTAAAGGGTAACTTGGCCCAATGCTAAAGGGTAACTTGGCCCAAAGCTAAAGGGTAACTTGGCCCAAAGCTAAAGGGTACAGTGAATATAAAAAGTCTACACACCCCTGTTAAAATGTCAGGTTCCTGTGCTGTACAAAAATGAGACAAAGATAAATAATTTCAGAACTTTTTCCACCTTTAATGTGACCTATAAACTGTACCACTCAATTGAAAAACAAACTGAAATCTTTTAGGTGGAGGGAAGAAAACCAGAAAACCAAAAAAACTAAAATAATGTGGTTGCATAAGTGTGCACACCCTTAAACTAATAATTTGTTGAAGCACCTTTTGATTTTATTACAGCACTCAGTCATTTTGGGTATGAGTCTATCAGCATGCCCACTCTTCTTTGCAGAAACACTCCAAATCTGTCATATTGTGAGGGCATCTCCTGGGCACAGCCCTCTTCAGATGAACCCACAGATTTTCAATCGGATTCAGGTCTGGGCTCTGGCTGGGCCATTCCAAAACTTTAATCTTCTTCCGGTGAAGCCATTCCTTTGTTGATTTGGATGTATGCTTTGGGTCGTTGTCATGCTGAAAGGTGAAGTTCCTCCTCATGTTCAGCTTTCTAGCAGAAGCCTGAAGGATTTGTGCCAATATTGACTGGTATTTGGAACTGTTCATAATTCCCTCTATCTTAACTAAGGCCCCAGTTCCAGCTAAAGAAAAACAGCCCCAAACCATGATGCTGCCACCACCATGCTTCACCTTGGGTATGGTGTTCTTTTGGTGATGTGCAGTATTGTTTTTGCGCCAAACATATTTTTTGGAATTATGGCCAAAAAGTTCAACCTTGGTTTCATCAGACCTTAATACCTTTTCCCACATGCATTTGGGAGACTTCAGATGTGTTTTTGCAAAATGTAGCCTGGCTTGGATGTTCTTCTTTGTAAGAAAAGGCTTTCCCCTTGCCACTCTACCCCATAGCCCAGACATATGAAGAATACGGGAGATTGTTGTTGCATGTACCACACAGCCAGTACTTGCCAGATAATTCTGCAGCTCCTGACTGATATCTTTTAACAATGAGATCCCTCTGATGCTTTAGAAGCTCTCTGGGGACCATGGCTTTTGCTGTGGGATGCGACTAAACAAATGTCAGGAAAGACCAACTGGAGCAGCTGAACTTTATTTGGGGTTAATCAGAGGCACTTTAAATGATGGCAGGTGTATGTGACTCCTGTTTAACATGATTTTGAATGTGATTGCTTAATTCTGAACACAAATACATCCCAGTTAGAAGAGGGTGTGCACACTTATGCAACCACATTATTTTAGTTTTCTTTGGTTTTCTTCCTAAAAGATTTCAGTTTGTTTTTCAATTGAGTGGTACAGTTTATAGGTCACATTAAAGGTGAAAAAGTTCTGAAATTATTTATCTTTGTCTCATTTTTGTACAGCACAGGAACCTGTAGACTTTTTATATCCACTGTATCTTGGCTAAAATCTGGGGGAGATACATTGCTTATGTTAAGTCTGTTTTCAAAGCTGCCATCATATAGCCCACCTCTGTGTATTGCAAGGCTGGCTGATTCACCTGGCCCTGTTCAAAAGTAAACCAGCAATTAGCTCTCATCAGGGAATCTTCACAAAAACTAAGGATCACTGGTGTAAGATGCAGAGGGTCTGTGGGCGCTAAGGAAGATATCTGCTGATGCCACCAGAGGGCACTAGAGGACCAGCTTTCGAAAAGAAAAGTTTTGTTGCAAGAGTAATGGAAACTGTAGGAAAAGGTTATTAGCAGCAGATGTGCATCCCTGGCAATAGGAAGGAAAGGGAATTGGGGTGAATGCAATGCCGTGTTACTGAGCAGAAACAAATTTGTTCTCCCATGCTCTCTTTCAGTCTGTAAAATGAACGTCCACCGCCGCTGTGAATCGAACGTAGCACCAAACTGTGGCGTGGACTCTCGGGGGATAGCAAAAGTATTAGCAGATCTCGGTGTCACGCCGGATAAAATCACAGCTGCCGGGCAGCGAAGGAAAAAGGTACATTCCTATCCCTGGTACCTACGGGCAGTGAGTGCATTTGCTGATACCCACTGCTGAGGGCGATGGGACACTAGTTATGGTCGGCGCTGTTCATACTGTGCCAGTGTAAATGCCCCCCTGTAGCAGCTAACCCCTGTGCCCAGGGTATTGCCCAAGAACACTACTGGTAGTTGGCGTGGAATGTTTTGCAGTAGAAATACTGGTATTTTATTTGTCTTTTCTGTATTTATTTATTTACCTTCTTATTCAGCTGCCATCCAACTTTGTAGATGAACTGCTGTTTGGTTGCTACAGTCATAAGCCCTAGCAACCTTCAAGTGAATTTAAGGCTACCTTTATTTTCATATGGGTTTTTTTTGCATTATGTCTTTGTTCTGTGTTCGTACATCCCTTTTGGGATATCAAGTCTCCTGATTACTCCATCTTCATACCTCCAGTGGGAGGGCGGGAGTAGCACCCAGAATGCCAGTGCGCATGAAGCCTTCTACTGTACCAAGGGTTTTATCTCTTTAGGTGAACTTTCCCTTTACCCGCTGTATAAAGGGCATTCATTAAGGCAAATTCATTACTAAGGTCGTACCTGATTACCTGTTTTTCCATCCTATAACAGAAAAGAAACGCCCTTATATTTTCACCGATGAAGGTATGCTATGAACCCGCCGCCAGCGGCGCTCTGTGTCGCCTCTCTCTGCTGCTTTACTGACACTCGCTCTCATCGTGTGAACCTCCTGTCCTGAACATATCTTATATATAGGGCTGAGCTACAAGGGCCACTTGCGGGGAGTGTCTCTACCCCATATGTAATAAAAGGCACAAGGTTTGCCCAGGTGCAGTAACTCATAGCAACCAATTTTGCTTTTAAACTGGTGACCAGTAAATGCTGCATGCTGATTGGTTGCTATAGGTTGCTTCCTTACTATCCTATGAAGTGATAATACTCCATGCTGCATTCTTTCCCAACCACCATATTACATCGGAGCTAAATCCATGGGGTAGTACACAGTGGCGTGAAATGCGTTGCTTTATAAATATGCCTTGTACCTCATTAGGTCGCTCCAAGTAAGTCACCCTGGTAGCTTAGCTCTAAGGGTTCTGATCCATAATCCGCACTAATCCCCTACACCTGCTTTCCTGTATGGTAGCTGGGAAGGCTCACTTTATAACTGCACCTGTAGGTTCCACTCTTAAAGCTACAGACCTAATTAACTTTAGAATCTCACTTGGGTTTCGTTTTGCAGATGTCAGTCTTGCCTGATTAATACATTACTTATTGCAGGGGTGCAACTAATCATTCTCTGCTTAATGTGAAAAAAAATCTTTTTCTGTGCTTTTGTTTTTTAGGGGCTTCGTGTAAATCTGTGGGTGTACAAGTTATAGGGAACCTGCAGCCCAACAGGTGTTGCTGAACTGCAACTCTCATAATCATGGCAAAAGCTGGGGGTACTGGGAGTTGGAGCCAATATCAGCTGATGGGACTTGCAGGTTCCTTGCCACTGGGGATAACCTCATATCTTGTGTCAGCTTTTTTTTTTTTTTTACCAAATCTCTCATTTTGTTTAATTAGTTAATTGCAGGTGCTGAGACACAGCAGCCTGTCCCTGGGGGTCCGGCCGTTGAAGATGATAGGTCAAAATCTGCACCAACCTCTCCATGTGATCAGGGTAAGATTTTTTTTCTGCCCCTTTTTGGCTAAATCGAAATGGGGAAAACCAGATCAATTTTCCATTGTATCGTTCTGATATTTACCCCCTTGCCTGTATGGGTCTGCTTCAGTCCACCATTTGAGTCACAAAGTGACCCCTGCAGCTGTTCTTCCTACCTCCTTACTGTACTCTGTGGGTTACATGTGCTTACTATATGGCTTCCTCAGGCCCAATTATCTCAGAAACCTATTCAATTATGAAATTTGCCCACCCACTGGCATCACAACCCACAACGCCTCTTTATTAAACTTTGCAGTTGGGGAGTCATTTATAAACATGGGCAGATTTTCCCATGGGCATTAACCCATACTAACCCATGGCTTTTTTCAACTAGCTGCAGCTTGAACAATTATATCATACATTTAATTGGTTACCATGGGTTACTACTCAAGTGCAAATGTGCCCATCATTTATAAATGAGCCCCATATGGAGTCAAACACTGGCCGCCTCTGGTCACAAGGTACAAAGATACAATCTGAACCCCCAAGTTTTATCATAGGCACCATTGGGAAATCAAAAATGATTTGTCTGTTTTCTCTGCCTCATCCTCTTCCCTTTAGAAATAAAAGATCTGGAAAACAACATTAGAAAAGCTTTGTCGTTTGATAACCGGGGGGAAGAACACAAGTCGACAGCTACAGCCGCCACAGAGAACCAGCTGAGCGGTACGGGGGAAAATGGTGAGAACGGCGAGGTGAAACTGCACGAGCACAAGAGGACAGGCCTGGAAGACTTCAACTTCATCAAAGTATTAGGAAAAGGCAGTTTTGGAAAGGTGAGAAATAAAAGTTGCACTTATGGGAATATTGCTTAGGTATGCTTGGTTCTGTCCTCATTCCAAATGAAAGCTGTTGGGGGGAATGTACAGGGTTCTGCTTTCCCTTTAATCAGCTGCTTGTGTTGAATAATCTCCCATGAGCTATGAGTATGCCTACATTCTGCAGATACCCTGGTCCCTGGAATAACCAGGCTTAATCCCACGCTTTGCAGGTTATGCTGGCCGAGCTCAAGGGCAGGGATGAAGTTTACGCCGTAAAAGTCCTGAAGAAAGATGTCATTCTGCAAGATGACGATGTAGACTGCACTATGACGGAGAAGAGGATTCTGGCCTTGGCACGGAGGCATCCTTACCTGACCCAGCTCTACTGCTGCTTCCAGACAAAGGTAACCGGCACGTGGCCATGCACTGGCGGCCACAACTACTCTCTTCTTTCCAGGGGGGCAAGTAACACTGATATCCCCTGCTTGTAAAGGTGGCCATACACAGGCAGATTTCAGCTGCCGATTTGAGTCCTTCAGACTTATTCAATAGCTTACCTGCCTGCTGTGTATGGGCCAATATCTGGCTGAAAATTGGCCAAGTATTAATCGGGCCGATTTGATTTTCCCATCAGAATTGGGACTGCGTCGGCTCATTGATGAGATCCTTGCTCTGATATGTCCTATTCCTGTTGTTCTAACACGACTGAATGACTACGATATTGTCCACCTTAGATGGCCATATGGGTGGAAAGATCCAATCGTTTGGTTTGGCAGGTATATGGCCACCTTGAGTTGCAGTAATGTGACTTTAATAACACTAACACTAAGTACAGGTATAGGACCCGTTATCCAGAATGCTCGGGACCAAGGGTATTCCGGATAAGGGGTCTTTCCATAATTTGGATCTCCATACCTTAAGTCTACTAAAGAATCAATAAAACATTAATTAAACCCTATGGGATTGTTTTGCATCCATTAAGGATTATTTATACTCTAGTTGGGATCAATTACAAGGTACTGTTTTATTACAACAGAGAAAAAGGGAATCAGTTTTAAAATTCTGAATTATTTGATTAAAATGGAGTCTATGGGAGACAGACATTCCGTAATTCGGAGCTTTCTGGATAACGGGTTTCCGGATAAGGGATCCCATACCTGTACTAACTTTAATAACACATAGTTTGTCACATAAGTAATTTAGAGGCATTAAAATGCTGACCTTTGTTATTCTTCCCAAGCATCTGGAGCAGCAGGACTTTGTAGTCCTCATCCTACTTGGTCATGCCCAGTCGGCCTCACCTGAACACATTCCCATTGCCATTTCTATAAATTATGAAGTTCTTGCCAAAATAGGGACATTCCAGCTGCCCAACTCTGTAGCTCTGGGAGATACAGTGTCACCGTACCAATGACTCCCCTATGCTGAACATGTGTGTCAGGGACCAGGGCAGGGCTGGACGAATTCAGTTCTCTGTTCAGCCAGATTTGGGCACAGAGACCTCGCGTGCGAGAGAACATGGTCTCCTACACAGGCACGGGATCAATGGCTTTTTTACCTTTTGAGTAATCAACCTTATGACGTATGCAACTGGGGTCACAAAATGCCCCTTGCAGCTGTGCTTCCTTTATACCAGCCTGACAGATTGGGCTGCTGTAATCTGCGCCAATGTGATGCCATAAGGGGCTGATTCTCGGCCTGCGGGAAAAATGGGTGGCATCATAGAAGAAGGCCTTTCTCTTCTACTGTACATCTCTCTGACTTTCAAATGGGGGTCACTGACCCCAGCAGCTAAAAAAAATATTCCCTTATGAGGCTACGCTTTTATTATTATTATTGTTACTTTTTATTCCTTATATTTTTACTCACACCTTCTCCTATTCATATTCTAGTTGCTAAGGTAAACCAGCTCTAGCAACCAGATATCTGCTGAAATTCCAAACTGGAGAGCTGCAGAATATCAGTTCATACTAAAAGTTGATTTAAAGGTAAACAACCCCATTAAAAGGGTTTTATTGCAGTCCCACAGAATTTCCCACGGAATAATGAATAGTAAATATTTGCACAGATTTACCAAGAAGCCACTTGTTGCTAAATGTAACTGCCGTGCCCAACTGGAGAACTGCCTTTCTGTGATTCATTCTGGCTTTGGATAAACAGGACACAGGCAATCTCATCACAATGCCGATCAGCAGACCTGTATGTTTGTGTCCTTTATATTTTAGCAGTTCCATGTTCTTCTGTACGACCCCCCCAGCTCTAGGATACAGGAAAGGGCAGAGGTATAAACAGATTCCTTGGGATGTATTTAATCACAAACCAACCCCTACAAACTGTACGGTCATGTCGTGTAATAAAGCTGTAACCACCATTGGATGCGCTGAAGATAATTGAGGGATTCTTATATGGGATATTATGTTGTGAATCCACAGGGTGGCAGCAGAGAGCTTTCTAAAGCGAGTACACTGTGTCACAAGGGGTACAGCCGTTGCAGTCAGGCTGCTTGTTATTTACACTAAGGGGCCTATTATCATACTGTGGAAAATAATGGTAGCCAAAATACACCATATATCACTAGGCATCGCTGCATAAAAGAACAACGTATTTATTAAAGTGGAACTCTGCCCATACACAACTTAAGCTATTTAAAAGTAAACATAATTTTAAGCAACTTTGCAATATACATCAATTAAAAAATATGCAGCCTTTTCATGATTTCTAATGTAATAATATGGTTTGGCTTAATTAATGTATATTGCTTTTTGGGTGGTTCCCCTGTAAAATAACTTTTCAGTAAATGCTAGCAAGAGAGAATTTTCCTGAGATTATAATATTGTGCGTATTAGGGCAAAGGAGCGGGTTTGCAGTACTGTATAACCAGGGGTGCACTCTGGGATTTGTAGTTTGTTAATGATTTGGGGTGCCTATTTGTTTTGCAAGGGAATCAGAATGCTGTGGATTTATAAAGCCTTTCTAAATATGATCCATTGAGGCTTTGCGCTCCTTTCCCCCCGCTGGCCCAATGACCAGGCTTAATGGGCTCTTTATGTTTGGGGCTATATTCAGCGTAACCACATTTTCTGGCTTCTAATAAGCATCCAACATTTATTGCACTGGGTCTATTCTAGGAATGGGAATGAATACCACTAAATATAGAGAGCTCCCCCATAATGCACTGCAGTTCTCTGAAACTGCTAGATGCTTGTAAATAAGAAACCAGTTGCTTCATAATGAAAATGATGGTTTTGGAGAAAGAAAGTGAGTAGGCGGATAGGTATATTTATAGAACAGGCCCCTCGTTGGGTACTTTCGGGGGGCTGAATTATGAACATAGGTGATATATTGCACTTTCCAACAGCAACCAACCAGCAATTAGTCTTCTACAAGTTGGAAAATGAAAGGGAAGATATGTATTGGTTGCTACTGACAATGGCACTTTATGGCAGTTTAATATCTCAAGTGCTATCGGAAGGTATGTAGGGTCCTACCAGGGCCTCCATCCTCAGGCTCCTACTAGGGCCGTCACCCTCAGGCTCCTACTAGGGCCGTCACCCTCAGGCTCCTACTGGGGCCCTCACCCTCAGGCTCCTACCGGGGCCCTCACCCTCAGGCTTCTACCGGGGCCTTCACCCTCAGGCTCCTACCGGGGCCTTCACCCTCAGGCTCCTACCGGGGCCTTCACCCTCAGGCTCCTACCGGGGCCTTCACCCTCAGGCTCCTACCGGGGCTTTCACCCTCAGGCTCCTACCGGGGCCTTCACCCTCAGGCTCCTACCGGGGCCTTCACCCTCAGGCTCCTACCGGGGCCTCCCCCTCAGGCTCCTACTGGGGCCTTCACTCTCAGGTTCTCCAGCAATATCCATACCCTACACAGAGTTGAGTCCATGGCTTCACCCAGGCCTTCCAACTCAGCTCTGACTGTGATTTAAAACTGGAACTGTGGGCTTTATCTGCAACCCCTTTTATGGCTCCCAGCTAAATAGATTAAGAGGAATGGACTGCATCTTTGATGGGTCAAAAAGCTTTATAAATCTAAATTAACTTGCCTTTCCCTTATTTTGCTCTCTTCCCAACTAACTTTCCGCTCATTTCCCAGCGTGTCTATCAGCTCATTGATGAGAGAGCAGTAGGGTTTGGAAAGCTTGCGGTTTCAGCAGACCCGATTAATAGTGTTTATACTGGCACGACTGGTTTGGATCTGACGCTTATTCATTAAAATTCTTCATTAACAAATAAAAAAAGCTAGTCCTTAAATCTGTAGCAAAAAGGAATACAGAAGAGCTTGCGTTCAACTGCTTAGTGTCGTACCCCGTAAAGCATTTAAAAGCTACTTTACAACAGCAGCAATTTTTTCTAATAAAAAAAAAAAATTTCTGCCCACCAGGATAGTTTTAGGTCAATGTCAAGAACAGTGATGCTTCCAAAAAAAACAACAACCCACAGATATTGCTCTGTACTTTGCCATTAATGGAATCAGAGTTTTATGTTATCCCTGTGTACAGGTACCTGAAGAGGCTGTTCCTTCTGAACAGTATTTAGTATAGGAGCCCTAGCCTGTATGCATAGTAAATCTTCATAAAATAATGGGGATGAAATGATAAACCTAAGGGTGGCTGTTCCTTCAGCGGCTATGTCTTTGTCATTTTTTTTTACTAGAAAGTTTTGTCTGCAAATAATCTGTATTAAACTAAAACTTTATTGGTCAGCCAGTCATGTTTCAAGTTTTTTTTTTTTAATTGTGATGACGCTATAGATGGTTATGGGAGGGCAGAAAGAAGGACATTCACAGTGGAACGTTACACCAGCTTAAAAATGCCATAGGGTTCATAATACTTTTCATAGAAACCAGGGACAACAAAGCAAAATGAGAATTGCATGGTGGCTCATTGGTGAGGACTTGCAGCTCTGAGATCCTGAGTTTAATTCCAGTTGAGGCAGCAGGGCCAATAGGAGCCTGAGGCAGGAGGCCAGGTGTGTGGCCTTGGTAGGAGCTTGAAGCAGGAGGGACCAAATGAAAGAGGTCTCCTAGTTAGTGATAGGATAGAATTTTCTTGGAGACAAGAGAGCTAGTGTGGGCAGTCCCTTTGCCCACTGTGGAGGACTTCCCCAGGAGACACCCTCAAGAGTAGACGCTTCAGTGTGGTAGGGCTCAGAGTGTATACCCTTAGAAGACATCCATTGAATATCCGGTACTCGGGGTCTGAGACCTAGGGGGAGAGGTTAACTTCCATTGTGCTCTTGGTGAAAGAAAATAAACTTCATGTGAGATATTAAAATTATCCATTGTACGAAGAGAAGTGCCTTATTTCTATTGTTTGTTCTTCCGTAATGTTCCCGTCCAAGAACAATGAGAGCCCAGTTTATTCATATATTGTTACTGGCATAGTAAGGACAGTGACCCTTATGCTTAGGGCTCAGCTGAGTAAGAGGGACACACGTGTTCTACTGGTAAAGGGCACATGGTAAGCAAAGCAACAACTCCACCGGCACCAACTCATTTGGACTCTCTTGAGTCAGGAACTGAAACTATTTGATACTGTATTCGTGCATTGTGTATAGATTTCTCCCGGATCAGCGGCATATCCCCAACTGCCATGATTCACAATTCCAGTTATAACCCTTCTCCCGAAGTGAATCAGTGCCAGATCAGAATACCATTTCTACCCCATGTCGTGATAAAAATAAGCCAACGACCAAAGAGCTGCTGCTGAATTTGATGCTCGCATTTGTGCTTGACGTGCGGAAACGAAGAAAACAAACAAATTGCTTGTTATGTAAAACAATAGATAAGATCCTTGGGAAGTGGCAGTTATACGGACGATTCCCACAATGCTGACTATTTGCGCCTGTTTATTCCAGCACGGCATTTATTTTATATTCTTTAGCAATGTGGGAACAATCAAACAACCAAATAAAGTTTGATGGCTGTTTACTGAAATATCCCGGGCTCAGCAGGGGGGCAAGCGGGGGGGGGGAAATGAAGTCAAATTTAGCTCAGAAAGTGGTAATATTTTTTTACTTAATTTGATATATGGCTCTGCACAAGGTTTTTACTGCAAAACCATAAAGCAAAATATACACTGTTCTCAAGTACCTGGCAGCACTCACTGGGGCTCATTTATCAACAATGGGCACATTTGCCGTAGGCAGTAACCCTTAGAAACCAATTTTCCTACTTTTTTCAGCCAGCTGCAGGTAGAACAATTAATGCAATAATCTGATTGGTAGCCTTTATGAGGACATGAATAAAAGTTCTGTATCCAAATACAGTTCAAAAGTAAAATATCAGTGAGAACTTATCTGTCCAGAGCACCAAATATTCTGTATGTGACATTTTGGGAATATTGCGCTTCTTTTCTCAAGCGTTTGTGTGCGCTGTGAATCCTATGATCCCAGGGGGCGGCCCTTAGTACTTAAAATGGCAGTTTTCTATTTAGGATTACCCCATGGCACATACTACTAAAAAAGTATATTTTTACAGAGTTTTACACATGAGCTGTTATATATTTTTATAGTGACCTACATTGTCCTGGGCAGGTTCTTAAATGGAATGTCTTACAGATGGAGGAGAACTATAATGCTGTACTGATTCTGTGGCACAAAACTGATCTAATGATGTTCCTCTGGATTGTGCAGCTAAAAATGAATTTTAAATCAAAGCATTCAAACCATAAATATGATACCTTGAGGTAAGTCAGCTATTCCCATCATTATAATAGGCCTAATATCCCCTCATTATGATTGCCCCACCAGCTTGGAAACACCATCCCTGAACAGAGTAGGGGGCCTTTGACACCTCTTGTCATCAACATACAATGTTGCTTTGACCTATGTATTTATGTATGTATGTATGTATATATTTATAAAGTGCTACTTATGTACGCAGCGCTGTACAGTAGAATAAATTAATACAAACAGGGGGTTATTAAGATAATAATAGATAGATACAAAGTATAACAATAAATACAAGGTACAGTTGCAATAAGTTAAGAGTCGAAGACACAAGAGGAAGGAGGTCCCTGCCCCGTAGAGCTTACAATCTATATGGGAGGGTAACTTACAGACACAAATAGGCAAATATAAGTGCTGTAGGTCACAGTGGGTGACACTACAATATAAGTGCCAGTTCCCAGATCAAGTGCTGGGCGAGTGCTCCAAAAGGGAGTCTTTAAGTTTCGTTTTAAAAAGACTAAAGGTTTCACAAGGGTTTGTGACCAAAACGTCAATTTTTTTGTCCATTCCTTGTTTATATATATAATTATATATGTAACAAATGAATATTAAAGCAATTGTAGTAAGCAGGGTTGGACTCGCCTACTGGAGTGCCGGAAGTTTGCCCTGTGGGTTCCTCCACGGCTCTTTGTTATTTCCGCCACAGGTCTAAATGACACTTATTACATTTAGCATTTTCACCATCTATTCAATGTGAGGCCACTGGGTTTCCATTGAGGCAACATCACGAATATCTGTCAGTTTTAAAGAGCATAAATCATAAAAAAAAATCTTTGTATTTGTGCTGTAATAATACCCTGTATTCCGTTAGCCATAATATTTCACCTCCTACGCAATAAATAACCCCATAAATTTGCTCTTTGGCCTAAATATTTACTGCTGTTCCCTAATCCATCGAATCCATCAGATGTTCTTACCATTCACCAGATATTGAATTTGTTGATCTGAATGGCAGGGTGGATGTTTATTTCCATCTTTTGTAATGTAAACTCAATGCTTAGCCTAGTGCTCGGCTTCGTATAAACAGCGATTAGGTTGAATTATTTTAATAGCCTCGTTGCACAGGAAAAAGCTATTTAACTTTCATGGGAACCTCATTTTTTGAAGGCTTTTTGTTATCACCCACACATTTATTTGCTATTTGTCATTGTTAAAATGGCCTTTCTGACTCTTTAAAGGCAAACTGTTATTTTAAAAAATTATATTAGTGGGTGGTTTTAAAAAATAAGGCAAATTATATGGCGATTGGATGACCTCAGAATGGCTGTGCTAAATAGTTTTAGGTGTTAGAAGAAAACATGGGCAAACTGCAGCGTACTTTTTAGTACCCAAGTTCAGCTTCTAGGTCTGTGCAGTTTAGGGCCTTCAATTAACTCATATGTGAATGTGGGGAATACTTGCATTAATCCCCAAACTGTGGAGCTTGGAGCAGAGACAGGGGGGCTCAGCCTTTAGGCCAGTTAGGGTGGGAATTTTGTAAAATAGCCAATTGCTCTCCTAGGAACACCTGAAAGCCCATCTTGAAGATTTGTTAGGTTCAGATTTGGGATGAATATGTATTGGCTTTCGTAGATATTCTAGAATCTATGACTGGATGACCAGTACACCAATATTTTCCTATATCTGTATTTATTACATGAGTCAAAGAGGAGCTTGAACTGAAAGAGATTGCCAACCACTACTTTAATGAGACGGGGAAAGTTTATTAAAATTGTATCTGGAGAGTTCTTATGGGATTCCACTCAGTTTTAATCTTATCCAACTTTTTTCCCCCCCAACAATTAGATTATAATGGGGCCTCTTTAAACCCTTCAGTAGAGTCCCTACTGAAAGGGCCAAATTTTATAACTCCCAACACAATTTTATAACTTGCATGATAGATATGTGACTGATCCCCAGTTAGACATAAGTAGGGCAGGCAGTCACTCCAATGATTTTCTTTTCTTCTGTCCTGTTCTGCCTCACTTTTCACCACTTCTTATTTCAAGGCCCAAATGTGGAATATTGTAGGGCTGTATATGGGCAGCTAGGCTGATGGAACTTTGTGCATACTCTCCAGCAGCAGAGAAGACAACAAATCCACTATTACTGGTTCCTGTTCACCTGAATGGGAAATGTGTGGCTATACAGCTGAGCACTTTAAAGCTGGCCATACATGCACCAATGAACCTTGTTTCGTACAATATTCGGTGTGTGTATGGCGACTCTGCGAGGCAACGGATATCGGTCGACTCACCGATCGGGCGGGTTAAAGATTTTGATCAGGTGCCATTAAAGGCGCCTGAGCAAAATCTACCTTCAGGGCTGAATCAGCAGAAGGAGGTAGAAATCCTATTGTTTCTACCTCCATATCTGACAATTCAGCCTTGAACATCTGTGGAGGGTGGGAACGATCTTTCATGTGACCATCGGACACACTAAAGATCTAAAATCACCATGTGTGTGGCCAGCTTTAGGCTGAAAAGCCCCAGTTTACGGTACTGCCAAGTATATCCCAATTTAATGAATTGAAATGGTGGATTCACTGGCTAAAAAATGCCACTGGATAATCCATTAAGGCAATGTGTGTGTGTGCCTGGGCGCCACCTTCCCTTTCTGTCAGGCTTATGTCCAATTCTTCTCCTATTTCATGTTTACATTTTCTATACAGGGTGTATGCAGTTCTTGGCATTTAGTGTATGAAAACACTTTGCTAAACATGACAGTTCTGCCTGTACAACCATTTTATTTTTAGCTAATAGTCTGCCTCTTAACTGGCCGGGGGCCAACTCATCTATTTCTATTTGCTTTCAAACTGTGTACAGTTCTATACATGCTGCGTCCTTGGCTCGCGCACACTTGCTAGCAGCATTGCATAAATGCTTTATAATTTATAGCTTGGATACTCATTTTCTCTAGTAACTCATTTTTATAGCTGAGCAGATGTTTCAGAAAAGCACCCACTGCAATGGCTCAAAAACCAAAAGGATTAACTTTATAGTTGTGTTTGCGGTTATTATGGCAGCTCCCAAGGCATAGCAGTATAAATCTATGCAGGGAAAACAATATTGGCTTTTCTTCTTCTTTCATTATAAAACCATTTTCGGCGTTGCCACCACCAAGAAAATTATCAAAAATACGGATGTTATTGGTTCATTTATCAAATACCCAAAGATTCTGGGAGATTTAGTTACAGTGCATAGAAATAGTACAAGCAGTATTTCATCTACAGTTTCTACTAAACTCTCAGGACCATGTAGCTACCTATCAGGGGGATAGTGGAATTGTGGATGTGCTTTGTTCAAGATGCAAATCTGCAGGGTTATCTTGCTGGATTTTCCTAGTTTATTTTTTTTCCCCTTATACAATTTACTGTTACATTATTTTTTAAATATTTTAATTAATAGATTCTGCATTCTGCCACTAGGTGGAGCATGTCATAAAAACCAACATCATAGGGAACACTCTGCTGCAATCCTTGGAAAATGGCACTGCTGCAAAGGCTCAAGATAAATGATACCTAGAACCCTGATTCTTGCCAATCCCTCCAAATAAAATGCAATACCTTGGAGCAAAGGGTATCCAAAGACTTAAGGTCCCCATACACGAGGCGATTTCACTCGTTGTGCGACGAACGATTATATCGACAAACGATCGTATGGCGATCGGGTTTCCATACGATATGCCATCCACGGGCAACGATAATTTGCAAAAGATTTAATCGTATCATTATCGTAAAATACGTACGATCGTACATCTACGTACGATCCAATGTCGTGGCAGAAGCGGTATTTATTTATTTATGTTCGTTGACTTCTGCTGCTGGCAATCATGACATGCGCAGAGAACAATCGTTCGAAGACAAATGTCTGACACTCACACCAACTGGCAGATTTTATCGTTAAACGACTAAAATTTTTAAACCTGGCCGATCGATTTTGGGGACGATAATGTCGGGTCGATTAGTGCACACCATCAACTATAGGATAACTTAACGATAGTATCGAATCGGTCGTTTGACAGTAAAAAATTGGCCCGTGTATGGGGGCCTTAAGGTCAGAATCAGACCAGTAAGGCCTATTGATAGAGAGTGCAGATAAGGGAGACCTTGCTGTAGTGTTTATAGATGGCCAGGCTACTGCCTAGACCAGTGCTCTCCAACTTATTCCATTTAGTGGCCAACTACATTCCATGCAGCATGTTGGAAGACGAGACTCCGTTAAAATCACAATGTTGTAAAGTAAGGTCTATGGAGCCTCTGTGCAGTCCATTTGAACATCCCTGGCCAAGATAAACAAGTCTTCCTCAATGCAACTATATATATATATATATATATATATATATATATATATATATATAAATAATATAATATAAAGAATGTATCGAGTGAAATTGATCTTTTGGTGCCCACTGTGATGAATGAGCGGTGGGTCTGTGCCAGGAATGAGTCCTACCTTAGAACAGAAAGGTGAGTCAACTAAACATTTGCTAAAATATTTTTCTGCAAAGGTCACATTTACATCACAACAGTGCCAAGCAATGCAAGAGACATCAGCAGTTTCCATGTGAAGGCACCGCAAACATATGCAATTACATGTTTATTCTTTCAATAAATGACACCATCATTATTTACCAGCATCACCTGTTTTTTTTAAGATCAGCCTTTTCGGGAAGGATTATAGGTAGAAAGCTGGAAAGCAGCCAGAATATTTTTTGTCATTCTTTGTGGCTTCTTGATGTTCATATTTACATATGCTGAGTATTTCTACTGCCCAAATCCTATCATTTTGTTCCCCCTTGCTATACCTCAACTGTGGGGCACACTGGGGCAGTGGTGGTGGGGGATTCACCAGTGTGGGAAAGATTTAGATGTTTATATGTCCTCCTGGATACACCTGAACATTTGAAAGTCAAAATCTGAGGGTCAAAACCTATGTGCCATCCTAGATATTCTTGAAACTATGCCTTAAGAGCTAAGGGGACCATAACTAAAGTTTAGACATCCAATGAGGCTTGAACTGCAAAGGTCTAGCAAGTAGTAATGCACGGGTTGGGAATTTCTTGGGTAACTCTAACCCGCACCTTCTCAACCAAGGCCCAACATGGCCTGAATTTGGTAAGAGATTTTCATACCCGCTCGAACCCTTAAACTTGGTACAAAAGAATATTGGCAGAGAGGTAGGGAGACCAGCCACTCAGAAAAAATGTCCTCTGTGCTGCAGCTTGCCAGCATGAAGCTGGACCACCATCATGGGGCGAAAGGGTAAACTCAAGTAGCAGGGGGGTACCTAAGTTTCTTGGATTTTTTAGGGGATGGGGCTTGCTTGGTGCAACAGGATCATGGGCATGGTTAAGGTGGGGGGTGTGACTGCATGTGTGGTGCATTTTCCCATTGGGGCCACATTTTTACTTGTTGGCATGCCCATCTGTAAGGCTGCACTGGGAGGCATAAGCCAGAGTTTGATTTACAAGGCTCCTTAGGGTACAGTCCCATCAGTTGTGGGGATCTCTACAAGATCTTGGCAACCCAGTGACAACTGCATAAGAACAGAACCTCCATTAGTGACGGTTTAACTTAAAGAAACTTACAGAAACACCACAGGATGGGCAAACACTAATAGCACCTCTTCCCCACTGGGACACATCTTGGTAACTTATCCATATACAGCAATATCTTCTTACCGATGAAAGGTCACAGTAATCCTCAGATTTAAAGAAAACTGTGTATTTTTTATGTTATATTCCTATTCTTCAAACTCATTATTATCCTGGGCATAGCCACAAAATCTTAAACCAGAGTTATCCATCCACGTAGGCATTTGTTCGGGGCTAATTTGTCACTGTTAATAGCATAGATATTTTTGTTTCCAATAATCATTATCTCATCGCTTTTCGTTTGCAAGAAAAACAATATTAGATTTTCTTTTTTCTTTTTTAGACATTATGTCTGGAGCACATTTCTAGGATAGCTAAACACCAAGATCAGCTCTCAGAATCTTGCTGGCATGGAACGTGTTTTTATAATAAATGTGCTTTGCCAGCATCGATGTGGGAAATGGATGGGAATTAATGGGAAAGAGCATGGCTGTGCAAGTGTCGAGACTCTGTGCATGAGAAATAAAACGTCTTATTAGGGGAATAAGCCAAGACTAGGCAATAGGTTGCACAGTATCTCATTATATGCCCATGTCTTCTCTATGGGATCTTATTTTAGGAATGGAAGTTTAATTTCACAAAGACACTGAAAGAAGTGAATTATTTTTTTATTCATGTTTT
Organism: Xenopus tropicalis; assembly: GCF_000004195.4. NCBI lineage: Eukaryota > Metazoa > Chordata > Amphibia > Anura > Pipidae > Xenopus > Xenopus tropicalis. Next base: position 19,695,081 of record NC_030681.2, read on the forward strand.
ACCTAAATACCTTTTGCTTTTGTTTTTCAAAATTGACCTAAGGGCACATTGTTTCAGGTATTTGTAATAAGAATCCGCACAATAACAGTTCTGAGAATTTGCTTTTTTAAAAAAAAAAAAAAAGTACAAACCCCATGTTTTGATGTTAGGACTAAGGCACACTGAGCTACTAGCAGCAGCTACTTGTCACAGCTACTAAACGCCAGAAAATACCCTGCCATAGACAGTACTGAGAATTGCCTCTGCTACAACACATGTAGAGACAATTATCAGTAAATGCTTAGCATTGCCTATTTTTGTAGCTGTGACTGTGTATCTGCTACTAGTAGCTCCGTGTGTCTTTGCCCTTAGGGTGAAGGCAGATGGGAGATTAGTCACAGCTAAACATAATGGTGACTTGTACCTCAAGGTTGCAACAACTTGTATATTTATCAACATAATTAGACACTGCAACTGTGAACTTTAGTTGCTGCAACTGGGTTTTTTAAAATATGATGGCGACTAATTGCCCAGTCTGTCTTCATCCTTAAGCTGGCCATACACGCACCGATACTATCGTATGAAACCTCGTTTCGTACGATATTTGGTGCGTGTATGTCATGTCGGCGAGACGACCGATATCGCAGGAAGCTGCTGATATCGGACGACTCGCCGATCGGCCAGGTTAGAAAATTTTAATCGGGCGCCATAGAAGGCACCTGAGCAAAATCTACCGTCAGGGCTGAATCGGCAGAAGGAGGTAGAAATCCTATTGTTTCTACCTCCTTATCTGCTGTTTCAGCCCTGACTGTGTGTGGCGGATCTGACGATGTTTCGTGCGACCAATGGTCGCACAAAACATCGTTAGATCGCCACGTGTATGGCCAGCTTAAGTGTGCTTGCACTTCTGCCCAGGGGAATTGTAAACATCCCTTGTGGTTTTAGGCTGAATTAAGTCTGAGGCCTTTACATGATTTGAGTTTACTACTAAGGGTTGTTCTCTTGATGGTAATCCAACATCTGATTGTTTGATGTATTGCTGGATTCAGGTTCAGCTGAAGTGCACAAATCTTTTTCTGTGAGAAAGATACTTGAATGTCTCCAAGTCAATGGCAAATTGTAATATTTACGCAGATTCCCAGACAAAGAGAGGACATTATGTCTTGTAGACCGGCAATAGAACCTGTGATCTCCCACCAAAATAATCCGAGCTATGAAAATTACTTGGGTCAGATCTTATCGAGTTGCAAAGAGCTGTTTGAGATGGTGTTTTCTAGTTGAAACGTACCAATGTAAACACTGATTCTCAGCAGAACATGCTGGACCCACAGCTTATACATGTGTAATTCTCCTCGTCCAGCCTTGTGCAAACCTCTTGTCCAACCTTCATACGGGCACATTCCGGGCCAATGTCCACGGTCCTTAATGTCAATTTCATTACTTTATGTGGTAAAAGCTTAATTTTGGGAGCAGAAACTTTGGGGCTACATGCCCTTGCACGTTTCAGTCAATATTTGCTTTTAAAATCAATGGAATGCTTTCATCTTTTATTGGTTAATTTGTAATCTGCTCTGATTGGTGGGTTTGTCATAAAAGTTGCATTTCTTTTACACAGGATCCAAGAGTACATGCTGCTTGGTTGCGGCAGAAGCAGTGGCACCAAAAATACATTAAATACAATGAGAAACAGGGTTTAGTGGCATCGCATTAATAATGAAAAAAAATCAGACTGGACTAGTTTTGGGGTATATTCACCCGTTAGTATATGGGGTTCACGTGCTCAAATCTCAAAAACCTTCAGCTCACAGGAAAATTCCAAAACAAAATGCCTGGAGGTATCACGGCTGGAACTGGGAGTAGGCAGAAGAAGCATCTCCCTAGGGAGTAATGGTGGGGGGTACTAGGCAGGTACCTCTTCTGAATACTCGTAGTCTGGGCTCTCTTGGCACCGCCACTTATCACTGCGATCTCCTCCCCCCACAAAATCACTGTGCATGGCGTGTGTTCGTTTCACGTGTGCACATGGGGGGGCAAGTTGGCCAGACTCTTAAGTGACACCCAAAATACATTAATTACAGTGAGAAGCAAAGGAAACTTTAGTCCAAAATGCATTAAAAACAATGAGAGACAATGATTTCTGACACCCCCACATGCCTTTACTCTTTCCTAAAGGCTGGAGAAGATTGCATCATTGTAGATTGTAAGCTCTTTTGGGCAGGGCTCTCTACACCTCCTGTATCCGTTATTGGTTGCTTTATATGTTACTCTGTATGTCCAATATATGAAACCCACCTATTGTACAGTGGTGTTGAATATGTTGGTGCTTTATAAATAAATGTTAATAATAATAAAAATTGTAGAGATCAAAATGAGTTCAGAAATGGTTGGCATTGATAAAGGTGCTCCCCTGCCCCACCTAGTGGTAGAATAGCACCCTGGCAGGAGAAACCCCTTATTTATGGGACTCGGGTCCTGAAAGTTCAGACTCAGGCACAATGCACTGAGATGGCGCCTACACACCAATATTACAGGGAAAATAAAACATGTTTGTTTAAGAATAACATTGTAAGTGGTAGAATGAATGATTTGCTATGTAAACAGTGTCATTTAGAAATAGAAAGTACCCCATAAAAATCATGACAGAATCCCTTTTAGCATTAAACATTATGTTGTTGCTATATAAATAATAATTATCGTACAAATGTAAAGAAATTTATACAGGAGATCATCTGAAATACTCAATTACAACTTTACACCAGAAAATGCCTCTCTGTTTGGTTATATCTTTTCACGCTGATAATTACTTGCAGGGTTAATGACTTCTATTTATTTTTAAATAGGCGTTCCTAGTGTTTATGTCTGGAACCTGCCAATTAGAAAAGTATTTGCAGTGCATGGCTGTTTAGCATTTACTTGCTGAGATAAAACCATAAGAAATGTAATGATTCTAATGTAACCTCTATGATACTGGCCTTCATTAGGGACATGATACTGAGGGGTGAGAAGAGTTTATACTTATGTGAGTTTATCCCAGTTCTGAGTCTTGCTGGGCCCTCCAGTAATAAGCTGATGTCTGTGAAATAGCCCATTAGGCAGGGCATGATGGCTTTGTCTGGGATTCTGTTATCTCTTCTAATGGCTCAGAGAGTATGGGACTTGATGCACGGGCTACAGAAACAGTTTCCTTAACAAAAAGATTTGCTTTGTGTTGGGATTAGACCAACTCCCGGAGAAATATTATGATATATGTAGCATAGTGGGAAGTAAATGCAATCACAGTTTGGAACTTGTCAGTTCAGCAAAGCAAAGGAATATCTAGAGAGACTTTGTTTGGTTTTCATGGACCCAAGTCCATAGCCCGGGTGGGGAATGTCTTAACAACAACAAGACAACAATAACCTCCTCCCTTTCCATAGGAGGCTTGGGTGTGAATCACAATGGTTAGTTGTCGGTATCTGTAGGCAAAGATGGACTTCACTTTAGGGCTCTGGTACACGGGGAGATTAGTCACCCGCGACAAATCTCCCTTGTTGCGGGCGACTAATCTCCCCCTGTACCAGAGCCCTTATGGCTGTCAAGATGGGAAAGACTCTATTTCAGTAGATATGTTTATGTTATTAGGAACTTAACAAAGATTAACCAGCTTTGTATCTAAATTACTTATGGTATATTGTTTCAAGATATAGTAAGACAATAGTATTAATAGTATATAATTCTTGAGGCAGATTCTGTTACCTAACACAGTGATCCCCAAACCGTGGCTCAGGGGCAACATGTTGCTCCCCAACCCCTTGGATGTTGCTCTCAGTGTCCCCCAAACCAGGGAGTTATTTTTGAATCCCTGACTTGGGGGCAAGTTTTGGTTGAATAAAAACAAGATTTCCTACCAAATAAAGCCCCTGTAAGCTGATAGGGTGCATAGAGGCCCCTAATAGCCAATCACAGCCCTTATTTGGCTCCTCCATGAACTTTTATGGTGCTTGTGTTGCTCTCCAAGTCTTTTTACATTTGACTGTGGCTCCCGAGTAAGAAATGTTGGGGAACCCTGACCTAAAAGCTAATGTTTTCCCACCAGGAGACCAGATCTCCCAATGATCCAGTGGCCTCTAGTCTAACTTACCAGCTTACCAAAACTCCTTGTCTGCATTTCAAGAGCCTATACGTTAAGCATCGTGCAATGTGCTCCCTCAGAATCACAGGTGGTATATATCAATGACTTAATGGCATGGAAATAATTGAATGAAATTAGGGATATTGAATTGAATAGATCAACTGTTTTATTGTTCATTTGTGTGTGTTATCTGCTGTAGGATCCTTGCCATAAGCTTATCTCTCTTATTTATAGCCTATAAACACAAATAACGTGGAATAAAACTTTCAAGACATGTTCTGACTGCTGAGCTCCCTGCATGCTTGGCATGACATACCCCGTGCAGTTCACTCAGGGCACAGGGGAGAGTCGGAACATGCAGAGATGGATACCGGGCACATTTGTTTGAAATTGTTTATGTAGAAAATTTCTTGAGAAAACATTCAACACTAAAAGGTTCATAGCGCAGATGGAAATGCATGCAGCAAATAGACCAATTTATATACAAATTCATATACTGTAGCCAGGGCCTCAAATGTAGTGCGACTATGCATATTCTAAAAGACTGGGCACCTTGTTATTTGCATGGAATCATGGGAAATGAGTGTCATTAATAGGGAAAAACAGTGCAGATTCACCTTTTATATAAACCCCCTGTATTACTTGCTCCTCCTTATCTGCAAACCTGAAACATGGGTAGCATTCAGGGTATTGGGCATTTAACAGTCCCAGATTCTGGGGTAAATTGGGCTAGGTTTGCCAGAAATAAGGGCAAGTGCTAATGTGGCAAAGAGTATGGCTATGGGTTGGCCTAAGTTATTTTAGAAGCAGAGTCGGTGACATTACGGGGGTGGGACTGATGACGTGGGTGGGGCCCGTGACATTAGAGGTGGGGTTATGAAGTACAGATCTTTGAATGGGTGATCGCCTTGTCAATCCTGCTTGGTTTTCCATTAGACCCAGACAGCCCTACTGAAATCCAACCTGTCCAGGTCAAAAGCCACCAGGTGGCAACCCTAATGTTAGCAAGTTAATATATTTCTGATATATGTGGGTGCTATTTATTCCACTTGTTTATAAACACTGTGCTTAGTTGGTAGTGAGAAGCTGGTTCCTAAGCAAAGCTAGGGTCTTTATATGCTGCTGAATAATGTCCCTCTCTTCATTTAAGAAGGACATGGACATAAAGTTTTGTTACCACTTTTGCTTTTCCTTTTATAAATAAGAAGATGCCCAGAATGATATAATATATTCCACTTTTGTGCCAGCGGAATTTTCTTATTAAGGCTTATAGGAGGCACACCTGCTAATTCAATTTCTGTATTGTGAAAAGATATATTCCCTCAGCTGGCACCGAGCCCTCGCTTCTCTCACTCCACAAGGTTTGAGAAATGCTCCATTTAAAGGGATATATATGTATGTAATTAATTCTATGGTATTAATGCCCCAGTCTACAAACAGGGGGTGGGTAACGGAGACAGTGGAGTCCAGTGAAATGCAATAAGGCTTGGAACTTGAGAACAAACGGATAAATCAAGTATATGCAACTTGCAGTCTATCTATGGAATATGTATTTGGAAATATGTATGTATGTATAACTTTATTTATAAAGCGCCACAAGGGTACGCAGCGCTGTACAATCTTATCGAATACAAAATTACACACAGGGAGGACAAGTGTTATAATAATTAAATACAATAAATATATATAAATGCACAGGGAATAAGTGCCATGTAGTATGAGACACAGTAGGAAGGAGGTCCCTGCCCCGTAGAGCTTACAGAAATATCTAACAATTATGGCCCAATTAATTTTTTGTAGTTTTGCCCAAAAACAAGTTTTTAGCCTTTCTTCTGATTTAATCCCAGACAGTTTTCCCTTATCCTAAGGGTATGGTTTCTTTTAAAATACATTAGTGGCACCTAATGATGAATGTAACAAATACAAATAGTGTCTCCTGAACTCATAGTAAACAGTCAAGACTGCCACATTACCTGCCATTAACAAAGGAAAATACCCTTTCTAACTCTAGGACGTCATAGTAACATTATTCTATTGGGATCATTCATTAACAAAGGTTCTAAATAGCACAAGTATGATTGCCAGTAGCAACCAATCAGCAATTAGCTTTAAGCTGTCTGTTATACATTAGAAAATGAAAGCAAAGATCTGATTGGTTGCAATTTTAACTACCTATATTTGTAAATCCGTGCCAATTCCTTTGTCATTTCTTGTTTGTCAAAGGTAGACCAGCTATCTGTTGTATCTTCCAATTAGTTTTAGGGGGGGAAATTTTAGAACCTCAATTGACTGACTACAAACCCCAATCTTTCTTCACCTAAATATAAATACCTAATTTTTTTAAGCTCAGTTACAGTGTTGCCCTTCCTTCCACCCCTCCCATGAACAAAGTCAGTTGATTGCAGTATATACATGCTTGTAGTTTGGATTATGTCAAAATGCTGACGTTGTACAAGACATTATATAGATCTTACGTGCAGGTCGGAGACAGTTGTGCATAAAGATTGATATCTAGGCCCAGAGTAGCCTATAAAGTTAACATTTGGGCAGCTGGTCCTAGACTGCCATTTCTAAGTCTACTGTTGCAATAGGTCCTCCCGTGTCAAGAATTTATCCTACTAATGAATTGTGAAAGTGATATGTATGTTTTCAAAGCCTGGAAGTATATAGTCGGGACCCCTTTGGGGGTCAAACAAACCCTTTCACAGGGGTCGCCTAAGACCATCGAAAAACACATATTTCCGATGGTCTTAGGAACCGAGACACCGCTCCTCTATGGTTGGGGGTCACCACAACATAAGGAACTGTATTAAAGGGTTGCAGCATTAGGAAGATTGAGAACCACTGGACTAGAAGGTTTCTAGTATGAACTAAGAGAGTGGATGCCATCTCTGTCCCAAAACCTATGGGCACTTTGGCAATGAGACACGGGGACTCCTGGTAACCCTAAGAGCAGAATTATATTTTATAACTGAAAATGTATCAGTGTTATATAGCTCTTTCTACATTAGCTATTCTGAAGCCCCCGTAGTTTGTAAAAGGTGGAGGGGGGGTGTTTTAACGTGGTCAAGCCACTAGTGCAAAATTATCCTCATGGTGATTCCGTTGAATTAAAAATATATTTTCCATATTGTCAAACCAAAAACTTTCTAAAACAAGGGCCCAGTCATATTTATAGTTTGTTCTTCATTATTGAGTTATTGAGACAAATTCTTAGAAGCTGAAACCGTTTTAGCTTCATGTATTATCCCATTAGGGTTACTGGTTTCCACTGTCAATGCCAAGAATCATAATGAAGAAAGGCCAGGAAACATCAGGAAATGAAATTGCCCAAAATGTACGGAAGCCTAAAGTTCACCTGTTATATAACTTCAAGTGCCATTGGTTTTAGAAATCATGTGTTGTTTCAATGGCAGCAGTATATGTATTATCTCAAGCTCCATTGATCACAATAGGGCAGTAGGGTGGGGCTTTGTTTGGACAACAGATAAAAGAACAGAGGAGAATTCAATGCAATAAATGTAGTTTCTTCTTAAAATATTTTACTTGTACAGGATAAAAATATGCGGAATGTCAGTCCAAAGAAAGGGGGCAACGTAATCACTCGTGATAGTTTAGCACGTGGCATTTACTAGTCAGCACTTAAATGCAAACATCTGCTAGGAATCTGTAGAACTGGGACAACGGTTTTCTAATGTAAGGCCATGGTAAAATAGGGCTACCCAGGGCTCCCAAATGCAGTCGCTTTGCCAATTATTGTCCTGGATGAAACTCTGTTTCTCAGGTGTGAGCCCTTGTATGTATTGGAAGCAGGGTCTAGCACAACTGTATCTCTCGGATTGAGATATTAATAATATTACCAGTGGTTCTTGAACACAAACAACAAGCTTTTATTAACTTGATATACAAAGGAGTACTTGAATATCAATAAAGCAGGATATACCTTTTGCACAGGTGTCAGGCATATACTCACAACTGTACCTTCATACAAAACTCTGCCCCTTAGTATTTATTAATGCACAAAGGATTAGCTCAACAATGATGGATTTGCTCATAAAGATGGATCTTCCTTCAAGTAGAACCTAGGTCAACTCCTTGTCCCTAGTTCTGTACACTTTTGTCCCTACCCTGTGCAATAGTGCACCCAGGATACTAATCCCACTATACCTCGTTGGAGCTTCAGGATGCTCTATGAGTTAAGCCCTAAACTATCTATGACGCCTAGTGTGATCTATGATTGATATATCCTGACAATGACTAGGCCCTACTTAACCTAGCTTCTACTTTCCCCTCACCTTCCTGCTTAGGTGGAATTCCTCTGGCAATGGACCCAGAGCACATGGCTGCTCCAGCTTATATAAATTAACACAATTTATGGAACTACATTGGTCATACTTTGACCCAGGAAAAGGAGCTCCCTTTCTTTCTAAACATAAGGACCTCCTTAGCTGTCTAATATACTAGGGGGCTGCCTGAGAAAAGGGCCAACCATGTTACCAGTCCCCTACACTTACTGTATGTATATATACAATGCTTCCTACCCCAAAAGGAGCAGAATCTTATTTAGTAAGGTATGCCTCCACTGCCAGTGCTTCTTGGCCCCGCGCTGCTCCCAACGTCTGTTGCCCCGAGACCCAAGTTCCTGTAAACATTTACCGTATAACAGACAAAGGTCTTGCATTCCCCGAACATTGCTCTAATGTTTGGATTACAGTCCGGATGGTTGTGGGCACACTTGGTCTATTCCGCCCATATATCAAATAATGATAGACCCAGGGCGTCCCCACTCTGTGCTCTTTTTCCTCTTGATGAAAAGAATAGGCTGCATCCTCTGCCATCTGCTCGTTGGGGATTTGCGCAGAAGCAATCATGTTACACTATCTGATAAAACTTTCCTTCTTTGATGTTCAAGGCTACCGGGCCTGAGCTGCTGATACGGCGCTTGTTATTAGATTCCCTGCCAGGCACATTATGTCACATAAACAGACCTGCGAGGAAATTCCTATCTGTGCCCCTATCTGATCTTTCATCCTTTATACTTGTGCTTTGCCCTCACTCACTGGGCGTATGTCAAAGATTTTGTGTAAATATTATTTTTGCATAGAGATTAACAATATCCATATATAGATGTGTGTATATAGCCACTATTTGTATATCAGTCTAGCCTTATTATGTCATGATATACTCACATACTGATATTAATCTTAAAGGGCACCTATAATCCGAAAATTGCTTTCTCCACTAGAGGTGCTGGCTAATAGAGACCGCACTCCGTCTGGGGGAAACTAGGTTTTTCAAATAAAAAAACAAAACAATCCCCTCCAGCGCTAGGCCGCCCACACTGGGAAGGATTTCTCGGTGCGGGCAGCCATGTTATTTAGCATGCATGCGTATAATCAGTGATACTCCCCGCTAGATCATTATTCCCATGTATGTGACGAAGGAGTGTTGGATGCCACCTATGTCACATGAATGGGTATAATGGGTAAGTTGTGGCACTTGCTCGTTATGTTCATGTGATTTCCACAACATGGCTGTCTGCACTGGGACCTCCCTCCTGATGTAGGCAGCTTAGCACTGTTGGGGGCTATTTCTTTCTAAAAAAAAAAAAAAAAAAAAAAGACTATTGTTTTCCCCAACTAGAGCATTGGTTCTATTAGCCCACACCTTTTCAGGTGATACATGTGCTCTACAAGAACTTTTTTTTTTTCATCAGTTGGCTCTGCCCTGCTTTATATGATTGCCATCACAGGTCACTTTTAGTAGAATTGGGGTTCTAGGACATTACCATTGCCATACTACACACCACTGACCATATCCTTTAGGCCATGCACCTTTTAAGGTGCCTTGCAGCATTTCTTGGTTAAAAGAACACCAGACTTTTCTTGCTTAGCTTTGTGTAAAGCAATACGTGCAGTGATGAAACTGTGCATAAGGATTTGGGGGTCTTAGTCCTTGGTGGGTGCAGTAAAGAAGCCTGTATATGCCAGGAAGGTGTACGTTTGGGGCAGTTGTAGGCCGGAATAAGGAAAGTTCAGAAGTGACAATCAATGGGTTAAGGGTGTACTGTGTGAAATAGGGGGCAGAGCCCTAGATTTTATAGAAAGTTCTAAAGCTGGAAATCCTTCATGGTTCCATAAGTGTGTAGAAGCAGGTCTAAAGCAGTTATTTATAAGCTTATGTTTTAGGTTTGCTGGAAAGGTATTTTGCTTAAGTGCTCCATATTTTATTAACAAAGTGGGTTGAGCTTCTTAGATGACTTCCAAAGAAACCCTTGGAAATGCAAAAAGCAAAATGGCACTCAGGTTTACAGGGAATTAATCCCTTTAATGAATATTTATTTGCGAAAAAAGCAACGTTTCGAGGCAAGGTAGCCCCTTTATCAATGCTTGATAAAGGGGCTACCTTGCCTCGAAACGTTGCTTTTTTCGCAAATAAATATTCATTAAAGGGATTAATTCCCTGTAAACCTGAGTGCCATTTTGCTTTTTGCATTTCCACTGGTTTTGGGAGGGTGCCGAGCCCTCCAGCAGTGTGCACCAGGTGTTCAATTTTGGAGAGCTAGGGTGTGCGGCAGGGGTCTCCCTTGTACTCTTCCAAAGAAACCCTCCAAGGTTGATTTCTCCAATACGATGCAAATAATATAAGGATTGTTGGCGAGGAACCAACAAATCCCTTTTCGTGATTCTCTTTGTACAAATTTATTCTGTGCAACTACATGCTAATCCTCAAAGACTTAATCAGCTTGGCTAACACACAGCCTCTGTTGGTCCAATTAGCTAAGTCACTGGTTTAAATAATTCTCCAGTATTAAGATTTACGGAATTGTAGCCTAGAGCTGGCCATACACGTTCAGATTTTAGTCTTCTTCCGACGAACGTCAGACAACAATCATACGAATGTGACCTTCTGGAAATGCATTTAGGTCCCCCAAGGATATCAATACGTACACAGAGAGATTACTATACAAATACAGATTTTATAGTTATCAGGCCAAAATGCATGGTACCAAAATTATTACGACAATTTCGTCTGAAATTTGTACGAAACATAGTTTCATAGGATTATATTGGTGCATGTATGGCCATCTTAAGATGAGGCCAAAAGCTGAGGTGCCAGAGTAGTGCATAGATGTATGGAGCTATTAGAGATAAAGCCCTGCATGCAGCATAGAGCTTAGACAGCGCTGTGTGATATTTCCTTTTCATCCTCTTTTAACTATAAAATTCATTACAAAGGAACAAATTCCATGCATTCTGATAGGGAATTTCCATTTCTATTCTAGTTTTTGTTCTGAAACATTGTTGCATTTTCTGTATTTAGATGGAAAAAAACTGTTTTTCCCACTCCTATTAATAGATGCAGCACAATAAAGTAGATTAATAGCAGGGATTTGGGTTCCTGTGCTGTTTTCCTTTCACTTCCTTGACTCCAACGGCAGAAATAATATTTCATTGTTTTATTCTGATTTGGTTAGATGTTTTCATTGGCCGCATTTTGGGAAGTCCACCTGATGTGTCTTAGAATCTGCATGTTGTAAGATATTAGAGGTTGTTTCAGGTTGCTGAACCCTGTTCCCCTTTGTTTACTTGCTGTTGAGCTGGACTGAAGAGTTCTGATCGGCTTCCTGAGCTGCAGACTCATTGGCTGGTCTCTGAACACAAGAACCTCACCCTGGTGACTTATCAGTAGGGTGAGGTGGCTAAAAGCCGGCCAAAAGTGCCACCCTATGAAATATAATGGAAAAGTTTTTGAAATCAGAAGCCATTCACATTCCTCCTACCATAAACCAATTAAAATCAGAAATCCCTTTAGAAAATAGTCGCAGAGACCCCAGCAAATAATCCCTTCAACCAGCTATATCTGAAGAAATGCTAGCTTAAGGTGGCCACCCATAGGTGGGCATATCGGGTAAGATCCAGCCAATTTTAGCTGCCAAAATCGTTACTTTAGACCGATTCAGCAGCTTATCTGCCCCTTCATGGGCACCACTGACGGGCCTTCCCAACTGGCTTCTAGCCTGAAATTGGCCCATAGGTGGGCTTATCAGAAGAAGATCCTATCACTTGGTGACCTCGCCAAACTAATGGATCTTACAGTCTGTGGCCACTTTTAGTGTGTGCTCTTGAACAAAGACGGCTGAGGTGTAAGACTTAATAAGTAACCAACCAGAAAAAAACACTAAAATGTGTTGGGTTCAGCTCAGGAGTCACCCTTAGCTACCAACAATGATACAGATGTAAAAGAACAAATGCCTATGTGTACCATACTCTGCCTGCCCTACCCTGCCTGTGTGTGCCATACTCTGCCTGCCCTACCCTGCCTCTGTGTGCCATACTCTGCCTGCCCTACGCTGCCTGTGTGTGCCATACTCTGCCTGCCCTACCCTGCCTCTGTGTGCCATACTCTGCCTGCCCTATGCTGCCTGTGTGTGCCATACTCTGCCTGCCCTATGCTGCCTGTGTGTGCCATACTCTGCCTGCCCTATGCTGCCTGTGTGTGCCATACTCTGCCTGCCCTATGCTGCCTGTGTGTGCCATACTCTGCCTGCCCTATTCTGCCTGTGTGTGCCATACTCTGCCTGCCCTATGCTGCCTGTGTGTGCCATACTGTGCCTGCCCTATGCTGCCTGTGTGTGCCATACTGTGCCTGCCCTATGCTGCCTGTGTGTGCCATACTCTGCCTGCCCTATGCTGCCTGTGTGTGCCATACTCTGCCTGCCCTATGCTGCCTGTGTGTGCCATACTCTGCCTGCCCTATGCTGCCTGTGTGTGCCATACTCTGCCTGCCCTATGCTGCCTGTGTGTGCCATACTCTGCCTGCCCTATGCTGCCTGTGTGTGCCATACTCTGCCTGCCCTATGCTGCCTGTGTGTGCCATACTCTGCCTGCCCTATGCTGCCTGTGTGTGCCATACTCTGCCTGCCCTATGCTGCCTGTGTGTGCCATACTCTGCCTGCCCTATGCTGCCTGTGTTAGGTGAACCTGACAGGGGTTTGTTTTGGGAGTTTGTTAGCATTTGGAAATAGTCATTATATGGTCCCTTAGGTGTGTATGCAGGGGGTTGCTTTGCTATTTATAGGGGAGGCATATGGGTTTAAGGGTGTGTCTTAATATGACATAATGAACTTTTCTCACATATGAATGAAGGTTTAAATCCCTATAGTAAGCACCAACCATTTGGGTTTTTGCTGCACTAAAACCATTAATGTGGGGATGGTCTTAAAAGCTCTTGTGATAACATGGGTGTGGTTTGAAGTGATCCTAAATATCTGAAGAAAAACCCATCTGGAGAGAACACACTCAGTGCTTGCAAGTCTGAATCACACTCTGCAATGCAGTAGAGCCACCATGCCGCCCAGTTCTTTCCTTTCTAACAGCAGAGACATAGAGGATTTTAAATGTCCCCAAGGATTTTACTTGTGTTTATTTTTATGGTATGGGAAAGGACACTGGATGTTCAGCTTATGTTCTCAAAGCTGTTAACACTTGTATCCGTGCTAACCTGCTGAGTCACCATTCAGATACACTCTCACCCTTGTACTGTGGATATTGGGTCCAGGGATGGTCATTCTGGAAAATTCTATGTGCCGGTGCCTGATACGTGCCAGTGTATGGGGCATTAGCGAGGAAGGGACCCACAGTTCCCCATCACCCCCTCCTGGTCTGATCATTCATACAGTGTATGGACCCTTGTAATCTCACCATCTGATTGGCTGCTGGAGAGCTACCATGTACCATATATCATGGCATCTTATAGTGCCATTATAGAGGCCCGGTGACAAATTATTGCTGGAAATGGTTTCCAAATGTTGCCATTTTATTTCCAAAAAAATCATAATTGTAGGTGCACCTACCCTTTTACCATACATCTCTCCCTGCTGCTATTCCTGTGCCTCATTTAACAGTGATATAATTAGCCGAGGCACAGTAAGCAGATTAATTAACCCTGAAACAAATATGCACCCCCTCCCTATTAGTGAACTACAAGACCCAGCATTCCCTATAAGCCATTGGGCTACAAGTCAAGATATATATATATCGCTCTGTCTAGAGACTTGCAGCAATGACGGAACCGAAACATTTTGTCTTGTGCTTGTTTAGGGCTTTTCTTAGATAAGGACATTTTGTACAGAAATGCTGAGCACTGGTTCTTTTTTTCCATGTAATACTTCCTGAGTGACGCCATTATATCTCCTGCTCATTTTCCATTCTTCCCTCTCTGCATCCACATGGGTGTTCTTGCAAGAAACTTCCATTCACCAGATGACCTTTGTTTCCAAGTATGTGGGAAAATTGCTAAAAGACATAGCATAGCAGAAAGGCTGCCCATTCTATTGCCGGCTAACAGACGGCCCTCAGTAACTGAGAAGGAACCAATGAGCGGCTGCTTTTGGTAAAGAAAGTTAGAACTGGAATTAGTCTTTTTTTAATTCTTCCTGCTAACATCCAATGTCTGAGCTGCGTGCCTAGAGCTTCAAAGGAGGAAAAAACAGCCCCGGCACGGAGACATAAAGTACTTGCAGTTCTCACCAGGGCATTATTTTGGCAACGTCACATTCAGAAATTCGCAGAACAAAAAAGTTGTGCCTTAAAGGTGGCTGTAGCTTTAGCTTGGCGGGCTGTGCCACGACTTGCTGCTTTGCCTCAGATCTAGTAACCTAACAGATAAACAGTTTCCGCATTCACAAAGCCCATATTAAATTCATGCAAAAATGAAACTAGGAAAGCACTGTATGTAATTTAGCGGAAGCTCAGTAGGGCTCATTTAAAAACACTGGGCAAGTTTGCATCTGGGCAATAACCCATAGCGACCAATCAGTGATTAGCTTTTTTTTCAGCTAGCTGCAGGTTGAACATAGAAAGCATGTATCTGGTTGGTTGCATGGGTTACGGTCCCCATACATTGGCCGATTCTAGCTGCCGATATCAGTCCCTTAGACAGATTCGGCAGCTAATCGGGCCGTGTATGCGCACTACCGACGGGCCTGCCCGACCGATATCTGGCCTGAAATCGGCCAGATATCGATCGGGCAAGTTAAAAAAAATCTAGTCGGATCGGGGACCGCTTCGGCTTTTTGATGCGGTCTCCGGACCGACTTTGCCTATAACCGCCATAATAATTTGATCATTTGACCCCAGGGCCAAATGATCGAATTAGCCTGGATTCTCCTGATATCGCCCAACTGTAGGTGGGGGGATATCGGGAGAAGATCCGCTTGCTTGACAACAAACGAGCGGATCTTAAGGTGTATGGGCACCTAAACTGTCCATGTGCAAATTTGCCCAGTATTTATAAACGACCCCAGAGGCCCCTTTAAATGCAACTTTTCTAGTTATACATGCATATGATTGGCTCAGCACAATCTAGATCAGTGGTCCCCAACCAGTGGCTCGTGAGTAACATGTTGCTCCCAGTGGCATTTTTAGGTGGCATTTTTACATTTCTGGCTCGGACGCAAGTTTTGGAAGCCCAGAGACACAATTACTCCAAGCAGAGGCTCCTGCAGGCCAGCAGTCCACATGGGGCTTCCTAATAGCCAATCACAGCCCTTATTTGCCATCCCCAAAGAACTTTTTCAAGCTTGTGTTGCTCCCCAACACTTTTAACATCTGGAGTGTAGCTCACGAGTAAAAAAGGTTGGGGATCCCTGAACTAGATGGACCCTAGCCAGCTCCGCTGTTTGCTAAAATGTGCACAGAATGCATAGACTAAACCCAGCCGCAGCGTTATATCACTGGAACAGTAATGAAATCCCCCAGGAAATCTTATTTGGTAAACATAAAAACTAAACTTACTGTAGAGACAAAATTGGATGTAATTACAGAAAAGGCGCTTGTAACCTTTATCCTTAAATGCAGATATGTGGAGTGCAACCTGATAACCCTTAGCATTGGTTTCACAGTTCTGTGTTTTTGTGAGCGTTAAAGCTGAGAAAGGAATTTCAGACAGTAGCACAGTTTATATAGTAGCTAATGCTTAGTGTGCAAGATTAACGGCCTGTAATTTATGCTATAAATAAATAAATGGTAAATTTCACCGTCTGAACACCAGATTTTATGTTGTTATGTTACATAAGTTCCAGTGAAAGAAAAAAAGAATTAAAAGTAATGCCGTTTTTTTTACGCTGTTAAACCTGTCTTTTTTTTAAAGGACAATGAATGGTTAATATAAATTAAAAGTAAGTCTAAAGGCATTCTTTTTAAGTACTTTTTAAGTGGCAAATTAGAGAGGCTTCAGATGGGGTTTTTTGCCTTCCTCTGGATCAACTAGTAGTTAGGCAGGTTATATATAGGCATTATGGTTGAACTTGATGGACGTATATGTCTTTTTTCAACCCAACTTACTATGTTACTATGTTACTATGTTACTTACTGCATATCTAAATTCCCAGATCCCTGCTTGCTTCTCTGAGATATGGTGCTGGCAGCCTACAGCAGTGTGAAGCCTACAGTGACATCACTGAAATCTCTCTCCCCTTCCTGTAGGTGCCAGCGGCAGCCTTCCTATTCTCTGAGCATGTGTGTAACTTGATCCTGTCTCCTGTTCTGAGCTACACATGCCCACCAGCCAATCAGAAGCGGATCTGGCAGGGGGGGAGGGAATGAAACACATGTGCAGTATGAAGCAAGGAGGGAAAGGAAGGGAGAATACCTTTTTAGAGATGGCTGCCTGTTCTAGAAAATGTGAAGTAAGTGTGACTGAGTAAATATGTGATTAGGTGAGCCAAAAGTGTGGCGTTTTTACTAAACAATAGGAGGACTATTGGGCAGTATGCTTTTTACATTTTGACTTGCATTCTCCTTTAAACAGGTCACATAATGTGCAAATTTTTTTAACTTGCCCGATCAAGATCTGGATGATTTCAGGCCACATATCGGTCGGGCAGTCCCGTCGGTAGTGCCCATTCACGGGCCGATTAGCTGCCGAATCGGTCTAAGGAACTGACATCGGCAACTAGAATCGGCCCGTGTATGAGGACCTTAAAGGCTCCAACTTGAAAAATAAATGACTTCTGGAAACACCGATAAATTGGGGTGAATACTGCAATTATGGTGCATTTTCAGAACCACAGAAGTGTAATTAGAGTTGTACTGCTCAGTCCTACATTTGCTAATTATATAACCCATCACTCACACAGGGGGCTACTTCAGCCCTAGTGTTCTTCCATCATTTCATAAGATTATGTTTCTTCATGTAATCCTCCTATTTGTGTGTACTTCATAAACACTGGTTTAGCTCAGAGTCATTGCCACTCATGGGAAATCAGCCTTGCCCAAGATTATGGCAATTAAGTGCTTTGCCTTGTAAACGAGTGAGGCTTTACATGCAATAAAACATTATATAAAATAATGAGAGTGCTGCTAGCAGCTTGGAGAAACTCTTATATAAGTGCATGTATGGGCTCTGGCAGAGCGTGGCGTTATCAGATGCTGTGCCCTTTTATCTTAGCAGACTGCCGATTGTCTTGGTGGTTTTAATCATCAGCAGGAAATGTTTATTCGTGCTGAAACGGGTGGGTCACTTGATGCCTTTTTGAGCATTTCTAAACAAACTTTTTCAGCATCCTGTTTAAAAAAAAAAAAATAACAAAAACTTGGTAATAAAATTTAATGCTTGTTGGGAAACCAATAAAGAATGAGGAAATGATTTTCTAAAATAAAATTTATTTGCAATTGTGCGCTATTTACATTCTCCAAACCTGGATGCGCAGAACTAACCCAATTGGTGGAAGTAAGGAGGGTTCAGTAGGAGACCAGTGTGGATTTCATTTCGCGTTGGGAAAATGGGCTCACGTGCACGTATTTCTGTTGGTTCCAAGCACAACATTCCTGCCCATACTGCATCATTCCCTGCTTGGCTGGCACTTTGGATATCCTTATAGGAGGCTGAAAAGTTACAACAAGATCAAGGATCTATCTGAAAGATTGCAAGCCCATTCAGATCAACCTTTCCAAAGCACTTTGCAGATTGATCCAGATGAACAGAAAGAAACCCCTGATTGGCCAGCTTCCAATTCAACCTCACAAGGGCAAACTCCTTCCTGGTCACCCCGTGCCATAATTATATATCTGTGCTGATTGCAAGAAACACTTTCAACCCCACCATTGAATCACTCAAAGTTACATCTCTTGGTACAGACATTCCTTGGTTGCCTTAAGATCAGTGGTTGTCAAACTTTTTCAGGTCAAGGCATACTTTGGTGGTTCTTCCTTTGGATAGAATCCCCCCATTATATAGTTGTTAGGTTGTAAAAAGACTAAAGTAACTTCAACCTCTCCAAATGGACCCCAGTGCATATATATATATATATATATATATATATATATAATACACATACTTCTACAGACCTGTCTGTAAACTCACATATATAAACTATATTTACCAATATTAGTATCACAATAGCCTTGAATATTATACTTGTTTGAGAACTCATCTAGGCCTCTCTTATAGGCATTAACAGAATCTGCCATTATAACATCACTAGGAGGTGCTTTCATCAATCTCACTGCCCTCACCGTGAATGACCTTGAACTCTGCTTCATAGAAAGTTCCGTGACTGTAAAGGGGGGCCTCTGGTGCGCTGATCGTTTATGGGCAAAAAAGATTCCCCTATCTGCCTATAGTCCCCTCTTATCTACTGGTATAGGGTAATTATGTCCCCTCCATAGCATCTTTTTTCCAGAGAAGGCAACTCCAACCTTACCAGTCTACCTTCATACTTTCAATATCCCATCCCTTTAGCTAATACGGTTACAGCTATTGCAAATAATTGATGTAGTAACAATTCAGCTACAGATCCAAAAATATCTAAGACACCAAATACATTTTCACCCTAAAATCTCCCTGTAACTGGCCTTTAGGCAACCCTTCTTATGTAAAATACACTCTACTGTAGGCTTAGCATGCCAACTGCACCATCCCATGGAAGAAATGCCAGTTAGTTAACTTTACATTACTGTGTTATTTACATGCACATGTAGATCACATGCTCTAAGGCTCCTTTCTGAATGGATCTGCACAATTTCCCAATTCTCTAATTATCAGTGATATTATATCGGAACTAGGGCTCTTCAAGGGGATTTTTACTGTGATTAAATGGGTTCTTAATATGGAGGTAGTGGCCTATATGGATCCAGCCACATTCATGAAGCTCTTGGTTTTGCTTGTGAATGCTTCCTTCATGGGACTAATGAATATTGATGCAAACTTTTATGGTCAGTCTGGTTTCTCACATTGTTTAGGTGTAAATCAGTGAGTTTTTATATATAATCCTCATAAAAGATGGCGTTACAGTAGCTGCTAAGTTGTTCCATGACCCTTGCTTAACCAATAGTATTTTTTTTTGTTTTGTTACATTGGATAAAAGCCGTAGCCGCCATGGATGGCTGAACCATTAACTGAACCTTAGAGAGTAGCAGCACGATCACAAACATAACATTTAGACTTAAGGCGGCTTCTCAAAATACAGATATGCCTTGTGCCAGGCCTATGTCTGACTGAGATTTCCTGGTAAAGGCTACTTGCTAACAAAAGCTCATTTTTTTTCTCTGCTTAAGTGGTTTAGTTGATAAATTGATTCTAGTTACATTACTTCCCCGCCTATTTGATTAATTAACAACAAGTTCCCTGGGGCTTTTGGAAAGCATTCTTTAATGGTGTTATTCTTCATTTTTGTATTTTGTTTGCAGTTCATCATGGCTGCCACTTTCAAGAATGTAGTTCCTAGAGAGAGCGCTAGCATATATTGAAGAGTTAGTGATCAGTTGGATGTCTGTTTAGTAGACATAGTTATGGATTTACTAGGCTTCTAAGAAGCTGGCCTCGGCCTGGCAAACTTAAAAAAATACACAAAAAAGACATTTTTCTTTTAAACGTCTTGTTGCGTTGAAATGGTTTTAGATGTATTTCTACAGTTGGTTTTCATAATTCTTTCATCTCCATTAAAGGAACATAAAGTTTCTGTTTAGTGCTCCCATGAGCCTTACCTTTTTGCTGTGTATGTTCATTTATTTTGGGGTTTTGAAGATGTGAAATAAATGCAGCATATTCTGCAAAAATACTTATAGGAGCAATGGCAATAGATACAGAAACGTATTGTTCTTTTTAGGGAGATCAAAACACAGAAAGAGTGGTTTAAACTGGAGAAACAGGTCCAAAACCATATCAGTGTAATAGAATCAGGTATGGAACCTGTTATCCAGAATGCTCGGGACCTGAGGTTTTCCGGATAAGGGGTCTTTCCATAATTTAGATCTCCACACTTTAAGTCTCCTAAGAATCATATAACTGTTAAATAAACCCAATAGGGCTGTTCTGCCCCCAATAAGGGGTAATTATATCTTAGTTGGGATCAAGTACAAGTACTGTTTTATTATTACAGAGAAAAGGGAATCATTTAACCATGAAATAAACCCAATAGGGCTGTTCTGCCCCAATAAGGGGTAATTATATCTTAGTTGGGATCAAGTACAGGTACTGTTTTATTATTACAGAGAAAAGGGAATCATTTAACCATTAAATAAACCCAATAGGGCTGTTCTGCCCCCAATAAGGGGTAATTATATCTTAGTTGGGATCAAGTACAGGTACTGTTTTATTATTACAGAGAAAAGGGAATCATTTAACCATTAAATAAACCCAATAGGGCTGTTCTGCCCCCAATAAGGGGTAATTATATCTTAGTTGGGATCAAGTACAGGTACTGTTTTATTATTACAGAGAAAAGGGAATCATTTAACCATTAAATAAACCCAATAGGGCTGTTCTGCCCCCAATAAGGGGTAATTATATCTTAGTTGGGATCAAGTACAGGTACTGTTTTATTATTACAGAGAAAAGGGAATCATTTAACCATTAAATAAACCCAATAGGGCTGTTCTGCCCCCAATAAGGGGTAATTATATCTTAGTTGGGATCAAGTACAGGTACTGTTTTATTATTATAGAGAAAAGGGAATCATTTTTAAAAATTGAAATTATTTGTTTATAATGGAGTCTATGGGAGATGGCCTTTATGTAATTCGTAACTTTCTGGATAACGGGTTTCCGGATAAGGGATCCCATACCTGTACATGATTCTAAAAAAAAAAAAAGTCTCTATTTAGGATTTTTTGGGGGCATGCCAGTCCAAAAATGGATGAGAATGAAGGAATATGGCCATTTGCTTTCCTAGATACATCTGAAAGCCCAGCTTGAAGGTCAGTTAGGGTAAGATTTGGGGGCAATATATATTAGCTGCTTTAGATATTTTTGAAACTATGACTGAATACAATAATATTCTATATAGATACTCATTTATGGGCTATGGTGGCCCTGACAAAAGGCTAGACCTTCAAGGAGCCATGTTGGACCCTCAAGTGAGGCTTGAACTGGTAACATTTGAGGATTTCTGCCGTAAAGTCTCATGACTATAAAGCAGCGGGTTTTCATATGGAATTTTGGTGAATCTTGCTAATTTTTTGTTCAGCATTTGGTATTCAGGTGTTTTCAATGATTATGGACCCCTGATATATATATTTACTGTTTAATTTGCTAATATTAGATGGTTCCTGGTTCAATTAATCCCTAGTGTAGGTGGTTATTTGTCTACAAATGAAGTTTATTTTAGTCATGTGTATCCCTTGAGCCAATAAATGACTGGGCTTAGGTAATATTGTGGGTTGAGCACTCATAGCTACTGTCTCTCCACAGTCAGGGATTATGGGTGGAGAGGTCACCACTATGAAGTGCAACTGCCTGAAGATTAATCAAAACAACAGGAGCAGAGCAGGCTGCAACCTATTGAAGGCAAAGGGAAGAGCGTCAAATTGCCACTTACTCTTGATGTTACCCAAAATGTTATAACTGTGTTTGTGGTCAAACATTGCTATTTAAGGTCTCATCACAGCATTTCCCATTATCCTTCAAAGGAAAGAGCTTCCTACAACCCATGTTATCCATGCTCAGAATGCCTTTTGTTCCATAGCCCTGAGGATGTACTCAGTATCAATAAATAGTAATATAGTTAATTAGCAGGCGATAATGGTCTTCTTGTTTCTCTTTCGACATAAATGTGACCATTGATGGAAATGTAAATACTCCTCTACTGGCTGAATAATCCTGGCTACCATAAATAAATTAGTCATGGAATCATCAATTAACAAAAAATGATTTCATAATTAGGAGATTCTAATTGATGTGGTAGTGTATAATCAGCCTTGTGTGGGCAAAACAAACCATCAAAGCCATGCTTTCAGTCGGCTTATTTCTCAACAATGCCACCTTCCTACGCGTTAACAAAAAATTCACGTATTATGTTGATCACAACAGAACAGGCAAGAGGATGATGTGTTCAGCTGGGTAGCAATCTAACTTCTGATGGCTTTTGCACAATAAACATGTTTTATGAGGTGGCATTATACAGAAAATCATGTACCCGGTGGCCATGCACATTAAGATCCACTCAATTGGTGGGCAATAACTTGATGGTTTGACCCTAAGGGGTATAGGAGCCATCAGAGCACAGACTGCATCAATGAGCCAATACCATCCTAAATCCAACTGAAAAATCAAACCTGCCTGATCAACACCAATTTTTGTCAAGATATTAGTCGGGGAGGCAAATGAGCTGCCAAATGAGTCTGAAGGACTTGAATCAGCAGCTTAAATCCCCCGTGCAAGTTCCTTAGTGTAAGGCAATGCAGTGGGCACATTTTAATGTCCATTTTCAGCACAGTATTTGGCCCTTATATGTGAGTTTATGTCCGGCTTATTGAAATCCAACAATGGTGTGATAAATCCCTTGATTGTGATTGGTGTGTAGCAACCACTTTCTAAAAGACATTGAGGAATGCTGGAAATGATAGGCCAACATTATACACAGGGTGTTTGGTTAAGCAGTAGCGCCTTCACTTCTGTTTCATTTTAACACACAGGTACTTGCATGACCGTAGGCTCTGCTCGTATTTGGGAAAATCCCACACACGTTTTGTTTACAGGGTTTAAGGCTTCCTCGCCCCCATTGTATTTACACTCTTTCTCCACAGTTGATAAGCAAACAGCAGCAGAAGTCCAGAGAACAAAGTGTGACATTTCAGCTTCAATAAGTTTCCAATATTGGCATGCTTTGGTACTCAGTGTATTCAGCAGCCATCCTAAACCATGGGAACTCTTGCTTTTAACTCCGTCTTCTGAATGTTTTCCTGCTCAAGACTTCTGGGCTGGCAGAATAAATATACAAGGGCTAGAATTTGGCTGATTTATTCACGTTTCCCAAGGCATTTGTCATCTTTGTTATATTTCTCACAAAAACTGCACTAACTATTTTATAGTTCAGAGTCCCTGAGATATCTGCTACAGAAGATGGCTACATACAGCAGTATATTCTGGATTCTGGAAACAAGATATGTGCTTAGGGCTATACGTGTCCTCAGGATGTATATTGTGCAATATCTATCTATCTGATAATAGATATTTCATAACTCCCAACATTTAAAAATGAAAAGAGGGACAAAAACATTTGTTGTGTGCAGCGTGGCAATTTTTTTGACCACACCAACTTTTGTGGCCACGCCCCAATTACCACACCCCATTTAAAAAAAATACTTTTATATAGTTGAAATGACGGAATCAGACACAAAATGTTTTATACCCTAATACTGTACTACCTAAGGAAAGCAATATATCAACTCCTACATATAAAATACAAATATAGAGAGAAGGCAGTTATAAGTGAGTTATAACTATGTACCAGTTTTGCCATCCATCCACAGTGCCCCCAGTGGCCCAATAGACAGTACCCCCCATACACATTGCCCCCATAGACAGCACCCCCCATAGACAGTACCAACCATAAAAAGTGCCCCCATAGACAGTACCCCCCATAGAAAGTGCCCCCAATTGACCCCCATAGACAGTGCCCCAATTGCCCCCATACACAGTGCCCCCAATTGCCTCATAGACAGTGCCCCCTGAAGTTGTTGTCTTCTTTTTCGGCTCCTTCTTCTGCGGCGATGACAGACCCTTTTATAAGGTTGCGCCCCGTGCGTACGTGTGACGTCAATACACATGGGTGGCTCCAGCCAGCACATCCCGCTGTTCTGGATAGTTCAATGAATGTCCCGCATTTCCATAATCTATGGATATTTATCTCAGGAGTGTCCAGACTTCTAGCATCCCTTCAACAAAAAAATGTGTGCATTTTTCAGTAGGTTTTCCCCAATAGTGGGAACTAAGCATCAGTGCTGGCTAAGTAGTATTGGTGCCCAAGGCTTGCAGAAAGGAGAGTCCTGTTGGCCAAGGCCTACGATGGGCTGTGGATGAGGTTCACAGTAGATGTGCATGCAGGCATGTAACTTTAGCTTTGTTAGGTATTTTTATTATACACAGCAGGAATGTCCTACCTGTGCCTTCCAGCTGATGCAATGCAATTCCCAGAATCCCATCGATAGCTAGAACTGGGACTTTGTTGCAGTGGGTGTGAGCTTTTACAGATGGGATGAAGAAGCTGCCAGTCAAAACTGATTGCAACAATGGAAGTACAACACACTGCAGAGCAAAAAGAATGTTCTGCAAAGGATGATAAAGACGTTGATTTATCAAAAATTGAACTTTCATTTTTTTCTAATTCTTTAAAATTTTAAATCTTGATTGGTGACTTTCCAAAATGTTAGGTAGGTACCCCCAGTGATTTCAGTCACTTGCCTTATACCCCGGGATGGTGCTCCTGTTAGGAGAAGACCTTACCAGACTGAGGTAGCTGTGAGAGAGCAGTCCTTTTCCGTCTGTCTTTGTTCTTCCAAATCTTGGGGCCGGTCCTTGCGCAGAAGGGTGAAAATAGCAACTTTCTTGTTACGTTCGGCTTTTCACTGAATGTTCCTGATGGATTTTGTTTATTACATGGTTATATATATTCAGCATACGGTAGCTATATATATATATTTCTCTAAGGTTGTGAAAAGAATTTGCCAGTCATTGTCATGGAGTACTCTAGTGGCAACGAATAGATCATTTTCTCACTGTTAAGGTGAACTTCTGCGTGCAGGTATGGGGGAAATAACTCAAATTACAGAAACTCTATTGCAAAAATGTTAATAAAACTTAAAATTGGGGGAAAAAACCCTTAAATGCAGTGAAATCACATTCTACCCAGCATTTTCTACAAGTCGACAGATTTCAAATTGGTCTCAAAGGCTTGAATTGTAAAAAATAGCTTGAATTTGATGTGAACGCGTCCCCTTTTAGATGCTGACTTTTTCATTTTTAAGAAATCTCTACAATTTGAGTTTCTGAAATTTGAATGAAAAGTGAGAGGTGTTAAAGGTTTTTTGTTAATTTTTTCTATTGTATTTTTTTTCCTTTTGATTCTTTAATGAATAAATTTTTTTTAAATTAAGTGAAATAGGGAAAACATACAAAAATGACATAAATACGAATTTTGGTTCATAAGCCTCAGTGTGTATAGGGTTCACTTGTTACAACTTGATTCCATCAGTTGGTGCCAAACAGTCAAAATGACCCGCTCTTAGACAATAATTGTTTTGGTCTTTTCCCCTTAGGACCGCTTGTTTTTTGTCATGGAGTATGTGAATGGAGGGGATCTAATGTTCCAGATTCAGCGCTCTCGTAAATTTGATGAACCTCGGTCACGGTTTTATGCTGCTGAAGTCACCTCAGCCCTCATGTTTCTTCACCAGCACGGTGTTATATACAGGTAGGGAATATTCACTTCCATAGAAAATGTTCTTGTATTGTGTCATGTTTATATCATCTCGATGCACAATAGGCAGTGTTTGCTTCTGTATTATATTACATAGTAACATAGTAAGTTAGGTTGAAAAAAGACATATGTCCATCAAGTTCAACCTATCCAGAAAACCCTTGGTCCTGAGCATTCTGGATAACGGGTCCTATACCTGTACAACATTTTTCCACTAATATCATACACAATAATACACTAAAGGCATGAATGTTCTGCAGATGATGTTCTTATAGTGATGTCAGTGATTATTTTAGTGAGAAATTATTGTCACATTTCTCACTAAAATTTGTGTATTATATTAAGTAATGTACCCCTGTTATAAAATATAAGTATTACAGTACCTCAGAGTTCCATGACCTGTATAAAAACGCTTTGCCTTCAGCCCTGTGCCTTTATAAAGTCATGGAACTCCTCAGTGACTTGTAATATCCTTATATTTTACAAGGTGTACATTATGTACTATATAGTATATAGTAACTAACAAGTAATTCAGTGTTTCAGGTTTGATCCCTGCTTTAGCCATGTCTAGAGCACCTTACTATAGATCATTTAGATCATTAATGCCCTCTCTATGCACAATATAGCTCTGCATCCAATCTAATGTTTTAATTATCATCTTAACAGTAACAGAAACCAGTAAACATCTGTCTGGTTTCTGGAGCTAATAAACTTTTTTTTTACTCCTTTTACTTTCTATCTCTCCTTCATTGACAGTAAAGGTATGGGATCCTTTATCCGGAAACCCATTATCCAGAAAGTTCCGAATTACGGAAAGGTCATTTCCCATAGTCTCCATTATAAGAAAATAACTCTAATTTTTAAAAATGATTCCCTTTTCTCTGTAATAATAAAACAGTACCTGTACTTGATCCCAACTAAGATATAATTACCCCTTATTGGGGCAGAACAGCCCTATTGGGTTTATTTAATGGTTAAATGATTCCCTTTTCTCTGTAATAATAAAACAGTACCTGTACTTGATCCCAACTAAGATATAATTACCCCTTATTGGGGCAGAACAGCCCTATTGGGTTTATTTAATGGTTAAATGATTCCCTTTTCTCTGTAATAATAAAACAGTACCTGTACTTGATCCCAACTAAGATATAATTACCCCTTATTGGAGGCAAAACAATCCTATTGGGTTTATTTTACTTAAATTATTTTTAGCAGACTTAAGTTATTGAGATCCAAATTATGGAAAGATCCCTTATCTGGAAAACCCCAGGTCCCGAGCATTCTGGATAATTAATTAATTAACGAAGAGCAACAAATCCACAGTTTTTTTCCATCTGGTCTATACAATGACAGAAACATCTTATTGGTTGTTTTAAGGGGCTGGATTGTTGCGGATGTGGGTTGGTCTTTCTATAATGCCAATGCCTGGCCTCATACTCAAAGGGGTGGTTCATCCTTTAGTTAACTTACTATGTTATAAAATTGCCATTTCTAAGCAACTTTTCAATTGGACTCCATTATTCATTTTTATAGTTTTTGAATTATGTGCCGCTTTGACTCTTTCCAACCTTCATATGGGGGTCACTGACCCCAGCAACCAAATAACTATTGCTCTGTAAGGCTGCAACTTTTTTGTTATTGTTACTTTTTATTCCTTTATTTCTATTCAGTTTTTCTCCTATAAATACACCCGTCTCTCAAAACACTCCCTGGTTGCTAAGGTAATTTGAACCCCAGCAACCAAATATGTGCTGAAATTCCAAACTGCAGAGCTGCTGAACAAAAAGTGAAATAATTAAAAACCACAAATAATAAAAAAAATGAAGCCCAGCTGTATATTGCCTCAGAATGTTACTCTCTACATTATACTAAAAGTTAACTCAGAGGCAAATAACCCCTTTAACTCTTGATTGACACTTTACTGCTACTGATAATAAGGCATATTTTACTACTTGGTGGCAGTGTTGTTATTGAAGACAATGTGACGTGTTTTTCCCTGAAACTTTAGCCCAGAATAGAGCTGAGACAGGGAACATTGCACTTAAACACATTCAGGCGTGTATGATGGAGAACAAATGAACATTTAATTTATGTTGCAAACACTTGGCTGTTACCTGTAACCCTGCGGTGTTTCCAGGGACAAAGCCCCAGCGCCGTGCAGAACTCCTGCCTCTACTTGTTTGCTTGCTCAGGGGTTTCAATTGTTTGCCTGAGTGCCGAGTGTTAACATCTGCAAACTGCCAGCAGCCGCTGCCAGCTGTGTGTGCCAGTGTTTCAGTGTAAGCGAAGGGCTTAGCAGAGCCCGCACACTGTGGCCCTCATGTGACCCGGCGCAGATCAAGGCGATCTCTTCCCTTCTTTCCTTTGCGTCTACAGTCCTCTGCCACTTCCTGAGTTTGTTCCCCTCGTCTCCAGAGGAATTGAATCGGTGGGCAGCAGATGTGAGGCTTTGCAGTCCGTGCCCTTTCCTCCCATCACTACTGAATCATGAACAGGAAGAGGCTCGATGCAGACAGACAGGACTGTTGCTTATATTACCTTAGCAGACCCTAATCGGGCAACAATCAGATTTCAGTAATTAGGATGTGTCAGAATATCAGGGATTTAGGGTGCCATACTTAGGATTAATAGGATAAAGAACAATGCCGCTGAATGGTCATGAAAAGCATTGCTATTGTATATTGGCACTGCAACTTCTGTAAATGGGAAAGATCACCTGTAAATGACCGTAAAGTATGTTGTATGGAAGACAGCTTTCCATTAGGTCTTAAATTTTTGTTCTTTTTATATATATTCTATGTAGTGTGGCGATGCTATGCGACATATATATATATATATATATATATATTTACAGTGTTGGACTGGGACTGGCCCACCAGGATACCAGGGAAACTCCCGGTGGGCCCAGGTGTCAGTAGGCCCTCTTGCTTCTAATTATTTAGCCTATTTCCTGGTCATTCCCTATTTCTGTATGGGAACAAGGAAGTTTGATAGATGGAAGAATAGAGTAAAGTATGTAGAGAAACGAGGCTAGGATAATAAAGAGTTTGAGGGAGGAGAGGAGGAATTAAAGTTAAGTTCTGAGAGTTGGCCCATGGTCCAAGGCAATATTGATCCTAGGCAAAGGATATATTTGTAATATTATAGGATTACAAATAATCCTTCATTCAGACATTAACAACCAAGTAGGGGCCTAAACCTGGCCAAAACATTAAGCATAAAACAAATATAACCATGTCTAGCCCAAAAAAACTATATCAACTCGCCAGAAGTAGAACATGGTCCAGGTGCATCAACCCCAGACCCTCGGCTGGGGGTGCAGGAAAACCATATCCACCAACATCAAAACTGGAGGGCACTTAAAAAAAAAAAAAAAAAGCAGTCTGCTGCACTCACCCATTATCAATATATTTGTGCATTCAGCTTCCATAAATGCCCTTCGCTTTAAACAAAACAGGGATTGTTTGTCTATATATTGATATATATTTCAAACTGGCCAATTCGTCAAAGTCATCCCCAGTCTGGCCAGTCCTACACTCACTTTTATCTAATTCATTAAGAATTCTACTGCTTCATTATACATGGACTGAGTTTTACCTGCAACTTGCTTCACCTGACTGTAGCTGGAATGATGGAAGCTACAACATGGCCATACTTTGGGTGATATAAGCTGTTAATTCAGTGCAGACCAAGTGATGAGTGAGTGAAAGATTGTTGGCCCATGTATCTGGGCCTTCCAACAGCCTACATGATCAGTATCTGGTTAAAAATCAGCCAGATATCAACCTGCCAGCCTTAAAAATCCTTTTGGGTTTCCGTAGGCCCATAGTATGATGCAGCTGATCAGCCTGATATGGCCCATTGCTTGGCCAGAGGAGGGGTTCTCAAGGCACATGGTCAGCTTAACAGCTAGACAGCAGTTTCAACTCAAAGATAATAACAAAACCTTTGGCTTTATTATCATAAATGAATATCAGGTTAGACCCTAGATTAAGCAACATGATCATAAGAAAAAGGTTTTTTGCAGACCCATTGTCCACATTTTCAAGAGACAAAACTGGTTAAAGAGGTCATGGTTAGTATACAAAGCCTTTGCTAACAGACAAGGATAAGGCTAACGCGCTGGAGCATTCCACAATATTAGGGTTATCCTAACCCAAAAATAGATTTAGAAAGGTTTGACGTAAAAAAATCTCCCCCCCCATAAATAAAGAACAAACAAGCTGCAGAAGCTTTGGTTATTTCTGCTTTTCTGTATGTTCTAATTATTTGCGTTAACAGGGGAATTCAAAATATTACCATTATATTTTGGTCTTCCATCAGCCATTTCTAAACCGTCACTCTGTAAATATTGTTTGAAATGTTTGGGCATGGTCTATTTTTGGCATTCTGTTATATAACGTACATAGAATATTTACAGTGAAAGAGTCAATCCATCTCCTTGTCTTCCATAGACATCCTATATTTATATTTTTGCAGTTGGCACAATAGAACTTCCTGCCTTGTTACAAGTAGTTTGTTTAAAGTCCTCTTCATGATTAGAAGAAGTGGCTTACGTTAATTCAGTTGCATAACCGGATTACTATGTTTGGGAAAATGTTCTCTGAGTTCATTATACAAACATATGCTAAATATTGTTCACATGGAAAAAAAGCGGCTGTATTTACACAGATTTGCCAACCTATGAAGTACTCTTAAACCTGACTAAGCTCTCCAAACCAACCCTTTGTCTTTACTCTGACTAATCTCATGATTTTGTTCTCCCAAAAGCTTTTTTGGCATAGAACTCATTGGTATAAGTGTGGCAGAATGTATTGGTGGTAGTGGAAATAAATGATTTTATGTATTCTTATAAGAAGCATACATAGGATATATTGGTTATTTTTTTTATGTATTCATCTGAGCATAGCCATAGATGGTTCCAGATTCTTGGTGGCAACAATAGAGGGAATACATTTAGAAAGTTTTAGCATTGAGTGGATGTATAAGAGGCATAGGAAAATTAAGTTTGGGTAAAAGTTGGTTGAGCAGAGGGAGACGTGTGGAGGAGAAATATAATGCATGAAGGTAGGGTAGAGGGGAATCAAAAACAAGTCATACCATTTGGTTATTTTAATGGGATAGATAAGATTAAGGTTATATAAAAAGTATAGCAGTCTATCAACATCATAGGACACATGGTGGCTCTCTATGTGTTCTTCAGTTTGCGCGAGTTGCTGCACTTTTGTATGTGGCTTTTGTAGGTGTTCTACGTGGTGTTTCTCTACTTGATCTTCCAATATTGCTACAAGGCATGTCACATTGTGTATATAGTTCACTCTGGTCATAAATTGTTGTAGTGGTAGAGAGTCTGTTAGCCAGATGGAGGGACAGGTAGAAATAGAGTCTTCCTTGTAGCAGGATGAGGCAATGGAGAGGCAAGTGGAAAATAACATGGAGAAGGAGTTGAGAATCATAATGGATGATAAGTGGGATAAGTGGTAGAAAGAGGGGAGATTAGGAAAACAAAGGCCAGAAGAAAATCATAAAGGAGATGAATTGCTTCTCTTCCAGGCATTGTCTGAAGGTGAGGTGCAGACTCCCATTCCACGAAATTGCTGTACCTCTCCACACAGGGTGTCTGATTATAAGCTAGAGATGCCACCACTGTCTTTCAACAACTATCTGTCAAGCATTTCAAGAGAACAATACTTGCACTGACGTGTGGAAACGTGCTGAGGTTGTTATGTCTCCCACAAATGTACTGGTAGCCATTTACCAGACCAAAGAATAAGAACACTAACCCCCATATGTAATAAAAGGCAATGAGTTTGCCCGATAGCAGTAACCCATAGCAGCCAAAATGATGATTGGTTTTAAACAGGTGACCAGTAAATTCTACCTGCTGATTGGTTGCTATGGGTTACTGCTCCTTGGCAAACTTAGTGCCTTATATTTCATAACCTCATAAGTCCTTTTGAATCCTTGAGAATAAAACTCTAAACAAATTTACCTTATTTTTTAGGTTTTCACGTTACAGTTGTTTAATATGCATTCATTTCTTCTTTTATTGGGCGTTTAATATTCTTTAATGAAATAGACCTTATACAGGGGATTCCTTCCAATGTATCGCTCGCCACATGCTGGGAGAGATTGTTTTCCTTCTGTCGCTTTGTACTGTTTTTGTTCATATTTTTTATTTAAGCTGTAAACGTGCAGGATAAGGTACCATGTGGGAACAAGTCTGATAAGCTATTTAAATGACCAGCATAAACACTGAAAACGAGACTTTGTGGGTTTGCTTTGCAGGGCACATGCTCTGTAATGCACGTACTATACTTAACCCCTTTAATAACCTAATGTTGGGCTGAAAATGTTGGAATGAACTTTCTGGCGAAGAATGTGATAATGCAGCAATGACAGGCAGAACTGGAACACCACCAGCTGGAACAAACCGAGGGGCTGCACAGTCTCCCAACTACAATGAAGCCATGGCAGGACCTGCTGCGCTTAGGTGACTGTCTGCAGTCATGTCCAGGGTCATGTAGGGATATTTGTACATGTCCATCATATATAAGAAAAGTGAGATAATAGACTTGTCGCTATTCACCAAGTTGCATTCTTTGAGAGACAATAGTAATAGATCGAAGATTCTACAAGAAGACCGGCAGCCCCTGTTGGAGCTTCTTCTAAATCCTTTGCTATTGATATCGACAGGCTGCTTTCCCTTTACAACACTCCATATTATTATTAGTATTGCCAATTAATTCTAATGCTACTGGGCAGCAATGTAAACTAAAAGGGCAATTTGGAGATTAATGTAGGACCTTGCAACACTCTTTCGTGAAAGAGAAGAGTTAGATACTATGCTTGAAAACACTGGTTTGGATTTTTTCAGTTCTATATCACTAAACAGCAGCCCAGTCATATTGAACAATCAGTCAGTGGTTTGAAGTCTCTTTGTTCCCTTAAGTCAAACCCTTATAGCTTAAAGTCTTATTTATGCATCGTTCTATAGTTCATTTGGGTTGGAAAAAGTCCATCAAGGTCAACCCCTAACTGTAGAACTTTAGTTCACTATATCCTTGGATATTATGATTGTCCAACACGTCTTCCAAACCCTCTTAAAGGCATTAATAGAACCTGCCATCACAATATGACTCGGCTGGGCATTCCCCAACCTCAACTTAGAAATTGAAAGTTCTGTTCCTCAAGTCTAAAGTGGTGACCTACTGTTCTTTAATCTTTTTTTAATGGGAAAAAGATCCCGCTATCTTTAACATGATCTAATGTATTTGTAAGGGTGAAGACACACGGAGCAACTAGTAGCAGCTACTTTTTCGGTACTACTAATCTCCAGAAAATCCCCTGCTATAGACAATACTGACAATTGCCTCTGCTAAAACGCATGTAGAGACAATTATCAGCAAATGATCAGCATTGTCTGTTTTAGTAGCCGTGACAAGTAGCTGCTACTAGTAGCTCCGTGTGTCTTCACATTTAATTCAAATAGATTGTAAAAAGAAATTGGTAAAAAGTTGGTAAAATAAATTATTGGTAAAAAATTGGTAAAAGAAATTTTAAAAAATGAGCACTGTAAACATCCAGATAATGTTAGTGAAATCCCATTTCTTTATAAATATTTATTTTGCATTTTTTACATTATTTGCGAATTAGATCAAGCAATAAGCCTGCTCTGTAATTGAAGCTGATTTGAGCAAATTTGTGCCTGAAAGAGGCTGGAATAGTGTGTAATATTTTATTATTTGCCCTAATTTGAAAAAAGTACAGGTATAGGACCTGTTATCCAGAATGCTCAGGACCAATGGTATTCCAGATAATGGGTCTTTCT
Organism: Xenopus tropicalis; assembly: GCF_000004195.4. Taxonomy (NCBI): domain Eukaryota; kingdom Metazoa; phylum Chordata; class Amphibia; order Anura; family Pipidae; genus Xenopus; species Xenopus tropicalis. The sequence continues at coordinate 19,728,701 of NC_030681.2, forward strand.
GTGATTTGGATCTCCACACCTTAAGTCTACTAAAAAAACAATAAAACAGTAATTAAACCCAATAGGATTGTTTTGCCCCCAATAAGGGGTAATTATATCTTAGTTGGGATCAAGTACAGGTACTGTTTTATTATTACAGAGAAAAGGGAATCATTTAACCATTAAATAAACCCAATAGGGCTGTTCTGCCCCCAATAAGGGGTAATTATATCTTAGTTGGGATCAAGTACAGGTACTGTTTTATTATTACAGAGAAAAGGGAATCATTTAACCATTAAATAAACCCAATAGGGCTGTTCTGCCCCCAATAAGGGGTGATTATATCTTAGTTGGGATCAAGTACAGGTACTGTTTTATTATTACAGAGAAAAGGGAATCATTTAACCATTAAATAAACCCAATAGGGCTGTTCTGCCCCAATAAGGGGTAATTATATCTTAGTTGGGATCAAGTACAGGTACTGTTTTATTATTACAGAGAAAAGGGAATCATTTAACCATTAAATAAACCCAATAGGGCTGTTCTGCCCCCAATAAGGGGTAATTATATCTTAGTTGGGATCAAGTACAGGTACTGTTTTATTATTACAGAGAAAAAGGAAATCATTTTATAAATCAGAATTATTTGATTATAATGGCGGCTATGGGAGACAGGCTTTCCGTAATTCAGAGCTTTTGGATAATGGGTTTCCTGGTAATGGACCCCATACTGGTACAATCTGATGTTTTTACATCACTATATCTTTATTCTTCATAAGAAATAATGAAGCTTTTTCCATAATTATTAAATTAATTCTGCATTTAAAAAAAAAAAAAGCTGTGTTTGTTATTATATTGTAGTATAAACGAAATTGAAAAGTCCATATGTTTCATGAAAGAGTCATTATTTTTTAATATAACATGAATCAAATTAAAATTGAGTAAAAATATTAATATTAATGATTAAATAAATTAAACTATTGAGCAACAAAAGTCATTTTTGCAAATATTATTTAATCATTATAGAATTATATTTTTATTTTCATTTCATGCAGTTAAAGTTGTTAAATATTCTCTGTAACCTGCACTAGAAATTGCAAGAAAAAAACTAGCTTATATGATGTCAATTATTGAAACATGTTTTGCTAAATTTCCCATATTTTGTGAAAGTTTTTTCTCTCTCTCTCTATATATATATATATATATATATATATAGTAGCAAATAAGTTGCTAATTAAGGATTATACCTGAGAGAAGATAGTAGATGAACACAGAAAGGGGCAAAAATTCTTATGGTTTGAAAATTACCACCAGTTTAGTTTTCTACAAAAAGTATATATTTAAACCTGAACTACTTTTTTCATTGGTTAAATTGTATTCCTGAATATCATTGGTTATGTCTTTGATGAAACTTCAATTTCAAACATGACATTGATGATTCCATAATACACTAATAACACAAAAGAATTTTAAACTGCGTTGGGTGGTTTTTAAATGAATTCTATGTATAGCAATAATAGGGGGATATAGGATAATTAGAGAAATAGGGGCAGGTAAGTCATTGTGGCTTTACAGCCTGATATTACTCATACGTATTATGCCCCCTGCATTTCTTTATGCAAAAAAAAGGTTTTTGGTAAAGGTCCTTTTTAACCGTTTTCAGATGAATTCTGAGAGTTGGCTTTAGCTACTCAGTATGGCTTATAATTAATAAAGTTCCTCATTATGATAACTATTTAACATACTAATGGGAGCCTGGACACCAAGCATGGGGAAACAGTTGCAAGTCTCAACCCTTAGGGCAGGAGCCCCCAACCTTTCTTACTTGTGAGCCACAGTCAAATGTAAAAAGACTTGGAGAGCAACACAAGCACCATAAAAGTTCATGGAGGAGCCAAATAAGGGCTGTGATTGGCCAGTCGTTCATCTTGTGGACTTTAATTAATCTAATATATATGTATATAATATCTATATATATATAAATGTGATGTAATTAATATGATATCCTAGGTAGGTCCCACTGATAAGGTTTGCATATCAACCCAAGAAATACAGAGTTTTTACACCGTTTAAGCACTTGTTTCATTAAATTTAGATCATTACAATGATTGATATGATGGCACTGAAATTCAGGGAGTCAGGGAAAGCACATTAAATAGAAAATTGATTATTTTTCACTGCAGGGTGCTTTATACACAGCAATGTGTGATAAGAGCTCTCTTTACACTCCGTTGACTATAGACTTGATAGAATGATCCATAGCTTGTTATACTGTACTTTGCTTGTGTACTTAGGTTGTTTAATGTATTATTTTCAGATAACCTACTGACTTCTTTGAATTGGTTTTTAGCAGTTATATTGATGACTTTTTAAATGTTTGTTTTCTATTGCAACTTGCACATCTGAGTTTTTCATGTTTTTCTAGTGTAGCAGACTAGAGACCAGGTATTAAAGGAGAAACGTACCACATTTACATAGAGACATTTATACCTGCTTTCAGTCAGGGGGAACCCTGTCTTTTCCTATTAATAATCTGCATTATAAAATTCCAGATGAACAATATCTATCTTTCCAGACTTAGCCGTAGGTTCAAAGCATGTGCAACCCTACATTTATGAAAGGAAGGATTGTTAAAGCAATACGGTTTTATTATGATGGGTATCGTAGGAAAAACAAAATGCATTTGCATTGCCTTTACCAGGGTTGGATTGGGGGGGCAGGGCCCACCAGGGCTGGCGCACCCCCCAAGGTGCCCCTGCCGGCCGTGTCACGCCCTCTCCGCCCTCCCCTGAGCACGCATAAGTGAAACGCATCAGGGAAGGACTTTGGCGACCAGGGGAAGCGGCAACAGGGATCGGGTCCAGGCCCACCGGGTTTTTTCCCAGTGGCCCATTTCGAACACTGCTTTTTAGGGTTCATGTGGTATTATGAGGTCAGATACAAATTCCATGCAATATGACAACTAACTTGTTTGCTTGATCAAACTGTTCTTCTTGCTAACGGCTATATTTCCTCCTCTAGGGACCTTAAACTGGACAATATTCTTCTGGATGCAGAAGGCCACTGCAAACTGGCCGACTTTGGGATGTGTAAGGAAGGAATATTGAATGGTGTCACTACAACCACCTTCTGCGGAACGCCAGATTACATAGCGCCTGAGGTATGTGTTTGCTATAGATTATCTGGTTTGGCAGTCGCCGTTCTAAATTTACAACCCCCCCCCCCCCCCCACAATAACATAATCTTATTTAGCAAGGAATTCATTGGACTCAGAAGCAAAACAAGATGTTCTAGGCAAAGTTTTCCTTTGCATTTGCCACATATATAATATTAATATGCAGTATTTATTAAATGAAAATATTCAATGTATTCTTATATGTTGAAAAGTAAGATGTACCCCATGTTTTCGTTCCAAACGAGCATCTTAGGACGTGAAAAGGAAATAAAATCTAAAAGGTAACTAAAAGGCCTTAATAACTGCAAATGATATTTGTTTTGTGAGCCGTAAAGTGTTATGTTGGCACGCTGACTCCCTGTGACTTAGTCATTAATATAATTGTTATAACATTTAATAATGGAAAAGTAATTACTAATTTACAGATCAGTTATTGCAAAATATCACATTGAGGGAGATATGAGTAACTAAATGAGGTGCTTGCATCACAGGAATAGGAGTTTTTCATTGGTTTAAACCAAAGCCAAGGTCCAGTGTTTGAAAGCAAAAAAACACTTTCAGCCATTAAATCTTCCTACTTTTCTGCTCCGCTGGGTAAAATTATTGCACGGCCTTTGAGAAAAGAGCAAGGTGAACTGTAAATAAATCCCTATTTAGTTAATAATTAAATATTGACCCATTGCCCTTTCTGTTGTTATACTCCGACATCTGTGCCATTGCTGTTTGATATCAGTTAACTAGAAATGTGCGTATATTGAGCACAGAACAGCTGTTTGTCAATACATCAAAATAATTGAAATGTTCCAAATATTTACATGTCTAATTTAATATATTTTCATTTTAAATAGGGATTTTCCGAATCCAGGATTTGGTTCGGGATTTGGATAAGATTCAGGCTTTTTCGGATTTGCTCAGATCCACGCTCCTAGCCAAACCGAATCCGAACCCTAAAGATCACGTGACTTTTTGTCATGTAAACAAGGAAGTTGAAAATTTGGATTTGGTTCATTATTCAGCCGAATCTTTGGAGTCAGGGTTCAGCCGAATCCGATAAAGTGGATTCGGTTCTTCCCAAAGCGTTACAGTCAGCATATTCAGTTATTTCAGATAATTCTAATAAAAAGGAGTTGACTCTATTAAATGAGGATTTATTATATGAGCCACATTTCCTGAACTTCATTAACAACTAGGGATACGACAGATCCAGGATCTGATGTTATTTGGCTGAATCCTAAATATCACATGACTTTAGGGCACACATTTAAGGAATTGTGAAATTTGCTTGTGCAAATTAGACTCTGGATTAGATTTGGCTGAATCCTGTGAGAATGATTCATCCCAATCCTAAAAATGAGGATTTGGTGCTACAACTAAACCCACACAACAAAGAACCAATCCATCATGTACAGTATAGTAAATGAGTGAACTCATTCCTTTCATAATTTTTATGGCACAGTTTTTATTACACTATCGACATCTCAAATAATTTATTCTATCATTTAACATTTAATTTTTGAACCAATACATGTATTTTTTAGCTGTTATATTGGTGTGTAGGCGCCATCTCAGTGCATTGTGCCTGAGTCTGAGCTTTCAGAAGGAGCCAGCGCTACACAATAGAACTGCTTTCAGCTAACCTATTGTTTCTCCTACTCCCATGTAACTGGAGGAGTCCCAAGCCTGACTTGGATTTCTTACTATTGAGTGCTATTCTGATACCTACTGAGAGCTGCTGTCTTGCTCCCTTCCTTTTGTTCTGCTGATCGGCTGCTGGGAGGGGAGGCGGGGCGATATCACTCCAACTTGCAGCGCAGCAGTAAAGTGTGACTGAAGTTTATCAGAGCACAGGTCACATGGCTGTGGGCACTAGGGAAAATAAGAATGTCTGTTTTCAAAATGAGTTATTAAAAAATCTGTTTGTTCTTTTTTAAAACGGATTACAATGCAGGAATCTGCTGGAGAAGCTCTATTAACTGATGCGTTTAAAAAGAAAAACATGTTTTCTCATGACAGTATTCCTGTCATATTTTTTATCGGTTGACCTTCATGTCGGGGTAAATAATGGCAGAAAATATATGTAGTTCCTTAACTTATTCACATTTTCTGGAATCACCTGATCTTGCAAATAAAACATTCCACCCGGAAAACAAACAATATAATAATAATAATCCTATTTAAAAATTCTTCATTTTTCAATTTATTTAATCTGTTTTTTTCTATTTTAAATTTCTTTTTCAAGATAAAAACTTGAGCTAATTCGTTGGAGTTTATTCTATCAGAAGCCATTCAGATTAAACCGCGTTCGAGCCAAAGTCTCCAGAACTCACACTGATTCATTCTGAAGCGAATAGATATTTTACATTTTCTTTACATCTGTTTGTTTCACTTTAGAGTATGTCACAGGCTGCAGTGTGCCAAGAAACACTGCGCTGAGACTAACCAGGGCTGATTATATACTACGGCCTTTTCCCGTTTCAGTAAATGTACGCTTTGTGAGATGTTTCATCTGCTCTGACTTATTTATCAAAAGTACTAAAATGAACCCTCAGGCACACTTATAAAGAATTTTACATGATAAATGAATATGTTATAAGAAGAGCTATTCATTGTGAGTTGTGCTTTGCCCTCACTGCTTGTCTGATTTAATAGGATTCAGTGACATTGAATGGTTTCATGTATGTGGGCGAGGAACCATTCACTTGTAGGTTGAATCGTAACATTAATCATTAGATTACAAAAACTGTTTCTACAAGGGGAAATATTAAAATGATGTATTTGGCAATACAATAACAACAAAATCTACATATGTATGTACAGGTATAGGATCCGTTATCCATAAAGCTCTAAATTACAGAAAGGCCGTCTCTTATAATGATTGCCTTTTTCTCTGTAATAATAAAACAGTACCTTGTACGTGATCCCAACTAAGATATAATTACCCCTTATTGGGGCAGAACAGTCCTATTGGGTTTATTTAATGGTTAAATGATTCCCTTTTCTCTGTAATAATAAAACAGTACCTGTACTTGATCCCAACTAAGATATAATTACCCCTTATTGGGGGCAGAACAGCCCTATTGGGTTTATTTCATGGTTAAATTATTTCCTTTTCTCTGTAATAATAAAACAGTACCTGTACTTGATCCCAACTAAGATATAATTACCCCTTATTGGGGCAGAACAGCCCTATTGGGTTTATTTCATGGTTAAATGATTTCCTTTTCTCTGTAATAATAAAACAGTACCTGTACTTGATCCCAACTAAGATATAATTACCCCTTATTGGGGGCAAAACAGCCCTATTGGGTTTATTTCATGGTTAAATGATTCCCTTTTCTCTGTAATAATAAAACAGTACCTGTACTTGATCCCAACTAAAATATAATTACCCCTTATTGGGGGCAGAACAGCCCTATTGGGTTTATTTAATGGTTAAATGATTCCCTTTTCTCTGTAATAATAAAACAGTACCTGTACTTGATCCCAACTAAGATATAATTACCCCTTATTGGGGGCAGAACAGCCCTATTGGGTTTATTTAATGGTTAAATGATTCCCTTTTCTCTGTAATAATAAAACAGCACCTGTACTTGATCCCAACTCAGATATAATTACCCCTTATTGGGGGCAGAACAGCCCTATTGGGTTTATTTAATGGTTAAATGATTCACTTTTCTCTGTAATAATAAAACAGTACCTGTACTTGATCCCAACTAAAATATAATTACCCCTTATTGGGGGCAGAACAGCCCTATTGGGTTTATTTCATGGTTAAATGATTCCCTTTTCTCTGTAATAATAAAACAGTACCTGTACTTGATCCCAACTATGATATAATTAATCCTTATTTGAGGCAAAACAATCCTATTGGGTTTAAATCATTTTTAAGTAGAGTTAAGGTATGGAGATCCAAATTACGGAAAGATCCCATATAAAATTATGAAGGAGGTTGGTTTTATATATATAGGCCTTGAGCAGTAGTTGGGCTGCTGCTGTTTATATAAATCCCAAGGTTCTCTGGTTTCATTATATTTCTAAACATAGTCTTAGCATTCAAAGATATGGAAGCCCAGTGGATCACAATTGATCACATAGCCCCCTAGTTTGCTGAAAGGTTTCACAGACTATTAGGTTTCACAGACTATTAGTTTGTCAACTTTTAACTGCCCACCTCCTCCAGCATTGCCCATTGGCTAACAATGTGACTTATCCTGTGTTGCTGGCAGCCAAATGTTTGACTACAGTTTGGTCCCTGTCCAATCATTGGCTTACTGTAAGGACAGAGGTTGACAGTGCAGCCCTACATCATTGGCATAGCAAGCAATTTGGGATTTTGGGAACCATAGTTTTAGTAACCTCTTTAATTCACTAGAACCTCTGTCTCCTCAATAGATACTTCAAGAGTTGGAATATGGACCATCGGTGGATTGGTGGGCCCTTGGTGTTCTAATGTATGAGATGATGGCTGGTCAACCTCCCTTTGAAGCGGACAATGAAGACGACCTCTTTGAATCCATCCTTCATGATGATGTTCTGTACCCAGTTTGGCTCAGTAAAGAAGCAGTCAGCATTTTAAAAGCAGTGAGTCTCTTATGTTATTTGTTTATTATTTTCTTTCCAAAAAATGAAATTGACTAATACAGAACAGCTACCCCAAAGGGAGTTCAAACCTAGTTCATAATGCCACTGTTAGGATAATGGGGCCTGGGATAAATTACCCTTCTTGTGGGAAAGGAACATAATGTTTGCGTTTACTGATTTTTTTTTTTTTTTTGTGATGTGTAAACCTGAGAATGGAGAACTGTGTAAAATGGGAAGATACAACAAAGGCAGCCTCTGTTATCTGTGCCACCGTTTACAGATTCTAGTGCCTGCCAAGTCAACTGGTAAGCTAGGAAATGCTGTTTAGCAATGATAATGCATTGTAATTATCGCTAAAGGTAGTGCAGTGTTTCAAGTTGGCATGGCTCCTTCCTTTAGGGGCATCTGATGGAGAGGACATCCTACTCCAAAGTTCAGCTACTGAGTTATAGTTGTTCTTTTGTAACTTAATAGCAATCCATATTGTGTGACTTTCATGTGTTGCTTGACACCAGGAATTATGTGCAAAGTAACACATGATAACGCAATGCTTGGATCAGGTTGTGTGCCGCTGTTATTAAAGGAGCCAACACTTGTTCTGCAGAGGATGTTTTTTCCTTCCCATCAGAGAAAAGATTAATATTTAAAGATGCACTATGAAAATAGATACTATGTAGGTGTCTCCAAGGGACACTAAACATGTCTTTCTTTACGTATTTGTGGTTAGTACATGTAAACTCATCTATGCTAGAGTTAGTTTCATGGCATTTATACAGTATGAGCAGACATACTGTAGGGTGGTGCTGATTTAGCCCCACCTTCTTGTCACTTTAGCCTTTTATTCCCTAAGTTTGACAAGAGGATATTGGAAGGGGAAGAAGAACAAATGTCAAGTCTGAGACTTAAGCAGTGGACTGGGCTATAGCACATCAAAGAGTATAATAATCTCTTCTATAAGTTCCAGTTGGCCCAGTTCTTAGGCATGGTGAGCATTAACAATCACCAGTACAGCAATATTCTGTCCATCTCCATAAATTAGTTTTGGTTCACTATTCAAATTGCTGTTCAGAGAGGACCTTTATCTTCTTTGTTCGAGTCGGTTTAATAACTGATGAGCTCCAATGGCTTCTCTACGAAGGGCCTGGTGATTTATGTATGCAGAGTTGTTGTGCAATATGATCTACAGCTAGTCAGAGATAATTAGGAAAGGTTTCATCTGACATCGACGTTTAATTGCTTTTCCTAATTGTGTTTTAATGTAAATAAAGTATTGTCACACAAGGAAGAATTATGGTTGTTGTATTGTTATTTACTGAACATATCACCAAAATCCTTATACTAGAATGCAAGATATTGTTCTAGTGGATATGAGCTAACATTATCCTGACAACTGGCAGTTACACTTCACGAAAAGCAACACTTCTCCGACACCCCCACTTACATAAAGTAATATGTCTGCCTAGCAGCATATGTATTGCACGCTGGTGGTGGGAACAATCTAACTGTTGACTGCGATTCCCCTACCATGTTGCTATTAAGTCCTGTAGCCGTCTCCTCTTCCACCCATCAACCATTTAGCTGCTATATCCACTCCACCCTACTGTAAGCCCCTCTTCCTATCACTTTGGCCACAAACAGACCACAAGGTTCCTTTCCATAGTTAATGTTTAAACATATGTTTTATGCCCCACCAACATTTATATGGAAGCCCCGTTGATTACAAAAATTCTGACAGATTCACCCATGTTACTGATTAGTCAGCTTGGGCTTTTATATTGATTTTTACAAATCGTTTACTGTTGGTGGGCCCCGAGTGGAGCTATTGAGCTGGAGATCAGGGGGGCAAAGCACAGATACCATATTAATAACTTAATATGACGCCACCTCGCCCCTGACTACTCTGCATTTCCCCCAATGGGTCACTGAATGGAAAATGATGGACAGGTCTGTTCTAAATAAACAGCATAGAAAACAATAAAAGAGCAATTTTAATAATGATCTCATGCCTGCATCAACAGATCAATTCATTACACTATCAAACCCCTGATATAGCCACCCATGTTTTAGCCTGTGTGCCGATTATTTCCACCTATTGCTGTTCCTACTGCAGCAGTTTTCAGTGTCACCTGTCTATTAACCGTTGTACTGCCCATGCTGCCTTGGGTGGGTTGCTGCTTGGACAGACAGATTTAAATGGGGATCTATCACACATTTAAAATATAAAATAAGCTTTTTCTCACTGAAATAAGAAATTTTCTAAATAAATCTATCCACTCACATACAGACCCATACTGACCTATCTATCCACTCACATACAGACCCACACTGACCTATCTATACACTCACATACAGACCCATACTGACCTATCTATACACTCACATACAGACCCATACTGACCTATCTATCCACTCACATACAGACTCATACTGACCTATCTATCCACTCACATACAGACCCATACTGACCTATCTATCCACTCACATACAGACCCATACTGACCTATCTATACACTCACATACAGACCCATACTGACCTATCTATACACTCACATACAGACCCACACTGACCTATCTATACACTCACATACAGACCCATACTGACCTATCTATCTACTCACATACAGACTCATACTGACCTATCTATCCACTCACATACAGACCCATACTGACCTATCTATCCACTCACATACAGACCCATACTGACCTATCTATCCACTCACATACAGACCCATACTGACCTATCTATACACTCACATACAGACTCATACTGACCTATCTATCCACTCACATACAGACCCATACTGACCTATCTATCCACTCACATACAGACCCATACTGACCTATCTATACACTCACATACAGACCCATACTGACCTATCTATACACTCACATACAGACCCACACTGACCTATCTATACACTCACATACAGACCCATACTGACCTATCTATCCACTCACATACAGACTCATACTGACCTATCTATCCACTCACATACAGACCCATACTGACCTATCTATCCACTCACATACAGACCCATACTGACCTATCTATCCACTCACATACAGACCCATACTGACCTATCTATCCACTCACATACAGACCCACACTGACCTATCTATACACTCACATACAGACCCACACTGACCTATCTATCCACTCACATACAGACCCATACTGACCTATCTATCCACTCACATACAGACCCATACTGACCTATCTATCCACTCACATACAGACCCACACTGACCTATCTATCCACTCACATACAGACCCATACTGACCTATCTATCCACTCACATACAGACCCACACTGACCTATCTATCCACTCACATACAGACCCATACTGACCTATCTATCCACTCACATACAGACCCATACTGACCTATCTATCCACTCACATACAGACCCATACTGACCTATCTATCCACTCACATACAGACCCATACTGACCTATCTATACACTCACATACAGACCCATACTGACCTATCTATACACTCACATACAGACCCACACTGACCTATCTATCCACTCACATACAGACCCACACTGACCTATCTATACACTCACATATATAAACTATATACTAACATTAATACATCTGCTAGAAAAGGGAGCCCCCCTAAAAGGTGCATTAGACCTACCTGTCAATCAAGTGTGTTTTGGGTGGTTGAACAGTTCAGGGAAGTAGGAAAAATTACATATTTGTAATACCCGCCACATCACCATCTTTTTTTTATAGACATCACAGACATAATAGATAAAATGTGTAAATGTAAATAATGAACAGTCTTTGTAAAACACTGGAAATGTGTGTTGGCCTTTTGTAAATAGGATAAAGGCAGGATGAAACCTAAAAATGTTTTGTGCCTCTCTAAACCTTAGTAAATTTGTGCATTAACGACCTGTTACTGTTAATTTCTCACTCTCCTTCCCTCATGTGGTAGAGAAATCTTGTGGCGGGTTATTAGTAACCCGATGTCACAAACAAATTAGACAGTTTGTTGTTCTACTCTGAGCGAGAGGAAGCTCTTCCACTTGTTTTCCAATAAGCTTCTGGCACAGAAAGGCAAAGAGGTTTCCAAGTTTCCAGACAGAAAAAAAAACGCGGCTTCTTGGCTTTTGAAGCTGTAGCAACAAGAACCGCCGTCATTTAAATAGGCACAAATTATCCAAAGGTGAGGCGCGGAGCGGCAAGATTAATCCAGCAGATGATGTACGGAACAAATAAATGCAAGAATTGTTTGGGAAACATGAAACTGACTGCATATAAGATACCTGGGGGGTTGATATTAAGCCAGAATAAAATATCATCTTTTTTTTGTCCATGACTGGAAATATTTCTCATTACCTAATTATACTATTAATGTAAATTATCAGAGATTATTAGGTGTGGTGCTTTACAGCCTGATATACTTTTGCAACTTAATGAGTATCTTAGCACATAAGCCATTCATAACCCATAATAAATATCTGTCTATGAATGGTACAGTGGGATAGAATCAGTTATACTTGTTGAGTAGTATTAAAAAGATAGAAATCTTGTTTTTTTTGCCAAAACAAGATGGCAGTCCTAACTTGGCCCCTGCCTTTATATGGTCACATTTCTCCTTGGTGATTTCTAATACCATAATATTTTGTCATGGGAGTAGAACGTTCCCTATAATACACTAAGGGGTGTATTTCGTAACGTTGGAGACAACTTTACCGGTGATGTTGCCCAAAGCAAATAATCAGCTTTGGTATTCTAACTTATAGGCGACCTTTCAAAATGAATTGTAGGTTGGTTGCCAATGTTAATGTCCTGTGTTAATAAATACACCCCTAAGACTGAGCTGATATATAGCAGTGGTGCCACCACCATCATGTCTTAAATCACCATTCATTTTTTCTTTCATACTAGTTCTATATACCTGCTGTACCACAACACTTGAATGCCATTACTACCTACAAGATCCCTCTAGTAGTGATGTGCAGGTTAACCCGCAATGTAGAAGTAGTGTACACAGCGAAAAGATGTGGGTACAGGTTGGGTGCGGGTCCTACAATGGCAATATTGTGCAGGTTAAGGCTTTGTGGGTTAGGGTCGGTGTGGGTTAAGGTTTTGTGGCCTAGGGTCGGTGTGGGTTGAGTTTTGCCTGACCCGCACATTGTTACCCTTTAGCCATCTATGTCAGTGCTACTATGGTGTAAATGGAGGCAGACATATCGATGTTTGCCAGATTAGGCAGTAACCTCACTATTTTACGAGTCAGACCCGTATCCTATGCTCTGTTCACTCCAGGTTCCACTTTCCTCTAATTTCTTATGATGTTAATTTAGTTTGCATCATTGTTTGTGGTATAGAATTTATTCCCTGTATTAACTGCATTGCATTAGTCATTGGTAGTGTTTTTAAAGGTTTATAAAGCAACCAAGCTCCCCCTCCCAATTAATGTGCATCACTTGTGCCTGCAGCATACCCGGAGTTACCAGTGTGCCAGCACCAGCGATGCCAATAGCACATACATAAGGATCACTTGGGATAATGTAAATATTGTGACATTTGCACCAGGTATAGTTACCCATATCAACCAACCAGTATGTTACATATACCGGTCACCTGCCTGCAAGCAAACATTACTTAGTTACTAGGAGTTACTGGACCTGGTGCAAAATGTGTGACTTTTAAAATATTAGCCAGAAAGTACTCTAAGGATGAACAGCACTCTAGTAATTATTAGGGCCACTGTGTGAATTCACACTTGCTGTTCATCTCCTCCCCCCCCCCCGTCTGGCACATCTGGTGCCCTGTGTGATGCTGCAGCTGTCAGTTATTCACATTAGTTGACAGTTTGTAGCATTAATAGACCCGGTGCAGCTGGGCCGGGTTCACTTGGAAGGGTTAAACTTGATGGACTTTGTTCTTTTTTCAACCCAACTTAACTATGTAACTATGTAATCAAATGTAAATACATTGATTACAATTAAAGAGCACACTACATCACCAACTAATTATGGCGCAATAATGTAATAAATATTTCTATTATTATAATTAATTAGAATGTGAAATAATAGTGATAATAATGCTTAAAAAAACCTGGGGACAATAATACGGGTGCCATAGAAAGGTGTAAGCAGAGGAAAAGGGTGGGAAGGAAACTATGAAAGAAGGAAAAAAGGCAGAGGAAAGAAACTGTTGCACTGGTAGAGTCACAAGTGTTTGAGCTATAAGGGGTGTAAGAGTGTGGGGCAGTCCGTAAGCACAGCGCCCTGTTGCATCTTGTGTCTCCTGCTGCTCAATAACTTGCGTGTTAGTGATGTATGCGTCGGCCAGAAACCCAAGGGTCCCACAAGTTTTATGGGTTCAGGACATGCTCTTCCCTCTGCCCGTGACCCTTACTATGCATTGCTTCTGCCTCCGGCAGCCTCTATTTATAGGTGAGCATCTATTTTGCTCCGCCCCCTTCATGACATCAGAGATTGGACAGGTCAGGTGTGGGTCTATAAACAGAGGTGGGCTGACTCTGGCTGCTGACTTTTTTTAACCTGCACATCATAATTTGTGGTTCATACAAGTAATGGTGGGAGGGGGGACCCTATATGCCTCCCCCACTCTCCTCTCTTGGATAGAGCACTGCCTAACGCAAGCATGGCTCTATTCAAGGGGCTCATTGCAGGCCCCTATACTTCAAAATGGTAATACAATAAGAGCAAAAGCAGTGTTCAAGGTGCAGAAAACTGTCCGATTGTGGTCGTTTTTGTTTTTGCATTTTGCACACAGTAAATGACTCCTAAAATGTTGGCATGTCTTTGGCTGAGGCCTGGTGGTTGCCTGTATGGCAAGTATGTAGCGTTCGTTTAAAATGAGTTGATTTTAATTAAAGAACAAACTAACAAAGGCCGACAGAAAGATTTCCTAATAGTCATGGTTTTCCTGATTGTATGTCCCTATGCACCACCTATGCCAGCTTATAAATGTGGGGAGACCTGCAGATAACTGTCAGCTCTGCGGCTCACTGTCCTTTCCAGAACATGCTCAGCTATATACATAGTTATATGGATGTCACCACTGAATGGCGGCTCACACCAGTGGCTTCATCCAAGTGAAACTCCCTGGTTGACCCCAATTAAAAAAAAAATGGATTACAAGTGGCACTTATACTGTTACTCTTATGTTGCACCCATGACTCATTAGAAATAATGCAATATAAAAAGAAAAATGAGGATGCACTAATCTCCTAAGTTAAAAAATTAGCGATTTGCGCATTCATTGCTGGGACATTATTAATAGCCGCGGAGCTTTCTGTGCTGTGAGTCACATACCCTCGCTGGCTTGTTGTGTTCTACAGGAAAGGCAGAGGAAGCAAGAAGGCGTCTGTGCAGTTTACTGCAAAATGCTAACAGGGGATTAGGCTTGGAACCCTTGATTTCCTCACATTGTGCTTGCAGACGCTGGGCTTATGCCTCACTTACTGAAGCCAGAGACAGCTCCTTTAAGGCATGGCTTTCTGTAATGGAACTGAGCTGAGGAGTGAAGGGTTCCCCCTGTCTAGAAGGCTTTCTGATTGTATTGCTGTCCTGGGCACATTTCTGCAATTAAGGCAACAGGCTTTGACCTTTTATCATTTATTGCTCAATCTTGAAACTTATTCAGCTCTGTGTGTATCATTTGCTGAAATAATGTGTTAAATAACATTAATAAACAGAAATTGCATTCACATATGGATTTGGATTGGACTGATTTAAAAGAGAAGGAAAGGTAAAAACTAAGTAAGCTTTATCAGAAAGGTAAATACAGCCATAAGCACTCACAGAAACGCTGTCAAAAGATTTGTTGTGTCTGTAATTCCTGTGCCACAGACACGCAGCTCTCTGCTTTCTCCTCTCTCCTGCTCCCCCCTCCCTCAAGAATGCTAAGATCTCACTCCCCCCCCCCCTTAGGAATGTGGATCTGAGCCAATCAGCAGGGAGCTGACTCATAGTCTAACTAACTGAGCATGTACACTGGTCTGGGTGTCTGTGCAGGAGTGAGGCATTATGGGAACTTTCTTTACACAGCTCAGCGTTTTTTCTTCCTGTTTGGCTTCTGATCATCTGAACGGGAGAAATATTGGGAGACTTAAGGGCACTATTGAGTGAACTGAAGGTATGCCTGCAGCTTGAGATTAACTCTTTATTAGCCTTTCCTTCTCTTTTAAGGTTACCATCAGTCCCCGTTTCAGGGGGACTCACCCTGTTTCAGATTGCCTGTCCCCGTGGAAAAATGATCCCAGCAAATGTCTCTAAAAGTTGTCCCTAGCTGTACCCGTGGCAACAGAGCTGCCCCTCCAGCCAATCGTTGTTATTTCAGGGAAGGAGGAAGTGATCTGCTGTCACCTGACCCCTTTCACTCCTCCCACATACTCCATACTTCCCACTCAATCTTTTGTGTTGCTGAAGGGAGGAATATGTATACAATTATTTTGGAGATTTTCTAGATAAAAAGATTAAAATACGTGACTGTGACGTTGAGAGGGTGTTCGGCAATGGGGATATGTGGAAAATTAACATTTTGCACAGCTCGCTGCTTGTTCCGCAATGACTTCTTGTCCCCAGATATGACTCTGAGTATATAGCACACAGTGCTTTCACTTTACACGATTTGTAAACTCTATTTGCCAGCAGGTTATACCAAAACTATGAATCAGAAGATGGGCCGGCTTGTTGTTCTATAAAATTCTGTTCAGCAGACACAAGTTAATAGCAATGTACAACCAAACAAAACCGCCAACAGTTGCACTGACCAGTGTTTCTCATTGTTTTCTTTTTCTCAGTTTATGACAAAGAATCCCAATAAGAGATTAGGGTGCGTGGCCGCGCAGGGACTGGAGGAAGCCATCAAGCAACACCCGTTTTTCAAAGAAATTGATTGGGTACTTCTGGAGCAAAGGAAAGTCAAGCCTCCTTTCAAACCACGAATTGTAAGTAGAAAATAATGATATCAAAGTCTTTTGAGTTCATGTGAATTCTCTTGTAAAATGTGTTTGGTCAACAGTATAATTAAAGCTGAATTGTTAAAATACATAATTAACCTGCAGGGAAATATATATACCTTATAAACAGAGAATGGAAATCTGGATTCCCTGCCATAAAGCAAGACAGCACTGTTGCTTTTGGGAACAAGGAAGCAGGTACAGTCACTGCCAGAGACCCCCTGGGCCAGACAGGGAGAGTTCCCATGCATACACTGCTGTACATAATATTACTCAGTATTTTCAGGAAGACACAAATACTTCATATTTTGGCAACAAAATGCTTTGCTTTTAGCCACTATATGGTACATTATCTTATCATTTAAATCACACTTTGTCTTTGCAAAACGAGGCAGTGTTTTTCTATACTGGATTCCTGGGTACAGAACCAAAATAAAACACTGATGTTCTGTTCAGCACCAGGAATGTTATTTTCCGATTTCTGTGAAGATTGGGGCAGTGCACATCATCCTGTCAGTCTGTCCAGTCGGACCTGTCCCCTGAGCCTAAAGACCCATTTATTCCCACATAACAATTTTCTCTCTCCCAGGAAACTGAAAATATGTTTTCAATTGTTCTGTTCATATGATGGATCCGTGAGTTTGTTTTGTGCATTTGTGCAGCCTAGCATATCAGCCTGCTTTCTTTCTGATGCTACATATAATATATCATTATTGTTATTATTATTAACATGTATTTATAAAGCGCCAACATATTCCGCAGCGCTGTACAATAAGTGGGTTACATACATTGGACATACAGAGTAACATATAAAGCAATCAATAACCGATACAGGAGGTGTAGAGAGCCCTGCCCAAAAGAGCTTATCATGTCTGTGTTATAATGATGGGGGGGGAGAATGGGGAGTCCAGGGCCCACCATGGCTGCCATCTCAGGGGCCCCCACACACCCCCCATGCCCACTGCCACAGTCATATGAGGACCACCCAATGGCACAACACCAACCCCCCCCCCCCCCCCCCCCCGTATTCTCTCTTGTGGCAATTGGGGGGGAGGTCAGGTCAATTGAAAACATATTTTCAGTTTCCTGGGAGAGAGAAAATTGTTATGTGGGAATAAATGGGTCTTTAGGTCCGACTGGACAGACTGACAGGATGATGTGCCCAGGGTTTTGGGCGAGGAGCCGTTCTGAGTCCACCATCCAGTCTAACACTAAATGTACTTGACATATTATGATATTGACATATATATATTTCATGGAAATTTCCCAAGCAGATTAATTGCCCTTTCCTTGAGGCAATGCTCTACTAAATGATATAGCATCATCTAGCTCAGTGATCCCCAACCAGTGGCTCGGGGGCAACATGTTGCTCCCCAACCCCTTGGATGTTGCTCTCAGTGCCCCCAAACCAGGGAGTTATTTTTAAATTCCTGGCTTGGGGGCAAGTTTTGGTTGAATAAAAACAAGATTTCCTACCAAATAAAGCCCCCTGTAAGCTGATAGTGTGCATAGAGGCTGCCTAATAGCCAATCACAGCCCTTATTTGGCTCCTCCATGAACTTTTATGGTGCTTGTGTTGCTCTCCAAGTCTTTTTATATTTCACTGTGGCTCACGAGTAAGAAAGGTTGGGGATCCCTGGTCTTGCTACATGAAAATAGGGATATTACGCTGAATTAAGCGTTTTGGATATGCCTGCCCAAATAGCAAACAAAGTCCAACCTTAATATGTGCATTTGAAATCGAAAAGGATATGGCTTAAAACCATATTTCTCTCAGTTGCCTAGTTCTTTATAGATGTCAGACTGCATTTGATGCACCCCTAATGAAAATGGGATCAAACCCCTAGCTTTTCCATTTTCCCCAACCTCCTTAGATCAGCAATGGGGCTTTATCCTAGATATTTTCCAGATTGCTATGCTTTCAGGGCTACAGCAACCTAAACATACAAGCCGAACGTTACTCCTGCTGCATACAAAAGGCTACTGTAGCCCTGAAAATAGAGAGCATTGAGAAATATATTTCCAAGACAATTTTAAAGGTAAAGTGGCACCTCAAGTGTTCCTTTTGTTGGATCCGATCAGAACCAGGGCTGCTAACTATAGGAGTTGGTTCATTGATATGTTATTGTAGTTGCAAGATGGGACTGATGATTTTTGTTCCAAACATTTGGGAGACACTTTCTATCTGTAAGAAAAGATGGTGTAATCTGTAAGTGATGTTCCCCTTGCAGGTTTAAACACAGGTACTGTGATTATGTGCATTATAAGGGTTTAAAGAATTAATTGCAAAGAGGATTAGAAAGCCTTGCATCATGTGACAAGTTACCTGGGTTTGTTTTGCCAGCGACGGTGCATTTCTAGGCAATGACAATGTCACTTTTCTGGAGCTTCCAGTTTGTGTCTTTAGTACTTTACATTTCCAGGGCTTTAGTGTGAGCTTAGCATTGGGGTCGGGCACAGATTTATGTGACCATTGCAAACATAGTAAGTTAGGTTGAAAAAAAAACACATGTCCATCAAGTTCAACCTTTTATTTCTATATATAACCTGCCTAACTGCTAGTTGGTCCAGATCTTAAGCTCTCTTATTTGTTTCAGAGGGGCATTACCAGCACTCTGTAAAGTGACAAATTGCCCCCCCTTTCTATAAATCTGTGCCCCTTTTAATACAGCTCAAACCCTTGTTTGCCCTTGTGGCTGCTGCCTGGCATTGGAACTCTATCCCTGAATCTCTCCGTAGGGAAAACTCACCCACTCTCTTTAAGATAAAGCTCAGCTGTACCTTCTGGAGCACTAAAACATTATTTTGCCCAGTCCTGCACTTAAGGGCAAATGCCCATACCTTGTGCACTCTTATCTTCCAATTGTGCCTGTATGTTACCCAACCACTTAGATTGTAAGCTCTACGGGGCAGGGACCTCCTTCCTACTGTGTCTCATACCTCATGGCACTTACTCCCTGTGCATTTATACTTATTTATTGTATTTATTATAACACTTGTCCTCCCTGTGTGTAATTGTGTATATTGTAAGATTGTACAGGGCTGAGTACCCTTGTGGCGCTTTATAAAGTTATACATACATACATACATATGTACATACATTGCTTGCTACAGTAAAGTTTGTTATCTACAAAGGCTGGAAGGTCCTTCTCCATTATGGATTTGCCTTGGGCAGTCCCAGTAAGTAAGATTTAGCTTTTTTTAAGAACAGCAACTTTAGTTCTAATGTTTTAAGCCAGATAAATGTTCAGCACTTCAGAACACTTAAACCCTAGTTTCGGTTTGGAAGTCATTCTGTTACTGAAACATCTTGAACGGCACAGTAACCCTTTCATTATGTCCTCAGTGTATGTGCTCAGGTGAAATGTTCCTGCTGCTGGGGTTTCCTTATCTCTGTAAAAGTCATTGGTGTAAACATTAATACACCTATTCTGGCCCCAGTTATCTGGATGGTGAAATAGCACTGATCCAATCAACTGGCCTGTTCTAGTTAAAGTAAAGCTCCATTTTGTTCTGGGTAAGCAGATGGCCCCATGGAAATGATAGGGTTACCAGGCAAATAGAGACTTATTTAAAGACCCCCACACATGGGCTGATTATTATACAAGACCAACTTTGTGGCTTTTCAATAAATCGGCTTCCCATTCAGCCTGTATCCAGCTTCCAATATGAAATAATGTGTTGCCAGTGTAATAGTTGTCTATTGTCTGTGAGGCTATATGTTTATATTCAGCTTTTTTTTTTGGTGTGGTCACCGAAATTTGATAATTTAATAGTTTAACATATATATAAATCTACTAGGAGCGCGGACAGGGTTAATACCTATATGTTTATATTCATCACTCATTATACTTCGCCATTGATCCATCCATCCAAACTACTGATGGCTGCTGGGGCTGCACAACCAAAATGGTAAATTAACAACAAAAAATAAATGCTACTGAACATTGATGTGAGTTTTTTCACTTTAACTATTGGATTTGCTTTGAGCTGGAAGGTCAGCGGGGTGGTGGGAGTTGTAGTCCGACAGCAACTGGCAGGTGGAGTCCTTCGTTTGCCAAACCTGGTGTAAGAGATTTGAGATTGTCATTATATAATTCCTGGGATTTGCTCGGTTCAAACAACGAGCTTAGTGGTTCTACAAACTTGGGACTGTTTAAGTGGTTTTAAGTACAACAAAGGATAATTACCCCCTCCTTTAGCCTTGAGTTCCTTTCTAACAGAACCATTTCGGGTAATTTTCTACTAAGCGAAGTATTAGTTAAATAGTTTGGGCCAAACATGCAAACTGCAGAATTTGTTTTCCACCATGACCAGTGTGTGTAATGATACCGGCGCTGGGCCCTTGTTAGTCTGCTATAAGTTTAGAGGCAGAAGAATAACTTACAAACCCTAACACTTGGGCTCAGTGTACATAACACCGTGTGTGTATTCTTGTGTCTGCGCACTTGTATGTGTTGTTGCTCTTGGTTCTTGTCTATCCAGTTCCTCTGACAGGGGCTTATTTATGTAACTATTCACACAAGCTCTTATGCATGTGTCAGAACGGTATATTTATATTATTTTTAGCACTAATTGTAGATGATTTCAGGCATGTCAGTCTGTCAGGCCTGAAGAAGGCAACTCTGAGCTGTTGTGTGTAAAAGACATTTTTTGGATTCTTTTCTTTCCCTGCAAGGGTGGCTAATGGCTTTTCTAACAGATATGTCAAAAACAGCTCCCCCCTCCCTCTACGAATGTTTATGTTTTAAAATATTATGGGTCAGATATTTTTAAGAGATCTTCTCATGGTGCTAGAGATCAGGCATTCTGATATGAACACTTCTGAACAAAGCATCTTCCAGAAATAACTGAAATCTATTTTTATCAGAATGCTCTGGGCCTGGTGTTTTCTAGGTAAGGGGTCTTTCCGCAGTTTGGGTCACCTTCTCTAGGTCAATTAAAAATCATTTAAACATTGAGTAAACCCAATAGGATTGTTCTGCCCCCAATAAGGGGTAATTATATCTTAGTTGGGATCAAGTACAGGTACTGTTTTATTATTACAGAGAAAAGGGAATCATTTAACCATTAAATAAACCCAATAGGGCTGTTCTGCCCCCAATAAGGGGTAATTATATCTTAGTTGGGATCAAGTACAGGTACTGTTTTATTATTACAGAGAAAAGGGAATCATTTAACCATTAAATAAACCCAATAGGGCTGTTCTGCCCCCAATAAGGGGTAATTATATCTTAGTTGGGATCAAGTACAGGTACTGTTTTATTATTACAGAGAAAAGGGAATCATTTAACCATTAAATAAACCCAATAGGGCTGTTCTGCCCCCAATAAGGGGTAATTATATCTTAGTTGGGATCAAGTACAGGTACTGTTTTATTATTACAGAGAAAAGGGAATCATTTAACCATTAAATAAACCCAATAGGACTGTTCTGCCCCCAATAAGGGGTAATTATATCTTAGTTGGGATCAAGTACAGGTACTGTTTTATTATTACAGAGATTAGGTTTTGATTAGGAATACCGGGCAGGACTCGGTCACATTGACAAGTCATAGCCCCGCCCACATTATGCCATGGCCCTGCTTTCTCCCACCCCCAATGACGTCACCCATGCCCAGCTTTCTTAGCCGGCAGAGGTGGCAACCCTAGCCCCAGTGCATTACAGTACAAGTGGTGGTGAAGATCAATAAAAGGAAAGAGAAGAGGGAGGAAATAAATACAAATGGAAGGGAAGGAATAGTCAAGGCGATAGTAAGAAAAGTGGAAGACTTCATTAAAAAATATATGGGAACCCCAAAAAAGTATGTTATGAGGGGAGAATGCCTGGAAGGAGTAGGAAGAGGAGTGAAGGAGAGAAATAGGATAAAAAAAAGGGGGGGGGGGGAATAAATAGAAAAAGGTATTTGTATAGAAGTGGGGTATAAATAAATAAAGACAAATGGGGAAGACAGGCACATGACATAAGAGGACGGAGGAGGAAAGGCAGATGAAACAAAAAGGAGGAGCTAAAATAAGCAGATAGAGAAGACTGAGGGAGGGCAGGAGAAAAGAATAAGGGGAAGGCAGATAGGAATGGGTTAAGATGGAGAGAAAGGCTGATAGAGGGAGGCAAATATAGGCAAAGATGGGCAAGGGGCACTTAAAATGAGAGGGGGAAGAAGAAAATTGGGGAAGATAGGAAGAATAATAGACTGGGGAAAAGAAAAGGACAACAGATGAAGAGAAAAGCAAATAGGATGAAAAGAAGAGGAATGGGATGAGGAAATGTATATGAAGAGAAGATCTCAGTTGATTCTCTATTCATGTACATATTTGCACAAACACACCTACTGGCGCAAAAGCAAATATAATCCCTGGGGTGTTTGCATATGGCACTGATTTGCCTACTCAGTCTATTACATAATAACGCTCTGGGGTAATTTTAAACAGTAGATTGTTCTAAGGTTCCTTAATTAAAGTGGCTGCTCTTTGCAAACAGCCTTGTTATGTCAGTGTATGGGAGACGACTGCTTATACAACAGAGATGTCAGATATCCCTCCAGTATTTGTGAATTAAGCCCCCCCACATGCCATAATTATGCTTCCCTTTAAGATGTTGCCATACTGTAACTATTCCATTTTGAAATTTAGACTAGGAATATTTTGAAGCCATTGTCGTTCATTTACTATGTCTTCTGTGCTAAATCGTTGGATGGCCACTTCATTTATGTAGATATTTCCCCTGAGATGCAGGCAGCAGCCTTGAGTGCCTAACTCTGGCCTTGAACTAGTGGGGGAAATGCTGACAATACATAGAAGGCCCCACTTGACTGCAACAAGACCAGACAGTCGTTAGTGTGTCATCTACTAAGTTTCCAACAGTGGCCTTTGCTTGTTGCTGGCAGGAATATTGCTGCCAATTATCTATGATGGTCAACAGTGTAGCCCAGTGATCCCCAACCAGTGGCTCGCGAGCAACATATTGCTCCCCAACCCCTTGGATGTTGCTCCCAGTGGCCTCAAAGCAGGTGCTTATTGTTGAATTCCTGGCTTGGAGGCAAGTTTTGGTTGCATAAAAACCAGGTGTACTGCCAAACAGAACCTCCTGTAGGCTGCCAGTCCACATAGGGGCTACCATTAACCACAGCCTTTATTTGATACCCTCAGGTAAATGTTTGTTTGTGTTGCTCCCCAACTCTTTTTAAATTTGAATGTGGCTCAGGGGTAAAAATGGTTGGGGATCCCTGGTGTAGACTGAGTATGGAGGCAGCTAAAGATTTCTCCTCAACAATGCACTGTTTGCATGGAGAATAGTCAGGACATTAAATGGGGGTTCTGACATTGATCTCCTAGTCTGAACACATGTTTAACCCCATCTCCAGAAACCCTGACTTTTTTTCTGCTCTGTTACTTACTAAAGTTAGCTTCATTAGATGGGCCATGCCAAGTGGTATCCTGGCTATACACAAGCAGGTATATGTCAGCCATTTTGGGTAGTTTTGATGAAATGCTTCCAATTGTTTTGTGCATGTAGTTGTAGTGCATGAATGGGCTACATCAATCACCATCATTAGGTTCTTTGAAACAACTGCTAAACATCCAGTTATAAGCCTTTATTGATTTGTTAAATCCAACCTTGCATAAAAAAATTATTAGTGAATCACTTTGGCTTAAGGTGACCAGATTTTCAGAAATACAGGGACAGTGATGAAAATGGCAGAGCACTTTGCGCACCACACCAAATGTTATGCCACACCCACTTTGGGAGACATACGCCCAATAAGCCACTTCCCATTTTACAGATATAGCCTTAGAAAAATATAAATGAACAAATGGTAGTTTCATGTATAATACCCCCAGAACACATAGCAGGCTTACACACATATATATATATATATATATATATATATATATATATATATATAGCATGCAAAACAGAAATGCCGCACTCACAGGACTTAGTGGTGAAAAAAATTATATTTTTTATTGCAACGTCAATCTAACGTTTCTCACTTTTGAGAAAGGCTGCAGAGGCAGCCGAAACGTTAGATTGACGTTGCAATAAAAAATATAATTTTTTTCACCACTGAGTCCTGTGAGTGCGGCATTTCTGTTTTGCATGCTATGATACTTTTTCAATACTGCACCCAGGCATAATTATACTATACTATACGAGTGTGCCTGTTCCCTTTGAACTTGTGTGTATATATATATAAATATATATAATACTCAGGATAAATACAGTGCCCCAGGAATACCCCAGGAACACAAGGCAATATAAATACAGTGCCAAATCCATGTATAATACCCCAGGAACACAAGGCAATATAAATACAGTGGAAATTCCATGTATAATACCCCAGGAACACAAGGCAATATAAATACAGTGGAAATTCCATGTATAATACCCCAGGAACACAAGGCAATATAAATACAGTGGCAATTCCATGTATAATACCCCAGGAACACAAGGCAATATAAATACAGTGGCAATTCCATGTTGACTGCCGTGCAAAATAATGGGTCTATCTTGAGGTTCTGGTCTTAATAGTATTGTCTTGCTGTTTAGCTTATAGGCTATATGGAAAAAAAAAGTACGGTAACCGTTAATTGCCTTAATGAGAATGCCCCCAACATGTCTGTCTTTTGTAGGAATATCTTCATTATCGTTGTTAATGTTTTTTCTTACTTTTATTTTTCCCAGAAAACCAAGCGTGACGTAAACAACTTTGATCAGGATTTCACACGAGAAGAACCTGTGCTAACACTGGTGGATGAAGCCATAGTAAAGCAGATCAATCAGGAAGAATTCAAAGGCTTCTCGTACTTTGGGGAGGAGCCGCTGTCCTAAGGAGACTGTGGCTGCTCCTACGAGCAGGAGTTTTAGAGAGTCAACCTGAGACTGAGATTTATTGGATTCTTACGGTCTTGTTCTACTATGAGCCTACACCCATGTAAAGAGTTTATTATTTATTGCCTGTGTTTTTTTTTTGTTTTGTTATTTCTCAAAGGCACTCCTAATTTCTCTTACAGAGCAATGCAAACCGTTTATTTTTTATGTTTAAGAAACTGTAGCTGTAACACACTGCCGTGACCACAGTATACTCGAAAACCTGATTTTTTTTTTTAAAAGAAATATTTTTAAGTGTTTTTTTTTTAATTTACAGCAAAAGTAAGGTTGGGGGCAAAAGAATGAATATCTGAACACCGACCATTAACGAGAACAGGAAGGTTTTACAATTATAACTAATTAGCTTGCCCAAAGTGGGACAGATCCTTGGTGAGATATGGGCGTGTCCAGCTGTGCCAGGGTGGGGCTAGGGTAGTTCAGGTGTGTGGCATCATATTTAATGTTATTCCAAGTGGATATGCTGAGAGATGTACATTTATTATCTATCATTTCCATGGTTCTGCTTAAGCCACTGCTATAGGTCTGTACCCTAGGATCAAAGTGAAGGGTTATTCACTATGTATGTATATAGAGGACCAGATCTGAGAGTATTTCTAAAGTCATGGAAGATGATATATAGATATTCCAGGTCTAGTAAGCCATAGCAACCAATCAGATGTTTGGATTAAAACAGGTGACTGGTACATGGTACCTGCTGATTGGTCACTATGGGTTGCTAGAGCAATATATCCTTTAAATTACCCACTTTGAGCTCAAACGGCCCATAGTGTGTTGCAATTAAGCAGTGCAAACATCAGAGGCTTTGGATCAGGGTAAGACAGAGGTGGAATTGGCCCTTTACAACCTTGGAGGGGACAAAATCATAGATAAAATAGAAATGACTGATTATATTGTGTACCTGTTATTACACAACACCTTGGGCTGGTTGTGCCAGAGTTCCTGCATTGCCAGGACCACCCCCTGACTTCTCTAACTCAGTTCTGGACATTATTTTTGGATAGATATTAGCAACAATCTGTTATTTTATTCATCCAACAAAACAAGTTATTGGGTTTCCTGCTATTTACACCTAGATGTCTACACCCAGCTGACTGCATCTTAAGAGTAGGATGTTCAGGCCTGCGAGCCATTGCCTGTTATTTCAGGGCCAATCAGCACTATTTGTCATTACAAGTATTACATTTCACTCAACCAGTTTACCCCGATCACATGTCGGCCACATGTTCATCCTGGGAGAGAAGAATAGCTCTTAGTTTCTCTCATTCTCCAGAAGTTGAACACCACACTTACCTATGGACAGGCTATATTTTCACAATGACTGTTGCATCATTTGCTCTCCACAAACTGTTACATAAAATCAACATAAACTAAAATAGTTATTCTTGTCTTAGAAGCAGGATGGATGTTAAGATCAAGAAGTCACAAATTTGGTCAGGGAAGCCATTGGTCAGCTGAGCTGTTCTCTTCTATGTACATAGCAGGAACCCTTGGACTGCTAAAATCCAGTACAAACCTAATCAAACATCTATCTTAAGTTCTATTAAGATTTGCAAATATTTATATGCATGTGTGCGAATGAAGCAATGCAATTGGCTGACAGCAACTTGTATTTTGGTACATGGTTCCCTTTGGGTCTCCGGTGGCCTGAAAGGCTATGACCTTATTATTGTGTAGTATTTTGGAGACCTCTGACTTTGTAGAAACTTTTGGACAGTGTTTCTAGGTGGGGTAGTTTGCACACTGTTGGTGGACCATTCATAACACTATTGTGTTTATTATGCTATGTTTTGCTCATAGGCTATTGGGTATTAGAGCTGTTGGTGGTGTTCTAGGAGTTGCAGCTGGAGGGCTGCAGGCTGGACATTCCTGAGATGATCAGTATGAATATCTAACAAGTATTATGATGTGTTTTTTTTTACTAATTTCCCCCGTTGGTTCTGCTCTGCCTTGAACCTAAACCAGCCGACATGGTGCATAAAGTTGTCTCACCCAAATGCCACTGTTTTGATTGGTTGTAACCAGTGAGCTTGGAATAAAATGGAGTCTGGCTTGGGCCATGATGAGGTGAGGATTCAGAATGAGAATAGCAGAGTTGAAGAATGTCTATGCCCTACTATTGACTGGCAATAACTCTGCTGACAATACCTGCATCTCATCTAGGAGGTTCCCCCAACATATTTTAATGCAGAATAAAGCAAAAATACAATAATTTAAAAACAATGAACTATAAGCAAGAATAGTGTCGTCTTGATCAAACTGACATGGGAAAAACCAATAAAGATACCTTGACTATGAATTTGCACCTGTGACCTGGGCATCAGGCACGCCCCCGCTGAGGTTAAGCGCCCCGCTACAGATGTGCAAACAGTGTTACGTTCATGTTCGGGGGGAACCCCGCTGTGTGTACATGTATTACAGTCGATGATCTACTTTACTGGACTGAAGAGCGAGCAGTTGATGAGATCCGTGTGAAGGAACTCACGTGGCCGGATCACCTGCTTCTTGAAAAAACAAAGTGGCACGAAAAGAAGAATTATTTTGTTTTTTGTTTCCCTTTTGTACAGGTGAGATTTTTGTAAATAGTGTTTGCTGCAAGGCCTGTGGAGTCTAAATCATTATAAAGGTTTCAAACTGCTGCATGTTATTAAAAAAAAAACGTTAGTTCATGGAGAAAAAAACACATTATATTAAGGTCAATGTGCAATACTCTGTATGTGTATTGGTTCAAGTTTCTGTGAGAATTTTCTTTTAAAAGATGTAAGCTTCTATCAAGCTGTACTTAGGAACCTTGTATAGTACATTGGGTCGATAGGAAAGAGCAGGAAGGGTCGGCAATGGGCTGGTTGGGCACTAGTGCTGGCACAGTGAGTACTTGTAAGCCATTTTGTTTTACATCTGCAGCTACCTATCCCTATGTCCTAAATACAGGGATTGGTTACCTGAGGCCCCTCCTTATGTTGTTGAACTGCAAACTCCCAGCGTCCCCACCGACACCCAATGACTGACAGCAAAGGGTGCTGGGAGTGGTAGTTCAATAAGATTTAGGGAGGTTTGGGTTAATCACTCCCTTTCCCATTGCATTTTTCATTTGCATTGAAACAGGCTCCTCCCACTATTCCTGTCATATAGTTCCCCCGTGTTTTTATTTATTTTTTTAGTCATTAGTCTTTGCATCTGATAACATCACCATATATTAGTGAGGCAAATTGGCCGTGCTGCGATTTGCATTAAAACAAATATAAAATTAATAAATTGTATTAATTGCCCCTAATAATATGAAAAAAATGAGTTTGTGCACCAAATATTCCTTGTCTGGATACAGGTATTTATCCATGAGTAGGAGACGCCATATTGTTTGTGTTGGCAGGTGTAGGGTGGGATGTTTTTGTTCCTAAGCAAACATAACAGCACCTGTTGTGGCCATAGGATAAATTCAGTTATTAAGCAATATAGGAAATCCGTGAAAGCTTAAGGCTTATTATTCAATACAAAGTAAATATGTATAAATGGATATTTATTGTATGCGATAACAGGTCCTACTGACCTTCCCTTTAGTGAAAAATTATTTTGCAGTGCTGAAGAGAAACCCCTCGCCAATGGCACAAACCACTTGCTATTACTCATTCCCACTGTCTGATTATATATATTTATTAACAAGCTCCACCCACTTTAATATTATTATCAGATGCGCTCCGCCTATGTAACAGGATCAGTGTAGGCAGAACATAGCTAAATGTGAGAACTCCTCCTCATTCTGTTTAATTAGTGAATTGAGATATAAACCGTGCACTCCATGCCACTCACGTATAATGGCCCTGGGCAACCATGAAATTAACCATGAATAATCAAAAACAGATGGAGCACTCATCTGAAACTCATCTAAAAAATTTTAAAAAAAGTTAATTTAGTCAATTTTTAAGGTCCTTTCTCAAGACAAAGTGTTGTCTGGCTCCATCTATGTTTGGTTATATGTACTGATAAAGTGCTTCCCATGGAGCCATTATATTTCAATGCATCAAGATATATACAGTCACTCCATGTCACTCATATATAATGGCTGTCAGCTACAATGAAATCAAACCTGAATAATTCAAAATAGATGGAGCGCTCACCCAATAATGGTTTATTTGGTCAACTTTTAATCCCTTAAAGCCCCGAGGAAGGTTCCCTTTTCTTGAGAAAGTCCCTAGAATGCTCCATCTAATTTTGAAAATATATATAATATAGCATACTTCCCAACTAAATGCTACAATATTTACTGTCCACTCCATGTAAGTGAAGGTAAGACATACGCAGATATGGAGAACAGCTCCAATAAACGTGATAAAACGCACTAAGTTTGCCCAGGAGCAGTAACCCATAGCAACCAATAAGATGTTTGCTTTTAAACAGGTGACCAGTAAATGCTTCCTGCTGATTGGTTAATATGGGTTACTGCTCCTGGACAAACTAATTGCCTTTTATTACATAACCCAATAGTTTTAAACTCTAGGGAAGGGCTGAGAACCTCCCACTTACATAACTGCTAGCGCTGCTGTTGATTTGGGACAACGGAGCTCTCATTTTTTGGCCTGTTGCGATAAGGATCTTTGTCAGTTTTATGTCTGGCTGCTCACACTCAAGCAGGACTTCAAGTTTCCATTTTTTTTTATGAACTCAGGTGTAATTATATTCTTAACGATGATTTTGAAATATTTTGCGAAATGCGTTGGCTTGGTTGTTCGTTAGATGGAGGCGATTTCTAATTGACGCAGACAGTTATTTATAAGTTATCAACAGTAGATCTGTGGGCTGGGAGAAAGGAGACTGGTTTGTGGAATCCTATACAAGCATAGAAACATCGTAATGAATGCATCATCTCAATTGTAAAAAAGAAAACGTACCACTACTGGCTTTGTCGTAACCATTCTCAGCCACGATACCAATATAATAACGGATTTGATAGAGTCAAGTGCCCTTCCCCATGGATAGACAGGCTTTAAATTCAGAAAGCTGCGTGGCACCCTGCTGATTGTATAAGGCATTTACAGAGTGATGGGATTTGGGAGTAAGGGGAGGGGCTCGTTCACCCCAAGGGGTGATGTTACATTTAGGGTTTGCTCCTGTCTTCAGCCTGAAAATGCTCACTTCAGTTTAAATGGAGCACATTGGCATGGCCTCCGCCATCTGAGTAAAGGCCCCATGTGACATAGACCTTATTAGCTCCTGTGAGCAAGGTGTTTCTAGCGGGTTCAGCATATGAGATGTTCGTATTGCCTTGTTCTGCTAAAGTATAGTCTAATGTGTGGCCCTTTAGTTGCTGTTGAACTACAACCTTTGTGGAATCCTATTGACAGTAGCAGGTTTTCATGGCCTACATGTTTATGGTTCCAGTTAAAGACTTGGCCAGATAATAGACTCAAAAGGGGCAGAGTTTACTGGGGGTATGGTCTCACCGGTGATGTTGCCTGTAGCAACCTATTAGGTCTTTCTTTGATTTCTAATTTGTAGGTGACTGTTCAGATCTTATTGCTGATTGGTTGCTATGGGCCACATCACCAGAGATATTTATCTCCAATCTTAGTAAACGCCCCAGGGTTTTGGGCAAATCTATGATGTTTCTGCATTGTTGGGAGTAGGCCTGGATTAGGGTTTGTCATGGGGGTACTTGTAATTGTAGTTCAACAACATCTAAAGCTCCTTACTAAGGACCGTACATGTTCCGTCGATGCTTTGCATGGGCAGTTGTTGCTTCGGTAAAGGGGAAACCCATTCTCTATCATTGCCGCGTTTACATTAGCTTGTCTGTTACCTGTGTGAGACCCATCCTACTGCCAGTAACAAAAACAAAATGGACGACCTGTTACATTTCTTGCTCTTCTTCAACTTGCCTTCTGCCATTTTATTTATTTTTATTTTTTTTTCATTTTGTGCAATTTGCCAAAAAAAAAAAAAAAAAGACAAAAAAAATGACAAAAACCGTGGAATGATCACTAGCGTCTTAACTCTGTGTTTAGCATTCTATATCAGGAACCCCGCAGCATGGCAAAACCAGTTCATTCTTTCATTAAAAAAAAAGGCAGATTAAAGATGAAAAAAAAAAGCTGAAAATTACCTCTTTTAAATTATGTGCAAATAGTTCTGGCTATATATATAAATATATAAATATAAAGGTATTCCGTTTTTGTATTGTGATGCTTTTATTGTACAGGACCTTTTTATTTCCTATGGATGTGTTTTAAATCTATTGTCATTCATTTGTTTTACTTCACCGTAAACTTTATTACTGTGCCAAATGTACTGTACTTACAGAGGATGTGAATGTGTACTTGTGTCAGAACTTAATAAATACAACAATGTCAAACAGTCTCTCTGGGTAGGCTTCTTCTTTCTCTGCGGTATTCTCATGCATATACAGGTTTGGGATCCCTTATCCGAGAACCCATTATCCAGAAAGCTCAGAAGTCTGTCTCCCATAGACTCCATTTTAATCAAATAATTCCGAATTTTAAAACTGATTTCCTTTTTCTCTGTAATAATAAAACAGTACCTGTACTTGATCCCAACTAAGATATAATTACCCCTTATTGGGGCAGAACAGCCCTATTGGGTTTATTTCATGGTTAAATGATTCCCTTTTCTCTGTAATAATAAAACAGTACCTGTACTTGATCCCAACTAAGATATAATTACCCCTTATTGGGGGCAGAACAGCCCTATTGGGTTTATTTAATAGTTAAATGATTCCCTTTTCTCTGTAATAATAAAACAGTACCTGTACTTGATCCCAACTAAGATATAATTACCCCTTATTGGGGGCAGAACAGCCCTATTGGGTTTATTTAATGGTTAAATGATTCCCTTTTCTCTGTAATAATAAAACAGTACCTGTACTTGATCCCAACTAAGATATAATTACCCCTTATTGGGGGCAGAACAGCCCTATTGGGTTTATTTAATGGTTAAATGATTCCCTTTTCTCTGTAATAATAAAACAGTACCTGTACTTGATCCCAACTAAGATATAATTACCCCTTATTGGGGGCAGAACAGCCCTATTGGGTTTATTTAATGGTTAAATGATTCCCTTTTCTCTGTAATAATAAAACAGTACCTGTACTTGATCCCAACTAAGATATAATTACCCCTTATTGGGGGCAGAACAGCCCTATTGGGTTTATTTCATGGTTAAATGATTCCCTTTTCTCTGTAATAATAAAACAGTACCTGTACTTGATCCCAACTAAGATATAATTACCCCTCATTTTTGCAATATTTATTTCAAATGTACAAAGCCTGTGCTCTGGCAATTATATTTTGTCCCAGCACTAAAGGGAAAAAATGAGACAAATTAATTTTTAAAACATACATTTTAGAAAAACGTTTAAAAAAAATAAACTGAGGTAAAAAGCAACTGAAAAAAGTTGCCACAAATTTACCATTGAAAATAATACATATTTTGAAGGTAAAGTTTTTATAAGGCCTGCAGAAGTTTTACTTTTATTCATGGTTGGACTGGCCAATTGGGCTACCAGAAACCTGGTTGGTATCGACCCTTTTGGGCCCTGCCACCTGCCCTCACCCTGCTCCGCTGCTGATAAAGATGGTCGCGTGTTTCAAAGTAAACCACACAGCCATTTTCAGTTTTCCACAGTAAGTAAAAAGCACTGGAGCAGAAATGGCTGGGGGCGTAGCAGGAAGTGGGGGAGGACCCTGAGTTGGGTCCCCACTGGGCCCCAGGTCCCCCAGTCCAACTCTGCTTTTATTTTTTTCAAAGGCTCTAAAAATGTTACCTAGCAGTAACGATAGTTACTCAGGTATTTCTATGAGCCTTCATAAATCAGCCCCTATTTGGTTTGGAAGAAAGATTAATGAGCAGAATATTAATTATATATATATATACAGTGGTGTGAAACACTATTTGCCCCCTTCCTGATTTCTTATTCTTTTGCATGTTTGTCACACAAAATGTTTCTGATCATCAAACACATTTAACTATTAGTCAAAGATAACACAAGTAAACACAAAATGCAGTTTTTAAATGAGGGTTTTTATTATTTAGGGAGAAAAAAAATCCAAACCTACATGGCCCTGTGTGAAAAAGTAATTGCCCCCTGAACCTAATAACTGGTTGGGCCACCCTTAGCAGCAATAACTGCAATCAAGCGTTTGCGATAACTTGCAACGAGTCTTTTACAGCGCTCTGGAGGAATTTTGGCCCACTCATCTTTGCAGAATTGTTGTAATTCAGCTTTATTTGAGGATTTTCTAGCATGAACCGCCTTTTTAAGGTCATGCCACAACATCTCAATAGGATTCAGGTCAGAACTTTGACTAGGCCACTCCAAAGTCTTCATTTTGTTTTTCTTCAGCCATTCAGAGGTGGATTTGCTGGTGTGTTTTGGGTCATTGTCCTGCTGCAGCACCCAAGATCGCTTCAGCTTGAGTTGACGAACAGATGGCCGGACATTCTCCTTCAGGATTTTTTGGTAGACAGTAGAATTCATGGTTCCATCTATCACAGCAAGCCTTCCAGGTCCTGAAGCAGCAAAACAACCCCAGACCATCACACTACCACCACCATATTTTACTGTTGGTATGATGTTCTTTTTCTGAAATGCTGTGTTACTTTTACGCCAGATGTAACGGGACACGCACCTTCCAAAAATTTCAACTTTTGTCTCGTCAGTCCACAAGGTATTTTCCCAAAAGTCTTGGCAATCATTGAGATGTTTTTTAGCAAAATTGAGACAAGCCTTAATGTTCTTTTTGCTTAAAAGTGGTTTGCGCCTTGGAAATCTGCCATGCAGGCCGTTTTTGCCCAGTCTCTTTCTTATGGTGGAGTCGTGAACACTGACCTTAATTGAGCAAGTGAGGCCTGCAGTTCTTTAGATGTTGTCCTGGGGTCTTTTGTGGCCTCTCGGATGAGTTGTCTCTGCGCTCTTGGGGTAATTTTGGTCGGCCGGCCACTCCTGGGAAGGTTCACCACTGTTCCATGTTTTTGCCATTTGTGGATAATGGCTCTCACTGTGGTTCGCTGGAGTCCCAAAGCTTTAGAAATGGCTTTATAACCTTTACCAGACTGATAGATCTCAATTACTTTTGTTCTCATTTGTTCCTCAATTTCTTTGGATCTTGGCATGATGTCTAGCTTTTGAGGTGCTTTTGGTCTACTTCTCTGTGTCAGGTAGCTCCTATTTAAGTGATTTCTTGATTGAAACAGGTGTGGCAGTAATCAGGCCTGGGGGTGACTACACAAATTGAACTCAGGTGTGATAAACCACAGTTAAGTTATTTTTTAACAAGGGGGGCAATCACTTTTTCACACAGGGCCATGTAGATTTGGAGTTTTTTTTCTCCCTTAATAACGTAAACCTTCATTTAAAAACTGCATTTTGTGTTCAATTATGTTATCTTTGACTAATATTTAATGGTTTTTGATGAGCAGAAACATTTAAGTGTGACAAACATGCAAAAGAATAAGAAATCAGGAAGGGGGCAAATAGTTTTTCACACCACTGTGTATATATATATATATATATATGAGGGCTCAGATCAGCTGACAGAAGTCTGTAACAGGCAGAAGGGTTATGTACCCTAATGTGTATGTGTGCCCTTGGTTTGTGCGAGAGCACAGCGCAGTATACCAGCCAAGGGAATGGGCCAGTAGCTAGTAATGTTAGTTTGGAAGTGTACCGCACAACTAACCAAGTGTCAAAGTGTGTCAGACTTAACTTTCAAGTATTAAGCATCTCCTTGCCAGCAGTGGACACTGAAGGGAGTGTTGAAAGATCAGTATATAAAAATATCTTTGTTGTTTTCCATTTAGGAATACACTGACTGGCCTGACAATGGTTGGTTTTAGATCATAGATAAAAATGCGGCTCTTAAAATTCCCAGCCGCCGGCCTCTTCCCCCACTTCCTTGAACAAGAACATATGCCCAGTTTTTTTCTGATTATTGGTACAAGTATGGTAGCACACTAATCCTGACCGACATGCATGTACTATGGATTTTGGTTGGTTTTGGGATTGGGCAGGTTTAAAAATTTCATCTACCAATGCACCATGTCAACCTAGAAATGGACTGGCCCACCAGGAGAAATCCCGCTGCTATGGGTCTGTGTGGTAGGTATATTCACGGCAGGCAGAGGTTTGTGAAAAACTGGGGTGGGGGTAGTAGTAGGGGCCTTGGAGGTCAGGTGTTCCAGCAGGCCCTTGTGTGAGTGCCTTATAGGTAATTTAACCAGCTGCAATCAGTCCTGATTCTCCAGTCCTGTGTTCAGGAGTGACCCAGCTTGCTCTCCCTATATCTTAAGAACCTCATTTGGGATAGCAGCGCACAAGTGAATCCTTCCAAAGTGAATCATTCACAAGTGAACTGGAAAAGGAGTTTAACAAGGAGTTAGACAAGAGGAGCAACAGGAGGAACAACTAGGGAAGCAACAGCAGAAGACCGGCCAGCCTCAGTCCATTTGACTCAAGACCCAGTTTACTTGCATAATGTCATTGCTCTTATTAGTTTTATCTTTCATATTTGTGCTTCCAAAGGTAACTTCTTCCTTTAACCCCCCAGCTGACTGTCCCTACTCCATAACAATATCTCCCTCTCTCCTCCATTCTACACACTGCTGCTCTTACAATCTTTATACGTTTTTGAAAAATCTAGCACCTCCAACCAATACCTCACAAAAGCATAATGATTTTAAATCATTCTCGCACCTCCTCTCCCTCTCCTTACTGCTACTACTGGCTGCAGATGATATCTCTCCCAATCCTGGTCCCTGCCGTATACCCATTTCCTATCGCCCACGCAATGCTTCTCCTCTGGTAAAACCCTCACAAACCGCTAACCCGTCTAACCTTATTCACATTCCCACTCTCTCCTCTTCCTATCTCCCCTTCTCTTGTGCCCTTCTCAATACCCGCTCTGTAACTAACAAAGCCGCTTTTGTTCATGATCTGTTTTGCTCCAAGTCTTTTCACCTTTTTGCCATAACAGAGACCTGGCTCTCTCAGAATGATAATGCTATTGAGGCAGCTCTCTCTTATGGCGGCCTTTCATTCTCTCACACTCCCCGCATTACTGGCCGTGGGGGAGGGGTAGGGGTTCTGCTCTCCTCTCATTGCCGGTTTAAACTAATCCCTATACCCCCTACTTTCAGGTTTCCTTCTTTCGAGGTGCATACGGTTCAGCTGTTCCACCCTCTCTCGGTGCGGGTGGCAGTTGTTTACAGACCTCCTTCTTCAAAATCCTTGGCTACTTTTCTCTCTGACTTTGAATCCTGGCTCTCTTTTTTTCTATGCTCTGACACCCCTGCAATCATTTTAGGCGACTTCAATTGCCATATAGATGACCCCTCTCAGCCCTGGCCCTCTCGATTTCTCCATCTAACCTCCTCCTTTGATCTCCGGCAATGGACTAATACAGCTACCCATAAGAATGGTCATTTTCTAGATCTGGTCTTTTCTAAAAATCTAGATCTATCTACATTTAACAGTGAGCCTTTTCCTCTTTCAGATCATCATCTTATCTCCTTTTCTATCTCGCACGTGGCTCATTCTCCCTCTAACTCTCCGCCTAAAACCCTGATTCGCAACACGCGAATGGTTGATTTAACTGCCCTCTCTAACACTCTTAGTTCTAGCCTCTCCTCCTCCTGTGCTTCCTCTGATCCTGAGTTACTGGTAAATACCTACAACTCAATTTTATCATCTGCAATTAACACCCATGCCCCCCTGCAGCCCCAACGCAGTCGTGCCCGCAATCCCCGTCCCTGGCTTAACCCTCAGACGCGATTTCTGCGCTCCTGTGCGCGATCTGCTGAGCGCATTTGGAGGAAATCACGCGTTAAAGCTGACTTCCTCCACTATAAATTTCTTATGGTGTGCCTCAATACTGCCCTATCCCAGGCCAAGCAAGTATACTATAACACACTTATAAATAATAATAAATCAAACCCGCGGCGCTTATTCTCCATATTTAACGCGTTACTTCATCCCTCACCTAATGAATCAATCGTATCTGAACACCCCCCCCAGGACTTTGCTGACTTCTTTAAAAGCAAAGTCGATTCTATCCACAATCAATTTTCCCAACCCTCAGATACCGGTAATCTCAACCTTCCTAAATCTCCTCTCTCCGTATTCAGCTCCTTCAGTCTCGTAACAGAGTCTGAAGTTTCTCAGCTTCTCCGTTCCTCTCCGCCTACTACCTGCTCGCTGGATCCTATGCCCTCGTCCCTACTAAAACAGTGTGCCCCTGCCCTTACTCCAGCTCTTACCCACATATTCAATTCCTCTCTGGCACTTTTCCCTCTCTCTTCAAACAAGCATGTGTCAAACCCATTCTTAAAAAGGCTACACTGGACCCATCCTGCCTTTATAACTACCATCCTGTGTCTCTCCTGCCCCTAGCCTCTAAACTCCTGGAACATCTTGTCTTTTCTCGTGTCACTAACTTCCTCTGCACCCATAATCTGCTGGACCCTATGCAGTCTGGTTTTCGGCCTGCGCACTCCACTGAGACAGCCTTATGTAGAGTGGCAAATGATCTCCAGACTGCCAAGGCCAAAGGACGCTACTCGGTTCTCATTCTCCTAGACCTTTCCTCTGCTTTTGATACTGTTGACCATTCTATCCTTATGCAAATTCTCCATTCTCTGGGTATCCGGGATCAGGCTGCATCCTGGTTCTCTTCCTATCTCTCTAACCGCTCCTTCTCTGTCGCTCTTACTAACAAATCCTCTACCCCGGTTCCGCTTAGTGTGGGGGTGCCTCAGGGCTCTGTGCTTGGTCCCCTGCTGTTCTCCCTGTACACTCTCTCTCTAGGAGACCTTATTTCTTCTTTTGGTCTTAAATACCACCTATATGCAGATGACATCCAGATATATTTAGACCCCCCTGCACTAACTGCTGATGTCCAAACCCAGATTGGTAACTGCCTCCTGGCTATCTCCTCCTGGATGAACCGACGCCAGTTCAAACTTAACCTAGCTAAAACAGA
Organism: Xenopus tropicalis; assembly: GCF_000004195.4. Lineage (NCBI taxonomy): Eukaryota > Metazoa > Chordata > Amphibia > Anura > Pipidae > Xenopus > Xenopus tropicalis. Next base: position 19,767,265 of record NC_030681.2, read on the forward strand.
GCTCATGGTCTTCCCGCCCAAACCTGGCCCTTCTCCTCCTTTCACCATTACTATTGATGGCATGACCATCAACCCTGTAAATTCTGCACGCTGCCTTGGGGTTATCTTTGACCAGTCTCTCTCCTTCTCTAACCATATTAATAACACTGCCAAAACCTGCCGCTTTTTCCTCCGCAATATTGCCAAGATACGCCTCTTTCTTTTACAAGCAACAGCTAAAACACTAATCTATGCCCTTATCCTTTCCCGCTTAGATTACTGCAATCTCCTACTAACCGGCCTCCCAGACTCCCACCTCTCTCCCCTGCAATCAATCTTAAACTCTGCTGCCAGGATCCTCCTGCTCTCTCCTAAGAGGGATCCTGCTCAGCCTCAACTAAGCTCACTAGCATGGCTGCCTGTCAAGCAAAGGATAGCTTACAAAATCCTTCTGCTGACATTCAAAGCCCTTCACTCCTCTGCTCCTCACTACATTTCTTCACTGGTCTCCCTACATGTTCCTGGTCGTCTCCTCCGCTCCTCTCAGAGCCTCCTTCTCTTTACACCATCCACACCCACTGCGCTCTCTCGTCTTAAACCTTTCTATCTCGCTGCTCCTTACCTCTGGAACTCTATCCCTGAATCCCTTCGTAGGGAAAACTCACCCACTCTCTTTAAGAAAAAGCTCAGCTGTACCTTCTGGAGCACTAAGACATTATTTTGCCCAGTCCTGCGCTTAAGGGCAAATGCCCATACCTGATGCACTCTTACCTTCCAATTGTGCCTGTATGTTACCCAACCACTTAGATTGTAAGCTCTATGGGGCAGGGACCTCCTTCCTACTGTGTCTCATACCACATGGCACATATATATATATATATACATATATGTATTTATTTATTATATCACTTGTCCTCCCTGTGTGTAATTTTGTATTCTGTAAGACTGTACAGCGCTGCGTACCCTTGTGGCGCTTTATAAATAAAGTTATACATACATACATACAGTCTGTATGTGGCCACCTTTACTCGCCCCAGCTTGGTGCAAGTTACTAGAGGTGCAAAAGGCTGTGAAATTGAAATTTCAGCTCAGCTCTTCCAGTGCTGCCCATCTCTGCCCTCTGCACCAGGTTAAAGTGACGCAAAATGACCCTTGTCCTGAATGCAATATGAATAAACCCTTAAACTTATATTGTTAAAAATCAATAGCCAGGGGAGTAAATACAGAGGCAGCAGACCCTGTGGTTGCAGGGGGGGGGCAGGAGTGTAGAGGCCCAGTAAGGCCTTAATTAATGAGCAATTTCAATAAATCTTGGTAGAACAGGTCAACTCACCAATGTTTTGGGACCCTAAATTAAATCTGTAATGGGCCCAGTAACATTTTGTTACACCACTGTCAATATCAATAAATTAAAAAACCTTAATAATTGTCCATGTGTGTGTGTTTTACAAGCCAACACAAGTTACCCCACCAGTGCACACAGAATATGTTGTGTATATGACATAATGCAATACTTGTTCAGACACATTCCCCATTCTGAACATGCAGATTTTTTTTTAAAAAGTGCCCAGAAAGATAATTATTGCTCAAACGGCCTGCAGGAAACTCAAGGGCTGCCAACTGGATGCAGGCAGGGCTGTGACCCTTCAAGGAATTTTTATGGTCCCCCCAGCCTGTTCAAGAGATCCACAGGCTACTTTTTCTGCTGATCATTTTGCTATAATCTATAATTGTCCCACTACATGGAAAAGGATAACCGGTGCTGACAGTGTGTGCCGCAACTCATTCTGATATATATTATTATACAAGCAGCAGCCCAGTGTGCGGCTGGCCAATAAAGCAACGCATACAGTAAATATCTATTCTTCTTATAAGTAAAGCTGGTTTTCTGCCATTGTCTGTTTGATAGATGATCACAGCACATTTGTTCGGGTTGAAATGTGAGCGGCTTTGATGCCTCGGGCCTGCCCTGAGCCTGACAATTAACACAATGACCCAAGAAACACCTGCAATTCTTAACTGCATATTTTACTTATTGAAGTGTCAGGAATTTAAATGAAGGTTTGTCCTTGTGTCATGCCACAAACCCTGTCATAAACTGAAAGACTCCCCTGTCTCCTTTAATAACAAAACCTATCTCTGAATTTAAAAAAAAATATTATTACTAAGCACTTGTGTTAAAGTACATGGTGCATTGAATGGTCGCTAAAGATATTCCTCAACTCACACCACCCCAGGTAATACAGTTGTGATTTATTTTACCTTTCCTGTTCCTTGAGATTTAAAGCTGGGCTACCTTTTACCTATACAGGTATAGGATCTGTTATCTGGAATCCTGTTATACAGAAAATTCTGAAATATGGAACTCCATCCTAAACATCCTTTTTCTCTGTAATAATAAAACAGCACCTGTACTTGATCCCAACTAAGATATAATTACCCCTTATTGGGGGCAGAACAGCCCTATTGGGTTTATTTCATGGTTAAATGATTCCCTTTTCTCTGTAATAATAAAACAGTACCTGTACTTGATCCCAACTAAGATATAATTACCCCTTATTGGGGGCAGAACAGCCCTATTGGGTTTATTTCATGGTTAAATGATTCCCTTTTCTCTGTAATAATAAAACAGTACCTGTACTTGATCCCAACTAAGATATAATTACCCCTTATTGGGGGCAGAACAGCCCTATTGGGTTTATTTAATGGTTAAATGATTCCCTTTTCTCTGTAATAATAAAACAGTACCTGTACTTGATCCCAACTAAGATACAATTAATTCTTATTGGGGGCAAAACAATCCTATTGGGTTTATTTAATGTTACAATGTTTTTTAGTAGAAGCCCTTTACACAGGAAAACACAGATCCCGAACATTCTGGATACCTGTAATTCCCATACTTGTAATTAACAAATTAGTGTAATGTGAGTAACATTACTAAGATCTGGGAATTTATATTTATACATGGATTTTAGCAATTTACAGTATTAATTGTAGGTGTTAGATTTATGTCTTTTTATGACATGGAAAACAAAATTGCCTGGGTCATCGCCCTGCTGGGGCCAATTAAAATTCCAATTATAGCAGCCAAAGACTTTTCACGCCTCTTATCTATATGACAATCCAGAACACTTTCTCGGATGCTACAGGATTACCTGTTTAGATAGTAGATGAGATTGAAAAAAGACACAATTCCGTCAAGTTCGACCCTTTATCCAAGTAAAACCTGCCTAACTGCTAACTGATCCAGAGGAAGCAAACTCTATCTGAAGAGTGATAAAGATTTTCCTGTATATGGTTTAGGATTTGCCCAAAATTTTTTTGCCAATTGGCTGACTTAAAAACTTGTGGCTTTGGTGCATCCCTAATATTTACCCTCAAACTTCCTTGGAGAATTGTGCTTACTACAAGGGAATACCTATACTGACATAGATTAATGGCCGACCGTGACCCAATGATGTAATTACAAACTTTGTGTGAGATTCTTTTATTATAAAATATGTGGGGGCAGTCAGATATACCACAAGTAACTCTTGGTTGGAAAGAACACAGGATATTGGCCAAATTCTATCTGGGGTATTTCTGTCATGTGTCAGTGCAGTTACAGATATTTGTTTATCAGATTATAACATAGGAACTGATTCTTTATGTGAGATAAATAATAAGATCCAATAACAAATTATAGCATAGGTGCTTAAGGTGGCCATACACATTCAGATCCACTCGCTTTGCAATGTTGCCAAGCGAGTGGATCTTCTCCCAATATCCCCCACCTACGGGTGGGCGGTATTGGGCGAATCCAGGCTAATTCGGTCATTTGGCCCTGGGGCCAAACGATCGAATTAGAATGATGGGTATAGACGAAGACGGTTCAGGGACTGCATCAACGAGCCGATGTGGTCCCTGATGTTTTGGTTGCAGCAAGTAGCAATCACTGTGAATTTAACAGCCCCCAGGACCACGACCCAGGTAGCCAGTAGTGCAGCTTGGTGTTATTGTGGATGTGACCAGTGGTGCACTCATGGAGTATTCCAGGCATAACAGAAGAAAATCCCAAGTTTTTTTACCCCATCTACATAGAGAGCCCATAAAAGTACACCAATATAGATATACCCCTGCACTTCCCCTGAACTAGTCAGCAATATTAAATGTTATTATTACTGCAGTTCTTATAAAATGGCCGTGTGGTCCATATGACAACAGAGAGGTCACGTGTTTGGACAGTGGCTGCCAAGTCAGGAAGGGGCAATTGGATTGTTTGTCCGTAATGTCCCAGAAGCCTGGTCCCTGACACTTTTTTTATATTTCCTACATCTAAAGTAGAGACATGCGAGGAGGGCATGGATATTCAATACAACAAAGGTACCAAGCTACCAGGCATCAGCTGTTGTTAAACTATAATTGTTTCTGCGGGTTGGACAGTACTCACCTTTGTAATTTTTTTCCCTCCTCTTTATATTTGCCCCATCCATCCTGAATTGGCATTGGCTTCATCTTCAATGTCCAACTTAAGGTGATTTTAGAACCGCAGGTGCAATGTAGAAAGTGCAAAATCTGGCATCTTACAGCAGCCTGATAAGCGTGTGGTCCTTTTTTTGGATATGCACAATATGTTTTTATAGAGATTCAAAAAATAAAGATGAAGATTTTTTAAAAACAGCAGTGTTGGATTGCTCCATACAAATCTCTTTATCGTTCGGGACTTTGGCCATCTGGGTTCCGGTAAGTGCTCCCGTGATATCAAATATCTTACAGCAGCCCAACTGGCATTGGCCAGAGGCTACAGGTGGCCAGCCCGGGCCTGACTGCTCTTTGCCAGTGTGGGTGCATGTTGGTAAATTGAAAACAGGTTTCCACATGGTTTCTGCAGAAATGGCATCACTTCCAGCTTTAATAAGAGCATTAGGGTGTGATTCATTTGGCACAAGTAAGTTGTATGTGAATGTGCAAGGTGCTAGGGGCAAGTGCAATTTCTCTTACATCTGTGTGCATTTGCACTGTACTTTTGCACCATAAGGCGCTTGTTTTTATATTTTTACTTATATAGCACTATTTATGGGGGAGTGCTGTACAGCGGAGGGGGGCAGGAGGTCATTAAAATAATAGATAGAAATAAATACAAAGTACAGTTGCACTTGTGTTTTATCTGTTCCATTGCAATTTGTCAGAAGCACCAATACTCCCACCCTGTCTGCTCTGATGAATTTCATGCAACTGGGAGTGTAATTGCACAGGGAACCCTGGGATTACTGCCATTCTGGAGGGGAACTCGGGCTTCCAAGCCAAAGTTTGTTAAAGAGCCCCACACACACCAGAAATGCTTAATACACCTAACACTGTAATCTGTTCCTTATGAATAAATAAATACCATGTTTATATGCTGATAACCAGCTGCAAAACTGTTTTTCTGTTTCTGCATTATTTGAAATCCTGGCAGAGGAGGAGGGTCTAAAATATTGACATTACAAATTGTAACGTCTGCCCTGTCTTTGCCACCTGTGTCCTAAAAGGGTTGGATTGGCCCATTGGGGTACTGGGAAAAATCCCAGTGGGCCCCAAACTTGCTGGGCCCTGCTTCCCGCCCACAAGCCCGCCACCCATATAAAACTTTGGAGAGATAAAAACAAAATTAAAGATGGCCATGCGTTCCATTGTGGTATGATTGCAAAGCAATAACTGCAGTACAAATCATATTCTGTATATTTATTGTTTTGCAGCCATGTAGAAGTCTTCTTTGTCCTAAAAATGGTTTTCTTCGACAGTGATAAATCTTTGCTGATAAATAACCATTGGTTTGCTCCTTTGGCTGCTCGCAGTACCAAAGATGTCAGCGCTGAAAGCCTTCGCCAATGTTAAAGGAATGTAGTCGGAAATGTCAGGCTGGTGCAGGGAACCTCTTTGTCTGTAGAACAATCCTTTAGGGACACTGGCGCTTGAATAAATATTGCTCTTGTAGGAAACAGAACATCATAACATTCATTTCCCCCCCCCCCCAAGATAGAGCCCTCAGATAGAGACATTGCTGCATGGCAGGGGATTACATAAAGGTCCAGAGGGCAGCATTGTGCAGATCAACAGGAAAGCCCGGATCAAGAGGATGAGGATATGAAATAAATGTAAAAGACAAGAGTGTCTTGGAGTGAGATAATGCTAGATACGCTACGTTAGTGAAGATGTTGTATAGGTATAGGACCCATTATCCAGAATGCTTGGGACCAAGGGCATTTTGGACAAGGGGTCTTTCTGTAATTTGGATCTCCATACCTTAAGTCTACTACAAAAATCAATAAAACATTAATTAAACCCAATAGGATTGTTTTGCCTCCCATAAAAATTAATTAAATTGCACCTGGGATCAAGTACAGGTTTAACCATTAAATAAACCCAATAGGGCTGTTCTGCCCCCAATAAGGGGTAATTATATCTTAGTTGGGATCAAGTACAGGTACTGTTTTATTATTACAGAGAAAAGGGAATCATTTAACCATTAAATAAACCCAATAGGGCTGTTCTGCCTCCAATAAGGGGTAATTATATCTTAGTTGGGATCAAGTACAGGTACTGTTTTATTATTACAGAGAGAAGGGAATCATTTAACCATTAAATAAACCCAATAGGGCTGTTCTGCCTCCAATAAGGGGTAATTATATCTTAGTTGGGATCAATTACAAGGTACTGTTTTATCATTACAGAGAAAAGGGAATCATTTAACCATTAAATAAACCCAATACGGCTGTTCTGCCCCCCAATAAGGGTTAATTATATCTTAGTTGGGATCAATTACAAGGTACTGTTTTATCATTACAGAGAAAAAGGAAATCAGTTTTAAAAAATCTAAAATATTTGATTACAATTGGGTCTATGGGAGAAGGGCTTTCCATAATATAGAGTTATCTAGATAACGGGTTTCTGGATAATGGATCCCATACCCATAGTGAGATAAAGCAGCATAGTGGTGTGGTGCAGGAGGTGGAAGCAGGACCAAAACTAGGGCAGGTAGAAAAGGCACCTGCCTAGGGCACAACAATGAGGGGGCAATCAGCCCCCCCAAGCGACGATGACTCCCCTCATGGGGCCCATCAGGAAACTGGGGCTAAACCATTTTCAGAGGCCCATTTATTTCTAAATATTAGTGGTGTCTCTGCCAGGAAGTGTGGTGTAAACCTTGCCAAACCTTGCCATGACTGGGCTTGGAGCATTGTGCTATGCTCAGGGCAGGGCAGGGGGAGGAACAAATACTGAGGCACATAAAATGGGTATCAACCAAGTGGGATAGAAGATGAGGGACTTTATGTATTATGAAGAATGATTTATGGAGTGCTGCCTGGGCACTGTACTTGTTTTTGTATTTGAAACCTGCCTTCAGTGTAGCTCTGGCTTATAATCAGACTTTCTTGTTGCCCTCGCCATTTTATCATATTTTGCTGTGAAGCAGGGGCCAAAAAATACTCTCCTTTGTCAGGCTGATATACAGATGTATTTATGAACCCCTTCACTAATCTAGAAACTTCAGAACCAGATCTTCAATTGTCTTCTTGCTCCCTCGTCCTGGATGAACCATACTGAATAAACACTAAAGTGATCCCTTTTCCACCCAGACTTGGCCCTTACTCCCAGTAATGTAAATCGCTGATGGGAAAACATAAATAGCTATTGATTCGGCACGCACCAACTCTTTCTTTCATGGTGCTCTGCTCCCACGCTAGCAATACTTACTGGCTGCAATGATGCTGAACGAAGAAATATTAGGGTTGATTCACTAAAGTGCGGAATGCGTTATCGCATGCTTTTTTACATTAAAATTGACGCAAAAAATAACGCTTGATTCGCTAAAGTATTATCGCATGCATTAAGATGCATATCGCATGCGTTATTTACCTTGCATTTCCTTAATTCTCGCATAGAAATAATACTAACACATGATTCACAAACACAAAAGAAGCGTTAAACACGCTAAATATCGCATTAGTCTGTGCGAAAATTAACACCTACTTGGGGCAGGCGGTACTTAAGGAAAATTGTGGTTTGTGAGCTTTTGGCAACACAATATGGACTTTGCAGTGGGATTTATTCAAGTCTGTGTTGGCCCATACTAAACGGCATCTGCTTTAGAGTGGGGCCCAAATTAGCATTTGCTTTTTGTTGACAGTGGGTGCAAGTTGGGGTTTGTGGCTTTTAGTGAGGATGGTGTCGATAATGACATTAGCATCAGATTTCCGTAGTTCAAGTCAGTCGCATCCATCTATCTACACAATCACCAGGTCTAGAACGGTCAGAATTTACAAGACTCCTTAGCATCCATGTATGCAATTGCAGCTCAATAGGGCATGCTGAACAGGCTCTTGTGTTCAGAAATGAGCCCATTGAGTTGAAAGGAGCTAAGAATCTTGCTGATGTCATAGTAACATTTAAAGCATTAAGGGTAAGAGAAGGCTATCTATGAACCATGGAAGAGTCATGGCACCATGCATTATTTACAATAGAAAACTGCACAAAGAATTTCCAGAGTGAGTGAGTCTGTGTCCCACAGAAGTTAAAAAAAATAAGATTAATGAGAGGCAGTGGATCAGGGATCTACCAAAGTTTATCAACTGCACAGCATGCTGGGCTCATCAGTGGTCTGGGTGTTTATTCATCTACCAAGGGACATTAGCCATTAACATTAGTGTTTTTGGGGATGGGTGTGTCAAAAAAGGGCATGCGACAAAAGGAGAAAGACACAGGCGTTTCGCAAATTTTTTGCTGTTTTGTGAATTTGCTTGCCGTTTTCGTGAATTTTATGGTGAAGCGAAACAGGACAGATTCGCTCATCACTAATTACCATAGATTTACAATGAATTAAACAGCCAGATTTACCCACGAGCACAAGTGCCGTATTTAGCTTGTAAGCCATATAAATAGAATATAAATGTTTCACTTGCCATTTGCCTGCCAACTCTTGTTCTTTGTTGGTGCACAGCGTTGTCTCAAATGAGCAGGCCGAGGCCAACTATACAGTGTTTCCAAACCCAGGACTTTCATTTGTTATTTTGCTCACCAAAATCCCAACTGGTAGAGCAGGAAAAACTGCTGTGTGTATTCATACGGGAATCCGAGTAACCTTCTTTGCAATAATTGGATCACAGTGGAACAAATGGCTTTAGTTAGCAAATCATAGGAGTATGGTGTATTGGGGGTGCATGTTTGGAGGAGCAACTTTTTAAGGACTAAAGATGGACACACAGGGGCTGATATTGTTTGAGCCCCAAGTAACCTGACAGTCCAATCAGAATTTGCTTGACATTTAACATTGCCTTTCACTCAGAGCATAGTGTCCATATGTAAATGCACATATGGGGCACAGCAACCCACAGCTCTTCTGTCACCTCGTCTAAAAGGTGCAGCTCCAGAAAGGCCCATTTGCCCAGTCTGCTGGCCAGTGACCAATTTAACATGCAACACTAAAGGGGACATTTATTAATGTACGAATGCTCTGAGCGTATTTTCTGCCACAATTTCGTAGCTTGCAAGACAATTTTGTACCTTGCAACAAAATTTGTGCGTCAAAATCATATTGTCGCACCGAGTTTTGGATTCATTCAAGCTTCGTTATCGTGACTTTCCTTGGGCCAGGTTGGAGCTGCAGAGTGCCATTGAGCCCTATGGGAGACTTTCCTTGGGCCGGGTTGGAGCTGCAGAGTGCCATTGAGCCCTATGGGAGACTTTCCTTGGGCCGGGTTGGAGCTGCAGAGTGCCATTGAGCCCTATGGGAGACTTTCCTTGGGCCGGGTTGGAGCTGCAGAGTGCCATTGAGCCCTATGGGAGACTTTCCTTGGGCCGGGTTGGAGCTGCAGAGTGCCATTGAGCCCTATGGGAGGCTTTCCTTGGGCCAGGTTGGAGCTGCAGAGTGCCATTGAGCCCTATGGGAGACTTTCCTTGGGCCAGGTTGGAGCTGCAGAGTGCCATTGAGCCCTATGGGTGACTTTCCTTGGGCCAGGTTGGAGCTGCAGAGTGCCATTGAGCCCTATGGGAGACTTTCCTTGGGCCGGGTTGGAGCTGCAGAGTGCCATTGAGCCCTATGGGAGACTTTCCTTGGGCCAGGTTGGAGCTGCAGAGTGCCATTGAGCCCTATGGGAGACTTTCCTTGGGCCGGGTTGGAGCTGCAGAGTGCCATTGAGCCCTATGGGAGGCTTTCCTTGGGCCGGGTTGGAGCTGCAGAGTGCCATTGAGCCCTATGGGAGACTTTCCTTGGGCCGGGTTGGAGCTGCAGAGTGCCATTGAGCCCTATGGGAGACTTTCCTTGGGCCGGGTTGGAGTTGCAGAGTGCCATTGAGCCCTATGGGAGACTTTCCTTGGGCCGGGTTGGAGCTGCAGAGTGCCATTGAGCCCTATGGGAGACATTCCTTGGGCCGGGTTGGAGCTGCAGAGTGCCATTGAGCCCTATGGGAGGCTTTGCTTGGGCCGGGTTGGAGCTGCAGAGTGACATTGTCTTCATTTTAGGTAGTCCTTTTGGACTGGGGTTCATCATGTGCTTCCACCCTTGTACTTTTATTAGATGTCAATGAACTTTCCTCCCTGACTAATCTACCTTTCTATGAATTTTCCCATTATATCAACAGATAAAGCTTAAAGAAAGGAGGAAAGGTTAAAGGATTCTTCCAGATGAGTGCCCCTATTCCCTAGAGACCAACACCCTTTTTTTTTGTTCCTCCAGACCTTATGGTGCATGTTATGTAAGGCCCAGACTGGCAATCTGTGGGTTCTGCCAAATGCCAGACGGGCTGCTGTAAGATGCCATAGACAGTCACTATTTATTGGGCTGGTGGGGCTGTTTGTGGGGAAAGGTTAATGTAGCAGGTGGTTTAGCCCACTTTGGAGGCCTATAATGTTTATATGTGAAGTGAGTACTTTTTTGTGAAACTGCTTATTCTTAGAACTACCATGTTGCTGTTTGACTATATTTGTAAATTTAAAAGTTGTTAAAACAACAGTTTAGGGTATGGTCACGCCCTTACCCACCCCACTCTCCAAGTTATTTGTAAAGGTAATTGTTATTGAAAGTGGTTTCTGTCTAGCTGTTTCTATTTTCTGCTCTTCTAGTATTAACTCCTGAAACAATGCAACTCATTAACAGACCTAAAGGAGTCAGGACCAGGTAGCAGAATGTATGATGTATGCTCTGGAAAAACAGTGCGTTTATCTTCAGAAGCTCGAAAAGCTCTAGGAAGGCAGTGGATAGCACATGAGACATAATATATATATGCATGCCCAGAACCTGCTGTGAAATGCATCAGTAAAGCCCTACTTCTTTGGTGAGACAACTCATAACATAGTCACAGTTTCTGATCGGTTAGATATCAGTAATCTACATCCTTTGGCCCTCCTTCTTTTGTTAAAGGGGACCTGTCACCTTAAAAAAATAATTTCAGATCCCTTTTTCTATGTAAACTGCACAAAATAAACTTTATATACACTACATAAATTAGTTTCCCTCAGACTTGGAAGTACACAATAACAGCAAGCAGGCAGCTGCCATTTTGTAAAGACAAGCTTTGCATCATCCCGAAATCTTGTTTATGGTCCATAATCTAGTACCTGACGCCCATGTGTATGTATAGCAGGGATCCCCAACCTTTTATACCTGTGAGCCACATTAAAATGGAAAAAGTGTTGGGGAGCAACACAAGCATGGAAAAAGTTATTGGGGGTGCAGATAAGAGCTATAATTGGCTATTTGGTAGCCCCTATGTGGACTGGCAGCCTACAGAAGGCTCTGTTTGGCAATATTGGTTATTATGCAAAACTTGCCTCCAAGCCAGAAATTCAAAAATAAGCACCTGCTTTGAGGCCACTGGGAGCAACATCCAAGGGGTTGGGGAGCAATATGTTGCCCCTGAGCCACTGGTTGGGGATCACTGATGTATAGAATACATACATGTGAAAATAATTGCCTGCCCCGCCTCTATGCCTAAGGCATAGACACGGGGCAGGCAATATATGATTGACACCTCTGGTTTTTAAATGCATTTATAATGGGTATGAATGTTTTAATAAAAAACAGAATTTGGGTTTCATTTTTAATTTGCAACGGACATTTTATGCAGCTTTTTATGTGTGGGACACAGGTCCCATTAAATGCTTCAAGTTCCATCATCCGCTGCCAGCAGGCCTGGCCTGGGATTCAATAAAGGCCCTGGCATTTCAAGTAAACAGAGGCCCAAACAGTCCGCACCAGCCCACTATGGCAGCCCCACAGATTGCCAATCCATATACATGCCTGTTGGGTTCAGTGCCCTGATTTCCATCTTGCTTCAAGAATAATCCCTGCACTGTACCTTGACACCTCAGAGACACTATTTGCATATTAAAAGCAGTCGTTTCAATTTACTTTTACTCGAGGTTCTCAGGAGCTGATTTACAATCCGGTAATGTGACCCTGAAAGACCTTTTGTAAATGCTCCAACAGGTGCCAGGCTCTCAGAACTGGCCCACTCCTTTATAAAGTGTCGCTCTAATTGAGGCAGTGGATGGTGCCCGCAGGTGAATATGGAATGGCGCGGTGTTATATGCCACTGGTGATGACACAAATAGATTAACCTCGGCTATTCACAGATATACATTACCTGTGTGTATTCAGGGAGAAAACTGCTGGTACAATAAGAAAGCAACTGGGCTGTGGTTATATTAACCTCAAATGATTCCATAGAGAAGCATGCAAATATATTATTTATATCATTCCTAATAGACTATACACAGGCCATTGTAATAAATCTCAGTTCTACAGTGTACAGACTATTATATATACAGGTATGGGATCAGTTATACAGAATGCTCGGGATCTGAGGTTTTCCAGATAAGGGATCTTTCCATAATTTGGGTCTCTGTACCTTAAGTCACTAAAAATTATTTAAAAGTTAAACAAACCCAATAGGGCTGTTCTGCCTCCAATAAGGATTCATTATTAGTTGGGATCAAGTACAGGTACTGTTTTATTATTACAAAGAAAAGGGAATCATTTAACCATTAAATAAACCCAATAGGGCTGTTCTGCCCCCAATAAGGGGTAATTATATCTTAGTTGGGATCAAGTACAGGTACTGTTTTATTATTACAGAGAAAAGGGAATCATTTAACCATGAAAAAAACCCAATAGGGCTGTTCTGCCCCCAATAAGGGGTAATTATATCTTAGTTGGGATCAAGTACAGGTACTGTTTTATTATTACAGAGAAAAGGGAATCATTTAACCATTAAATAAACCCAATAGGGCTGTTCTGCCCCCAATAAGGGGTAATTATATCTTAGTTGGGATCAAGTACAAGGTACTGTTTTATTATTACAGAGAAAATGGAAACCATTTGCACTTTGCTGTTACATGTCCTGATATATCAATGCACATTACTTATCACATAGTGTTCTGGCGTTCCGGCGTTCCACAGCAAAACACTTGTTTGTCCATCATCTCAAGGGTCACTTTAGTTTTTTTGTAGAAAACTAACCCGAAGGGGAACCATCCCTTTAAAAAAAGACAATAGTCCATTAAGCTCTGCCCTTTTTACGTAGCTATCCCCACACTATTTTCCACACATATTCTTTTTCTTATTTGTCAACCACAGATCTATTTGTGCTTTCCTTTTACATGATCTGACAGCTTGTTTGTCCTTCATCTCAAGGGTCACTTTAGTTTTTTTGTAGCAAAATTGACAGGAGCGTGTTCCTCTTGGGCACTGGGCAGTTTGCTCATATGTCAGTTGTCAAACACCTAATGTTAAAGTGCCAAGAGTGGAAAATCCAAAGCGGGTAGAACAAATATTAACAATGCTGGAGGCAGATTGCTGCTGGAAACAGAAGCCCTTCACTGGCCGAAGGACAATAGCTACCATGACAAGGCTGCTTTGACATGCATGTACAGATGCCACCTCACCTTTAAAGACACATTAACCTCAGAAATATCTTTGCTGAACAGCAGAAACTCTTGTCCAACCTATGGATTTCTGGAAATTTAGCGAGCTGCAGGAAAATTAGAGAAGGTTCATATGAAATCTTCCTAGGAAATCTCTCTTACACAATGATTTTCCTAGACCTTGCCAGGCCCCCCTGCAAAAAAATCTTCAGAGGGACCCAGAGTTTTAAGCAAACACTACCCACCCTCACATCCCCCCTCCCCATCCACTAACTCTCAGGTAGGAGAGCAGTGGGGAGGGGGCTTTGCTAAAACTATAGAGAAAGCAGAATCTGTGGTACAGGCCCCTCTGTCCCCCAGGCCTCCCTGCCACCACGGGGTTGGTTTCCTCTATAGTTATGCCGCTAATCTGACATAAACTATACTTTTGGTTCTATTTCAGACCATTCCCTTAGAGCAGCGTTCCCCAGCCAGTCATTTGTGAGCAACATATTACTCCCCAACCCCTTGGATTTTGCTCCCAGTGGCCTCAAAGCAGGTGTTTATTTTTTAATTCCTGGATTGGGGGCACATTTTGGTTGCATAAAAGTTGTACTGCCAAACAGAGCCTCCTGTAGGCTGCCAGTCCACATAGGGGCTACTAAATAGCCAATCACAGCCCTTATTTGGCTCCCTCATGAACATTTTTCATGTTTGTGTTGCTTCCCAAGTCTTTTTACATTTGAGTGTGGCTCACAGGTAAAAAGGTTGGGGGTCCCTGCCTTAGAGGCAAAGAAATGGCCCCTAAGCTGGCTATACACTCATTAATAATACTGTATGAGACTAAGGGGCACATTTACTAACCCACGAACGGGTCGAAATGAGTCCGATTGCGTTTTTTTCGTAATGATCGGTATTTTGCGATTTTTTCGTATTTTTTGCGATTTTTTCGTATTTTTTGCGATTTTTTCGGCTTCTTTACGAATTTTTCGTTACCAATACGATTTTTGCGTAAAAACGCGAGTTTTTCGTAGCCATTACGAAAGTTGTGTAAAATCTGGCGATTTTTCGTAGCATTAAAACTTGCGCAAAAAGTTGCGCTTTTTTCGTAGCGTTAAAACTTACGTGAAACTTTGCACCATTTAAGTTTTAACGCTATGAAAAAGGCGCAACTTTTCACGTAAGTTTTAACGCTACGAAAAAAGCGCAACTTTTTACGCAACTTTCGTAATGGCTACGAAAAACTCGCGTTTTTACGCAAAAATCGTATTGGTAACGAAAAATTTGTAAAGAAGCCGAAAAAATCGCAACAAATACGAAAAAGTCGCAAAATGTTCGTTTTCAAGTCGGAACTTTTCCAATTCGGGTCGGATTCGTGGGTTAGTAAATCAGCCCCTAAGTTTTGTTGTTTTTTTTTTATATGTGTATGGTAGCCCACCAATCAAAATCAATATCTATGTACTATTAGAGATGTAGCGAACTGTTCGCCGGCGAACTAATTCGCGCGAACATCGGGTGTTCGCAAGTCCGCAAATTTGCGAACTTTTGGCGATGTTCGCCATTTTGGGTTCGCCGCAGGGTTTTTTTGCGCCGCGTTTTTTCGCCTCGTTTTTTTCCGCCGCGTTTTTTTGCTTCGGTTTTCGCCTTTGCGTATACATAGGAATAGCTTGCGGTTTTTTTTGGCGTTATTTTTTGGCGTTTTTTTTGCGTTTTTTTTACAAAGTATTTTTCAGAGAAATTTTTGCCCTTGATCCCCCTCCTGCATGCCACTGTCCAGGTCGTGGCACCCTTTAAACAACTTTAAAATCAGTTTTCTGGCCAGAAATGGCTTTTCTAGGTTTTAAAGTTCGCCTTCCCATTGAAGTCTATGGGGTTCGCAAAGTTCGCGAATATTCGCGAGTTTTGGCGAAAGTCCGCGAACGGGTTCGCGAACATTTTTGGCGATGTTCGCTACATCCCTATGTACTATGAATAATGGTCAGTTCAGGAATCAGGCAGGATTGAACATTTTACCTGCCCCTGCACCATGTTGGCTTATTGCATATTATTACATATAACTGACCCCTCGTACAGTCTCTGTCCATTCAACCAAGTGGCTGACCAGTCAGAGAGCGTACCATCTCATAATAGTCATAGTTTTCTACAACATGATCACAAAAGCATTAAGGTGGCATCACAAATCTTTATACACAATTTGATCATTCCCCTCACTGGTCCATGAGTGTTTCAGATGACCAGTCAAATGGAAAACCAGGTTGCCCAGTGAGACTATCAGCAAGAGACTGCTAGAATGGGGGTATTTCCATGTAGTGATCTTATCAACTTGTTGGATTAGTCAAATCTGTCCACTGTCAACAGTGTCTAGCCAAGTAGCTAAACTGGCCAGATTTGAGCTGCTGATTCAGCCCCTTTAAATGGGCAGCTAATCTGGCCATCTATACGGGCCGATATCTGATAGATGTCTGGACAAAAATCGTGCAGACATATATCAGGCAGGATTAAAAATCCTGTTTAGCAGGGACCATATCTGTCCCAGAATGAAGGTGGCCAACTCAGGCAAAGAGGCACTTGTTAGGCGGCCTTGCAAAACTGGTGAATTTTAATGTATATGGCCTTCTTGTTGGAAGTTGGATGCCCTTAAAATCACTTATAAATTGCAGGGACTCAAGAAGCCTTCAGGTGGCCATACACCATCGGTCGCACGAAACATCGTAAGATCCGCCACACACCATTCAGGGCTGAATCGGCAGGTAAGGAGGTAGAAACAATAGGATTTCTACCTCCTTCTGCCGATTCAGCTCTGAAGGGAGAATTTTGGTCAGGCGCCTTCTATGGCGCCCGATCAAAATTTTCAAACTTGTCCGATCGGCGAGTCGTCCGATATCGGCAGCTTCCTGCGATATCGGTCGACTCGCCGACATGCCATACACGCACCGATTATCGTACGAATATCGGTGCGTGTATGGCCACCTTTCTCCAGACACCAGGCTCATAAAAGAGGCGTTTATAAAATTAGTCCAACAGGACTATGACTAGTGCTAAAGGAAAGTACAAAATGCGTCATGCTAAGTCACTGTATATTTAACTGTATATATAACTAACCTTGTTTTATGATTCTGGCGAATAGAGAGGTTTGTTGAGTTCCTTCATTTACAAGTCTTGGTGAATCCGCTCCCCTGGCTGAAATATAGGATGGGTCTCGCTTATATGTCTTTATGGTTACATATAATTAAACCCTATCTTTATAGAAAAGTTTGCAACTTACCTATTTACTGTACATATGATTCTGCTATAAGTAGTAAAAAAATATACTGAATGTTTCTGTTTGCTTTTTATAAACAGCAGAGATTCTGCTAATGTCTCTGAGACAGGCAGTATGGCAGCCAATACCTGTATGAATAGATGCATATTATCACAAAAAAACATATTATTTTTAGACAATAGGTCATATTAAATAATTTTCATTGCAAAGACGGAAGAAAATGAATACAAATGAACTGTGAATTTGCAATTCCCATGTTTGGTAATTTTGGTTCAAATGCTATAAGCTGCGAATGTTGCAGTTAGATATTCTGAGAGCTCTCTGTCCCTGCAACTTTGTTGGTCAGACTTGGGTGTTTAGGGCCCACAGGGGGCTATCACCACCCCCATTGTGCACCCTCCTGCAGGGTTGGACTGGGGGTGTGCAGGCCCCCCAGGGCTCCCACATCCACTCAAGGGGCCTAGTCCGACCCTTCTAAAGGACCACAAATATATATATATGACTCAATTGGTATCCGTGGGTGATAGTAGTACAGATATGGGATCCCTTACCCGGAAACCCATTATCCAGAAAGCTCTGAATCATGGAAAGGCAATCTCTCATAGACTTCATTTTAATAAAACAAAAAAAAAGTTTTTAAAAATGATTTATTTTTCTCTGTAATGATAAAACCGTACCTTGTACTTGATCCCGACCAAGATATAGTTACCCCTTATTGGAGGTAAAACTATCCTATTGGATTTAATTAAAGTTGATTTTTTAGTAGGCGTGAGGTACCAAAATTACAGAAAGATTCCTTACCCAGAATACCCCAGGTCCCAAGCATTCTGAATAACAAGTCCCATACCTGTAGTTCAACAACTAATGAAGGTAATGTCAAGGTGTGTTATGTGCGTTATTCCTCTATATATACACATGTATCCTACCCGAACGCTGGATTAAAATATGCTGCACTGTGTTCAGAAATGAGTGCAGTGGAAAATGCTAAGTGACAGTGCAACTGAGCAATACATATTTCAAAATATGTCCAGACTCAGAGGATTTAAATACAGGTATGGGATCCCTTATCCAGAAATTTATAATTCAGAAAACTCCATATTACGGGAAGGCCATATCTCATAGAGTCATTTTTAAGCAAATAATTTTCATTTTTATAAATTATTATATCTCTGTAATAATAAAACAGGTCTTGATCAGTCAGGTTTGATTTTTCCCTTCGGATCGGGGATCACATCGGCACCTTGATATGGTCCCCAAACCAACAGTGCCTATACCCGCTGTTCTAATTCAATCATTTGGCCCCAGGGCCATAGGTGTGCATATCGGGAGAAGATCTGCTCGTTTGGCAACCTTTCAAATTCAATACAAATAACCTGGAGAGTACACATGTTCTTCAGTGCAACAGTGTAATTTATTGAGATATCACTTAGATTGTAAGCTCTACGGGGCAGGGACCTCCTTCCTACTGTGTCTCATACGACATGGCACTTATATATATATTTATTGTATTTATTTATTATATCACTTGTCCTCCCTGTGTGTAATTTTGTATTCTGTAAGATTGTACAGCGCTGCGTACCCTTGTGGTGCTTTATAAATAAGGTTATACATACATACATACAGTGATATCTCAATAAATTACACTGTTGCACTGAAGAACATGTGTACTCTCCAGGTTATTTATATTGAATTTGAAAGGTGTACAGCCAGCACGGGGCCTGTTACCTGTTGACGAGTACTTTCTTTGAATACTGGAACCTACAGCAGGACTGTGAATTTTCATTTGGCAACCTTGCCATGTATGGCCAGCTTAGGCTGCATAAATCCATTTTGGTGACAAAACAATCCCATGTGGTTTATTTCAAGTTTAAAGGTTTTTTAGCAGACTTGTGGTGATCTAAATTACAGAAAGATCCCTTATCTGGAAAACTCAAGGTCCCAAGCATTCTGGATAACAGATTGTATGCACACAATCTGTACACAAAATAAGGTGAAGAATTATTATTCAATGTTTTGGTTCCCCTGCATTAACCTTGCTATTTTATGTGTATTTTAATCCAAGTACCATAATATTTTGATGTATACACACACACATATATATATTTATTTTTTAATGGAATGTAATATAATGATTTAATGACAGTGTTATTATGTGTTGTTACTCGGATACCAAATGTTAAGAGGCCGGTAATTGTTTTGACACAGCCCAAACTTTGTAGCAATTGCGCAGCTTTGTACATTGCTCAACTACATGCAAATAGTCCCTATTTGTAAGCTTCAAGGTTAAATTTAAATGAAATATTTCCTCCCGGAGGAAGAATCTGGGTACAGGGCAAGGCCTGATATTAAAGTTCATCTCCACCCAAAAACAGTATGCAGTATGAAACCAAATGAATTCCTAAACAACTAGCCAGTATATATTCATTAACAATATTCACTGGTTTTAAAAGGATTTGTAAATGAAATTGCTATTGGTTGCAGTATTTCCTTTATCCCTTTCAGTTCTCTGGTTTTTGGATCTTCAAAACAATATATAGGTATCGGACCCTTATCCGGAATGCCATTAGCCACAAAAATGATTTTCTTTTTCTCCGTAATAATAAAACAGTACCTGTACTTGATCCCAACTAAGATACAATTACCTCTTATTGGGGGCAGAACAGTCCTATTGGGTTTATTTCATGTTTAAATGATTCCCTTTTCTCTGTAATAATAAAACAGTACCTGTCCTTGATCCCAACTAAGATATAATTACCCCTTATTGGGGGCAGAACAGCCCTATTGGGTTTATTTAATGGTTAAATAATTCCCTTTTCTCTGTAATAATAAAACAGTACCTGTACTTGATCCCAACTAAGATATAATTACCCCTTATTGGGGGCAGAACAGCCCTGTTGGGTTTATTTAATGGTTAAATGATTCCCTTTTCTCTGTAATAATAAAACAGTACCTGTACTTGATCCCAACTAAGATATAATTACCCCTTATTGGGGGCAGAACAGCCCTATTGGGTTTATTTAATGGTTAAAGGATTCCCTTTTCTCTGTAATAATAAAACAGTACCTGTACTTGATCCCAACTAAGATATAATTACCCCTTATTGGGGGCAGAACAGCCCTATTGGGTTTATTTAATGGTTAAAGGATTCCCTTTTCTCTGTAATAATAAAACAGTACCTGTACTTGATCCCAACTAAGATATAATTAATCCTTATTGGAGGCAAACTATCCTTTTGAGTTTAATTACTATTTAAATATTTTTTTTTTAGTAGACTTAAGGTAGGAGATCTAAATTACGGAAAGACCCCTTATCAAGAAAACCCCAGGTCCCCTGCATTCTGGATAATGGGTCCCATACCTGTAACAGGAGTCAGTTTTCTTCTGCTGCTTCTCCTCAGTTGTTTTAAGAGTCAGAACCAGCAGTGCAGTGCAGATACTATAAACAATCAGACAAACTCTGCTTTCAATAGCAATTACATTCAAAGGCAGCTTTAAAACAACAAAACATTTTTTACTGAATGTGTATGGAAAATGTGTGTAGTACAGGTATAGGACCCGTTATCCAGAATGCTCAGGACCAAGGGTATTCCAGATAATTGGTCTTTCCATAATTTGGATCTTCATACCT
The DNA here is from genome assembly GCF_000004195.4 of Xenopus tropicalis. Lineage (NCBI taxonomy): Eukaryota > Metazoa > Chordata > Amphibia > Anura > Pipidae > Xenopus > Xenopus tropicalis. Next base: position 19,787,993 of record NC_030681.2, read on the forward strand.
TAAGTCTACTAAAATGTACTTTACATTCCAGAGCCTATTTTGAGTCCAAATCCAGAACTAGATAGGTCTAATACATCACTTGGAGGGACTCCCTTTGCCTAGATAATGTGTTAGAGCTCCATTTTTCAAAATAACTAGAAATACTCTCTTTCCACATGATTTATGCATTGGTTATTAGAGTTACTGCAGCTCCAACACATCTGCTAGTAAAGGGAGTCTCCCAGCATGTATTAAACCTACCTGTCATTTGAAATCAGACAACAACTTTTGCATGAAGAGAGAATGAAGGAAGACAGATTTCTGAGAAAGGAATAGTGACGAATAACTAGAATATTTAAGAAATTTGCCAGCATTTTTAACTGATATTTCAGATATATTTAGAAAGATTCCCCTTAAAAGCATCTAAAATAATTCACATGCTGCATATTAAGGTCTTCCTAAACCAAAATCTCTGATTGGTTGCTAGATGTGGAGCAAACGTTGCACCCGATCTGTGCATACTGAATATAGTAAATAAAGTATCCCCTGTTGTAAAATATAAGGATATTCTAAGTTACAGATGAGTTTCAAGACCATATAAAAGCACAAGACCAAAGGCCGAAGGATTTTATAATGGTCATGGAACCCCTCGGTGGCATCTGATATCCCCTTACATTGGAGGGTACATTATTTATTATAATACACAAGTTTCAGTTTTATGTGATAAAAATTACATCACTAAGCACCCTTTATAAGGATATAATTTATAGGATATTCATAGCCCTTGTTTATTTTATAGCAGTAATTTCTAATCCACAAATTAGATTTGGCTGCATAGAGTTTCTCCAAAAGAAAGTGTACTTATCATTGAGTTAAACTCATATAAAAATGTTATTGAACTGTAAGTGAATAAATGGAAATACAAAGGTGCTATGCTTTTGCAATTAGGCACTCAATTTACTTGAAGATTGTAGCAATACAGAAGTTTAGCTTATACAGTGGTAATGTGTGGGTTGGGCGTGTTTGGATTGATATTTGGGTGACCATTGCAGATTCAGGTTGGGTGTGGGTCGGACTGGGGAAGTACATTCCTCCTCTGGCCCCGAAGATTCCCTGTCTTGGAACCAGAGTTGGGCGCAGAAGTAGCAAACAGAGAGTGCGCATCCATGGGCGACTAATCTCCCCGAACCTTCCCATGCAAAGTTTGGGTATGAAGTTTTTCTGGTTAGGGTCAGGTGTGGGAGTTTTTCCAGAATACCAGAAAGCAGATACTTTGGGAAAGTGAGAATCGCCCCAAAGTTCAGCAGAAGGCTTTGTCAAGGGAAATTGCAAAAGTATAGCCCCTTTGTGTTTGTTTATTTATAAAGAGTGCAGAGTAATTTATAAATGATTGTGTATTATTCTACTTATATTGGGGAGGTGGTATATACTCTGAAACTTTATTTATCTGTTGAAGCCTTAAGGTCCCCATACACGGGCTGATTGTAGCTGCCGATATCGGCAGCTTATCGGCCCATGTAGTGGCAGAAACGACAGCCATACCCAACTGATATCTGGCCTGAAATTGGGCAGATATCGATCAGGCAGGTTAAAAGATTCAGTTGGATCGGGGACTGCATTGGCTCCTTGATGCGGTCCCTGAACCGACTGCCCCATTGCCGCATTATAATTTGATCGTTTGGCCCCAGTGCATAGGGGAATTAGCCTACATGTTCCCCCGATATCGCCCACCTCGCCAAGCGAGTGAATCTTCAGGTGTATGGGGACCTTTAGATCTCCTCCTTTTACTATACATAAAGCAAATGCACTTAAACCAGAATATTTTTTGTTACTATTGTATATGAAAGATAAACACTGATGTTTATACAATAGATTTCAAGTAGCAAGAAAGGAGAAGGAAGATATGCTATTAAGCAAGGAAGTTACATAATGTATCTGTTAGGACATGCGATATCTATATAATAATAATAATAATTAAGAAAAAAAAAAGGGGGCAGTTTTCTGCTATCAGAAGCACTGGCCTGGGGCAAAGTTTCTGTTTCTTTTTCACACAATTTGGACCTTAAGTAAATAGGGCACAGCTTTACACAAACAATAACCTGCACACAAGCACACATACGTACTCCATGTAAATACACAGAATTTTGATCAAAACTATTTGATGGTAGTTTTAGTTCATGTTAAAACTTAAGCAGCACTTAAAAGAAATAAGAGCGACTAGAGGGAATATTTAAGAGACGAATGAAGTCCCGCCAGCTACCTGTCTGCCGAAACTGAGCCCCATGGAAGGGGAATCTGCTCCTGCATAAAACCTCAAAAATGTAAATTTTCTTTGTTTACTAAGTCTTTGTTCTTCTTCTGCCTTAATGATTCCCCACATTGAGTATGACTGACCTGAAACCAATGTAAATGCTACTGTTTTGGTACCTCAGTGCCAGCTGAAGTCCCCTGCTGGGATAAATGCTGCTACAAAAGACATAATATGGGGTAGATATGTTTAAGATAAATGGCAATATGCCCATGTGTGGAGTCAAAGCTGTCATCAAAATATATAATTTATGACTGCTGGCTCTAAAAATTAATATTCCAGATTATATATAATACATCATTCAATGATATTATCCTTTAAAAGAAAATATTTTGCATATAATGTATTGGTAGATCCAATCCATGCTCTGGAATGTACATAGGGTTGGCGCAACTACTGGGGAAATATACAATCTGAAATTTACAAGTAACTTATTATCTCCCAGTATAAATCAAAGATGCAAAAACAGCATAAAAAAAGGTTTCCTTCAGGTATAATAACCAATTAGCTACATAAGTTCACTATTCTATAACTAAACCAATAAATGCTAACTGTTGGATTGTTGCTATTGGTTACTACACCTGGAGCAAAACTGATACTGTATTACTTCCTACAGCAGACACATCCAACTTGTTTGGGCAGAGAAAAGACAACAAAGGGAAAATCTGCCCAATTTATGCAATCTCTGTTTGGTTGTTTTTTCAGTTCAATGATTTTGCTACCAGATAAACACCATGACCAAACAGCCACAGTTCCTCCCCAGAGGCTATTATCCCGCTGCTACTATAGGCACCATCTCTCCCTACTATACCTGCTATCCCACAGCCACAGTCCCTTCCCAGAGGCTATTATCCCCCCACTGCTACTATAGGCACCATCTCTCCCTACTATACCTGCTATCCCACAGCCCCAGTCCCTTCCCAAAGGCTATTATCCCCCACTGCTACTATAGGCACCATCTCTCCCTACTATACCTGCTATCCCACAGCCCCAGTCCCTTCCCAGAGGCTATTATCCCCCCACTGCTACTATAGGCACCATCTCTCTCTACTATACCTGCTATCCCACAGCCACAGTCCCTTCCCAAAGGCTATTATCCCGCTGCTACTATAGGCACCATCTCTCCCTACTATACCTGCTATCCCACGGCCCCAGTCCCTTCCCAGAGGCTATTATCCCACTGCTACTATAGGCACCATCTCTCCCTACTATACCTGCTATCCCACGGCCCCAGTCCCTTCCCAGAGGCTATTATCCCACTGCTACTATAGGCACCATCTCTCCCTACTATACCTGCTATCCCACGGCCCCAGTCCCTTCCCAGAGGCTATTATCCCACTGCTACTATAGGCACCATCTCTCCCTACTATACCTGCTATCCCACAGCCCCAGTCCCTTCCCAGAGGCTATTATCCCCCCACTGCTACTATAGGCACCATCTCTCCCTACTATACCTGCTATCCCACAGCCCCAGTCCCTTCCCAGAGGCTATTATCCCCCCACTGTTACTATAGGCACCATCTCTCCCTACTATACCTGCTATCCCACAGCCCCAGTCCCTTCCCATAGGCCAGTGCTGTCCAACTGGCGGCCCGCGACCCCCCTCTGTGTGGCCCCCCACCTGTCTGGCTGCTTTGATGGCTTACTCTTGTGTAAGCTTTAAATGCTATCAGTACTGTGATTAACTGGCCCCCTGCATGGTTCTCACCTCAGATTCAGGCTGTAATCCCTCTGTATTGTTTAAATATGTAATCCCCTGTGTTGTTCACACCTTTTAATCTCTGCATTGTTCACACCTCAGGCTCAGGCTGTAATCACCCCCATTGTTCCCCTGTTCACACCTCAGGAGCAGTAGAAACCCACAAATAATCCCTGCACACTACAAAAAGAACATATACTGAGGTGGTACTGCAATTAAAAAGTTTTTTAATATATAGTTATTGTGCAGACCGTAGGAGCAGTGCCAGCATTGTGTCACTGCAGGCTGCCTGTGTGCGCCATACAGCATAGGCATCATAGGGCAAGCAGAGTATGGCACACACAGGCAGGGTAGGGAAGGCAGAGTATGGCACACACAGGCCAAGTATGGCACAAACCAGCCAAGAATGACAAACACAGTGAAAGTATGGCACATGCAGGCAGGGTATGGAAGGCAGAGTATGGCACACACAGGCAGGGTAGGGCAGGCAGAGTATGGCACACACAGGCAGGGTAGGGCAGGCAGAGTATGGCACATGCAGGCAGGGTAGGGAAGGCAGAGTATGGCACACACAGGCAGGGTAGGGCAGGCAGAGTATGGCAGGTTTTTGCTGTACTACAACCATTAATATGGGTATGGTCATGTGATAACATGGGTGTGGTTTCAAGTGGGTGCGGTTTCAAAAAGGGGAGTAGTCAAAACTGGCTTCCATTATCGGCCCTCCACCACGTAGGTCGGAAAAATTCCGGCCCTCGGTACCACAGAAGTTGGACAGCACTGCCATAGGCTATTATTCCCCCACTGCTACTATAGGCACCATCTCTCCCTACTATACCTGCTATCCCACAGCCCCAGTCCCTTCCCAGAGGCTATTATCCCACTGCTACTATAGGCACCATCTCTCCCTAATATACCTGATATCCCACAGCCCCAGTCCCTTCCCAGAGGTTATTATCCCCTCACTGCTACTATAGGCACCATCTCTCCCTACTATACCTGCTATCCCACAGCCCCAGTCCCTTCCCAGAGGCTATTATCCCACTGCTACTATAGGCACCATCTCTCCCTACTATACCTGCTATCCCACAGCCCCAGTCCCTTCCCAGAGGCTATTATCCCACTGCTACTATAGGCACCATCTCTCCCTACTATACCTGCTATCCCACAGCCCCAGTCCCTTCCCAGAGGCTATTATCCCCCCACTGCTACTATAGGCACCATCTCTCCCTACTATACCTGCTATCCCACAGCCCCGTCCCTTCCCAGAGGCTATTATGCCACTGCTACTATAGGCACCATCTCTCCCTACTATACCTGCTATCCCACAGCCCCAGTCCCTTCCCATAGGCTATTATTCCCCCACTGCTACTATAGGCACCATCTCTCCCTACTATACCTGCTATCCCACAGCCCCAGTCCCTTCCCAGAGGCTATTATCCCACTGCTACTATAGGCACCATCTCTCCCTACTATACCTGCTATCCCACAGCCACAGTCCCTTCCCAGAGGCTATTATCCCACTGCTACTATAGGCACCATCTCTCCCTACTATACCTGCTATCCCACAGCCACAGTCCCTTCCCAGAGGCTATTATCCCCCCACTGCTACTATAGGCACCATCTCTCCCTACTATACCTGCTATTCCACAGCCACAGTCCCTTCACAGAGGTTATTATCCCCCCACTGCTACTATAGGCACCATCTGTCTCTACTATACCTTGCTATTCCACAGCCACAGTCCCTTCCCAGAGGCTATTATCCCCCCACTGCTACTATAGGCACCATCTCTCCCTACTATTCCTGCTATCCCACAGCCAAAGTCTATAATACTTATCCACACACTATGACAGCCCTAACTCAACATAGACACTTTCTTCTAAGAAGAAGCTTTAGCACATGATGACAGCTGCCACCTTCCCATGAAAGATGCCAAAGCCACATTATGCTTATTAAGTGGAACTCCATGCCAGAATTACTTTGTTGTTATCTGAAAAGACAATTAAAGTTTTCCAAGAGTTGCCCTAACATCTCTGGTTTGGCTCTACAGGAACAACCAGTTCTTCCACTACTACTAGATCAGGAATCATGTAAACAATTTACCTACTTAGGAAGGTTTTGCATGTTATTTAGGATGGTATCTGATTACAATAACATTACCTTAAAATGATGGACAGTGGAAGTTGATATTGAGTGTATAGATAGGTCAGTATGGGTCTGTATGTGAGTGGATAGATAGGTCAGTATGGGTCTGTATGTGAGTGGATAGATAGGTCAGTGTGGGTCTGTATGTGAGTGTATAGATAGGTCAGTGTGGGTCTGTATGTGAGTGTATAGATAGGTCAGTATGGGTCTGTATGTGAGTGTATAGATAGGTCAGTATGGGTCTGTATGTGAGTGGATAGATAGGTCAGTGTGGGTCTGTATGTGAGTGTATAGATAGGTCAGTATGGGTCTGTATGTGAGTGGATAGATAGGTCAGTATGGGTCTGTATGTGAGTGTATAGATAGGTCAGTATGGGTCTGTATGTGAGTGGATAGATAGGTCAGTATGGGTCTGTATGTGAGTGGATAGATAGGTCAGTATGGGTCTGTATGTGAGTGGATAGATAGGTCAGTGTGGGTCTGTATGTGAGTGTATAGATAGGTCAGTATGGGTCTGTATGTGAGTGTATAGATAGGTCAGTGTAGGTCTGTATGTGAGTGTATAGATAGGTCAGTATGGGTCTGTATGTGAGTGGATAGATAGGTCAGTATGGGTCTGTATGTGAGTGGATAGATAGGTCAGTGTGGGTCTGTATGTGAGTGTATAGATAGGTCAGTATGGGTCTGTATGTGAGTGTATAGATAGGTCAGTATGGGTCTGTATGTGAGTGTATAGATAGGTCAGTATGGGTCTGTATGTGAGTGTATAGATAGGTCAGTGTGGGTCTGTATGTGAGTGTATAGATAGGTCAGTATGGGTCTGTATGTGAGTGGATAGATAGGTCAGTATGGGTCTGTATGTGAATGGATAGATAGTTCAGTATGGGTCTGTATGTGAGTGTATAGATAGGTCAGTATGGGTCTGTATGTGAGTGTATAGATAGGTCAGTGTGGGTCTGTATGTGAGTGTATAGATAGGTCAGTATGGGTCTGTATGTGAGTGGATAGATAGGTCAGTATGGGTTTATGTATGTAAGTGTATAGATAGGTCAGTATGGGTCTGTATGTGAGTGGATAGATAGGTCAGTATGGGTCTGTATGTGAGTGTATAGATAGGTCAGTATGGGTCTGTATGTGAGTGTATAGATAGGTCAGTATGGGTCTGTATGTGAGTGGATAGATAGGTCAGTGTGGGTCTGTATGTGAGTGGATAGATAGGTCAGTGTGGGTCTGTATGTGAGTGTATAGATAGGTCAGTATGGGTCTGTATGTGAGTGTATAGATAGGTCAGTATGGGTCTGTATGTGAGTGTATAGATAGGTCAGTATGGGTCTGTATGTGAGTGGATAGATAGGTCAGTGTGGGTCTGTATGTGAGTGGATAGATAGGTCAGTGTGGGTCTGTATGTGAGTGGATAGATAGGTCAGTGTGGGTCTGTATGTGAGTGGATAGATAGGTCAGTATGGGTCTGTATGTGAGTGTATAGATAGGTCAGTGTGGGTCTGTATGTGAGTGTATAGATAGGTCAGTATGGGTCTGTATGTGAGTGGATAGATAGGTCAGTATGGGTCTGTGTGTGAGTGGATAGATAGGTCAGTATGGGTCTGTATGTGAGTGGATAGATAGGTCAGTATGGGTCTGTATGTGAGTGGATAGATAGGTCAGTATGGGTCTGTGTGTGAGTGGATAGATAGGTCAGTATGGGTCTGTATGTGAGTGGATAGATAGGTCAGTGTGGGTCTGTATGTGAGTGGATAGATAGGTCAGTGTGGGTCTGTATGTGAGTGGATAGATAGATCAGTATGGGTCTGTATGTGAGTGTATAGATAGGTCAGTGTGGGTCTGTATGTGAGTATATAGATAGGTCAGTATGGGTCTGTATGTGAGTATATAGATAGGTCAGTATGGGTCAGTATGTGAGTGGATAGATAGGTCAGTATGGGTCTGTATTTGAGTGGATAGATAGGTCAGTATGGGTCTGTATATGAGTGGATAGATAGGTCAGTATGGGTCTGTATGTGAGTGGATAGATGGGTCAGTATGGGTCTGTATGTGAGTGGATAGATGGGTCAGTATGGGTCTGTATGTGAGTGTATAGATGGGTCAGTATGGGTCTGTATGTGAGTGTATAGATAGGTCAGTGTGGGTCTGTATGTGAGTGGATAGATGGGTCAGTCTGGGTCTGTATGTGAGTGGATAGATAGGTCAGTATGGGTCTGTATGTGAGTGGATAGATGGGTCAGTATGGGTCTGTATGTGAGTGTATAGATAGGTCAGTGTGGGTCTGTATGTGAGTGTATAGATAGGTCAGTGTGGGTCTGTATTTGAGTGTATAGATAGGTCAGTGTGGGTCTGTATGTGAGTGGATAGATAGGTCAGTGTGGGTCTGTATGTGAGTGGATAGATAGGTCAGTGTGGGTCTGTATGTGAGTGTATAGATAGGTCAGTATGGGTCTGTATGTGAGTGGATAGATAGGTCAGTATGGGTCTGTATGTGAGTGGATAGATAGGTCGGTGTGGGTCTGTATGTGAGTGGATAGATGGGTCAGTATGGGTCTGTATGTGAGGGGATAGATAGGTCAGTATGGGTCTGTATGTGAATGGATAGATAGGTCAGTGTGGGTTTGTATGTGAGTGGATAGATAGGTCAGTATGGGTCTGTATGTGAGTGGATAGATAGGTCAGTATGGGTCTGTATGTGAATGGATAGATAGGTCAGTGTGGGTTTGTATGTGAGTGGATAGATAGGTCAGTATGGGTCTGTATGTGAGTGGATAGATAGGTCAGTATGGGTCTGTATGTGAGTGTATAGATAGGTCAGTGTGGGTTTGTATGTGAGTGGATAGATAGGTCAGTGTGGGTCTGTATGTGAGTGGATAGATAGGTCAGTGTGGGTCTGTATGTGAGTGTATAGATAGGTCAGTATGGGTCTGTATGTGAGTGGATAGATAGGTCAGTATGGGTCTGTATGTGAGTGGATAGATAGGTCGGTGTGGGTCTGTATGTGAGTGGATAGATGGGTCAGTATGGGTCTGTATGTGAGGGGATAGATAGGTCAGTATGGGTCTGTATGTGAATGGATAGATAGGTCAGTGTGGGTTTGTATGTGAGTGGATAGATAGGTCAGTATGGGTCTGTATGTGAGTGGATAGATAGGTCAGTATGGGTCTGTATGTGAATGGATAGATAGGTCAGTGTGGGTTTGTATGTGAGTGGATAGATAGGTCAGTATGGGTCTGTATGTGAGTGGATAGATAGGTCAGTATGGGTCTGTATGTGAGTGTATAGATAGGTCAGTGTGGGTTTGTATGTGAGTGGATAGATAGGTCAGTGTGGGTCTGTATGTGAGTGGATAGATAGGTCAGTATGGGTCTGTATGTGAGTGGATAGATAGGTCAGTATGGGTCTGTATGTGAGTGGATAGGTCAGTATGGGTCTGTATGTGAGTGGATAGGTCAGTATGGGTCTGTGTGTGAGTGGATAGATAGGTCAGTATGGGTCTGTATGTGAGGGGATAGATAGGTCAGTATGGGTCTGCATGTGAGTGGATAGATAGGTCAGTATAGGTCTGTGGATGCTGGGTTTACTTGGAAGGGTTGAACATTCAACTGGTCTTTTTTTGAACCCTATGTAACTATGTAACTATGCCCTCCTTATAAATAGGCCATAGACTATTATTATTATTAGTCAGTAGATACAGATGGCTGTAGTTGCAGTGTTGGACCCACAGGGATGGGTGCCCTAGGCAAGTCCCCTAGTGTCATCTCAGACTGGCCCACCTCAGAATGGCCCCTCCCACTCGTCACCATCAGCCCCTTAGTATCATCTGCTCCAACCTCAGATGCCCACTCCTGCCCGTCACCTACTGCTCCCTCCGCCCACTGCATTTGTAATGTACACAACTCTTCTACTTACCCCTAGTTCTGGCCCTGTCCATCGTGGTCTGTTTCACTAGGCCCTTACAATTACGCCATGGAGTAAAATCATACATATAATCACTTCTGCCAATAACAGCAATGGCACAGGACTCTATGAAACCAGAGCCAGCTGTTTTACCTTACCCCAAACAGAACTGCTAGTTCTATTTCCTTTTAACCGAGTTCAATCTGATACACGTGTATTGTAATGCAATGGGATTGGCTGATGTGTTACACCCTTCTATATCTCCTTAAACAAAAGGCTTAATTCAGGGTCTTAACAGGAGTTACAACATACCCAGAATGGGATAATTAAAGGGAAAGTGAGTCAGGTTACTTTAGGGGACATTTAAGGCTTTTGTCACATAAGAAGATGATTAGCTGCTACTTGTAACTGACTTGAAATTGGTCTCTAGAAATCACAATTAAAGCAATTATTAGTGCAGGTAGCAGCTACTAATCTTCCATTTTGGCATGAGTCTTAAAGAGACAATTGCTCAACCACATAAAATCAACAAATATTTATTTAATTTAAAATATATTCTACTGTATAAAGTTATTCAAGCTCGAAAGATCAACGTTTTACATGGGTTAAGAGATGGGCTGGAAATAATTTTGCCATGATCTCCCTTCCTTTTTATATTTCTCTGCATAATAAACTCCTCTTTTATTGTGCAGCGTGAAAGTATCTAATTATAGAAGGCTCATTGTTCCTCCTTGCACTGGGAGGAAGAGTAGGAATAAAGAATGCTCTTACCTAGTGGGGCAAGTGTAAACAGACATCATGCCATGCTTCATAGGGGTTCTATTATCCAGAATTCCTGGGACCTGGGCTAATGTAGCTAGATTTACATTTATTTTATGTTAGTGACCTATTCAACAATATTACCAAACTGGAATATATATATATCAGTAAATATTGCCCTTTTACATCTTTTCCCTTGAGCCACTATTTTGTGATGGGCTGTGAGATCACATGACCAGAAATAATGCAGCTGTAACAGTAACAGGAAGTAGTGTGGGCATAAAAGACAGAACTTTTCATTGGCTGATCTAACATGTGCCCTTGGTTTGTTTGTGTGCACTATGATCCCAGGATGTGGCCCTTGGCAATTTTCTATTTAGGATTACCCAATAGCACATACTACTAAAAAGTATATTTTTATGAAAATGGTTTATTTAGATTAAGCCCGGTTTTACATATGAGCTGTTTTTTGTGATATATTTTTATAGAGACCTACATTATTCAGGGGTGGAGTTTGTTAAGGCTGATGTAGCCCTCCAAAAATATAGTGCATTCATTGCAGGATATTGGGTCCTGAGTTTGGCACTGCAAAAATACTAAAATAGGGTTGAATTTCTAGCATTATCACTTTAAATAAAAAAAATCAAACCTGATGGAAGGACAATGTAAAAAAATGATACGTAGTTGTTGGGACATGCAGCCTACTGCCTACAAAAGCCATTCCCCCTCTAGTTGGAAAGATGCTGAGTGTCAGTCTGCCATCAGTATGCCACAAAGTCACAGGCCTGCCTATCTGACCAATCAGATTATACCACTCCATGTTTGACTTCACAGGCCACATTGTGGCAAAGGAGAAAACATTCCCCTAGGATTTCAAAGGTGCTGAGCTTCAAACTGCCAATCTATGTGCTTAATTTGATGCACTGATAAACAACAGAACATTTATCTGGGGAATTTCAAAGCTTCTGAGCTTCAATCTGCCTTCCATTTACACCAAAATCACACACTTGACCATCTCACTAATAAAATTGGGTCAGTGTCCAAGAACTAGTCAGCAGGGCATTTACTCCAAAATCAGACGCCTGCCACCTGACCAATGAGATCCAACCATTCCACAGTATTCGGAAACTACTTATCTCCTTGCAAAGGAGAAAAAAAAAATATATATATAGGAATTTCAAGGGTACTGTGCTTATTTACACAAACCTGAATGGTTTAACTGGGTACACGCTCAACTACCTCTCTGACCAATGATATGGCAGTATTACAAAGCAGTGGAGAACTTAGCAGGGCAAATGTTAAGATTTAAAAAAAAGGGTTCTATAATTTTAAATCTGTAACATCAAATTTCCCAGGCAGCACTGAGAACATCAGTACTTAGTATATACATATAACACTTGTAGTGTAGTATTGCAGTGCAGCCTCCATGGCTGCCATACACGGGCCTATTCTACCTGCCAAAATTGGTCCCTTAGACCGATTTGGCAGCTTATTGGCATGTGTATGGGCACTAAAGATGGGCTTGCCTGACCGACATCTGGCCTGTAATAGGCCAGATATCGATTGAGCAGGTTTAAAAAACCGACCAACGCCTATACCGGTCCTTCTAGTTCTGAATTAGGCCGCTATCGCCCACCCGTAGGTGGGGATATCAGTAGAAGATCCGCTCGCTTGGCGACCTGGCAGATATAGGCAACTCTGCAGTGGCCCCTTGCATAGTAGAGGAGGAAAGGTGTTCCTTGTTGATACTCATAAATGCTCTTCACAGGTCACTAACTTGGATACAAGTGGTTTTTAAACTCAAAGCCATTAGCTGCTTTATTCTTCTCTTGCTAAAGAGAGTTTTGAGTGCTGTAGTTCAACAGCAGCCTGAGGGATATAATGTGTACTTAGATAAAACTAAATGGTGAAACTACAGTTGGGCTGCATGCAATAAAATGTCATTTTGCCTGGTACAAATTTGCCTTTAAATATGCATTTTTTTGTATCTGTACTAAAAATTTCTCTGTGCGTTTTGTTTTGCCATGAAATGTTTTTTTTTACAAAGGAAAAATTATGAGAAAAAATACCCACTGACATTGTCAGACTGGGATGTGCGATGGCCATTGGGGCTGCTACCCCATTGACTCCAATGCATTTGATGCAAGAAATGAAGCCCACTGCCTTCAATGCATTTGGAGTGAGGAAAAAGCTTGGGAAAAATGGGCCATTGACTTCAATGCAATTCATGTCTATGTGAGAGAAAAAAAACATTAACTCCAATACATTTTCTTACATTTTTCTGTGGTTTATGAACTTTTTGGGGTAAGCTCTTTACTAGTGATTTATTCTGCTTTCATTGGCTCTGTGAATTGTAGGTAAAACATAAATATTCCCAATTAAATGCTTACAGTTATCAATAAACTGATCAAGCGCTCCCCAGAGCTTTTTTGTCACTGCCCCCAGGGTACCTGGATATTCACTATGCAGTCTGTTTTACACTATAAATTGGAATTTGTTTCGTTTCCTGCACCAAAATAATGTTAAAATCTGCAGATCTGCAAATCTGCTGCCTACTCCAAGGGCAAGTTCTGTTGCTTTTCTCTTATCTGTACTACTATGTGCATGCAGAGCTAACACTCTAGTACTACTATGTGCATGCAGAGCTAACACTCTAGTACTACTATGTGCATGCAGAGCTAACACTCTAGTACTATTGTGTGCATGCAGAGCTAACACTCTAGTACTATTGTGTGCATGCAGAGCTAACACTCTATGTGCTGGTACCAGCAGTACTGGAAAGTAGTTGAGATCCCAAGGCACTGATATGGGTATTGAACTTTAAATATAAGCTTAAGACAAAGACAAATGAGCAGCAGGCAAGTGCAATAAATATAATTAATGACATGTACAAAGCAGGCAGTGCAGGCACTGACAGGTCAGATACTATAGGAAGGGCAGTGAGTGTAAAGTCTCTATAGGAAGGGCAGTGAGTGCATAACCTGACCCCATGATTTCCCCAGAACCTTGCTCTGCAGCACTGACCGGTCCGACCCTGACCAGAGCTAGGAGCTGCTGTGGGCGGGGCCAAACCTAGGGAGGCGGTGGAAGCCGCCAGGCGAGAGCCAATGGGAATGCTGCCATATGTAGTGCTTGGGTGCTGAGCCGGACAAGCTGTAAGGAAGGGACCCGGAGCCCAAGACGCTCCCCCACCCACCCGGAGAGCAAGGGAAGCTCCAGGAGCGCAGCGGAGCGCTTCTACCTACTGCCGGACCGAGGATTCGCTACTCACCGGTCTCTTAGCGAACTTGTCTCCCTGCAGCGCCCACTGAGCGGCTGTACAATCCTCAGCAGTGCCCTGAGACTGTATAGCCTGCTCCGGGCTCTCCCACACCACTTGCCCGGCTACCTGTGCGCTCTATTGGCTTGCCCGACCGACTCGCCCGACGTAGCTCCATTTTGCACATTTGCACTTGGTCTTTGTTTTATACTTTCACAAGAGCATTCTTATTCCACTGAGAAATTTCTCCTCTTGATTCGATCTGTACTCTGGGATTATCCTGCCCAGCGCCTCTCACCATGACAGCCGAGAAAGAGAAGAAAAGGTAAGATTGCTGTGCCATCGGGCAACCTTATTGGGCAACCTTGGGCTGTGTATGATCGCTATAATAGACTCATTTTGGGCTGTGTATGATCGCTATAATAGACTCACTTTGGGCTGTGTATGATCCCTTCAATAGACTCACTTTGGGCTGTGTATGATCGCTACAATAATAGACTCACTTTGGGCTGTGTATGATCGCTATAATAGACTCACTTTGGGCTGTGTATGATCGCTACAATAATAGACTCACTTTGGGCTGTGTATGATCGCTATAATAGACTCACTTTGGGCTGTGTATGATCGCTACAATAATAGACTCACTTTGGGCTGTGTATGATCGTTATAATAGACTCATTTTGGGCTGTGTATGATCGCTATAATAGACTCACTTTGGGCTGTGTATGATCGCTACAATAATAGACTCACTTTGGGCTGTGTATGATCCCTTCAATAGACTCACTTTGGGCTGTGTATGATCGCTACAATAATAGACTCACTTTGGGCTGTGTATGATCGCTATAATAGACTCACTTTGGGCTGTGTATGATCGCTATAATAGACTCACTTTGGGCTGTGTATGATCGCTACAATAATAGACTCACTTTGGGCTGTGTATGATCGCTATAATAGACTCACTTTGGGTTGTGTATGATCGCTACAATAACAGACTCACTTTGGGTTGTGTATGATCGCTACAATAACAGACTTACTTTGGGTTGTGTATGATCGCTTTAATACACTGACTTTGGGTTGTGTATTTGCTATAACAGACTCACCTTGGGTTGTATGATCGCTATAATATTGACTTTAGGTTGTATGATCGCTATAAAAGACCTGTTTTGGGTTGTGTGATCGTTATACCATTAGACTCACTTTGGGTTGTGTATAATCGCTAATTCGCTATAATACACCGAGTTTGGGTTATGTAATCGCAATAACAAACTCACTTTGGGTTGTATGATCTATAAAAGACCTGTTTTGGGTTGTGTGATCGCTCTATTACACTTTGGGTCGTATAATCATTATACCATTAGACTCACTTTGGATTGTACGGTCAATGTACCGTCAGACTCACTTTAGCAAGATCGCTGTAGCATGACAGTCACTTTAGGTTTTGTGATCTCTGTAAAATCAGATTTTGTCACCTTGCGTTGTAAGATCGTGGTTTCTTCAGACTCACTTTTATTTGTATAATCGCTGTAATACTTGGCTAACTTTGGAGTATTACCGCCAATGAACCATCAGACGCACTTGAGTCTCAGTAGACTCACTTCAGGCACATATCTATGTGTGGTAAAGCTCAGTTTAGTTTAGGTTACAGATTACTGTTTTATCAGACTCAGAAGATCCCTATGGGTGAAGACACACTGAGCTACTAGTAGCAGCTACTTGTTGGCTACAGAAATAGACAATGCTGATCATTTAGGACAGTGGCAGACGGGGACATTAGTCACCGCATGAAAAATCTTCGTTACTGCTGGCGACTAATCTACCCGCAATGCCATACCACTGGCAAGAATGTAAATCGCCAGTGGGATGGCATACACGCTGCTACGATTTCCTGAAGTCGCACAAAGTCGCCTTGAGAGGAAGCTTCGGGCAACTTCAGGAAATCGTAGCAACGCGTATGCCATCCCACTGGTGATTTACATTCTTGCCAGTGGTATGGCATTGCAGGGAGATTAGTTGCCCGCGGTAACGAAGATTTGTCGCATGGCGACTAATCTCCCCGTCTGCCACTGCCCTTACTGATAACTGTCTCTACCTGTGTTTTATCAGAGGCAATTCTCAGTATTGTCTATGGCAGGGGATTTTCTGGTGTTTAGTAGCTGTGAAAAGTAGCTGCTATTAAGTAGCCGTGTGTCTTCACCCTATGTCGTCACACTCGCTGTGGGTTTGTCAGCTTCTAAACTGGTGTCGTTGTAAAAGATTTAGGCAGAAAATGGGTATATTGCATGTCTCAGTGCATAGAATATATGCTGGACATTTACAGCTACAGTACATACATCTATCTCATAAACATCTAATTATCTATATAGTCAGAGGTATAGGGGAAGCACCATTTAATTCTAACCTGAGTATACGCTAAACAGAGTTTATTAATATAATAAAGCAAATGAATACTATTTTATTTAATGATTTAATGATTTTGTTGTTTTATGAATACGAAAAGCCACTATATACAGCACTTGTGGATTTGTTAAGTACGGATTAAACCAATCAGCTGCACATTTGTTTGCATTGGTTGTGACTGGCAGATTTTAGTCTATTTGGCGCAACTGGTGGTTTTCTAAATTGGAATATCGACATGCACTTTGCAGATCACCCCCAGACTTGTACATGTTGTGTATCAAAGCAAAGTATTTACTCCTTGATGCCATGGGCGCTAAAGCATCCCTTGTACTGAGGGTAAGGGGAGAGGGTTTGGAAAAGAAATGACTTCGCTTTGTACCACTGAATCTCCTACTGTCTGACAGTTATTCATATTCATTAGCACTGCATGTTCTTGGGCATTTTCTGCTTGTCCTGTTGCCTAGTGGAACATATTGCACAACTAATACAGTCACTCTAAAAACTGGGAACATACGTCAACTGATGTCCAGTTTAGGGGATGTTGGGTCCAGTGGGTTTTGAACAACTCCTATCAACCTTTGCTGAGAGTGTAAGGTCCATGGGAGCAGGAGGACTGTACTTTGGGTCTCAAGTTAAAGTTAATCTACAAACTTCAGAACTTCGGAATTGGTTCGGCAGTGACTGAATTTCTTAGGCTGGATACCCTCTGGCGGTACACAGGTAGATCCCCTCTTTTGGCAAGGTCCCCAGATAAGCAGACCTGTCTGGACATGAGATCAGATTACATAGGAGTCTCACACTCCCACCCAACAGGGTTTTCTAGTTTGACTGATCATTATCTAACCTAATCATGGCCTATCATCTGGAGAAGACATCAGTTGGCCCAGTACAGGAGCCAGTGGGTTCTCAGCTTGGTTAATAGAGACAGGGTAAAATAAAATATTTTTTGGCTATAGATGATATCTAAAGAATTGGACATGCCATAGAAAGTGATGGTGCCTATAGTAGTAGTAGGGATAGTAACTTATGGGAAGGGGCTGTGGCTATGGCATAGCAGGTATAGTAGAGAGAGATGGTGCCTATAGTAGCAGTGGGGGGATAATAGCCTCTGGGAAGGGACTGTGGCTGTGGGATAGCAGGTATAGTAGGGAGAGATGGTGCCTATAGTAGCAGTGGGGGATAATAGCCTCTGGGAAGGGACTAGGGCTGTGGGATAGCAAGTATAGTAGGGAGAGATGGTGCCTGTAGTAGCAGTGGGGGGATAATAGCCTCTGGGAAGGGACTGGGGCTGTGGGATAGCAGGTATAGTAGGGAGAGATGGTGCCTATAGTAGCAGTGGGGAGATAATAGCCTCTGGGAAGGGACTGTGGCTGTGGGATAGCAGGTATAGTAGGGAGAGATGGTGCCTGTAGTAGCAGTGGGATAATAGCCTCTGGGAAGGGGCTGTGGCTGTGGGATAGCAGGTATAGTAGGGAGAGATGGTGCCTATAGTAGCAGTGGGATAATAGCCTCTGGGAAGGGGCTGTGGCTGTGGGATAGCAGGTATAGTAGGGAGAGATGGTGCCTATAGTAGCAGTGGGATAATAGCCTCTGGGAAGGGGCTGTGGCTGTGGGATAGCAGGTATAGTAGGGAGAGATGGTGCCTATAGTAGCAGTGGGGGGATAATAGCCTCTGGGAAGGGACTGGGGCTGTGGGATAGCAGGTATAGTAGGGAGAGATGGTGCCTATAGTAGCAGTGGGGGGACAATAGCCTCTGGGAAGGGACTGTGGCTGTGGGATAGCAGGTATAGTAGGGAGAGATGGTGCCTATAGTAGCAGTGGGGGGATAATAGCCTCTGGGAAGGGACTGTGGCTGTGGGATAGCAAGTATAGTAGGGAGAGATGGTGCCTATAGTAGCAGTGGGGGGACAATAGCCTCTGGGAAGGGACTGTGGCTGTGGGATAGCAGGTATAGTAGGGAGAGATGGTGCCTATAGTAGCAGTGGGGGGATAATAGCCTCTGGGAAGGGACTGTGGCTGTGGGATAGCAGGTATAGTAGGGAGAGATGGTGCCTATAGTAGCAGTGGGGGGATAATAGCCTCTGGGAAGGGACTGGGGCTGTGGGATAGCAGGTATAGTAGGGAGAGATGGTGCCTATAGTAGCAGTGGGGGGATAATAGCCTCTGGGAAGGGACTGGGGCTGTGGGATAGCAGGTATAGTAGGGAGAGATGGTGCCTATAGTAGCAGTGGGGGGATAATAGCCTCTGGGAAGGGACTGTGGCTGTGGGATATCAGGTATAGTAGGGAGAGATGGTGCCTATAGTAGCAGTGGGGGGATAATAGCCTCTGGGAAGGGACTGTGGCTGTGGGATAGCAGGTATAGTAGGGAGAGATGGTGCCTATAGTAGCAGTGGGGGGATAATAGCCTCTGGGAAGGGACTGGGGCTGTGGGATAGCAGGTATAGTAGGGAGAGATGGTGCCTATAGTAGCAGTGGGGGGATAATAGCCTCTGGGAATGGATTAGGGCTGTGGGAGAGGAAGTGATTGGCTGCTGCAGTGTAAGTTGCAGCCATATAGTCACTATCTTTTTTAGTCCCTCCTGGCTGGTAAACGTGGCTGGGAAATTACCAAACTGCTGTCCTGCACAATTCACTTCCGAGAAGAATTGCTTAGGTGCACTTATACTTACAGCTAAATGTCAATTATATATAAATAAGCCCAGAATATTTACTAACCTACCACAACAGTTACACATTCACCCTCACAAGCTGCTTCATTCACCCTGTTACCGAGTGTTCAGCCAGAATTCTATTTTGTCAACAGTCCCAGTTGCCAAATGCAGTGAGTGAATATGAATAACATTGAGAAACAAGTTCTTTAGAGGGAACCTCACTGTCGGCACAGACTGAAAAGCACTTAAAGTGATACTGTCAGATTAAAGCTCTTTATTTGTTAAAAACAAGTGCAATATTTTATGTCAATTTTGAATGAGAAATAGTTGAATCGCTAAGAACCGTGATCCTCTTCTCAAAGATTATTTAGTAGCAACATACAGATAGTTCCCAGATTCCATGAGGGCCCAGAAGGGAAATATAGCCATGTGGCTTGGCTTTCTGTTTGTCACTTTACTAACCCTTCTGCATTTTACTTGCAAACAAGAAAAACTATTGAATTTATTAGATCAGCAGGGTCAGTGTCAAACGTCAGCAGTTGAAAAGATGAGAAACATGACTATTTTTAAGGCATTCATATAATAAGTAACCAGAAAGGGTCACTTGGTCTGTTCTGCAGTTTTCCAGTTCATCTTGAGCTACATGTATGTATGTATATCTTTATGTATAAAGTGCTACGTATATACGCAACGCTGTACAGTAGAATAGATTAATACAAACAGGGGGTTATTAAAATAATAATAGATAAATACAAAGTATAACAATAAATACAAATAAATACAAGGTACAGTTACAATACGTTGAAGATCAAAGAGACAAGAGGATAGAGGTCCCTGCCCCGTAGAGCAGCTAGCCAGTGAATCTTTCTATGTGACCGACTAAATGGATTTAGCTGGCCATACAGTTAAATAGCCACTTGGTTTGCGAGGTCACTTAACGAGTGGATCTTCACCTGATTTGGCCACCCCGGGGCCAAATTGGGCTGATGCTATTGTAGGCTCTAGGGCAGTAGTGCTAACTATTGCACCACTGTGCTGCCCTGTTAGAAATCAATACACGTAATTCTTAAACTTAGTTGTTATACCACAATGTGCCCAATTTGAATCTAATCACACTTATTTATATATATAAGGGGGAGAACCATGGTTGCTCCAATGAGCAAACTCCATCCTAAGACTAATAAATTAGTGACCTCTAGTGGTCAGATTATAATGGCTTAAAGTTGCAAAATAATAATGATTAAACTGCTAGTACTAGGGTTGACACCTTTGCGGGTGATGGAGGGCTGATGGCACTGGGGTGGGGCAGTGATGCTGGGGGAGGCCATGATGATGCCAGGGGTGGGCATAATGTTGGATGGGGTTATGATGCCGGGCAGGGTTATTGAGTCACTTAGATGCAATTGCCTGGATTTCAGTCCAGTTTTCTCAATATTTTAAACCGGACAGAAAGTTTTGAACTGGACAGCCCTTTGAGAAACTGGGATATCCAGTTCAAAAGCAGACAGGTGGCAACCATAGATTTATCTATATTTTATATATTTATAATACTGCAGTTCTAATTAAGCAGAACAATTCCACATTTTCTTGTTCTTTCTGTAATAATAAGAAATGAACTGTACTTGATGATAACTAAGCCACGTTGATAGAAAAAAATCAAAGCGAGTATCTTAATATATAAATGTTTTTCATTTATTGGCCAGATTATTGTTCGGGTTTTAGAAGGCTGAAAACCAAACACACTGGGTCAAAACCGAACAGGTGGAAACCCAGGCTAGAACCTTGGCGTAACCTTGTTTTGCTCAGCAAGCCAAGCACACCTTCTAAACCTGTAACTACATAATGTTACGTAAAACAGTAGTGGATTAAGCAATAACAGGTGCAAAGTTTCCTCTGGGGTTAGTATCCCAAAGCAGCAAATCAAATGTTTGCTTTCATTATCCCTCTGACCACTAATACTGTTTGCTGATTGGTAGCTAGGGGTTAGTAGGCATACAAATAATTGGCTACAAAATACCCCCTTTGTGACCATCCATTGTCACCAACCCAGTATGTCAAAACCATAGAACAGTTGCTGTGAGATTCCCCTTTGGGTTTCTGCTGTTAATAATGGAAGCTTGTTATGGATCAAGAATATTCAGGCAGCTTATCTTAGCATTTACTTATCTCTTGTCTGGCGATAATCTAACTCCACTGATCTACACCACTGTATTCCCAGAATGCACTTTGGTGTCAAATATAATTGGAAACTGGTTTGTGTTTTGCGGGATCCATACGTCCTAGCTGGAAGAAAATGAACAATATTGTGTACATAATTGCTAGGAAAATAAAATAGTTACCTTTTTTGCAGGATATTCATTAGGTGTAGCACTAGGTCAACACATAGGTGCAGAATTGCACCAATTACTAAGTCATAGCAAAGCACATGCACCTACTTTTCTATCTCAGAGCTGTACAGAAATTTGGTAGTTGCAATAAATTTGATACATGTATGTATGTATGTATATCTTTATTTATAAAGCGCTACTTATGTACACAACGCTGTACAGTAGAATACATTAATACAAACAGGGGATGATTAAGATAATAATAGATAAATACAAAGTACAACAATAAATAGATACAAGATAAATACAGTTGTAAAGACACAAGAGGATTGAGGTCCCTGCCCCGTAGAGCTTACAATCTATATGGGAGGGTAACTTACAGACACAAATAGGCAAATGCAGTATAAGTGCTGTAGGTCACAGTGGGTGACACTACAATATGTTCAAGGGGTCCCTATCTGTACCAGCGCAGGGCTGCCTTTGTGGCCATATATGTTACAATTACAATTGGACAATTCGGCATTAACGTTTGCTGATGTTTGTTGTACCCAATCAAAATTTTCTGTCCTGCCCAATTGACAAGATGACCATTATCCAAGGGCTTTTGCTGATATCAGTCACCTAGTCTCCCACCATACACGCACTAATTATCATTTCATACGATAATAGCGGTGTGTGTATGGCCACCATAAGGGAGTTGTGCCAGCTACATTGGGTGTAACTGGATGAGCGTGAAAGTGCACACTACTGCCGCAAGTTATGCCCATTTACATGCAAATCAAGGTGCAAATCTTTGCCAAAAATCCCCCAAACCAAGCCCAATGAGTTTCCTTCAACAGCCAAGATGGAGTTCTTATGCGTGGGATTGGCACTTTATCCTGTGTTCATTAAAGGCTCTGTATTTATCCTGCCATGTGTTCTGGGGACATTATACATTAACCTTCACATGTAATAACAGGCACTAAGTTTGCCCAAGAGCGGTAACCCATAGCAACCAATAAGCTTTTTGCTTTTAAATAGAGCAACATTAAAAAGCCTCCCAAAAATGTCGCTTTGTGTCAAAAAATAACATGCAACATTCAGTACAAAGAGCATTTTTGAATAAAATGATTTGTTTTTTGTTAATAAAAGTTACAGTAGGGTTTGTGTTTGCAAAGGCATGTAAAATGAATGGCAGCTAAATCTTAAGGCTGATATACTAGGGGGAATGTAATAAAATTCGGTAACAAAAAAAAATATTTGCAGTGTGAATAATTATGCCCCTGTGCAAAAGTGCCTTTTGCGTGAATTTAATATGGGCTTTGCGAATGCAGAAACTAGCGACCACTTCCGACAGTGGAAGAGAGTTTTTGACTATTATTATTAAGAAGTTTTGAGTTTCCTCCAAAAGCCACTTTCAAGCCTGTGTTAAAAAGTCTAATGAACAATATTACGTTGTGAATTTTTATTCTTATTTGTGTGCATTTTTTTTTCCGTTGATGGCTTTTATTAAATTCCCCCATAGATGTCATTATAACTGAGCATTCAGACCAAAGTGGTCGAAGGTCAGATCAGAAATCAATGATTTATATGTCTTCTGGATTTTGAGCCAATGGCAGGCCTATTTACCGATTTACGCAAGAAAACTCAGCGAAGCAGGGGAAACAATTCCACTGCATTTTTTTTCAAATGAGTATCTGAAAATTATATATATATATTCTGTAGCAGATTACTACCAAGCACTGATTATATCAATGTTACCAATGATGCACATGGGTGATCATTAAAATAATGGTCCTTAGTCCCATATCCTATACTCGTGTATTATTATTATTTTTTTTTTTAACGTACTTGGCCCTCTATGCGCCGTGCAGTCACCAGCCTGACCTCTTGGCTATTCATGTCGCATTTGCCAAAGACTCCTGTTCCTACGACATCTGAAGTTAATGGCACTGCAGAGTTAATTGCTGTTGCGCTACATTGCTTCTTAATGGATAACTGCTTAGTGTTTCATTTAGATTTGCACTAACACAGAGGTGAAGTGTTTTCCAGGACATGTATTTAATTAAATCTGTTTGATTTTAATGGGATCCATTAATGTAGCAGCCGACTTGAAGCAGTGCAGGTGTCTGCGTTGTTCCTCATCCGCTGACAAAACACAGCTTGTTCCTTTGCTGCCGTGGCTATTCTATAAAGCACAATTCTCTTTCTTATAATTCATTAGTCAGAGCCAAGGATTTAAGTATTTCTAAGATAGTTTGCTGATATACTAGGATATTAAATAAAGTGTGCAAAGGCACAGTTAAAATCAGTGTGAGCTGCTAATTATTTCTTAGCTCCTCCTATTTTAGCCCAAGGCATGCTGGGGTTTGTGTCTTATCAGGAGTGTAAAGGTTTTTGCGGTGCCACGTATATAGGGGTGGAGGAAATAACCATGACTGAAAAAAAATACAACCTATGAAACTTTACTGTAGTAGAGATACAGGTATAGGACCCATTATCCAGAATGCTCGGGACCAAGGGTATTCCGGATAAGGGGTCTTTCCGTAATTTGGATCTCCATACCTTAAGTCTGCTAAAAAATTAATAAAACATTAATTAACCCCAATAGGATTGTTTTGCATCCAATAAGGATTATTTATATCTTAGTTGGGATCAATTACAAGGTACTGTTTTATTACTACAGAGAAAAAGAAAATCAGTTTTAAAATTCTGAATTATTTGATTAAAATGGAGTCTATGGGAGACAGGCTTTCCGTAATTCGGAGCTTTCTGGATAACGGGTTTCCGGATAAGGGATCCGATACCTGTAATAGCAAGCATTTACCAACATCATTAACTGCATTGCCATATTTAGAAATTATAGGGCACATTTATTTCTGTAGGAGATCATCGGCACCATTTCCTTCCTCTTCTGTCTTCTTTTCTATAGCCGTTGCATGGGCAGTAGCACGGAAAAGCTGGATTTTTGTGACTTTCACTCTGAGAATCTGAAAAAGATGGCAGCTAGGATCTTCTAAAGAGATACCCCCAACTGGTGCAGTTTTTAGCAGGAGCATGGGTAGGGGTTGCCACCTGGAAATGCACACAAATAAGAATAAAAATTCACAACGTAATATTGTTCATTAGACTTAAGCACAACCCAAGGCTGGGGTGGGTATAACAAATTTACCACCAATGTTCTTGCCAATAAATTTGTAACAACTAGGCAATTCGAACATTCGATTCGCCTCCGCCCTTATAGCTTCCATACTCACCACATCCATCTCTGATTCCATGCTTGATGATCCGACATGGTCTTCTGTAATGTCATGGTTCCCCCCGCCCAATACCTTACCGAATAATGTCGCGACCCAACCCCTTTTTTGCCCTGTAGGTATAGATAATAATAGTAATAATAATAATATAATGACTGGGGTGGGGGTGTGCCTAACAGGCCAGTGATTGTAGCTTTAGGTTTCCTAATGCCAAACCCCATAGGGGCAAAGACACTTGGGTTGTTGCAACTTTTAAAAAGTTGGTCGCGGCGACTAATCGTGGTGACCAATCCACTTTCCCGCCATAGGCTACTGTATAAATCTCTGCGACTAATCGCACGCAGATTAGTCTCCACAACTTTTTAAAAAGTCACGGCTAATAATTGCGCTTTTATATATCTTTGCCCTTAGTGGTGCCATTTCCATTATGAAAAAATTCCAGCCGCACCTGATTCATGAACAAACACGTCTGTTTGAACCTATCAACCATCACTATGCTTTGCTGGAAATGTTGTGATAATGCTGCAGATGTGTATAAAATGTTGCATTTTGGGTACATAATTGGTGATTTGCATCTGAAATTGCACTTTGGACTCTTGTTTGTAAATGAGCCCTTAGGGTTTGTCCCCAGTGTAAACAATTTCCTCATATGTTGCTATCCATAAAAATGAAAAAATGAATAGGGAATAAAAATGTATGATGTATTAGGAAAATGATTCCTAAGAATTCATGTCTGAAGAAGTGTTAAGGGTTAAACAAGGAGGTTGGGAGATACAATTACCTAATTAGTGGCACACACTGCAGGTACATACGCCATAAAAGAACAGTAAATTAGGCTACAGTTCATTCTGCTGTCAACAATCTCATTGTGTTGTGCCAGTTATAATCCTCCAGATGCAGTAAAACCCTACAGTAGCTCCCATACCCCAAAGCTTCCATGTTTGGTTAATTAAATGTAATTGTACACAAAGCACCGCGTCAAGTAGAGCAATAAAGCCAGCGTTCCATCTCACATACAGTGTGGTTCATGCCTTTTCATTGAGTTCTCCCGCCCCGTGACATGACACAGCAAATCCTCTATAGACGCTCATCAGATGTTTTGTCTGACAAGAAGTAAAGTTGCTTTAGTTGAATTTTTGTGTCTGATCTTCAGTCAAAGAGGTGCCCTAATCTTGACCCGTCATGTGTATGTGAATGTGCCCCGTCAGCAGTTTGCCTAGCCCAACATGTTGGGAGTCCCCACTGTGAAGTCTGGAAATACTAGAGGGGGGATTTAATTGCATTTATTGCAAATACAAAAAGAAAATTACAGTAAATGTTTTGCATTGACAGAGACTTAATGCTATGTGTGTGTTTATATAGATATATATGTTACATTACATAACTTAAATGTGCATTTAGATATAAATATATGTACTGTGTTGGATATTGTAATGTAAATCTTTGTATTTAATATGTCTAATGTAAAATGAATACAAGTGCAAGTCAGCTTCCATCACCACAGCTTGCGAAACAAATGCTTGAAACCGTGATTTTTGGTAAAGTTGGTTCACCTTTAACTTAATGTTATAGAATGGGCAGTTCTAAGCAAATTTTCAATTGGTCTTCATTATTTATTTTATAGGTTTTTTTAATCATTTGTATTCTTCTTCTGACTGACAACCCTATAAAATGTATTCTGCAAAGAATTAAATATTTAAAAAATTGTGGCAATATATTCACTAGTGGATTTATGTGGAAGGGAGATTAATGGGGAAAGTTCAGTAATCCTACAGACATAGGATTGTGTGAAAATATTCGTAATCCTTTAGTCTTCCCTAATGCAACTAGTGAATACTGGCATCATAGAATGAATAAGCTGGCTTCATATAAGCTCCTATAGATAAGATATTATATCTACTATATATATAGTCCTTGATCCAAATAAACATTTTTTGTTTTTTGCATCTAAGACCTGAGTGTGCGCCATATTCTTTCTAGTTTTATATATATATATATATATATATATATATATATATAATCCAAAACACGATGCGATGATTTAATAAATCTAAATCGTTTTTCTACAGTTTGAAGCCGTGAGTGCTTTTTTGTGAATGTGCTCTATATATATATATATATATTATTAACATTTATTTATAAAGCGCCAACATATTCCGCATCGCTGTACAATAAGTGGGTATATACACATTTATAAACGGCACTCACGGCATAAGGTCCATCCATGAAACCTTTATTGAAACTCCATATCGCCGGGGGTCACGTAACTAGTATATATATACATACACAATATGGGGAAGGGTCAGTAGTGATTGAAATGCATATATAAATGCATAACATTTTACTTTTGAATAATAGATTTCATGCCAAATAGCAGGTCTTCTTCTTCTGAGGATGCAGAGCTAGCAATTTGCCCGAGGCTGCGCTATGCATTCACTTAGTGCCTCCCCTGATGGGGGCAGGGAGAAAAAAAAACTTTAACAAGCCTAAGGCTCATTGGTGGCATGCTGGGTGTATGGGGGCTGACATCTGTCTGTCAACAATATTGACAGGGAGTTTCCATTAAATCTAATGACAGGTTCCTTAGTAGGATTTAGGACACAGGTTTAGAACAATATCCCCCAAGCAAAAATGTTAGCCTCCACCTATGAGGTGGGCAGCTCTCTGCTGGCTGAAGAATTGCATTATGTGTCATGTGATAAAAGCATTTCATTGGAACTCATTGCACAATACAAAGACAAAGTCAACTCTAGTCAATTCAACTTGGCTTTACTCATTTCTACTTTACTCAACTCTGCTCAACTTTACTTCATTCAGTTCTACTTAACTCTACTTTACTCATCTCTACTCGACTTTACTTTATTCAACTCTACTCAACTTTATTTTACTCTACTCAACTTTACTTCACTCAACTATACGTAACTCTGTTCTGCTCAACTGAACTTAACTCAACTGTACTTTGATTCATTCATATTGTGTGTCCGTTGTCTGCCACTAACCGTTCAGGACTGAAATGGCAGATAAGGAGGTAGAAACAATAGGATTTCTACCTCCTTCTGCCGATTCAGCCCTAAAGACAGACTTTTCTCAGGCGCCTTCTATGGCGCCTGATCAAAATCTTTTAACCGGCCCGATCAGCGAGTCGACCGATATCAGCAGCTTCCTGCGATATCGATCGACTCACCGACTTGCCATACACGTACCGAATATCGTACAAAACAAGGTTTCGTACGATATTATTGGTGTGTGTATGGCCAGCTTTACTCAGTCAGTTTCTAACCCTGTTGTAGTCTGTTTGGCAACTCAAAATTGACCAAACTGGCCAAACCAAAACTGTACAAGCACGGCTAACGTAATTTTGAACCAATGTTATACAAAGATATAAAGTATCCAAGTTTGGCAGTACAGTCCTTGTTATGTGCTATGTATGTCAGACATCATACTCATGGCATATTCTCAGTCAAAATGAGGTGCATTCTGGTTTCCTGTATCAGAAACACAATAATAGATTAAAGTCCATGTGATTCCACAATATTCAGGACTGCATTGTTGTTATATCCTTATTTTTTCACTGGAGAAAACTACTACACTGAGCTACTGTTGTCCTAAGAAAGCAGCGACCTTTATATTATTATTGTTTTCTTTTTTTTATTTGTGCTATAAAAAGAGAAGAAATGAAAAGAAGAAAGGGAAAGTTAAAAGCAGGAACAAGAGCCAGCTTGTTTGTTATAGCTAAGATGCCTTAGCACAAAAGCAGTCATAAGAGTTCAAAGTGCATTCACCTCTAGCCTAGTTAAGACTGGATTGTCTGGTCTCCTAAATGCTATAAAATCAATAGAGAATTTGTTATAAGTCTTGTTTATTTGGGTGTGTATAGGAACCAGATGGGCTTTGCTCTTCTTTGAGTAGGCACTGTAGAAGTATGGGTTGGAGATACTCTGGATGCAGTCATGCATGTGTGACCCATTGATGTATGTCTATAAAAATCTAAATATATATGTCATTTTGTCTTCTGAACAAATAGCCGCTATCCTTTGTTACAAAAGTGACTGTCTATAGATGTATTTCAAACACATTGGGGGTTATGTAATAATAGGCACTAAGTTTGCCCAGGAGCAGTAACCCATAGCAGCCAATCAGCAGGAATAATTTACAGGTCACCTGTTCAAAAGCAGTCTATGGAGCCTCTGATAAGACTGGGGGCCATACAAATCCTTTTGGAGGGCCACATCAAACCCGTGAACCTCCAGTTGGACAGATATGTTCTATTTTAGTGGCAGATACAGTGTTTATCAGTGCATTGGCTTAGCTTCAGACAAACCAAAGGCAACACAAGACCCAATTTTTAAATTCAGTAAAAGTTCCTTATGCCATATACAACGGCAATTAAAATGAGGTAATCAATTCAGTTATACACATATATGGTGCCATAAAGCATATTTGCTAAATACAAATAAGGGGCTCTGTAGGAATCTACATAATTGGTTGAAATCCAACCTATGTTTTGCAAGAACTGACATCTTATGATTGGTCTTGGCACAGAGCATGGGAGGGTATGGGATATCATAAGCTGCTGTCAGAGTGCTCATTATGATGGCAAGATAGCTCCATATGTACAGAAGTTTTAACAGAAGGTTCTATTCTATAATTTACAAAATGTTGAAAAATATCATGTTGAATAATTTACTCTGGATTGTGTTTGACAAGATGTTGTACAGGGGCTCACAGTGTTCCCAGCTCTCTGGTTAAGTTCCTGTTCTGGCAATGTTGTTAGAAATTCATTGGCACCATGCCTCAAAGTATGCTTTATTTGGGTGCCGTTTGTCCTAAGTACATTTTGTCTACAAAAATACATTCTGTATACAAAAAACAATCCCCAGTACACATAATGAATGTGTGGCCATGTATACTGGTAACAAATATACAAAAGACTTATTTCTGAGAACAAAATCAATTTTGTGCACAAAAGGATATAATTATATTACAAACTCCATTCTGTAAATTTTAACAAGCATTCTGTCTCAAAAATGTATAACATCTATACAAAAGAACCAGTTATGTACAGAATGAATTATGTAAAACAACATATTGTTATATTATTATAATTATGTAATAATTATGTAATAACAACTTAATGGTGAAACTGACTAGCATATTCTAGAAAAGAAGATTCTATAGTACAAAATTCTATAGTACAAAATTCATTCTGTCAACAAAATGAATACTCAGTTCCATAAAACTGATAAAATATCCATTCTGTGAAACAACACCATCAATCAAATTCCTGAATAGGAAGCAAGTTTATTCATTACCCAATAACACAATAACATGCAGGTTTTAATTAAAGTTCATTTACTGGTCTATCTTCCTACTGTTTGATTTGGTTCTATAACGTGTTGACCCTGGGAGCAGGCTAGCTAGGCTGGCAAAATACTGACCAGGAAGGAACCCTACCCCTGACGAGTCAATAAAACACTAGATATTAAGTGCATTCTTTTAAAAGAAAAAAACAAAAACCCTACCATTAGCCGAATAACCACTCATATGGGGGCCCCCCGTTATAGTACAGTATAGAACTACTACATAATAGATAGACAGAATGTTTGTATAATATGATGTGTAGCAGTATCTTAGTTAGCTTTAGTTCAACTACAACATAGCAACTACAACTCAACACAATTCAGCCTTCTCTATACTATACTTTGTGCAAACAAGAGTGGTCATTTACATATTAGTACTTCAGGGGGATCATCATTTATTTATATGATGTATTATGTGTCTACGTGGTGTTGGACTGGGGTGTCCAGGGTCCACCAGAGCTGCTAACCCAGGAGCCCCTCACCTCAGTTGCCAACTTCTCCACCGCTGCCTGCCTTCACCCCCACCCTGTGTGCAACGCACACTGCATACCCTCTTCTTCCTCCTTGCAGCCTCTATTGGGGGTGGGGGATGGAGTGCCCAAAGATCCTGTGGTGAGCCCACTGGGTTATTTTCCCTGTGGCTATGTTATGTATTAGTTGGACTATAGATAAGCACATTATTAAGATAACTAACTAACTAGTACAATATTACATAATGGGAGGAAGCCAAACATTGGAGTCTAACAATCATCTTCTAAGTTTATTAGGGTCACTACTACGGCAGGGAAATTAAGTAAAGTAGTAATGCCGTGTAATTATGTGAATAAGCTGGTATCCTTGGGGGGAGGAGCTTATGTTAGATGGGTATGTACTGTACTCGGTGCTGTATCACATACACTGAGTTACATTGCTACTATAAATCTGTTTGGTATATTGTACTTTATTGGGGTGGTTAATATGATGCAATGAAGATAAGTTTTATTGACTTTGTTATATGTTAATGAGGGGATATTAGGCATATAATAATGATGGGTTAGGATGGGAGATAATAGGAATAGCTTCTCACCTTAAGATATAATAGTAATGCTTTTTTTTTGTTTTCTTTAACGCTCATTATCAGCAACAAAATCCCTAGAAACCTGATTATATCACCTCTGACGCAACGTGAGATACTCCTTCTCTCCTCCCTTCTCTCTGTGTGCCTTCCAACTCTCTGCCTTCCTAGCCCTATCAAAGCTTCCCTCCACTAACCATTTGGGTCTGAGTAGCTCCATTCTCATCCATTTGTAAGACCTTCTGGTTAAGAACCCACAACACAGCAGACATTAAAGGGTGCACTCTATAGGAGGCCAGACAGTATCCTCAGCACTAGCGATAATGCAGCTTGTGGGGCAGAGCTGGATAATGTATATGCTTGCTTCTTATTGGTTCAGGAATTTGACTGACGGTGTTGTTTTACAGAATGTTTTGTGGAACCGAGTATTCATTTTGTTGATAGAATGTATTCTGTGCTATAGAATCTTTCTTTCTATCACACGCATCTATTTTGTCATAAAATCTAGCTTGGAATAGGCTAGTCAGTTACACCATTATATATTGGTGTATACATATTTTTTTTTTACATAATTCATTCTGTTAGTAAGTTTACACAAAACTGTGTATGGATGTTATACATTTGTGAGACAGAATGCTTGTTAAGATTTACAGAATGAAGTTTGTTTCTTCACTAGAAATTTGTCTTTTGTATATTTTTTAACAGTGTATATGACCAGACATTCATTCTGTGTACTAGGGATTGTTTTTTGTATACAGAATGTATTTTTGTACATAAAATGTACTTGGGACAAATGGAGACCATATTACATGAGTACAATGTATTTTACATGTATTTTTATATATAAACAGGGTTGGCCAATTATACCACGGGCTTTAGTCCGACTAATTTGACCATTGGCACGTGTGGAGTTTCAAAATAGGCCCTGGCATTTCAAGTACACAGAGGCCCAAACAGCGCCCCCCCAAGCCCAATAAATAGTGACTGTCTGTTGAATTTTACAGCAACCCCTCTGGCATTTGCCAGAACCCACAGATTGCAGTAGCCCTGTACTGACCAGAAAATTAATATCTGATCAAGTTCTCTATGCCAAATATATGGGATGTCCTAATGTGATAGCTAATAGTCACAGTCTGCTGCAGTGCATGGGTACCCATTATATTATTACTGTAGTTCTACTATTAGTATCCAGTTTTTGTTACAAGATTTCAAATACAAACATCACATGGGTTCTGCTGTTACTTGTCAGCTGAATTCGATATTACTAACATGAACTTTGTGCTTTGTTGTACAAATATTTTGTATTTTGTAAATGGTTATGTTTTGAGTTGCCATAAAATTCTGGTTAAACTATTTCTAGGTAATCTGCCGGTACCAACAGGAAGATGCAGGGCAGGCAACTATACGGTACACGGTAGACAAAATACAGTTCTATATGTCACAGGGGTCAAAAAATTACAACTGTACAGACCAAAAGTCGGTGTAAATAGGAGTGAATATTCTCAATACACCACCCCGATAAATTAGACTTTGTGATAAAAGGCACAGAATTGGCACCAAGTCCGGTAACCCATTGCAACAAAATCCAATATTTGCTTCAAAGAAGTGACCAACGAATGCTACATGCTGATTGGTTGCAGTGGGTTACAAACTTTGCCCCAAAGCCAAGGCATAAATTGTTTTTATTGTGTGACTGTTGATAGTGTTGGTTTATATGGACTATGATATTTGGCCGGGGGCTTGGTAGTGCAAGTACAGCTGGAAGGTCATATACTGGGTATCTGTGGTTTTTAAACACCCCTCATATTTGGTAACCCCAAGTTACATGCATAGCCAGGGGGGCTGCCCCTTTGTCTAACATTGTCCATTTCTGTTTTTTGTGTTTACATATTAATTGTATGAAATCAAATGACCCAAATCACACCCTGTTGGCCTCATAGGGGGTGATTTGGGTAAATTGGGTAAACTGATCGTGAAAAGGGAGGCAGAGATCCTGGTGCATTTTTAAATGAGAATCTCCCATTTTGATATTATTACCACAGACAGCAGTCGAGGTAAATTGGATGGTAATTTTGATGCTCCAGCATGGACAAAGTTGGGGGGCAGAACCCTTTAATGCCACCCTATGTGCCATTGCATGTAAAGCTGCAGCAAGTTACTTGTTGCTTTTATCAGAAACACTTCAGCCATTACTTACATTTTACAGTTCTGTTTGATTTACTATTTTTTATTGCTCTGCTGGTAAACGGGGTTATCTCTCCATAGAGAGCGATGGCATGTAAATATATTCCTAGTAAATGATTCATTGAGCTCAGGGTTATATATAAAACCAGCAGCGAGGGTTCTATGTGAAAGGTAACTGGACGGGCTGCGTGTAGCAGTGAAAGAGCGCTCTGTTCTTTTATGTCATTGTTTGGACAGACAAACACATTTGGCTGATGCTCAGCTTTCAGTGGCTCAGTGTGTAAAGGCTTCTGTAGCTTGGCAGGCTGTGCTTTGGTCACTTCGGGGCTGTTATTTCTTCTTCCTATTTAGCAATGCAAAAACCATGGCTAAAATACATGCTGTTGCTCTATTAAAGGGCCACTGTAGCCAACACTTTTTTAATGGAGTTCTATGCTCTTTGTGTAGCAAACGTATGAAGCTGTCAGTGTTCCTGTCGTCACCCTATTCACCACCATGTCCTATTGATTTTAATCATGCCCATGGGCACACTGCATGCCAGGCTATGGGAAGTAATAGTAAAGCATATTAAAGAAGGAAGACTAAAACTGCAAGCCAATGTTGGTCTAGATATTTTCAGATATCTAGATACTGTTTTACAACCCCCTTCCATCATCAAACCTCACCCTACTTGGCCTTCAGGCTGGGCCACCCTTCCATTGTTTGGTACAGTAGAGGTAGAGGTGCAGCTTCACAGTTTTGGAATCACCGGTATATCTGGCCTGTAAATTTGATCCTGCAGTGGCCAAGTGTGAGGGGCCATAGCATCTTTAACGGCATGAAGAAATGGATCGTTGCTTTGTGTTGTTATCCATATAGACGGACAATATCACACAATAACTAGCAAGCTTAATGGCCAGATACATCTTTACTTTTGTCTTCTTACTTTCAATGTCCTCTCTAAGGGGCTGATTCATCAAAGTACGAGTTTGAATCCCGAAATGGGTAAAATTCGGATTAGATACAATAATTTCTGATGATCAGAAATGTCATGAAAATACTTCCAAAAAAATCATAATAGTCACGATAATATCGTATTGGTGATCCGAAAGTCACAAAATTGTTGTATCCGAACGATCGTAAACGGTGGGAAACCTTTCTGACTTTGATGCTTCAGTGCATGATTTTGGAAGCCTCCCAATGGCACGCTGCAGCTCCAACCTGGCCCAAGGAAAGCCTCCCATAGGGCTCAATGGCACTCTGCAGCTCCAACCTGGCCCAAGGAAAGTCTCCCATAGAGCTCAATGGCACTCTGCAGCTCCAACCTGGCCCAAGGAAAGTCTCCCATAGGGCTCAATGGCACTCTGCAGCTCCAACCCGGCCCAAGGAAAGTCTCCCATAGGGCTCAATGGCACTCTGCAGCTCCAACCCGGCCCAATGAAAGCCTCCCATAGGGCTCAATGGTACTCTGCAGCTCCAACCTGGCCCAAGGAAAGTCTCCCATAGGGCTCAATGGCACTCTGCAGCTCCAACCCAGCCCAAGGAAAGTCTCCCATAGGGCTCAATGGCACTCTGCAGCTCCAACCTGGCCCAAGGAAAGTCTCCCATAGGGCTCAATGGCACTCTGCAGCTCCAACCCGGCCCAAGGAAAGTCTCCCATAGGGCTCAATGGCACTCTGCAGCTCCAACCCGGCCCAAGGAAAGTCTCCCATAGGGCTCAATGGCACTCTGCAGCTCCAACCCGGCCCAAGGAAAGTCTCCCATAGGACTCAATGGCACTCTGCAGCTCCAACCCGGCCCAAGGAAAGCCTCCCATAGGGCTCAATGGCACTCTGCAGCTCCAACCTGGCCCAAGGAAAGTCTCCCATAGGGCTCAATGGCACTCTGCAGCTCCAACCTGGCCCAAGGAAAGTCTCCCATAGGACTCAATGGCACTCTGCAGCTCCAACCCGGCCCAAGGAAAGTCTCCCATAGGGCTCAATGGCACTCTGCAGCTCCAACCCGGCCCAAGGAAAGTCTCCCATAGGGCTCAATGGCACTCTGCAGCTCCAACCCGGCCCAAGGAAAGTCTCCCATAGGGCTCAATGGCACTCTGCAGCTCCAACCCGGCCCAAGGAAAGTCTCCCATAGGGCTCAATGGCACTCTGCAGCTCCAACCCGGCCCAAGGAAAGTCTCCCATAGGGCTCAATGGCACTCTGCAGCTCCAACCCGGCCCAAGGAAAGTCTCCCATAGGGCTCAATGGCACTCTGCAGCTCCAACCTGGCCAAAGGAAAGTCATGATAACAAAGCTTTAGTGAACCCGAAAATACAATTTTTTTGCGTTAAGTGCAGAAAAAGTTGCGCAAATTAACTAAAAAAAATGCATTAAATACGCACAGTACAAAAAACTTACAATACAATTTTTTTGTATTTGGAAGCAATCACACTTTGATAAATGGGCCCCTATGTGTAGTAATCTCAAAATAAAAAAGAAGCAGAGACCAAAACATGGGGGCCTATAGACCTTTGGCCAGTGCATATGAGTATGACCAACCCCTAACGTAGTCACATGTCTAACATGCATCAGTATCTATATTGTCACTGTTGCATTGGAAACTGGTTTAATGACATCAGAAATGAAAATAAATAAATATTTGCACCATATAAAAACAATCAGTAATCGAGTCCTAGTACATCTGGGTGTAAAGCACTCCCTGCACTAGAAACTAAGGGGCAGATTTATCAAAATGTGAGTTTAGAGCTTAATACATAAAAACTTACCCACATTCTATTCATTCCTATGGGATTTTTAGAGGTGTATTTATCAAATAATGAGTTTTAACTTTTATGCACTGATAAAAACACTTCTAAAAATCCCATAGGAATGAATAGAATGTGAGTTTTTATGTATTAAGCTCTAAACTCACATTTTGATAAATCTGCCCCTTATGCACTAGATATGTCCATTGCTTACTCTCTGCCATGGTACAAGGAAATACTTCACTTCCTGTCTTGCACTGTTTACAGTTTTATTTCCTTTATTTAAGTGGAAAACATCTAGCATATGCTTGCTCAGTACAAGGATTGCTTCTTTTTCTTGCCAAGAGTGAAATTATTATTATGCTTTAAATACTGAAAGTATTGATTTTTTTTTTTTTTTGTCTTTTCTTTAAAAGGGTAGTTCACCTTAAGAAAAAAACTATAATGCAATATAGACTCAGGTATTTTCTCTCTCTTTATCTTTTTCATTCAGCATCTCCCCAGTTTGAAATGAAAACTGTTATCTAGTTGCTAGGGTGACACTTTTCCTAGCAACCAGGCTGTGGTTTGAAAAACTCATCAAGGAAACCGAGAGGGCTTAATAGAAAAATAAAACATAAAAAAACAAAACAGTATAATCAGCCTCAGAGTAAACCTGCTGTAAGTTTGCAGGCATTGCTGACCCCGGCAACCAGAGGCAGAATTCAAGTTAAACAAGCAAAGAATACAGACACCATTTTTCATTAGCGTTTAACCATCAGGACCATTTCAACTATGGTCACCCCAAGGCCGCCCCCATTCTGCGTGCCCCCCTGTCGTGAACACAACCCCCCCTTCAAGTTTGTGCTGCCCTAGGCCCGGGCCTTTGTGGCAATCCTGGATCTTACCTCTTTTGCACTTTGGGTATGGGGTGGGAAGCTGGCTAAACCATTATGGGAACTTCAGAGTTTTATGGTATGGGGAGTAGATCCCATAATACCATTACGCATACTGTTCTATTTCGGGGCTGACATGCTGGAGACCAGTGGGCCAGATATAGCCCTCCCTGAGATTTGATATGGCCCCCAGCAAGTCTAAGATCTTTACAGCCCTCTGCGACTTGTAGGCTTGCAGAATGGAAAATCTTGGGCATAGCCATCCTACTGACAAAATATGGCTGCTGTCGGCCTGTGCAGTAGAGTTCTGTTAATTCTAATAGTATTCCTCTGTATTCTTTCTATTGAACTCTAAGCCAAGAAGCCGCGCAACTGCAACACAAGCCACTTGGAGCAACCATTTCCTTTCCTGGTGCCTTTTGTCTATTTTTAATTCTTGCCATTTCCTGCGTTAACACCATATGTAAATGTAATGGTTGTGCGACTGAGGGTTTAAGGGTGGAGGCTCACATACCACATTCACGCTGATGGAATCATTGCCCGATGGGATTTTCAAACATGCCTAAAAAATATCAGGGATATTCTTGCCTAGATATCAGCTAGATATCAGTGGGGCAGCTTCCAACTCTGTCTAACGGGACCAAGTCGGCAGCTTTTATCGGCCCAAGTACAGGTGCCTTTAGCTTTGATCCATCAGCCTGGGACCTTGTCAGCAAATGATAGAAGGACAAATGTATCACCAACTCTGTACTGATACACCAGTTCAGGGTGTTGCACCAACCTTCTTTCATCAGGCAAGCTGGGCATACAGGTAGGGGATCACTTATCCGGAAACTGTTATCCAAAAAGCTCTATATTACAAGAAGGCCATCGCCCATCGGTTAAGCTGCATGAATCCATATTGCTGCCAAAACAATCCTATATTGTTTATTAAATATTTAAATGTTTTTTTTTAGTATGGAGATCCAAATTATAGAAAGATCCCTTATTTAAAAACCCCCAGGTTCCAAGCATTCTTGATAACAGATCCTGTACCTGTATTAGTATTATACTAATGGTGCAGTGAGGCAGCAGCAATATTAGCTTTCATGGTTATAAAGCTTTGGTCTTGTTTGGTTATTTTGTATTAATACAGTCAAAGGAAACCAATATGGCCGCTCTTACTGTTATGTCTAGTATTGTACATAATTCATTTGTATTAACCTTTCAGCATGATAGATAGTTAAAAGAACAAAAGGCTAATAATGAAAATCGCATTGACTTGTCTTGGCTTTATCTTGTGTCCATCAGGTACATGATGTTCTGGATTATAGAACATGGACATAAACGTGCAGAATTATCCCCTGCCGTACTGGGAATGTTCTGTGATGAATTTGGCCTCAGTGACCGCGCAGTGCTTGTTAGATGAAGTTCACACAGACTTTTTGCCAGGGCCTGCCCAGAATACTGTCTCCGCTAACTTCCTGCGGTCTTGGATACGATTTCCTCGCTCCTTGAATAACTGTGTACTTAGCCTGGTCACTGCCCAGTTATAATTGAAGGAGGCGCAAAGAACGTGTTGGCTATTTACTGGTTAAAGCCGGACTATTGTTTGTGCTCTGCACCGCTCAGGATGCACGTAGTGCACAGAACACTAGCGACAGACAGGAATATGTTGCTTTTAGAAACGCTGTACCTATCTGCTGCCGCAGCACCCAATTACTTTAGGGCCCTGTGCGCTAGTGATGGAGAGATTAAAGGCAATCTCCACCCAAGTTTTGCACAATGCAAAAGTCACTTCTTCTCCAGGTCTGTTAATCAACAGGCTTCTGCCGCATTGTTTCAGGAGTCAGAGCCGGTAGTGCAGGGAATATATACAGCTAGACAGATGTTTGCTTTTAGTAGCAAATGCATTTCAAAAAGTAACTTTAAAGCCATTGCAGATGTGTAATTAATATATAATGGGAAATAATTAATTAATATATAATGGAAAATAGAAGTAGGTTTCAAAATGCCTGAATATATCACATATTCACTCCTGTGGTTTTGGCACTAAGTGACATGTTACATAATAAATATTCTCAGCAAAAAAGGGAATCTCAGCAAAATGAAAGTAAATGTTGTGTAAAGTTATGCTTCCATGAATATATGTTAATGTATAGCCGTATTTTATTAATTGGTGTCTTAAGGGAGAATGAAAGCTAGAAATGCAGCCTGCTGGCTCCCGTGTCAGCCCAAGGCCACCCCAGTCAATTCTGACAACCCCTAAGCTTAGCTTCCCAATAGCAGCCCAGAGCACAATGAGCAGGGCCACCACTCCCTATAAGCAGAGTACTCAGTCTGCATAGGGCACCAACTCCCAGGGGGGCACCATCCCAGCTGCTCCCAAAAATGTTATAACATACCCCCCAACACTGTCCCACCGGTTTTTATAGCGCATCCCGCTGTCCCAGATAGTTCAATCAATCTATGGGGGCAATTGGGGGCACTGTGTGTGGGGCCCCTATAGTAGGTGTTTTTTTTAATTATTTAAATTTTTACTTCCGTAATATTTGGGGGAGGGGGCACAAAAGTAAATTTCTGCTTAGGGCACCCATTTGGCCAGCAGCGGCCCTGACAATGAGCATGTGAAGTGCCACTGACACCTAACAAGCTCCAAGGTGGGGAGCTGCTATGGACAACTGGGTCATTGCTGTTATTGCTGGGATTCATTATTCGGAAACCGGTTATCCAGGAAGCTCTGAAATACAGAAAGGCCATCTCCCATAGACTCTATTATAAGCAAATAGTTCACGTTTTTAAAAATGATTACCTTTTTCTCTGTAATAATAAAACAGTACCTTGTACTTGATCCCAACTAAGATATAATTACCCCTTATTGGGGGCAGAACAGCCCTATTGGGTTTATTTAATGGTTAAATGATTCCCTTTTCTCTGTAATAATAAAACAGTACCTGTACTTGATCCCAACTAAGATATAATTACCCCTTATTGGGGGCAGAACAGCCCTATTGGGTTTATTTAATGGTTAAATGATTCCCTTTTCTCTGTAATAATAAAACAGTACCTGTACTTGATCCCAACTAAGATATAATTACCCCTTATTGGGGCAGAACAGCCCTATTGGGTTTATTTCATGGTTAAATGATTCCCTTTTCTCTGTAATAATAAAACAGTACCTGTACTTGATCCCAACTAAGATATAATTACCCCTTATTGGGGGCAGAACAGCCCTATTGGGTTTATTTAATGGTTAAATGATTCCATTTTCTCTGTAATAATAAAACAGTACCTGTATTTGATCCCAGCTAAGATATAATTAATCTTTATTGAAGGCAAAACAATCCTATTGGGTTTATTTAATGTTTGGGTTTATTTAATGACTTTTTAGTAGATTTAACAGGTCCCATAGCTGTACAGCAAGTTCAAAATATAAAATGCAGCAACGCATTTTTTGTTTTATTTCCTGTTGTAGGGGAATTAACACCAGAAAGTGAAAATATAAAATGTATTTTTAATGGATATTTTTATATATATATATGTGTCTGTGTGTGTGCAGTACCTGCAGTTGACATACTTCTTGGCATGAGTAAGGTTTCCTTGCTGTAGGTGTTTAATGAGCCACAAATGACATTTAACCCCTGTTTATCTCCACTTGCGTAAAACGATTGTATTTGCAATACTTTATCTATTAAGCAAATAGTGCCTTACAGCTTACTGGAACTTGAAAGGCAGACCCCCCCCCCCCCCCCCCCCCCCCCCCCGTGGTTATTCGTGGCTCATTTATATAAACTATACAAGACCTGCTGAGGGAGACATGCTATTTCTACCAGTGCTGGGCAATTGTATGTAACATTCACATTCCTTCTTGCATAGGAGAGGAAACAACAGGAAAGGTTGGCAGTTTGTCTGAGCCATTCAGAAGACTGGCAAAAAATACAGTAAGGGCAAGGACACGGGGTGATTAATCACCATGAAAGTCGTTGCAGCAATTAATTGCAGTGACTTTCGCTCCATGATATTTTATAATATCCAGGATATTATAAAAGTTGCTGTGCAAATTAGTCACTGCAACTTTTTAAAAAGTCGCGGCTATTAATCGCCACGTGTGTCTTCCCCCTTAAACAAATGTTTCCCCAACTGTTTGGATGGCTCCCATGGGTGGGCTTGGAGAGGGTTCAGATTAGAGTTAGGATTGGAACGAATACATATTTATGTAATACGTTCCACTTGTGACACCTTGAAACTCAGCATGATGGTCCTTAAGCGTAACCTAATTTGTTGTTGTATATTTTCTTGGATCTCATTCTAATGTCTGACTGATATTCCAAAGGTTTCTGTGTGTGTGTGGTAGCTTGCATTTAAAGGCCTAACTGGAAATGGTGTCTATCCCTTTAACGTAATTTAACGATCTGTTGTGTAGAGCAGGCAAAAGAAATGTTATAAAACTATAAGGAAACAAGGAGAATAAGTCAGATCAGATTTTGTCATTATATAGGATTATTGCATGCTAATGGCATGGGAGAGGCACTCTTTGTTTGGATATCTTTTTCCTT
The DNA here is from genome assembly GCF_000004195.4 of Xenopus tropicalis. NCBI lineage: Eukaryota > Metazoa > Chordata > Amphibia > Anura > Pipidae > Xenopus > Xenopus tropicalis. Next base: position 19,829,385 of record NC_030681.2, read on the forward strand.
AGAACACTGCTGCCCAACACTGCTGCCTTCTGCCCAAATTAACAACGTCATACATAGATAAAGCCAATCACTATAAAAATGACTCAGTGGTTACATCCTGAGCTGCCTGGAGCAAGTAGGTGATGAGCACTTAAATACCATCATAAATGATTATCAGTGCAATATAAATGAATAATTATCATGATCGCAGATTGTGTAGCTGGTGGGTATATACAGTGGTTCTGGAAACTTTGTGAACCCTTTAAAGTTGTATATATTGTTATATGAATGTGACCTTAAACATCATCTGATTTTCAAACAAGTCCCAAAAGTAGATAATGAAAACCAAGTTAAACAAATAAAACAAAAATTGTTATTTTTGGTCATGTATTTATTGAAAAAAAAATGATCCAATAACATATCTGCATGTGGCTAAAGTAAGTGAAACCTTAGGATTATTTTATAATTTGAAGGTGAAATCAGAGTCTGGTGTTTTCAGTCAATGGGATGACAATCAGGTGTGAGTGAGTGAAAGTGTGTATCATGGCTCAAAAAAGGAGGTGTCTGAGGACCTCAGAAAAAGAGTTGTTGATGCCCATAAAGCTGACGAATGTTACAAGACTTAAAATTCAAGACCGCTGTTGCCCTACCCAGAAGTGGTTGACCACCAAAGATAACTCCAACTACAAGGCATCTAATAGTCAGCGAGGATACAAAGGAACCCAGGTTAACTTCTAAGCAACTGAAGGCCTGTCTCACATTGGCGAATGTTAATGTTCACGAGTCCCACCATCAGGAGAACACTGAACAGCCATGGTGTGTATGGCAGGGTAGCAAGGAGAAAGCCACTGCTCTTCGCCAAATATATTACTTTTTGGCTTAATTACTGGGCGTTACATTTGTAGAAAGAAAAATGCTGCATTCCAGCATAAGAACCTTATCCCATCTGTGAAACATGGCAGTGGGAGTGTTCTGGTTTGGGTCTTTTTTGCTGCATCTGAGCCTGGATGGCTTGTCATCATTGATGGAACAATGAATTCTGCACTATACCAGAGAATTCTAAAGGAAATGTCAAGAAATCTATCTATTAACTGACACTGGGTCATACAGCAAGGCAACAATCCTAAACACAGGGCCGGATTTCTACTTGGGGCGCCCCAAGGCCGCCCCCATTCGGCGTCCCCCCACCCCCGCCGCGTAAACGCGAATGCGCATGCGCCTAACTTAGAACTCCCATACGGAGCAGTGGGGAGATGTCCCCATTGCTCCGTATGGGAGCAAAATGTTAAAATTTGGCATGCCGCCCCTGTGTATTTGCCGCCCTAGGCCCGGGCCTTTGTGGCCTCGCCGGGCCTGCCTAAACACACAAGTCATTCTACCAAAGAATGGTTAAAGAAGAATAAATTGAATGTTCTGGAATGGCCAAGTCAAAGTCCTGACCTTAATCCAAATGAAATGTTGTGGAAAGACCTTAAGTGAGCAGTTCATGTGAGGAAACCCCCCCCAACATCCAAGAGCTGAAGCTGCTCTGTATGGAGGATTGGGCTACAATTCAATGTGTAGGACTGATCAACAGTTACCCAAACGTTTAATTGCAGTTATTGCTGCACAAGGGGGTCACACCAAATACTGAGAGCCCCATTCACTTACTTTTGCCATACACAGATTTGTTATTGGATATTTTCTTTCAATAAATACATGACCAAATATAATACTTTTTGTTTAATTTGTTTAACTAGGTTTTCTTCATGTACTTTTAGGACTTGTTTGACAATCAGATGATGTTTTAGGTCACATTCATATAAAAATATATATTTTAAATAGTAAACAAACTATCAAGCACCACTGTAGTAGGTATAACCTATTATTCATGCAATTCAGGGCCTTTTATAATATCTATGTCAAAATGCATTATGTGCTGGGCTTTTTCCCCTTTACTATTGTATACAGGGGCTGTACTGCACATGTTGCTATTGCTGGCACCTTTTAGGGATGTTTATGTACTGTGGTGAATATTTCCAATGTTGCCAAACAAGTTTAAATGAAAGCAGCAACAAAGTGACAGACAAGGTCAGAGAGGACTGGAAAGTCCTTTAGAAACTTAAAAAGATTGCAACAAATGTTGCGAAGCAGCAATCAAGCTGGTCTGAACAAGTTGCTAAACAGAGTAAGACCAAACCATTACACAGGTTCTGTTCAGTGTAGTAAAAAGGGCAGAAGTGAGTGTTGGTTACATGTTATTCTGATAAGCAGTAAATAACATTTGGTTCTCACCAAACAGAATGTCCAGAATCTGATATGCATTTGCGTAGTTGTACATTAGGTCTAATAAAAATAAATTGTCCATTGCTAAAAAATATTGGAAACAAAATGTGTCAGTGGTTTGTACCTTTTTTCCCACACTGACCAGTTTTTCCCAGCATTCATGTAGCTTGCTTGGTGTCTCTGTTTGGCTGGCTGGCATATGGTCCTAGCCAAGACACATCTACACTGTACCTTACTGTAAGGTTTTATGCAGTATGTAGTATTGTAGGTATGTTCATTGCTAACTACAAAATCTATGCCTATGTTCATGGTTGCATTCAGAGTTGGACTGGGGTAGCCAGAGCCCACCGAGTACCAAGCTTAAGGGCCCAGCACCCAGCCACCTAAGGGCCCACCATCCTTCCTGCTCCATCTCCACCCCCAGCCACTGCTGTTACCACTCCACTGAGCTCCTTACTTCACTGTTAAAAGTGTAATATGGCTGTGTGTTCCAATGTGGAATGCAGGCTGTAAGGTCCCTGCTGGTTCTTATAGAGCTATGTCCAGTATTAGTCTGCTATGGGGAAAAACTTGATATATTTCAAAATGTGTATGGTTCAGCCTGGTTATTATGGACCAGTAAGCTTGACATATGTTATGTTGAAGTTACTTACCTGTGTTTTTTTTTTTTATTAGATGCCTTACAGGATTATGTCAATGTAAAAATATATTCTTATAAACAAATGCATTATGCAAACTGGGTGGGACAGTAAATACAGTATTTGGGTGGCAGTAAGCATACCATTTGGTAGCAATATACTGTAAGTGTACTAGAGAAGGGACATTTTGGTCTTTTGGTCGGAGCTGAACTAGAGATGATGTTTGTCTAGTTACAGAAATTCTCAGCTCCGCCAGACATTAAAGCTTTTTTAGGTCCATTAATGTTCCTGCTTATGTTCCCATTGTTTTTTTTTTTTTCCCTTTTCTGAGTCTTTTGAAATACAGTACATAGCAATTCCTTTTGTCTGTGGGCTAAAGGGTTTTAACAGAGAAAAACACATTTTACACTTTGATGAACTCACACGATGCTTTGTGTAAATAAAGTTACAGGCACCTACATTATAGAGAAGCAAGAAAAATGGCTGACACTATAGATATACTTGGTGAGCCATCAATTCCCATTCACTCGGGCCTAACAAATCAAGCTCAGACTGTTCTGTGGAATGGATAAACTGTCTAGGAATATTTCTGCTCAATCAAAAGAAAAAACTCTCTCTCTCTTGGATAACATATTTAGGCTTCCTTATAGTGCTTCTATGTCCCTTGGACCTAGGATGAACAGATCTTATGCCTTATGTATAAATGGGGTCTAGTTAATAGACCTTGGCTCTCACTATATATAGGGGGGCATGCATGGCATGACCTGGGCATTATGTGGCTGACTAGATCGCAGACCCAGCTGGCAGATATTATGCAATCTCTATGGTAAAGTACCAGTACTCCATTGGATCTGACCTAAAGTGCATTGGCATAATAGTTTGGCAGTCTGGACAGACCAACTAGGACTCTAAAGGACTGCCATCTGTCAGATCTGCCATATATGCCCTGATCACTGTACAGAATGGTTGACATTTAGCAAGCTGACCAACAATATCTGCATGTATGGTCATCTTAAAGAGTGTTATATACAGTGGTGTGAAAAACTATTTGCCCCCTTCCTGATTTCTTATTCTTTTGCATGTTTGTCACACAAAATGTTTCTGATCATAAAAAACCGTTAACTATTAGTCAAAGATAACATAATTGAACACAAAATGCAGTTTTTAAATGAAGGTTTATGTTATTAAGGGAGAAAAAAAACTCCAAATCTACATGGCCCTGTGTGAAAAAGTGATTGCCCCCCTTGTTAAAAAATAACTTAACTGTGGTTTATCACACCTGAGTTTTTTTTCTGTAGTCACCCCCAGGCCTGATTACTGCCACACCTGTTTCAATCAAGAAATCACTTAAATAGGAGCTACCTGACACAGAGAAGTAGACCAAAAGCACCTCAAAAGCTAGACATCATGCCAAGATCCAAAGAAATTCAGGAACAAATGAGAACAAAAGTAATTGAGATCTATCAGTCTGGTAAAGGTTATAAAGCCATTTCTAAAGCTTTGGGACTCCAGCGAACCACAGTGAGAGCCATTATCCACAAATGGCAAAAACATGGAACAGTGGTGAACCTTCCCAGGAGTGGCCGGCCGACCAAAATTACCCCAAGAGCGCAGAGACAACTCATCCGAGAGGCCACAAAAGACCCCAGGACAACATCTAAAGAACTGCAGGCCTCACTTGCCTCAATTAAGGTCAGTGTTCACGACTCCACCATAAGGAAGAGACTGGGCAAAAACGGCCTGCATGGCAGATTTCCAAGGAGCAAACCACTTTTAAGCAAAAAGAACATTATGGCTCGTCTCAATTTTGCTAAAAAACATCTCAATGATTGCCAAGACTTTTGGGAAAATATCTTGTGGACCGACGAGACAAAAGTTGAACTTTTTGGAAGGTGCGTGTCCCGTTACATCTGGTGTAAAAGTAACACAGCATTTCAGAAAAAAGAACATCATACCAACAGTAAAATATGGTGGTGGTAGTGTGATGGTCTGGGGTTGTTTTGCTGCTTCAGGACCTGGAAGGCTTGCTGTGATAGATGGAACCATGAATTCTACTGTCTACCAAAAAATCCTGAAGGAGAATGTCCGGCCATCTGTTCGTCAACTCAAGCTGAAGCGATCTTGGGTGCTGCAGCAGGACAATGACCCAAAACAAACCAGCAAATCCACCTCTGAATGGCTGAAGAAAAACAAAATGAAGACTTTGGAGTGGCCTAGTCAAAGTCCTGACCTGAATCCTATTGAGATGTTGTGGCATGACCTTAAAAAGGCAGTTCATGCTAGAAAACCCTCAAATAAAGCTGAATTACAAAAATTCTGCAAAGATGAGTGGGCCAAAATTCCTCCAGAGCGCTGTAAAAGACTTGTTGCAAGTTATCGCAAACGCTTGATTGCAGTTATTGCTGCTAAGGGTGGCCCAACCAGTTATTAGGTTCAGGGGGCAATTACTTTTTCACACAGGGCCATGTAGGTTTGGATTTGTTTTCTCCCTAAATAATAAAAACCCTCATTTAAAAACTGCATTTTGTGTTTACTTGTGTTATCTTTGACTAATAGTTAAATGTGTTTGATGATCAGAAACATTTTGTGTGACAAACATGCAAAAGAATAAGAAATCAGGAAGGGGGCAAATAGTTTTTCACACCACTGTATATACTGTATATTCTGTTTGGTTTGCCCAGGGACTAGGTTTCCTTGAAATACTGTTACCTATGTCCTGATAGAGTTCTTTGTATACTAATTGCCTAATAGGCAGCCCATAATATGTTTGTCTCTTTAGTGACCTTTACATACTAAGACATTGCAGTTGCCTGATGTTTAGGTACCAGTGCTGATGAGATTATACAGGAGACTGATCAGGACAAGGTGGGGACTTCATATAATTATGCAGATAACAGAGCACTGTGCTGGTTGGTGTGGCAGCACCATAGAGCATATAGAGGATATACAGTTAGGGCAAAGCTACATGGGTAAGTGTTCATCTGAAAATGTATAGAGAAGAAAGGGGAAAAATGTAATTATGTGATAGAGATATCTCTTTAAATGTTAAGGAGGTCCACTACATTATAATGGGACAGGCTCCAGATCTCCGTTCTCCATTTTCCTGCTGAATATGTCACTGTGTTTAGAGTGCAATCTCCCATTTCCAATCAGACCCTTGCTAGGAAAAGATTGGACGAGGGGGAAACAGATCCCTGCAAAACAAATAATAGAGATTTTAACACCTTCTTAGAACGTGACAGATTTGCGCCAATTTCGAATACTTTCCGAATAGAATACAATTGTGAATTCTGTGCCATTGCTGGCTTATCTGTTCTGAAGGCAGCTTGGAAGTGGGCCCAGGTAGTTCAGGCACAAAGTATGGGTGTGACCGTCTCTGTGACATTAAGCAGATGCAGATGCCCCTGTGGTACATGAGCAATTGTGACCTTTTGGTTGAACAGGAGGACAGGAGGAAAAGTGTGCTCAAAAGGTAGCTGGGCTTCTTAAAGGAAAACTATACCCCCAGAATGAATACTTAACCAACAGATAGTTTATATTATGTTAAGTGGCCTATTAAAGAATCTTGCCAAGCCGAAATATATATATATCAGTAAGTCTCCATTGTAGCGGGCGACTAATCTCCCCGCAATGCCATCCCACTGGCTAGAATGTATATCGCCGGTGGGATGGCCTACGCGGTGCCGCGATTTGCCTAAGTCCCCCGAAGTTTCCTCTCAAGGCAACTTCGGCTAATTGCGCCGCCGTGTATGCCGCCCCACCGGCGATTTACATTGTAGCCGGTGGGATGGCATTGCGGGGAGATTAGTCGCCCGCAACAACGGAGATTTGTTGCGGCACGACTAATCTTTCCATGTACCCCTGCCCTTAGGGTGAAGACACGCTGAGCTACGAGTAGCAGCTACTTTTTCAAGGCTACTAAACTCCAGAAAATACCCTGCCGTAGAAAATACTGAGAATTGCCTCTGCTAAAACACACGTAGAGACAATTATCAGTAAATGATGAGCATTGTCTGTTTTAGTAGCCATGACAAGTAGCTACTACTAGTAGCTCTGTGTGTCTTCGCCCTTACATCTTTTCTCTTGAGCCACCATTTTGTGAAGGGCTGTGTGCTCCCTCAGAGATCACATGGCCAGAAATAATGCAGCTCTTACTGTAACAGGAAGTAGTGTGGGAGCAAAAGGCAGATGGCCTAGCATGTATATGTGTCCAAAATGACAATTTTCTATTTAGGTTTACCCAATAGCAAATACTACTAAATAAGAATATTAATATGAGTAGTTTATTTAGCTGAAGCAGGGTTTTACACATGAGCTTGTTTATGCAATATATTTTTATAGAGACCTACATTGTTCAGGGGTATAGTTTCCTCACTGTCTTCCTAATATGAAGGCACTCTGAGCCCCCCCGCAAAATTCTTTGAGTTACTTCTTGCAGCTCCAGGCCCCTTTCCCCAATACCACTCAGTCACCCGCCTTCCCATTTTTAGTGCTTTTCAGTGTTAACCATAGAGGGGGACAACCATTCAGCAGACCCCATTTATATAAATGGAGCAGTGGGGAGAGTATGCGCAGAGCGTCCGGTCCCCATTGTTCTGAATGTTAGCAAAATTTCTGTGCAGCTTGGGCAGTATGCCACCCCTAAATTTGTGCCGCCCTAGGCCCAGGTCTTTGTCACAAATCCGGGCCTGGCAATCCTCAGTATTATCTATCGCAGGGTATTTTGCAGCTGCTACTAAGTAGCTCTGTGTGTCTTCACCCTTAATATTTTTACAGCCTGCTACATCCGATTGCTCCTGCTGTCAGTCTGCCATCTTTTTTAAACTGTACAGCAAGACTAAGTAGTTTACAGTAGGAAATGAGCTTGCTAATGAACCATTAAATATTTCAAAATGAAAATGTAAAACATTTTTAAAAAAAAGACTTCTGGTTCCCTAAAATCTCCAGCAGTCCCATATTGAAAATAACCAGGATCATACGCATGACTTTTTCATCATGCTTGCTGTTTGCAGCTGTAGTAAAATGCTATAAATCTTTGCCTGCGAGCATTTATTAATATGAGAAATGGCCAGCGCGGCGGTTCAACATGGAAAAGTGCCTATTTCCCACAGTGTTCTCATATGATCAATTCTGTTTGCAGAGCCTTGTTTACATGGAACAGCTGAAGATGCTCACCAAGGGATTTGCCGGAGTCCTTCTGACATCGCTGGTTGTTTTCTTCTTTACACGAATAGTTTTAAGCGTCTCTGTAAAAATCTCTGCCGCCCTTATATTGCTGCAATGCATGTAGTATATATATATGGAGTGAAATGAGAAGTCTCCAAATTATACAGCGGAGCTTCCACTGTAAATGATGTAACCTGCAATTTTGCTGAATTTTACAGTCTCATTGGCCCCTTAAACTGTGCCCTGGCCCTTCCCCTGTCTGTTACTGTTCTGCAAACAGGCCAGTTAAATTAGTGTGTTCACAAGACACCAATGTGAGTTCAGCTGGAACCAGTTCAGTTGGTGCTACATAGACAATACTGAGAATTGCCTCTTGTAAAACACACATAGAGACAATTATCAGTAAATGATCAGTATTGTCTGTTTTAGTAGCCATGACAAGTAGCTGCTACTAGTAGATCTGTGTGTCTTCACCCTTAAGGTCCCCATACACAGTAAGATCCGCTCGCTTGGCGAGATCGCCAAGCGAGCGGATCTTCCCCCAATATCCCCACCTACGGGTGGGCGATATCAGGGAGCTTGAAGTTAAAAAAAAAAAATAATTATGTAGGCGGCAATGGGGCAGTCGGTTCGGGGACCACATCAACGAGCCGATGCGGTCCCCGATCCGACTTGATTTTCTAACCTGGCCGATCGATATCTGGCCAATTTCAGGCCAGATATCGGTCGGCCAGCCTGCTCGTTTCTGCCCCTACACGGGCAGATAAGCTGCCGAGTCAGTCCAAGGGACCGATATCGGCAACTTCTATCGGCCCGTGTATGGGGGCCTTTAGTGTAAACTGGTTGTGGCATGGTTACTTTAGTTAACCTGCTGGACCTAGTCAGGTTGATTTAAACATTTGCCCTTTGGCCAATAGTTGTATAACCCTGCAGGTTAATGAGACCTATTAGTAAAAAAATGACCCTTTATTAGCTCCCGCTTAAGGAGGGGGATAGCCAATCACAGGCCTGCAGTCACACAAGCAAAGACAAGCTTCAGTTCCCTATCAGGTCCACCTAGCTGCTGATTGGTTCCTATCCTACAATGCAGTGTGCTGAGTGCTTGGTGCTGCCAGACTGGCACAGATGGGCAGGACTAGTGGGGATTTTGCAGAAATTTTCAATAAATCAGCCAAAAACACTACTTTTTAGGCACATTCCTTCTATATTTAGAGGAGTATATTGCACTAGCACTGCCACAATTCATGAGAGAAGAACTTCTATCCAGATATCCTGTATAAGTGAATAGAGCTACTGAGTTCTCCTCTGGCTAATTGTGGCTCACTGTCTGTTCACCCTTTGACTAGAACAGAGCCCTGCAGGTTCAACATTACCAGCCGTGTAACAGGCGTTGCCTCCGTCAGGCGAACATATTACTTGTGCCCTTTTTGACATTGCTGTTATCAGTAGCCGCAGTCCGTGTCAAAGTTTGTGTTTATGAAAATGTTGCAGAGTGGATATCTGCTGGCATGTTTTCTGAACACATGAATGTTTGTGTGCACACAGGGAAAAGTGGCTATTTAATGGGAGGGCTCGCTGTGACATTGAAAGGTAAAGCAGATTCCATACATAGCTGCAAATGCAGACAGAACATTATCTGGGACTGTTTATAAGTAACTCGGAGGAAATGATTTTACTTGTGTTTAATAAGCCCACGAGCGAGGGTAAATATTGCAACATGCCATATATGCAGCACTATCTATTTAATAAATATCGGGCTCTTCTCTAGCCTTTCACTGTCAGCAAAAGAAAAGCTATAATGTTTCACTTTCACTTCATAATAATACAATGGCTTCTAAATCAACACAAAATGATGGTTTCAGCACTTAAAGGGACACTTATGTTTCTTTTTTATCTTTTGTACAGTATTTGTTTGGTGGTAATGAAAGATGAAGATACATTGATGGTTCCTTGGGGGTGTTTGTGGGACTAATGAGATAAACCAAAAATTCACATGGCGCTAACTGTTATTTTGGCTTTTGCTGTTTCTATAGATGTGTATAAACAGACACAGGTGAGAGAGAGGTTCCTGGGTCTTCCTTGGTTTCATTTGGAACATTGAGCCTGTGGCGCTTACCCTAAATATTTATCTAACAGACGTGTTAGCGTGATGCTTGCTGTGTCAACCAATCATATGTTTTTTGGATAAGTGAAATTGAACAAGACCAGCAAGAGACAGTCACCAGAGATCTATCGTGGGCGACTAACCGCTCCAAAATGCCTTTCCACCGGCAACAAAAGGAGTCACCGGTGGAAAACCTTTCTCATTGCTTCGGTTTTTCCGAAGTTGCCTGCGTGAGTTCAGAATAACAAAGTGAAAGGCAATGGCCTTTCCACCCGCTACTCCTATTGTTGCTGGTGGATGGGCATTTTGGAGCGGTTAGTCACCTGCGATAGATCTCTGGTGACTGAACCACTCTATGGGTCCTTAGCCTAAAAGCAAATTCATTCTTGACTGCTCTGGGCTACTTCTTATTTACTTCTTATCTTATCTGATTGGTTGCTGACCTCTTGTCTTTTCTGGGTGGTCATTGGCCATTTTGAAAATGGAAGCAGCTGAAAAACCTAATACCATGTGTGGCACGTGTAACCATATTCAGTGTTGGACTAGACTTCCTAGGGCCCTCAGGAACAAACCTGACATAACTCACTCTGTGCCCCTCAGATATAGAATGTACTATATTAGAAGATACAGTAGAGCCTACAGCCTTGTTACTCGGCCATAATGCCAAGCATATCATTGGCATCAGATTGGCCCTTGTTCTTGTGACCTTTTATTTGCTGCTGTTGCCATTGTGTCTTTGAGGTTTATAGAGTGGTTTTATTTGCAATGGTTTAGCTGAAAAAAAGTGAAAGTGACTAATGCCGGCTAATCATTAACATATGGGAGATGCTGTAACAGTAGTGGAGGCTTTGGAGTCAGTACAGTAGCGGAGATGGGGAAGTGTTTATTCTCAGCCGGCAGCCATGACATCTTCAGTAAACTGTTACTGGAATGCAGGGCTGATAAGAGCTCAGTTCCAAAGCCCAGATGCTCTGACCTCCTCTCCTCTACTTATACTGAATGGATCAACAATTTCTAAACTTTACAGCATTTACAGATCATTGGGTTCATCAAGTTTGTGTGCTACAACTATATCCCCAAACAGCCATCCACTCTCTGTTTGCCCTGTTAAGATGGCTATATATAGGCTTATAAAAGCTTCCAAATCAGCTCCACCACATTGAGTTGTGGGTTATTGGCCCTTGTATGGGACCTTCCCAACTGATATGTGGCTGAAAATGTCAAGATATCTATTTGGCAGGTTAGCGGCAAATCCCATTGGGAGAGGACAGTACCTACAGGTCTGCATAGGCTGGCATTATGATCTGATTGTTGGGTGGGGGCTAAAAGATTGGATCAAGCTGATTTGGACCTGCAAGTGGTTTGCCAAATCAGGCAAAGATTTGCTTCTTTGGTAGCCTCGCCAGTGTGTGTTGGGTGACGCTCTGCTCAAATGGATCCAACCTCTGTTCCCACCCATATTGCTTGCAGTGGGCATCTCCTACTATATATCATAGTGAGCCTGTGGCCTCTGTGTCTCACCCAGGGGACAGACTTTCAGTCTTTCAGACACTGGCATAAACTCAACTTTCAGCCTGTCTCTGCCTCAAATCACAGTTTATGACCATTATAAAACCAGGGCTTGGTCACAGAATTGGATGTTGAAGATGGTTGAAGAAAATGGCAAAAACTGCTGTTCTTGAGAAGAGAACATTTCACTGACTTTCTGGAGACCTGGGGTGACATTGTCAAATGGACGTAAGACTGACCAGTGTAAGGTTTATAGATGACCTGTTGAGCTATCAGGGTTTGGGGATGTTGGACTGAATCATTATTGCTTAACCACTAGAGGTCACTGTTTTATTGGAGTCAGCAGATTTTCTTATTCTTCCTCTGAAGAAATACTATGGCAACTCCTACTCATGTTACAAAAAATGCAAATAAATTAGGTCTGAGGGCCACATGTCCATAATCTTTACTTAACATGTATAGAAAATATGTATAAAACCCATGTACCTATAAACAGAGTATATATTCCTGTACAAATACATGTGATAAACTGAGGGTATAAACATGAAGAAGAGTAAGGGGTCAGCTGGGGTCTGAGTGTTTATTTCTGGTAGCAGAATAGGCAGCTAACATACATAGCTGCTTGACTAATCTGCTTCTTATCTGCTGTCAAATTCTATCTCTCTCTGCCTACAAGCTTTGCTCCCACTGATTACATTGCAACATAGTCCAGCAATAGGAGGAGAGTTGCCAAAACAAGCCATGGAAAGCGAGTGCTGTGCCGAGCTTGGCACTCCTAGCCTGCTTTAACCCTTTCATACTGCTCTGCTTGTGCCTGTATCAGAAAGTAAATATTTCCTTGGCTCCTGCAGTTCTGATAAATTCACTTAGTGGCTAAATGCCTGCGGAGCCAGGAAACAACAGCTCTACTCTGTCATTGCCATGTTCTATATATACATATATATATTTGTGTGAGTAGGGGTCATTTACAGAGACCACAGAAAGAGGTGTATAAAAAACACCTGGTTTGAGGTGCAGACAGAGCATCAGGGTGCACAGGCCAGCCCTATTGTTACTGCCTGCCATAAGGTAGGTGCTAAGGGCAGTGTTGCTCCCCATGTCCCAATGGTGTAACTTGGCCATGCTGGGCCCCCCTGCAAACAAATCTCCTAATGGAACGGGGGGAGGGACTGCAATATAGCAGACCCCACGGTTTGGGTCACCCTGTTGCCTTTTCCCCCCTGCAACCGCAGGGTCTGCCGTATAGCTAGTTTCGCAACTGCCATGTCCTCAGTTGCTCCATAACGTACAAGTTTGAATGACACACAGGTTAGGAGGCAGGAGGAGGGACCCATTCTGCCCTGCTCCCCACAAATTCAGCACTGATGAATAGAGGCAGCATTGTATTTATCAGGCAGCCACAGGTCCCCAGACTCTGAAATGGAGCCCCTGCTGCAGTTCAAGCCCAGAGGCCAATTGTGGGCATTTTTTTGCACTTCACACACTGCCTTCCCATCAGTAAATGATCCCCAGTGTTTATATCATCAGCGCAGAATTCCTTAGAGCTGGGCAGCACTTTGTCTGTGTGTGCAAAAATTGATTTTGTGCAACAAATAAGGTGTTATTTACACCAATATTCCTTGTGGGGTCCTATATGAAGGGCGGGTTGTATAGTTCTGCTTGTCTACCAGCGCCTGGCCCATGTTGCCCTGACATCACCGTCACTTTTGTTACATTTTACTTTTTGGTATAATTTTCTAATCTTTAGGTGTTTAATTTCTTATTGGCTGCTAAAGGTAATTAGTTTACAACCTTAGTTTACAACCTTAGCAATATACAATACAACAGCAGCATGTGTAATACTTATTAGCTGGATACTAACCATTCCCTAGAGATTTAACAAAAGCATTTGCATGATTTCATTTGGTCTCATGATTTGGCTCACTTGGGTTAGATGCAAGAAAGCCCTGGAACTGTCCTATGAGCAGAATCATTGTATTAGATCACCATAGGCATAGGGGGAACCAGGTGGTGATGGAGCATGTAGTGGCTAGGTTTAAATGCCTTTCTATTTTTACCTTTTTTTTATTAATTTTATCTAATGAATATATTATGAGGTGAATGTATAGTTATATATTTTTTTTTATTGCAGGACATCCCTAGCCTATATATGTTTCTATAATAGACTCAATACTGCCCCTCCCCCATTCCATGTGATAATGCCAGGGACTGGACGTGGTAGGGAGCTGAGTTTGCAAATTTCAGTGCTGTGTCATATGTGGCTAAAAAAAATGTCAGTAATTGCCAATGACGAAGCAATGCAGCTTCTGTAAAAAAAACTGCATATACTACAGAGGTTGCCATATGATCAGATTTTTACCCAATCTGGCCACCAAGATACTAGGCCAAATTGGAATTGGAAACCTGTCTGAATGGGACAAGTTGACAGCTTTCATTGGGCTACTTGCACCAAATACAAATACAGAGACATGCTAAGTCCAGTATAACATAAGGCTGTCCAACTGGAGACCTAAAAGAGAGTTGTGACTTGTTTTTGCCCCCAGATTGCTTAAGAGCTCCTCATAATTGCACAGCACTCATCATGTTAGATGTTTATATGGATTTACATCATATATATATGTATATATATATATACTGCGTTCTGCTTACCTTAGATTGCAATCTCTGCTGTCGCAGGAATTGATGGGAATAGTGGTGAGTCACTGTGTAAATGCATTGGTGCCTTATAGTAAAGTATATAAACTGAATGCATTTAGGAGCTACCTGAATATTAAATCTGTTACTCAAAGACATTTATAGTATAAATAAATGAAAAATCTTTGCAGCAGAAATCAGACATAGGACTTTATTTGCCCAGTATTCAACCTTAGTGAGTCCAGACTGGGGCCGCAGGGGTTTCTGGGAGCTGTTCATATGAATAGACTATAACAGGATGCACATACCTGCCCTTTACAGTTCCGCCATTCATTAATTTTATTGTGTTTGTGTTTCCTGGGGAGTCCTCCGGCACTCTTAATAGCGCACGTTCCAGTGATATTCCAGCCCGGTCACAGCGAGGACAGTCACTTTGTTGCACACCTAGGCACACACAAGCCTACAGGTGCCAGTGTTAGAGAGCAGGGGGGCAAAGCAGCAAATATGGACCCATGTAAAAAATAAAAAGGAAATCGAGTGTGCCCATATATGCTATCGTTGACCTGCTCCATCTTTCCTCCTCCTTCCCTGAAAGGCACAGCGAAGAGGTAATTTGTTTGCATGGGGCTGCTGTGCATGGGAATGTGTAAAATATTACTTGTTATTTAGCTTTCACTCAGTAGGAGTGCGGTGGTATGGGAGACCCATACACCGGCACATATTCTGCTTAAGGCCAGATGGGCTCCCCATGTACACAGTCCAAAATTTTGCCCTGATAGAGGGATTCAAATCATATGTGAGAAATACAAAGCCTTTCATTTTACAGAGCTTTTTACATGACAGAAATCACTGCTTTTCTCTAGTGACCACACTGTCACACTACTGCGCTACTCTCTCTGTCGGTGCACATGTTGTTTAACCTCAATGGAGCCCTTTATTTAATGACTGTCTATTGATGAGTTACACTACTTTCTCTATTGATTCATCTTATCTATTACCTTCTTTGCTGCTAAACCAGTTACACCACTTTCTCTATTGATTAACATGTTACTTTCTCTGCTCCTTTCCCTGGTTATATAACATATATTCTGTTAAAGGGCCAGCAGCACAAGAAAGGGAACATAAAGATTATAGGGCTCATCTCTTTTTTTTGTTTTATTATTCAGCTCTTTGCCTCTTCAGTTATTGGCTTTAAACAGATGTTTGGTTGTTAGGGCCACACTTTCCATAGAAAATAGGAAGTGGTTTGAATGACAGACTGCATGATGAGTAGCTGAGGGTGTGCATAGAAACATAAGCATCAAAATCAGTTAACCCTATAGATCCCTACACACCTCAAAACCTAGGGTCAGAATGAAGCTGCCTGCCTAGTTGCCAGGGTGCAACCGTAGTAACATAACTGACATTGTTTAAGACAAATAGAAATGTGCTTGGAACAGAGTGTTGATGCTTTAACCTGAGCTTAGTCCCATGTGAACTGCTTTCTGTTGTACAGACCATAAAAGTACAGAATTAATGGGCTTCATTTTAAATCATCTCACTTGACCTTTCCCTAAGATCCGTCCCTTGCCAAGTTTATAACAATAAACTACAGTGCTAATACACCACATCGGAGATAAGAAACCTTCCGGCCTAGAACTACAACTCTCATCAGCCTCAGCTTCTCAGGAATGAAATATGTAATGAGATTGTGACTGCTAAGTGTACAGAATAGTGAAAGAAGCTGCAGGGTTCAATAGAGAAACCCTAATGTCGTTAGAGCTGAAGACTGTCAGTAGTTTAACAACAGCTAGTGGGCCACACCTGATTTGTATAATTCTGCTCACAGCTGGGGGGCCCTGCTTTCTGCATTCTCCAACTCCAGATGTGATGGACCTGCCCCTCAGGGGTAATGTAATACCTTTACCCCTAGATTCCCCATGCTGTAGAGGCTTCTGGGAAGGATTCTTTGATAGCCTCCTCCCAAAATTCTAAAGCAAATATTGAGTTGAATTAGGACACAGTTGGTTAATTTGGAGGTGGGGTTAAATCTGTTTATATCTGCAAAGCCAAAGAGTTCGGCTGTATTTCTCTTTCATGTTTAAATGTCATGAAGGGGAATTGGCTCCGCTCTCTGTATTTTCTCATTTCTACTCAGCACTTGGTGAAGCAAAAGCTCATAATGGTTGGGATAATCCGTCAACTGGATCTGAGGCTGGAAAGTGTCTGAATTTCTCAGGGAGTGTTTGCTGACAGGAGAAGTCAGAAATCTGAAAAGAATAATGTAATTTACTTTCCCTTAGATAGTCAGGAAAGTGTAAAGGACATGCTCTAAAGCAGGGGTGCCCAAAATGTAGATGGTGGTCCACCCAGTGGGGCTTTATTGGTGGCCAGTTGATGTCAACTACTGAACAGTGGCATAGCATTAGCACAAACAGCTCTCTAGACTATGTACAAAGAGATGTCCCAAAACAATGGCAGTGTACAGTAATTATTCCCAACATAGGGCTGAAAGAACTCCTGCAAGTTTGCTCACAGGCTCTACAGAGAGACGGGGCCACCACTGGGGAAGAGCAGTCAGGATTTCTGCAGGGACCTTGGGAAATTTAGGCTTGGCTACATTATCAATACAGGAATATCAGGGCCCTTACAGGAAGGCAACGCAATATCTGTGCACCATTGATATCCGCAAAGGGCCTTGGTAATGGTGAACAACAACTATTCAACTGTATGAGGTTCCAAGAATTTTGATGGTGGCTGCCAGAGGAACACCATTAATTTCTGCCATAATGATCAGGAATATTGAAGATTGAATAATATTAATAAATATAATGGCCTTAAATTAAAGGAGCAGTATGCCTCCTTTTAAACACAAGTTCAGTTGTGCAGTATATACTTTTCCCTATTGTTTTAATCACATAAATCTATGGTTTTGGTTATTTCCACAGGGAAAACAGGAAAACGTTAGGTTACTCCATGTTTGGTCCTTGCCAGAAAGATAATTACTTTACTAGTATACAACCCCCCCTCACCCTTTGTTGTGATTGTTGGTTAGGGGGAATTAATTATATGTACACTGGGAAATATATTGTCA
This sequence comes from Xenopus tropicalis, assembly GCF_000004195.4. Classification (NCBI taxonomy): domain Eukaryota; kingdom Metazoa; phylum Chordata; class Amphibia; order Anura; family Pipidae; genus Xenopus; species Xenopus tropicalis. The sequence continues at coordinate 19,846,753 of NC_030681.2, forward strand.
ACCTTGCAACGACCAAACATTGAGTGGATTTCCCTGTTTGCCCTGTTTAAAGGAGAAGGAAAGGCTACATCACTGGGGGGTGCCCCCCCCCCCCCCAGTGACTTTAATTGCTTACCTAAAACCCCCGTGAAAAAGTCTGTACAGCTCAATTCATTGAAGTCATGTTGAACAAGGGGGTTTACTGCCTCTTTAATTTATGGTCATAATATTTTATCTAATGGCCCTTTAGGTTGCCTTTTAAACTATCTTCTGGTTGTACAAATATATTACAATAAAAAATAGTTTGATTTTATGTTCAAGTGGTTAGGAACCCAAAAATAACATTTTGACTGATGAAAGAAAACAAAGTTCTAAGGAATTTTTCAAATATACAGGTATAGGACCCATTATCCAGAATGCTCGGGACCAAGGGTATTCCAGATAAGGTTTTTTTCCATAATTTAGATCTCCATACCTTAAGCCTAAGAAAAAATCGCTAAAATATTAATTAAACCCAATAGGGTTGTTTTGCCCCCAATAAGGGGTAATTATATCTTAGTTGGGATCAAGTACAGGTACTGTTTTATTATTACAGAGAAAAGGGAATCATTTAACCATTAAATAAACCCAATAGGACTGTTCTTCCCCCAATAAGGGGTAATTATATCTTAGTTGGGATCAAGTACAGGTACTGTTTTATTATTACAGAGAAAAGGGAATCATTTAACCATTAAATAAACCCAATAGGACTGTTCTTCCCCCAATAAGGGGTAATTATATCTTAGTTGGGATCAAGTACAGGTACTGTTTTATTATTACAGAGAAAAGGGAATCATTTAACCATTAAATAAACCCAATAGGACTGTTCTTCCCCCAATAAGGGGTCATTATATCTTAGTTGGGATCAAGTACAGGTACTGTTTTATTATTACAGAGAAAAGGGAATCATTTAACCATTAAATAAACCCAATAGGGCTGTTCTGACCCCAATAAGGGGTAATTATATCTTAGCTGGGATCAAGTACAGGTACTGTTTTATTATTACAGAGAAAAGGGAATCATTTAACCATTAAATAAACCCAATAGGACTGTTCTTCCCCCAATAAGGGGTAATTATATCTTAGTTGGGATCAAGTACAGGTACTGTTTTATTATTACAGAGAAAAGGGAATCATTTAACCATTAAATAAACCCAATAGGGCTGTTCTGCCTCCAATAAGGGGTAATTATATCTTAGTTCGGAATCAATTTTAAAAATCTAAACTATTTGATTAAAATGGAGTCTATAGGAGAAGGGCTTTCTGTAATTTGGACATTTCTGGATAACGGGTTTCTGGAAAATGGATCCCATACCTGTATATTATTGGAAAATGTAATTAGTTCTTACGTTATTTGCAACATTGTTTCAGAATGAGCAGTATAGGGGAGACCAAGGAACATATAGATATTAATTACATTTTATAATCATGTGAAAATCATAGAATATGTGTAAGAATGAATGTATATTAGAGAGTCACTTAAAATATTTCCCTTCATTAAGCAAACATTTATTTGACTTTACCACCCCTCTAATAGTCCTCCTGGTGAGGTTTTGCGCACCCATAGATTACAGCAGGATTATAAGTAGATTCAGACATTAATAGAATGCCGAAAGCATCTTTTCTGCACCGTAACTGGGCCGTTTGGGGCATTTTCTCATGACACATTATTTTTCTTGGCTCCGGCTGTAGTCCCCTGGTATTACAGCTTTTGGCTGCGGCCTCCCGTCTTGCGTTTCTCTTCTGCAAGAGAACATCAGATCAATGAGTTGCAGGCCTTTCCTGCTCTTAAGCCTCCAAAAATGTCGACTTCCTGCACTAAATTAAAACAAACATATTTGAATTATGCTTCATGTTATTGCTTATTGTTCAATATCTATCTTGTACAGAATGATGAAATCCCTGTCTGGAAAGTAGAGATCTTTCTTTGCACCTATTAAAGTAATTATTTTTTCTCTGTGTCACTACGTCACTGTATTTTTTTGCTCTATAGTCACTGCCCGCAGTTCAAAAGTGAGGGGGTCCTCAATCCAAAAAACAGTGTTTTGCACAATTAAAGAATATGTCATTCGAAACAATGTTGCAAGCCAGCTGCTTGAAGCTGAATGAAGAGGAGAACTGACTTCAGAAGTATGAATGACATTTACATGGGAAAGTTGCTTAGAGTTATATTTTTATTCAGGGTCGGACTGGGGGGTGCAAGGCACACTGGGGTTTCTGCCTCAGGGGCCCCTGCACCCCCCAATGATGGCCCCGCCACCTTCACCCCCCAACACTCGTCTAACTCCCTCCCCCATGCCCACCTTAATTAAACTTACCTGCAGAGCGTCGGGGGAGGGAGACAGGCGCATCAGTGGAGCGCCTTGTGGGGATCAGGTCTGGGCCACCGGGAGCCCATCAGCTTTTCTCCCGGTGCCTCAGCAGCCCAGGCCAACGCTGTTTTCATACATTGTTCAAAAAACAGTTTTTGGGTAGAGTTCTTTTTTAACAGAGCCGTAGCAACAACAACATATGAAAGTCAATATAAAAGTTTGGATTTTTAACAAAGCTTTTTAATTTGGGGGTTGTCAAATCAGTGCTGTGATTGACTGCTGAATAGCGCCCTAAGTTTTCCACTCAGCAGTGTGCAGTACTTTGATTGGCTGTTGACTTAAGTAGTGGTGTTGTCATCACTTGCTTATGGCACTTGGCATGGGCAGATCTGTGGGCCAGCCACAATTGCAGCTATGGCTAATGTGTGTTGGTATTGGCACTGCTGTAGGCCTAGAATACTACTGCAACCTTCATGACTGGAAATTCAAAATAAAAAACATATAGCTTATTTAGCCATACATATTTTACAGCTAATTTATGGATTTTTGGAAATACCAATGCAAAAAAACAAGCTCTAGAAATTTGTTTATTTCTGTTGACCAAATACCAGACCATTGTATGTTCCCTTGCTGGTTAAATACAAAAGCTTCAGTCGGGGAGATACCTGATTCCGAAGGTACAGCGCTACAAAGAATGTTTTTAGCACTGATGGGTGGAGTGTTTCTTGTTGCCTTTCCTTCTTGTGGAGATATTTGTCCCTGTTTACGTCCAACTAAACCATTGTCACCAACAGACGTTCCCTGGGGACCTCAGTAACAACAGCACCACCACAGAAAGGAAAAGCTCGGAAAACACTTCACACATCCTCCCCAAAGGTTACCATTTGAATTAGCAGAGCCGTTGAAAGACACATTTCCCAAGTTTGAACTCTATTGAAGTAATTAGGTGATACGGTGAATTAAAATATTTTCAAATATTTTAGAAAATGGTAAAATATTTGAAAATATATTATTTTGAAATATTTATAAAATGACAACACTTCTTGAATATGATATGGCTACCCCGCTAATGCTTTACTGGCATGGTTGGTAAAAACAGTGTTGGATTAGAAAAAAAAAGTCCATGGCAGTGCAGGAATGGCTGTGGCCCCACCTAATACATACAGTGTGGCCAAAATGTGAAAATAGGAAAGTACTTGCAAGATGCAATTCAATTTTTGAAATTTTTTTGTTGTTGTTCAATTTCTAAGTGAAAAAATACATTTTCTCCGTATTGAAGTATTGAATGTTGCTCTTCGCATTCATGTGTTCCCTGCCGTTTGGTATTCTTCTTCAGCTTTGCTCTGTTCTGCTCTAGAAAAAAAATGATACACTAAATGGTAGTTCTGTATTGGAAAGGATTTGGTAATTTTTGTGGATAACAGACTGTGTAACTCTAGGCAGTATCTCCCAGTGGCTACTTAAGCAAATTAAGTGATGTCTTGCATAAAAAAGGATAAAAGCATAATTTTGCCTCTGTGTAGATCCCTGGTAAGGCTTAATCTTGCTTGGTAAAACAGATAGAACAATTAAACTATGAGGAAATACTTTCAAGGTTGGGGTTGTTTTCCCCTAGAGAAAAGGTGCTTGCAAGGAGACATGAATACTCTTTAAAAGTATATTAGCCGACTTTATAGATAGCTGGGGATCTTTTTTCACTCAGATAAGATCCAGAGGCCACCCCTTAATTCTAGAACTTGAATGAACTTTGATTGGAAGCAGTGTAGGTGGTTCTTTACGGAAAGGATAATGAGGATGGGAAATGCCCTGGTGAGTGATGTTGCAATGGCAGATTCTATAAATCCCTTTAGGAATGGCTTGAATAACTTCTTGGCTATATTAATTGCAAAATCTACAGTTAGTTTATTATAGGTATGTGTATATGTAGTTATATATGCAATTCAGTTTCTATATTACACCTTTCTTGGAATCCAGTCTCTACCTATAAATTCCTACATCCACTAGTAGCCAGATTATAGGATCCTCAGTATCTCATTGTTGGGCAACCCTGCTCCCTCAGACTTGGGAATATTTGCAGGCAAATGTGATATATGAGAAAGCTGCTCATTGCGGGTCTATGAAGCAGATTATAAGGGACATAATAACATTCTTCATTGTGGACAATGATTGAAAAATGCTATATTTCTCCCTGTCAGAACCTTTGCTTTCATGCTGTGAGTTACAATGAAGCTTTCGAGATGTCAAGACAATAGCTGATTTATTGGCCTTTCAATATAAAATGATGGAAAGGTGTAAATAACATGGGTTGCACCCCCCACCCCTAAATTAATTAACTTCACTTCAACCTACATTGCAATCTATGGACTCTCTCTCTCTCTGTGAAGACACTGGAATCATATTTCAAAGAGAAGTTTATGAAAAATTCAATCATCTGTCATACAAAAGATTTTAATGAAACGGTGTGGCAACAGGACCAAAATGCACCAATACTGGACTTTGTATGGGGGAGACATTTTCATTTACTTCACGGTGAAGCTTTGATCATTACTGAATGGATAGAGAACTCAGAATGTAATAAGCCAGATGCAAAGAGACTAAGCACACAATTATAGATGCAGGAGACATATGATTTACTCTTGGGATTTCGATCACATATTATAACAATTTCTGAGTTTGTAGCAACATTTTCATAATCAAGCAAGTATTGGTTTCTGACTCTTGACAGGACAGACTATTGTTCTGTGAATGGGGCCAAAGTTATTCCCTCCCCAATGGATATCTGATGATGGTACGTTTGGATATTGATTAGGAAGACTAGAAAATACTATTGTATAATGATCTCATCAGGCTGTGGATGAAGTCCTGGTGGGTCTTGCACCCCATATACGAACCATAGACTATAAGAATAGACTCAACTTGCATTCTATGATAAATTTACCCCCAAAAATTCATGTTCAGAGGCAGTTTACTGAGAGTATGTACTTATCACTTGTAATCATTAGTATCATTAGTAATTCTAAAATGACTCGTGGCCAGTATTGTTCCAGGAAACTTCTACTGTGGGAATCCCCCCAACCTTTTTCACCTGTAAGCCACATTCAAATGTAAAAAGAGTTGGGGGGCAACACAAGCATGAAACATGTTCAGTTGGTGCCAAATATGGGCTATGGTTGGCGATTTGGTAGCCCCTATATGGACTGGCAGCCTACAGAAGGCTCTGTTTGGCATTACATCTGGTTTTTATGCAATTGAAACTTGCTTCCTAGCAAGGAATTAAAAAATAAGCACCTGCTTTGGGGCCACTAAGAGCAGTATTCAAGGGGTTGGTGAGCAACATGTTGCTTCTGAGCCTCTGTTTGGGGACCACTGCTTTAGTATATGCAGTTTTTATAATGTTTAATATAGTAAGTGGCATGATTTTCTTTATAGGTTTTAGAACTGCTTTGGTCACATGCTTTAAAGGGTATTAGGGACTCATTTGATAATGCAGGGCCCACGAGCTGTTAGAGCTCTTAGTGCTCAGTACACACAGCACTGGCATTTGGTTCCAGAGCCCCTGCACCTTTAATAGTGCATCTGGTGCAAGATGCAGAGAATAGCACTCTGTGTGCAAGGGGCTCTGTAGTTCCTGTAATTGTGACAATGATTTTACTGTTTATTTTTTGTAATTTTTTAAATGAATCATACTCATAGTTTTTGATTTCCACCTTAAAGCGTCTACTCCCGTTGCAATCTACAGATTTTCATAATAATTGGGGATAATGGTGTGTTGGATATTTTTACTTGATACCTGAAGAGATCTGTTATCTCTCGAGGCAAGTGCTGAGAATAAATGTTGTCAGGGCATAGTAGTAACAAATGCATTGTTTCCTGGTCTAGTAACCCATAGTGACCAGACGGCATATGTTTCTGCCCCCAGAAGCAACCTATGAACCCAGAAAATGAAAAGAAAATTGAAGAGCAGCCCTTATTGATAGGGCATATTTCCATTTAACATGACAGATCTTGCTCTGCTTGGTTCTCTACTGAAGACACAGATCCAAACGTGCATGAAGTTTAACCTTATTTCCTTCACATTAACAGGACTCACTGGCTGCTTGCACAACCCCCTTTGCCCAAGTTCCTTATAGCTGCGTGATTCATCTTCCCCTTTTCTGAAAGCTCAAAACAAGGGAAGGGCCTTCTTGATCTAGTTATAATTTATAGAGCTGGAAGGAGTAAGAAGATACATTCGCTTACTCCATGCTGATGCCAAAACATAATCTAGAAGTAATTTCGTAATAAGCTTATTCCAAGAGAAACAGAAACAACTCCCCAGTTTGGGTACTGCCAACACTTCTATTATATAATGAGAAAAATTAAGGTTAAAAGATGCTGTACTGACAACAAAGAAAGTGGTGAAGGAGCAATGGCAAAGTCAGTTGCAGGAGTATAGCACAGGCTACTCAGTAGCCTCCCTCTGGACTATTCCCACTTCTATGGGAAAAGCACAAAACCACCCCAAATTAGACAGCCAGCTATACAACCAGTTTGTTAATGTTGGACCCAGTGACAGAGTGTAGCATTGAATGTGGAGCTTTTGGTTTAGGTTTTTGAATTCAGTGTGTGTTATACAGTTATGGCAATGAAAAATGGGGCTTATTTTTGTTTTTACTTGGAAAAAACATGTGGAAGTTGAATGTTCTTAACTTATCTATGTAATCAGCGGCAGACAGTGGAGTCAAGGCGCACCAGAAAACCTTAAGCTGGCTATGCAGCCCTGAATGTTTGTGGAGGGTTGGAACGATCTTTCATGCGACGATGGTAGCATGAAAGATCGAAAATTGCCACGTGTGTGGCCAGCTTTACACTGTGGACCAATTCTTCAAAATAGATTCCTCCTTTCTCCACTAAACATTTTTCTTCTACTTTCTTTCTACTCTCTTCTCCCTCTCTTCTCCTTTCCTCTTATTATCTGTCTCTTTATTCTCCCATACGAATTCTATCCATCCTTTCTCATTTACTTAGTTTCCTTCATTAATTTATTTCACCCTGTTTTTCTTATCCATACCTCCATTTCTCTTCTTCTATCTCACATAAGAATGGGAAATGGTCACAGTGCAAGCATAGGAGGACAAGGGATTGGGTGTGTAGGAGGGCCCACTTTATGCCATCCCATGTCACAGTGCATGTGTCCTTACTTGTACTTGGTATTTTTCAGGAACAGCTCAGAAAGAAGAAAGGAAAAGTCCAGAGATGCTGCGAGGTGTCGGAGAAGCAAAGAAACTGAGGTCTTTTATGAACTGGCACATCAGTTACCACTGCCTCAAAGCATCAGCTCACACTTGGACAAGGCCTCCATCATGCGCCTGACAATCAGCTTCCTAAGGACACACAAACTCTTGTCATCAGGTATGGGAACCTGTAACCTGTTGACTTTGCACAGTCATTAAACTATTTTGTTTCATTTGTGCGAGGATAGTGGCTATAAATGTAAAGGATCACCAGTAAGATTCTCCGCAATAAGGAAATAAAACCTGCATGTGATAGATATAAAGCAGTTGAAAAACACATGTAAACATTTTATGGACAAGCTAGATGTTTTCCTCCCTTCAGTTACTCTGGGGGTTTATGATTGCAGTGGGTTGCAATGAAAGTTAAGCCAAAATTGAGAGATTTGGAGCCCCAGTTGAGAAATGGGCAAACTGGACCTTTATGTCCCTGTGGCCAAGTGTGCATTTAGAAGGGATGATGGTCTGAATCCAAATAGGTAGTATAACTCTGCCACATATCTTATATCTTTCATTAATATTATGCCCAAACAAGGCACCAGTTATCTCTTTAGCTCTCTGACTGGGTCACACAGCCAGTAAAAACCACCCCAGCCACAATACATGCCCAGGTAACAGAGATCATGGGAGTCACTAGGTCACAGCAGCTCTGACTGGATCATCGGAGAGATATATGAAACCATAAGGAAAACAGAGAACTGTTCTGATGTTGCTCTGCTCTGGAAAGAAATGGGAAAGGTCATCTAAGGTTTCTGGTTTCTTTCCTGGCAACATCCAAACAGTTCTCTATTTTCCTTCTGGACGTATCTGAAGAACTGTCCAGCAAATGTTGTTACACAGTTCATTATATTAGCAGTTGATAAACAACTTAATAGCTTTGAAACAGAAAAAAACTAAATTAATGTAAATTGCAAAAGTACTTAGGAAAGCAATTTTACATTCATTTTCTAAAAAGTTTACATATCCTTGTAATGTTTGACCTACCAGTTATTCCTATCCCGTACATGTTTGGAGTTCACAATGTTTGTATAAATGTGCTTGCTTATCTAGCCTCTGGAGGGAGGCATGTTTGCTCTGCTGTTTATAAACCCCCATCCCATTTTATAAGCAAAATTTTAAGAGATACATCGGGGGAAATTACAAAAAGGCTAAAATAATATTATATATATATATATATATATATATATTAAGGCTAACCATATTATATACATATCATTTAATATCATATATACATTTCCAGGAGAATTTTTGCCATGGATATTTGCAAAGTTGAAACTGATTTAAATGGGTGGGCCTCATACTCCATCTTCATTTATGTAAACTGTTTGCTCAGCTCTCAGAGCAGAACACTGCAAAGACCAAAGGGAAGAATGTTTGACAGAAATTCTGTTTACAGAGTCTTCACAATCCTAATAAGAAATTTCCTGAGTACAAAAGTTGGTTTGCAGAGGGATTTACCCTGATAAGCCTGGTAGTGGCTGAGGATAACAAGAGCCTAATCACGGTTGGTCAGCACTCAGGCAGGCTGCTTGGTGTCTGCATGTCATATTTTTTCTGCGGAGAACCTCTGTGGTTCAATTACATGTGCCCCTAGTGCAACTAGGGGGTGCAAAATCGAGTGGTTAATTACACAGCATTTGTGTACAAGTCATTGTTGCTTTATTAAACCCCCGGCACAAGTTGCAGAGCATAGTGTAGTCAGGCACTCCCTATGGGTAAATACAGGTTTTGTATCCTAATATACTTTTAATTGCAAAATTAGCATGGAAAGCCTGCATAACAATAAACTGGCAGTTTTAACTAGGGCTGCCACCTGGCCGCTATTACAAATTTGCCAGCAATGTAGTTGCAGATAAATTTGTAATACCCTTAAGTTTAGCCCCTGCCCCAATCTTACCTTTTTCCTTCCCTGATCCATCTATAACTAGCCTTCCTTCCATCTATGCGCCATTGCCCCTTTTACATCATTATCCTCCCCTACTGCATCACGGACTGCCCCCTTTCCTGCCCATCCCCCCACTGGCGGGTCCTATTAGAAAGGTGGCAACCCTAGTATTAACCCAGGACAGTACAGGTATGGGACCTGTTATACAGAATGCTCGGGACCTGGATCTCCATAACTTAAGTCTGCTAATAATAATTTAAATATTGAATAAACCCAATAGGGCTGTTCTGCCCCCAATAAGGGGTAATTATATCTTAGTTGGGATCAAGTACAGGTACTGTTTTATTATTACAGAGAAAAGGGAATCATTTAACCATGAAATAAACCCAATAGGGCTGTTCTTCCCCCAATAAGGGGTAATTATATCTTAGTTGGGATCAAGTACAGGTACTGTTTTATTATTACAGAGAAAAGGGAATCATTTAACCAGGAAATAAACCCAATAGGACTGTTCTGCCCCCAATAAGGGGTAATTATATCTTAGTTGGGATCAAGTACAGGTACTGTTTTATTATTACAGAGAAAAGGGAATCATTTAACCATGAAATAAACCCAATAAGGCTGTTCTGCCCCCAATAAGGGGTAATTATATCTTAGTTGGGATCAAGTACAGGTACTGTTTTATTATTACAGAAAAAAAGGAAATCATTTTTATGAATTAGAATGATTTGCTTATAATGGAGTCTATGGGAGATGGCCATTCTGTAATTCGGAATTTTCTGGATAACGGGTTTCCGGATAGGGGATCCCAAACATGTACTGAGTTGCAAAGTAAAAGAGGCAGGGCTTATTGCAACAGGGGTGGGGGGCAGGATGATCACAGATAGTTCAGGACCTTGAAAGATGTCTCCCAGCTTGAATGACCCGGGGAGAGAGGGCAAAAGGCTTGAAATTGCCCCTATATTGACCTGACTGGTAATTGCCTGTTCAGTAACTTACTTACCAGTTGAAAACAGCCCAAGTTAGCAGGATACTGCCCTTAAAATTCCATGTTAAAAAAACCCATGTATATATATATATTTATATACATACATACAGAGCCCATGGTATTCCATCTGGTAATTGCCTGTACCATGCTGCTGCAGTTGTAGAAACACTGGGGTGCCATTGCCCTTGGAGACTAATAAACTAAGTGTATTGTGTTTGGGATATGAATTCTGGTTTAAAAAAAACAACAGAAAGAACCCCCCCCAGCTCATAACTGTTTGCATGAATGACACGCGGCGCCCGTTTCCACCGCCTATGAACCCTTTTTTAAATTGATGATGTTCCTCTGAATATTAGAGATTTGTTCTCTGCCGTTCTACATCTGCCCCAGACTTTTCCGAGTAGTGGTTTTACAAAAGATTAATTAGGTTTGGTTAGTAAATATAATGGATTCAAATTACGAGCACACAATTTAGATCGGAGATAGCCGATAGCTATTTATCTTTGATGCTTGCCAGAGGCTCGCTGTCAGATAAGAGCCAAGTATGGTTCAAATCAAAGCCGACCCAAAATACACTTTCTGCAGCACAAGAGATCGAGCCACCGTTTCCTAAGTACTTTACTATGAGAGTATCTGGCTAGGAAGGGGCCATGAATGTAGGCCATTGGTAATGGAACACTGTTCCACGTAGAGCTGGGTGGTATCACCAAAAATTTATATCACGGTATTTTTCAAAATTATATTGGTGTCACGGTATTTGACGGTATTTTTTTTTTCCATGCATGATTAGGTGTTAACCCCATTTCCTAATAAATTACTGCAGTATTGAAAATCAGAGTCAGGCAAGCGAAGGGTCGGCAACAGAAAGTCGTAAGGTAAATCAGGCAGGCTTAGTTTCCCAGGCAAGGCCGCAGACAACATAGCACAGGAGGAGGCATTTGATAGCTTTAAATACCCCCCACACATGCGCAGAACCGGCGCCGTCAGCATGTCACGGACGTGCACGCTTTGACATGTACGTGAGATTTGACGCACGCGCACCTGGACGCGCGTGCGCAACGGGACTCGCACGCAAGGAGGCGCGCGAGACCGGGCCGCACGGGTGAGTACCCTGACACCCTGGTATTGCGGTATCTGAAAAATGAATATAGTTTTAAAAAAAAAACACTGGTATTCGGTATTAAACGGTATATCGCCCAGCCTTAGTTCCATGTGTCTCCCAAATGTTCTACTTCCTTCCAAGGCATATTCTGTTTTGGATGTGGTGATCCTATGCCCTATATTTTATGTATTGTTGTTGTACTGAGCAGGACCCAACGCGCCTCTCTATATTTATACCTAATCAGATAATTGTTCCACTGACGCAAAGCCCAAAAACCCATCGTCATGTGACTTTAATGCTCTGGATGGCTGGACTAAACTATTTTTTGTTTACAATTGAAGCATTTTTACAATTTTTTTTTCTCAAACTTATAATTAGGGTTTGCCATCCAGTATGTAGCCAGAACTATTGTAGGATTCACTATTCATTGAAATCTAAAGATTACAGATTCAGTACATCTGTGTTATGAAGTGAAATTCTTTTCATATGAAATATACAGATTACATGGCATGCACAGTAAGATGCTGTATATATGCTCTGGCACTCTCATATGGATTGCAGGGTTTGGGTTTTCCCACAGCGCTGGCCCAGTATGAGCCTCTTCCCCCGCAGACTCGCTGTGGGTACAATCAGAGATGGCGCAATCCGTTCCTGTTAATAGTTTATATTATTTTCAGGAATTTACATAATTTGCTTTATGGCCAAACAAGGAAGTGATTAATGCAAAGAACATGTTTTCTTCCAGACAGATACAGCGAGGGAGTATCATACTCAGCATTATAAGCATATGTCAGAACTGGGCCCAGGAACATACTGCATATGCACTATTACTGTATGTACTGAGGCATTGTTACTGTACTGTTAGTGTACATACCGAGGCACTATTACTGTATGTACTGAGGCATTGTTACTGTACTGTTAGTGTACATACCGAGGCACTATTACTGTATGTACTGAGGCATTGTTACTGTACTGTTAGTGTACATACCGAGGCACTATTACTGTATGTACTGAGGCATTGTTACTGTACTGTTAGTGTACATACCGAGGCACTATTACTGTATGTACTGAGGCATTGTTACTGTACTGTTAGTGTACATACCGAGGCACTATTACTGTATGTACCGAGGCATTGTTACTGTACTGTTAGTGTACATACCGAGGCACTATTACTGTATGTACTGAGGCATTGTTACTGTACTGTTAGTGTACATACCGAGGCACTATTACTGTATGTACTGAGGCATTGTTACTGTACTGTTAGTGTACATACCGAGGCACTATTACTGTATGTACCGAGACATTGTTACTGTACTGTTAGTGTACATACCGAGGCACTATTACTGTATGTACTGAGGCATTGTTACTGTACTGTTAGTGTACATACCGAGGCACTATTACTGTATGTACTGAGGCATTGTTACTGTACTGTTAGTGTACATACCGAGGCACTATTACTGTATGTACTGAGGCATTGTTACTGTGCTGTTAGTGTACATACCGAGGCACTATTACTGTATGTACTGAGGCATTGTTACTGTACTGTTAGTGTACATACCGAGGCACTATTACTGTATGTACCGAGACATTGTTACTGTGCTGTTAGTGTACATACCGAGGCACTATTACTGTATGTACCGAGACATTGTTACTGTGCTGTTAGTGTACATACCGAGGCACTATTACTGTATGTACTGAGGCATTGTTACTGTACTGTTAGTGTACATACCGAGGCACTATTACTGTATGTACCGAGGCATTGTTACTGTACTGTTAGTGTACATACCGAGGCACTATTACTGTATGTACCGAGGCATTGTTATTGTACTGTTAGTGTACATACCGAGGCACTATTACTGTATGTACTGAGGCATTGTTACTGTACTGTTAGTGTACATACCGAGACACTCTTACTGTATGTACTGAGGCATTGTTACTGTACTGTTAGTGTACATACCGAGACACTCTTACTGTATGTACTGAGGCATTGTTACTGTACTGTTAGTGTACATACCGAGACACTCTTACTGTATGTACTGAGGCACTGTTACTGTACTGTTAGTGTACATACCGAGGCACTATTACTGTATGTACTGAGGCATTGTTACTGTACTGTTAGTGTACATACCGAGACACTATTACTGTATGTACTGAGGCATTGTTACTGTACTGTTAGTGTACATACCGAGACACTATTACTGTATGTACTGAGGCACTGTTACTGTACTGTTAGTGTACATACCGAGGCACTATTACTGTATGTACTGAGGCATTGTTACTGTACTGTTAGTGTACATACCGAGACACTATTACTGTATGTACTGAGGCACTGTTACTGTACTGTTAGTGTACATACCGAGGCACTATTACTGTATGTACTGAGGCATTGTTACTGTACTGTTAGTGTACATACCGAGACACTATTACTGTATGTACTGAGGCATTGTTACTGTACTGTTAGTGTACATACCGAGGTACTATTACTGTATGTACCGAGGCATTGTTACAGTACTGTTAGTGTACATACCGAGGCACTATTACTGTATGTACTGAGGCATTGTTACTGTACTGTTAGTGTACATACCGAGGCACTATTACTGTATGTACCGAGGCATTGTTACTGTACTGTTAGTGTACATACCGAGGCACTATTACTGTATGTACCGAGGCATTGTTACAGTACTGTTAGTGTACATACCGAGGCACTATTACTGTATGTACTGAGGCATTGTTACTGTACTGTTAGTGTACATACCGAGGCACTATTACTGTATGTACCGAGGCATTGTTACTGTACTGTTAGTGTACATACCGAGGCACTATTACTGTATGTACCGAGGCATTGTTACTGTACTGTTAGTGTACATACCGAGGCACTATTACTGTATGTACCGAGGCATTGTTACTGTACCGTTAGTGTACATACCGAGGCACTATTACTGTATGTACCGAGGCATTGTTACTGTACTGTTAGTGTACATACCGAGGCACTATTACTGTATGTACTGAGGCATTGTTATCGTACTATTAGTGTACATACCGAGGCACTATTACTGTATGTACCGAGACATTGTTACTGTACTGTTAGTGTACATACCGAGGCACTATTACTGTATGTACCGAGGCATTGTTACTGTATTGTTAGTGTACATACCGAGGCACTATTACTGTATGTACTGAGGCATTGTTACTGTACTGTTAGTGTACATACCGAGACACTATTACTGTATGTACCGAGACATTGTTACTGTACTGTTAGTGTACATACCGAGGCACTATTACTGTATGTACCGAGACATTGTTACTGTACTGTTAGTGTACATACCGAGGCACTATTACTGTATGTACCGAGGCATTGTTACTGTATTGTTAAGGTGGCCATACACGCACCGATATTATCGTACGAAACCTCGTTTCGTACGATAATCGGTGCGTGTATGGCATGTCAGCGAGCCGACCGATATCGCAGGAAGCTGCTGAAATCGGTCGGCTCGCCGATCGGCCAAGTTAGAAAATTTTGATCGGGCGCCATAGAAGGCGCCTGACCAAAATTCTCCCTTCAGAGCTGAATCGGCAGAAGGAGGTAGAAATCCTATTGTTTCTACCTCCTTACCTGCCGATTCAGCCCTGAATGGTGTGTGGCGGATCTGACGATGTTTCGTGCGACCGACGGTCGTACGAAACATCGTGAGATCGCCACGTGTATGGCCAGCTTAAGTGTACATACCGAGGCACTATTACTGTATGTACTGAGGCATTGTTACTGTACTGTTAGTGTACATACCGAGACACTATTACTGTATGTACCGAGGCATTGTTACTGTACTGTTAGTGTACATACCGAGGCACTATTACTGTATGTACTGAGGCATTGTTACTGTACTGTTAGTGTACATACCGAGACACTATTACTGTATGTACCGAGACATTGTTACTGTACTGTTAGTGTACATACCGAGGCACTATTACTGTATGTACCGAGGCATTGTTACTGTACTGTTAGTGTACATACCGAGACACTATTACTGTATGTACCGAGACATTGTTACTGTACTGTTAGTGTACATACCGAGGCACTATTACTGTATGTACCGAGGCATTGTTACTGTATTGTTAGTGTACATACCGAGGCACTATTACTGTATGTACTGAGGCATTGTTACTGTACTGTTAGTGTACATACCGAGACACTATTACTGTATGTACCGAGACATTGTTACTGTACTGTTAGTGTACATACCGAGGCACTATTACTGTATGTACCGAGGCATTGTTACTGTACTGTTAGTGTACATACCGAGACACTCTTACTGTATGTACCGAGGCATTGTTACTGTACTGTTAGTGTACATACCGAGGCACTATTACTGTATGTACTGAGGCATTGTTACTGTACTGTTAGTGTACATACCGAGACACTCTTACTGTATGTACTGAGGCATTGTTACTGTACTGTTAGTGTACATACCGAGGCACTATTACTGTATGTACCGAGGCATTGTTACTGTACTGTTAGTGTACATACCGAGGCACTATTACTGTATGTACTGAGGCATTGTTACTGTATTGTTAGTGTACATACCGAGACACTATTAATATACAGACTGAGACACTATTACTCTACGTACAGCAACACTATTACTGTACTATTAGTTTACGTAACGAGACGCTACTAATATACATACTGAGACACTATTATTATACAGACTGAGACACTATTACTCTACATACAGAGACATTATTACTGTACTATTAGTGTACATAACGAGACACTATTAATATACATACTGAGACACTATTACTATATGGACCGAGACACTATTACTCTAAGTACTGAGACGTTATTACTGTACTATTAGGGGCAGATTTATTAACATTGGAAACAAACAAACATCATCTGTGATATTGCCCATAGCAACCGATCAGCAATTTGATTGGGCAACATTACTGGTGATGTTTGTCTCCTCTGTTAATAAATACACCCTTAAGTGTACATATTGAGACACTATTACAATAAGTACTGAGGCATTGTTACTGTAAGTACAAAGACACTATTACTGTACTATTAGTATGGGTAGTGACACACTATTACTGTAAGTACCAAGATGCTATTACTGTATATATACAGACACTAATACTGCTTGTATGAACGCATTGTTGCTGTACTATTACTGTACGTCCAGCAAATTTATAAATCTGGCACATTTTAATTATTGTATAGTTATCTGGGAGATTGCTAAGAGTGGTGACTGGATTTCCTAATCAGTGGGTTTTATTTAAAAAGAAAAACTTTTGGCAAGAGAAATTGTTTAGTAAGAAACCTTTCCTGGGCCCCCCTTCATTTCCCCAGCTCTGTTCTAGCCATCCAGAATGCCACCATAATCTGCTATAGTATGGACTTTAACTCCACCCCTTGTGTGGCACCATCACTAAAGCTACAATTACCCCAGGGCACGGAAACACCATTACTCCCAGTTAGATTTATCTATGGTAGCTTTAGGGAGGAGGAACTGATACGATTATAAGGGTTGGTTTTTGCATGGGGTGGAGTATACACATCATGTATGTCTAACCTGCTGCCCTCTGTCGTTATACTTTACTCCCAATTTCTGGACATGATTTATGTAACATTCCCATACATTATCAGATCCCCACTTTTCTACCTGAACCCCTGCCTATGTCAAATAAAATGGCATAATATCTTCAGCAGAAACATCACCAATGAAGTCCAGCGTACTGACGGGTAATTATGGCTGGGCTTGTTCTGGCTAATCCCAAGCTGGTATGCTCCTGCCTTATGTTCATAGCAGCTCCCAGGCTGATCAGCAATACAGGTTTTTATGCCATTTTGGACAGTGATTTATTTGGCCTTTGTCTGTTTTACGGTGTTGACCACCAAATGGCTTGATGAACCTGCTTTTAATGAAGTGTGTGTCTTTCTTGTTGTGCAACTGTTCTAGTAGCGTACAGCAATTAAATACATTTTCTTTCATAAAGGTGTCTAGTAAATCTTATGTGCTTATTGGTTGTTATGGATTACTAGACCCTGTACAAACTGTACATTGTTTACCTTACCCCCACAAGACAATTCAGTTTTGTTAGTTCTGAATGTAGGGGTCTAAATGGCACAGTCTAAAGCAGGGGTGTCTCTGCAGTAGCTCTGTCTCTGTTCTTAATCTGATATTGTTCATCAATATGGTGTGATCCAGTAGACCAGTAGAAGGGTTGCTCTGTGGAGAATACCTCTGGTTCCATTGAGGCATCATGTTTAACCATATCATTAACCAAACAGCAAGTTTATAGCTAATGTTACACAAGTTGTGCTGTATATAATAGCAGGGTACCAGCGAGCAGTCGGCAGGCCAGCACTGGGCTTTAGACAATCTCCCCAAGCCAGAGATTTCATTATATAACTGTGTTTATGAAGTTCAGTACAATAGCATGAAGAATTGGAAAGCCTTTCAGAATCCAACGCTTTAATAAAGCCCCAGCCCAGCTCGATTGTTTAGATAATTACAGTGCTACACTTGTCATGTTTCAATGGAGGATCTGGAGTAACACTAATTAGTAAATATTGACTTATCTGACTATTGTGTCCATGCCCAGCTTTATTGGAAACCAAACTCCAATATAAACAGTTCATTCAAATGGAACATTACATAACTGTTTAGGTAAAAGCTGATGTGTTCTTTGCGCGGTCAGTTTGGTTAACCTTCCAACCCACGGAGAGGTAAAAGTGTGGAGCTTAGGAGGCCTTTAGCGCATTGTGTTTGTGTAACTCCTGCTCAGAAGATAAGGAGATTGGTCCAGAGCCTCTGCCAGTTCAAAGATGAATTCATCATGTTGTCCTTTTATGTGCCTTCTCTAGAAATAGTCGTCCTTTTGATTTTCACAGTGGGCAGTTGTGTGTGAAAATGCCGAAAAGGAAATCTTGAACATTTAGACATTTTCTGTGATTGAGATCAGTGTCTCAGGAAGCCGGCAGGAACAATGGCAGAGCCTATTTCTTTCATGTTGTGCTGCTGTGTTTCAGGGAATGATTTTGTGACATATTAACGTACCAATTGCAAACAAGGGTATTTCCAAGTATGCAACTGCAATGTTATTGCTCAATAAAACTGGTATAATGAAGGGTTGGAGAGACTTAGCCTGCCCAAAGAGAGGCCAACTGCCATGTATAAAAATATACTTACAACATATAAGCTCTATTATGGAAAGCCTTCTTATGACAGGTGGCAATTTATTGTAAGATTCACTCTTTTGGCAAGGTAACCAAGTGAGATCATCTTTGCCACCCAAGTTGGGTGTTTGTCCCCTAGGGCCTAGGCCAACAATTGAATTCTATGGGGCCTTTACAGATCTATATGACGATCGCATTCAAAAAACAATTTCTTTCCTAGTCTGATGGGATTTTCTATCTTTTCCCGTCTATATGCACTTATAATCTATCCATTTGGCCACTTAAGGAAGTCATTATATTGTTGCTTATGAACTGGGATATCAAGTCATCTCAAATGAAGACAAATAGGCAGATACTGTAAATGGTGGTACAGATCCACTTTTTAGGGACATGTACCATGTCGGACTAGGGTTTCTGGGCCCACCAGAAACATCACCATAAAGCCCATTCCCATCACTATAGCACAGTTGCAGTCATAGGAGAACAGTGCAGGGCACTTGGAGCACTAGGTTTGTGCTTGGCACTTAAGCACTATGTGAAAGTTTGATGTCTGGCATTGCCTTAGAGGTGGGATTTTAGACTGCTTTGCTTGCCATAGTTACTTTATATACTATTCTTCATTGGCAGCCATAGCAAGAGTACCATTATTATAAGAATATAGATATACTGTTATATTATTGTCTGAAGAATTCATAAATTGTAATGTTTAGTCATTACTGGTGTAACTATTTAGTATGGACCGGGCCCTAGCCTAGTGTGAGGGTTTCACTTGCTAAGACATTGTTGGCTGGCAGGAAATGATCAGGCGCTGAGGCCATGCTTTTCAACTTGAGCGCAGCGCACATCCTGACACAGGAGATTCATGGAACTTGAATTATTTTTAGCTTGAACAGAGTCAGAACCTAAGAACTGAGCTAAGAGGCTTTTCAGTTGTTCCCGGTTAATTTGCCACCTGAGAATCAACGAAGGAAGAGAATTGTTCATCTTGTTTTCGCATTGGAGTGATAGTTGTGCCTTTTTCTCTTTGCGTGTTTAAAGGGGATCTCCACCCAAACACAACTTAAGCTTTTTGAAAAGTAAACATAATTTCAAGCAACTTTGCAATATACATGAATTTAAAAATATGCAGCCGTTTTGTGATGATTAATGTAATAATATGGTTTGTAACAGTTCCCTAAGCCCCGCCCCCTGTTCCCCTGCTGATCTGGTTGACTACTTTGAGACTCAAATAAAATTAACAGTTGACAGCCCTCAGCCTGCATCCTTCAAATCCCACAATTCCCTGCACACGTGAAATTCTGGCAGGGGAGGAGGGACTAAAACACTGATGTTACAAATTGTAACAACTTCTCCACAGCTTACAGACAGCATGCAGGAACTACATAACCCACAATGCATTGCACTGTGATGTTCCTTTCCTTATTGACATCACGTGTGCAGGGAATTGTGGGATTGGGAGAATGCAGGCTGAAGGCAGGCTGAGGACAATTCACTACTGTTACATTTTGTTTAAGTCTCAAAGTATCAGCAGGAGAAGAGGGGCGGGGCTTAGGAACTGTTGCAACAAATACTGTTGTATTTGGCTGGGGTGATGGAGTTCCCCTTTAAATTGCATGTGATCCTGAAATATCTTTTTGGACCCTCAACTCATGTAGGCTGCCTAAGGCTGCATATGGCATCATCTGAGAACATAGAACATACAGAGCATGACTAACATTCTTTAAGTAAACTCAAGAAAATGTATATAAATAGAAAGTAATCTCTAATAATAAAAACAAACCTATTATAATTTCCCTTTAAAGCTCAAGAGAAGCTTAAAAAAGAAGTTGAGAGGGAGGGGGGTAGAGAGAGAAAAACAAGTCCATGTGCTATGGGAAGCAGGATGCGGAGTCCATGCAGTAGGTCAGAGTAGTGACCCCGGGCAGATCGCTCTGCTCTTTTCTTCTGGAAACCGTCCTTGGAAGTTTTGTAAGAGCAATTACTGCAAATCCCTTGATAGACAAAAGGTCGAGCTCGTGACTCTGCAGATCTCACAGCAAAACATCCAGCTACGTCCAAAGGCGAGCGCCGCGAGCACTGACGCTTTATCCAGTGTCTCTGTGCCAAAACACAAGCTTTATACATATATTCATCCTGAGTCACTTGTTGCCAAATAGCCACAACTTTGTATTGTCATTGTAAGCAGACTTGCAACATCTAACCATTTCCAGATGCAAAACAATTACTATGTGAGCATCATTGCTATACTCTAAAGGTCCCCATACACGGGCCGATTCTAGCTGCGGATATCAGTCCCTTAGAACGATTTGGCAGCTAATCGGCCCGTGTATGGGCACTACCGACGGGCCTGCCCGACCCATATCTGGCCTGAAATTGGCCAGATCTCAATCGGGCAGGTTAAAAAATCTAGTCGGATCGGGGACCATATCGGCTCGTTGATGCGGTCCCCTGACCGACTTTGCCTATACCCATTGTTATAATTCGATCGAATTAGCCTGGATTCTCCCTATATCGCACACCTGTAGGTGAGGGATATCTGGAGAAGATCCGCTCGCTTGGCGACATCGCCAAGCAAGCGGATCTGAAGATGTATGGGGACCTTAAAGCTGCCCATACATGCACCGATAATATCGTACGAAACCTCGCCGATTAGCTGCGGAATTGGTCTAAGGGACCAATATTGGCAGCTAGAATCGGCCCGTGTATGGAGACCTTTAGAGTATAGCAATGATGCTCACATAGTAGTTGTTTTGCATCTGGGAATGGTTAGATGCTGCAAGTCTGCTTACAATGACAATAAAAAGTTGTGGCTATTTGGCAACAAGTGACTCAGGATGAATATATGTATGGAAAGCTTGTTGCAGCTACTTGTCGTGGCTACTAAAATAGACAATGCTGATCATTTACTGATAATTGTCTCTATGTGTGTTTTAGCAGAGGCAATTCTCAGTATTGTCTATGGCAGGGTATTTTCTGGTGTTTAGTAGCCATGAAAAAGTAGCTGCTACTAGTAGCCCAGTGTGTCTTTGCCCTAAACCAGGGCCCCCCAACCTTTTTTTTACCTGTGTGCCACATTCAAATATATAAAGAGTTGGAAAGCAACACCAGCATTTAAAAGTTTCCTTGGCTGCCAAATATGACCTGTGAGTAGCTATTGGTAGGACTAATAGCCTACAGGAGGCTCTGTTTGGCAGTACAAATGGTCTTTGTGCCTCAAAAAACTTGCCTCCAAGCCAGAAATTCAAAACATAAACACCTGCTTTGAGGCCACTGGGAGCAACATCCAATGGGTTGGTGAGTAATATGTTGCTTGCGAGCTGCTGATTGGGGATCACTGCTCTAAACTACAAACCCAGCACTGGGAAATGCTGTGAGGAGGAATACAGAAAATAAGATGGGCTTGTTTGGTACCTGACCTACATATAAATTAATCTTTTACCTAGTCTCTCATTAATCTTAATTAATTACCTTAAATTACGTTACATAATGTTCTGAATAATATGTGGGGCTTGCCATGCTCTTTCTAAATAGTCTGCAGTGGGGGGACATTCCAAAAAAAGCTTCCTTTGTTAACCTTGGTGGTCAGCTAATAAATGCAAAATACAGTGATGGGGATCAGGCATGCAGATCGAATCAGATGCAGTTAGACTGGTCTCAGGGCTAATCAAATATTTGTAAAATTTGGACACACACAAACCCTTAAATAGGGCTCTCCATGCATGGATTGATGGACATCCAATTTATCTAAAACTACCAGGTAGGGTTTCCTTGTCAATATGTGTTTGGCCAGCATTAATGCATTAAGTGCTGTCTTACAGCCAAGAGCCCAATAAACTCAACATTACAGCAGTATATTACCCCACTAATGTATTTGTATTTTTACATTGTTGCTTGTGTTGAAACCAATGCAGCCCGATAAGTCTGCTGACTTCTTTTATTTAGCCCTATAATACTTTTGTAGCACTGCTTTGTAGAGCTGGGCCTGGAGAGTGATTAAGCAGGAAGATGTTGTAGATTATAATTGGTCATCGTAAGAAAAGTTGTAGGACTAAAGGACATCTGCTTATGAAATTCTGCCCTTTAACAAAGTATTGGTACTGTAATGGCTTCTGGGTTCAAGTTAGACTGTAATAAACATCAATGTACATGCAATCAGGTTCACTAAGTTGATCCGACCATTTATTCTTCGTAATGCTTTAATGTGTTGTAGTGTGTGCAGACCGGAACATTGAGACTGCTTCGGAGAAACAGCTGGATAACTTGTACCTGAAAGCTCTGGAGGGTTTTGTTGCGGTGGTGACACAAGACGGTGACATGATATTTCTGTCGGAAAATGTCAATAAGTACTTGGGTTTAACACAGGTAAGTCGCTGCTGCAATTACCTTTCCTTTTGATAGTTTACATCACATTAGCACGATTGGATATGAACGTACTCCTATGCAATCCAAATATAGAGGAGAGCACCATAAAGCAGAATTCTGCTAAAATGTTGTGTTTTTTGGTCTGAAATAAATAGCATTTTAGCAGAATTCTGCTTTATGGTGCTCTCCTCTATATTTGGATTGTATTGAATGGCTCAGTGGTGTGCCTTGCGAGGATTGATGCATCAAGCCTGATCTAAGGGCTGTGCGGTTGAATACCTATTTGTTGTACTCCTATGCAATGCCATGAAGAAGTTGCCCATTCACAGACCTCTATAAACCCTTATTACATATCCACAATTTAGCCATTTACCTCTTCCATGAAGGCACTACTTGTAGTTCACTGTCTTCTTACATGAAGCAACAACTGGGATGCTCAAGAATCAATAAAATAAAGAATAATGCCCTTTCTATGTCTACTCCTTCTAAAGATATATGAATCCCCCAGTTGATAAGCATTAGCATAGGAAATTCACATCCTACAGTGATTGCTTTCCCAACAAGTGCACCATATTCTAATGCATAAAATTCAGTGGAAAAAATTGGAATGCCAATGCAACTCATGGCTTTTCTTTTATTAATAAAAGCAAAGCCCACCAACAATGTTTCAACATATTGTTGAAGTCTTCCCAGAAGAGTAGAGTTTAAAGGTTGTTCTAGCAGGAAAGAGGGGACCAGCTTCATATTAATACCCATGGTTTTGAAATGAGATGTTGGACAGGCAGTTGTGCACATACTTTTGGCATATAACAACAATACCAGGCACCCAGTGAAGGAACCTTTCCAAAAGGAAGCACTATCTCCATTATATTCTGAAAGCCTATGTATGTGTGGTCTACATTTGGATAATTAAGCCAGCCTGGTCTACCAATATAATGTGGTAATTTAGCCAGTGGTAGATACAGATACAGAAGTAAATAATGATACCAATATTTGTATGTATTTTGTGTGTATTTTAATTGTAAATAAGCCCATAACAAAATAGTTGTGATATTGTAGGTGGAGCTGACAGGACATAGTATCTTTGACTTCACGCATCCATGCGATCATGATGAGATTAAAGAAAACCTAAGTATGAAAACAGGTATGCAGTTGTATTTTCATTCATTTACATTTTTCTGTTGTTCAATTAAACCCTATTACTATAGAATCTGTTTGACATAAAAACAAAATGAAAATGGCTGTATTATGTATTAACTTCCATGGGCAAAAGGATTTGTATGTAACTATTTGCTCATGCCATTAAACCAGTGGTTCGGCTCAACTCCAATCCAATGTAATGAACAGGATAATGCCTGGGATAAACCTGGAATGCCCTAAAACCAGCCCCGATTAGAGCAATTCTATATATTTATTTTATTTCTCCACCTATTCCAATATAGTTTATATGTAATAGATGCATATATGATTTCCTAATATGTCATAGCAGATGAAAAGTGAATTGCATGTATAAATACAAAGTAATTTATACAATATGATTAACCAGTAGCTCTTGAAGCTGAAGAACAATTTTATGTAGCTGCTCTGTTTTGGGTAATAATTGCCCAGTCAAGATAATGTTGGGCGATCTGTGGCCGTTGATTTAACCCTTATGAAAGATGGGTCTTCCACTGCCCTTAATGCCACCATCAAAAGAACATAGGAATCTCTTAATTTATAACATATATTGTCCTTATGGCTCCATGTCTTTTTTTCATGTAGGTGTAGGCTCTGGTAAGAAGAACAAGGATGCAAATACAGAACATGATTTCTTCATGAGGATGAAATGTACAGTTACCAACAGAGGAAGGACCGTGAATCTAAAATCTGCCACGTGGAAGGTAAGGGCACAAGCAAAACATTCCTGTTTTAGGAACAGAAACTATTTTTACAATTTACCATTTGCAACTATGAATGGAAACGTAAAAAATAAAAAACAAGTGAAACCTATTGTTATTATGAAGGCTATGATGATTTACTGTAGTTTTATCTGTATCTCTTGTAAGGTTCTACACTGTACTGGCCACGTGAAGGCATACAACTCCTACTATCCCCATTCTCTTTGTGGGTACAAAGAACCCGTACTCAGCTGTCTCATCATGATGTGTCAGCCTATCCAGCACCCATCCAACATTGACATCCCATTGGACAGTAAAACCTTCTTAAGCCGCCACAGCATGGACATGAAGTTCACATACTGTGATGACAGGTGGGAAAACTTGTATGCTAATAGTCTTGTGTATTGCACAGGGAACTCTTATACTCTTCTGGCCCTACTACCTATAGGGTCACAAGGGCAAGCTCTTTGGATCAGCTGTAAACACAACCACATACTCACAGTACTTGGTATGACTTGGTCCTCTAATGATGCAGTCGGAATGGGGTGTTTTGTAGAACTGAGGAAGGCGTTATGTGATTAACTTACCACTAAGGAAATAAGGTATGGCATTAGCATACAGGTGGGAAAGGTCAGCAGGCAGATATTTGCACAAGAATGGGCATGTAGGTAATAGTGTAGTCTGAATCTCTCATCTCATCAGGTTGACATGTACAAGTCTTTACATGTGCTTATATGATCTTCTCCATATTAACTATTGGCACCAAGCTTTGACAAAGGAACACAGTGCTAGACTTGAGGTCAGGTTCTTCTGTAGTCCCCGTTTGGGGCCCCATTACTTATATAAAGTACCATATAAAATATGCTATAGCAAAAAGTGGGTTACTGGAGATTGTATTTTACCAACAAAGGAAGGACTGCAGGTTGGATAACATTGATATAAAGTGCTATTGTCATCTTGCCCTGCTGTCACCTTCTTGGCTTGCTGTCACCATCTTTAACTATTATCACCATCTTACTAAAGATGGCAATGCCCTGTTTTTGCTACTGTGGGGCCCAGGGAAGGCATCCCTGTAAATAATTTCAGCTGTGACTGAGGTATAAGGAATTATCCCCTATGTGCAACCACGAAGTGTCTGTTTCTGTACATAAATCAGTTATAACAATTAATACCTATTTCCCTTATTAACTTCTTCTTAATTGGGTTGTCCATGTCACTTTGCTGTAATTCATGGCTGCCGTTGTGCAGCTGTTCTTAGGCTAGATCATTCCTGTTCATCATTCTCAGGCAGCCAAAGAGCAGTATTCAAATTCAACCCTGATGTTACCCTCCAAATTCTGTTACCCCTCATAACACTGGCATAGTGCTCATTTCAATACTAACGGCAGTATAATTTGTGTACCTATAGGGGCATATCCTGACCGTTAGGGCTCTGGCACACGGGGAGATTAGTCGCCCGCAACAAATCTCCTGTGCCTCGGGGCGACTAATTCCCCGGATTGCCATCCCACCGGCGAAAATGTAAATCGCCGGTGGGATGGCATACGCGTCGGTGTGATTTTCACGGGCGACTAATCTCCCCGTGTGCCAGAGCCCTAAAGGACTTCATTCAGTTAAATCTGTGACTTTTAGGGCTCTGGCACACGAGGAGATTTGTCACCGGTGAAATTTAAAAGAGCGATTTGGCGACAAGACGAACGACAAGATGCCAATGCTAAACCAATGGAAATCGCCAGCATGAAAACATACGAGGCTACTTCAAGTCGCCTGCTGTTTCAAATCGCACACAGACACTTTTCAGAGCGACTTGAGTAAACATGTGGGAGGGGTAACTGTTGAGTGGTACCATGGGTAGCAGATCGCCTGGAGCTCAACTCGCATGAAATCTCTTCGTGTGTATTGTCATGGCGACTTGTCGCCAAAGCGCTGGGGGGAAAAAACGCAGGCGACAAATCTCCTTGTGTGCCAGAGCCCTTAACCAAATTTCCTAGAGAAAAAGAACCTTGAATTTCCTATTTGTGCTTCTGTAAGGTTTGATTAAACAACATCTAAAAGTAAAAAAATAGTGTTAGATCCTTTTTTTTATTTCCTTTTTTGTTGATGAGCTATCATGTGACAAAAACTGTCAATTAGCACATTTAGTTTATAAAATATGGCGGCACTGTACAAAGAGCCTTGTTTTGTAGTAATGATTCTGCCCTCAGTGCACCCTGTGACTGTCTGCTTGCTCTAAACTTCATTAGAACACAAGAACGTTCTGTAGGGACAACAACTGGATTCATTATTAGTATATATTAATAATAAAAATAATATGTGGAAATTCAAATGACATTTAGGGATTCACAATCATATATTTGTTAATATATAATATAAATGTCATGTGACTGCATCTTACATAATTAGGGCATTCCTTCCTTGAGTGCTGGCAGGATGGTGCACCCTGAAAGAAAATTAGGGTGAAGTCTAGGGAGAATATCTAGACTACAAACCCATCATAAGGGGTGAAATTTGGGGTGACTATGGCTAAATGATTGGTAGAATTTTTTAGGTCTGTAAACTTGTTATGAACCCAGTATGATTAGTCAAATTTGTTTCCCTTGTTAGAATAACTGAATTGATTGGATACCATCCAGAGGAGCTGCTTGGACGTTCAGCATACGAGTTTTATCACGCTTTGGATTCTGAGAGTATGACTAAGAGCCACCAGAACTGTAAGTTGCAACAAATCTTCCTTTGTGCCTCTTGTTTTCCCTTTCCATAACATGGATGTACACAGGCCCAGATATTAGCAACGCATCCAACGATTTCCAAGTTAAATGCAGCAACATCTACACTCGTTTTAGACAAGTTGTGACACATGGCATTTCTGCACAATTCGTGTGTTGGCATTTCAGCTCATTTCATTTACATAATGCTCAAAAGTTTTACAGTCAGATTAGGCTGTTCTCTGGAAAATGTTCTTGTGTCACTCAAGTCTCAACAGGTTAAGTGATTAATGGAGCTGAGATTAGTACTTGGCACAAATTTGGTACCTGGTGATTCTTGTATGTCATCAATGTGTCTGATTTAACTGTCAATACCAGTGGTTTTTGGGTTGTCCAGTTGGCCTTGCTGGCTCTATTGGCTGCAAGCAACATAGATTTAGAGTAGTGGTGCCCAAACTATGTGGGGGGGGGCTGGGAATAGAGGGGGCTCAGCCTGAATGCTCGGTTAGTAAAATTTAGGAGGGGAAGTCTGTTTGCTTGTATAGATGCACCGGAAGGCCCACCTTGAAGGCCAGTTTGGGTGAGATATGAGGAGAAAGCCTATTTTCTCATATAGATACACCTAAAAATACCTTGTTATGAGCTTAGGGTGACCAAAAATTGAACCTTAAAATGGGGCTTGAACTGATAAAGTGTGGCAACCACTGATTTAGAGAGTGCATATTGCTGCCAGTTACACTTTATAATGTGTATGTATATATCTACACATATATTGTACAACCTCCAGCAACCCAACGAGAACTGAAGCCTACATTAAGTGTCTTGTATCCCGAGACCCATTATCAATAAATATCCAAAATGTAGGAATCCCACTTTCCATAGAGGCCGATATAAAAAAGCAATTCATAATTTTTCACTGACTTGCTTTTTCTCTGTAATAAATGAATACTACAAGTATTTACCTATATGAATGTTTTTATCCTTCATTCATGGTGCTTCACATTATACAAGACCTCTGGAAAGCCACAGGTCCATATATCCCATATCTGTATATACATTTTATGTTTTAGTTAGCCTAGGCATATATACAGTAACCATCTTATCCATGGTTGCCATCTTACTGCCTTCACCAACAGTCACCAATGAAGGTACTTAACACAAAGACTTGAAAGGGCATGAAAGATTGTTCCATATCACGAAGATACCATTTCGGCAAGCAGCAGATATCAAGCACTGATAACTAATACAGAGTTGCAGAAGGGTCTGTGCTGTTTATTTTGCTCTCTGAGAACATTATGTACTTTCTGAAAAAAGATTAAAGAGGTAAAAGCCGTTATGTAATCCACCAGCAGGCCCCCTTGGTAATGACTGTCACTGACACCGTGCTTATTAGAAGGACAATTATGTGCCATAAAACAGAACAGAGCATGGTTACACCATGGATTCTAGCAAGAGTGTTTGATTTTGTACTGAAAGGCAAAGGTCCATGTTTAACCCATTGTTGGATGAAATAACAGTCTATTACAAAAAAATAAAAATAAAAAATAGCTTCAGATAATGAATGTGCTTTTATTTCCCCTTTAATTGTGTTGAGCACAAGTGTTATGAATTTTATAGGAAAACTGTATGAGGACTTTTGTTTTTTGTTTTGTTTCTATTTTGCTGGCACTACCTGTAATTGGGAGATTAATAGGAGAGGGTGTAATGATTATGAAGAGGATTACCCGCATTTATAGTAATTCATGCATTCTGTTTGTTATACATGAGTAATGCAAGGAGAAGGCAGAATTACAGGCGTATTGTAGATCATTTACATTGCTGTGGTTAACCGTTGGCTTGTAATGGTGACAAAACCAACTACAACTGCCCCTGCACTGCCATCACATCATATTAAAGTGGCGTTTACCTCCGTCTGACTGTCCCAGGGAACTTACAGCATGTCGGCTGTTATGTTTTGGGATTCTGTACCAGCCCAAAGCCTCTGAAAATGCCCCTGCCGGTACTTTCCCATCTTCTTTTCTGATTTACAGAACATGCTCTGCTGTCACTTACCTGAGCTTAAGGTTACTATATACTGTATATAGCAATACAATACAGCCCCAAAGCATCAGCTTCTGAAGAAATCTCACTGCTGAGGGTTCCCAATGACCCCTAAGCCTAGCTTCTCACCAGCATCTCAGAGCACACTGAGCATGTGCAGTGCCACTGACGCTCAAGAAATGGTCTAACAAGATCCAAGATGGGGAGTTACTTACAAATTCGAAGGCTTGGGTCTTTACTTAGTAGGGGATAGGGATTCTGAATTTCTAGGCTGGCACAGCAAGTTCAATGTACAAAATATAGCATTTCTAGCCATATTCCCTTTAAGGTTTTAGTTTAAAGAAATATGCAATTGAACAAAAAAGCCCAAAGTATATTATATTTATTTATTTAATACACAAAGTAATATAAATCATACAAATGCGATTAAATTATTTTTGGACTTTTAGTTTAGTGGTTGGGGAATAACACGATAAAACATACTGTGATTTTCTTAATATGGTTGCTTTAGCTTGTTACTGTAAACTGGAACTCAGAGAATTCAGGAGCGTATTTGCTTTTTGTCCCTCGCCTCCTTGTAAAAGTTCTTGTTAAAGGTTTTGCTTAGAGAATGTGTATTTGCCTAACTATAGGCAGTATTGTATATAGAATCGCCTTTCACCTGTTGCCGGACTACAAGTCCTGGAATCTTAAGTGAACTAGAAAATGAAAGTATTCAAACTAGAGGGGATAAAGCACATAATTTAGTTATGGAATTGCCGAGTCAACTATTCTGGTGTGTAAGTAATAAAATATAGATTCCAGGGCCTTTATATAACTTGAGGCTGAGAAAAGACAGTGGACTATTAACAGCAGCCATAGAAAACTATGTAGCGAAGAGCAGAGAATGTCCCCTGATCTCTTAGTAAACCTCCCTCATTCCATTTTCCTGTTGTAACAGAATTTCCCTTGCCATTGGTTCTGTAATAACATTTATAATCTATGGGATCACAATTGTCTGGGTATCAACAGGGCAGGTTTGAAAATCCCAACAGGCAAGAACTGCATCAACTCCCCCCCATAGGCCTGTAATTACCTCTCTTATGATTGAATCAGCCCAACCCGACAGCCCATGAGTGGTTGTCACCTGTGAACAAATCTTTAAATGTATGTTCATATTTACTGTATGTTGTATGGCTTATTGGGTTGTTACTTCGTTCATTTTTCTGTTGGACAAACCTTTTACATTTGTATTGTCATTGCCTTCTCCTTGTGTTTTATTAGTGTGTGCAAAAGGCCAAGTGGTCACTGGTCAGTACCGGATGCTTGCAAAACACGGTGGCTACTTATGGGTGGAAACACAAAGTACAGTTATATACAACACACGCAACTCTCAACCACAGTGCATCGTCTGTGTCAACTATGTCCTCAGGTAAGGCAACAGCCTGTGTAGGGCATCTGTGAAGTTAAAATCTGCAGCTCAGAAAGAATGTTTCTTTAAAACAGAGTAAACCATTTGGATAGTAGGCGGACACCCTTTGGCTTCTAAGGACACCTACTACCGCTCACGTGGAGCTGTTTAGCTAACATGGGTGCAACACCTTACCCATGCAGTAGTCTGATAAAAATCGATTGTTCCAAAGGGACAACTTCAACAAAGCGACGGAAAGTAATCATTGGCTGTCTCTTTTTTCATTAGTGAAATTGAGAAGAATGATGTTGTATTCTCCATGGACCAAACAGAATCCCTGTTCAAGCCCCATCTCATGACCATGAACTCCATCTTCAGCAGCTCCGTTCAAGAAAAGAGTGATTTCTTGTTCACCAAGCTTAAAAAGGAACCTGAGGACCTTGCCCAGCTGGCACCCACCCCCGGGGATGAAATTGTTTCATTGGACTTTGGTGGGTGAACGTGAGACTTTATCAATTTATTTGATTATGACTATGACACATGACTATGTTTAGGGCCATATCTTAAGCTGCTCACAATCATTATGGCTTGGCCTTGCATATTTATTTTGGTGTGCTAATAAAAAACAATATTCTGTCTTTCCAGGTTCACAGACATTTGATGAACAATCTAACTTTAATAGTGTCCAGACAAGTCCAAGCAAGCAGTGGCCTTTGGAGGTCAAGAACCTAAATTCCCAGGTTGACATAATAAACCTTCCGTCCTTCAAAGCACCTCAGGTATCCACAGGAAACAGCACCCCCAGTGCTAGCAGCAACAGTACCTGTTCTACGGTGAGAAATCTTACATTTTAGAACTTTTACACCAACCATCAGTCTTCAGATAATCAATTCTTTGGTTAGGTTTGCTTTATATAGGACCACTAGGATGATATTGCAGGGTTCCATAATTCAGAATAACAAATGTGACAGATCTGTAGTTATAGTTAAAACATTGTACACATCCGTGTAGATGTATTTTTCAGCAGTGACTATGATGATAGAGGGGAGGACTTTTTGGAGGAACAATTGACAATTGTTTTTTCAGACCCCCAACCTGAATTGAAACATTATCCATGCACCATTTCTGTTTATTTATTTGGAGTTGTCGGTCTTGCAATATGAAAACTAGGTCTTGGCCTCAGATAATTGCCTAATGTGTAATAATCATGTTGACCTAGTTATATTGTAAAGGCCTCACTGTAATGGGACTTATCTCAGAAAATAAGCTTACCAGCTGAGTTTGCTGGGCAATTCTAAATGCTCAAATAGCAAACCTTCCTTACAGGGAAACCATGGCTTCACTGTGCATATTAACACTTACAAGGGGTCACATTAGTAGCTCTGTTATTTATTCATCACTGTTGTGCTGGATTATGGCTTGATGAATAGTAATTAGCAGATGTCCAGCAGCAAGGCTTCCTATGTCTGGACTGACAAGCATGAAACTCTTGTGAATTTGCAGGATTTGGGGTCTTCAAACTTTGCAACAGCAAGAAGTAGAGTAGATTAATATTCCCACCTCATGTGACGCACCTGTTTCCCAGTTTTGCTCCTTGATATCATATATATGTAGTTAGCTAAGTAGGTCACTCATTCCAAACGTCTGTCCATATTTACTCAATAAAGCGGCTCCAGTAAATTATGTAACCATCAGTTTCACGGTGTTATCAGTTCACCCCCAGCAACAAAAGGAAAGCACTTCACAAAACCTCTTCTATTTTCTCTTTGTTGCTTTCCTAAACCATAGATTGTGCCTCTGTTTATAACACACACTTTTTTAATTGTAGCCAAGCAGTCCAGAAGCATATTACTCGTCTTTGGATGAAGATCTCAAGATTGAATTGATTGAGAAGCTTTTTGCTATGGATACTGAGGCAAAGAATCAGTGTAACACCACTCAGGTACAACAGTAGTAACATATATTTCCACTGTACTGACCAGAGTCTGAAAAACTGCCCGCTATGGGACACTTGATTTAAACCTGCCTCTATAGATCGTCTAAGTTGCACTCAAATGTTACTTCTAAGATCCATAATAATGTAATGTAAAATGTGCAAGGCACACTTGTGCACTAAAGCCATAACCAGCGTGTCGCAGGTATGAATAGTCAATAAGAAAGAGCATGGTTGAATGGCCAGACTAGATCATACAGTCTTGTTTTTGGATCCCCTCAGGATCCTAAATTAACATCATAAAACTTTCTGGGTTGCTCATTGATCAGTCATTTTCTTCATTCCCCCTAGAATGACTTTAATGATCTTGACCTGGAAACCCTTGCTCCATACATTCCTATGGACGGTGAAGACTTCCAACTGAATCCTATATGTCAAGAAGAAAGCACAATCAGTGACACCCCTCAAAAAGCCCAGCAGAACTTAAGTAGCATTAGCTCGCTCTTCCAGCCAAGCACCCCATCTCCCCAGAATCAGTTTCTTCAGCAGAACATCTGTCAAACTACAGCAGCTAAAAGCAATAATGGTAGCCAAGACCCACTGCCTTCTGTACTTTTTAACAATGAGAAAAAGGCATTGCCATTAACACCATACCATACAGGTGCTAGTCCACCATTATCTTCAGTGGGCGGGAGGCCTAATGTTCAATGGCCGCCGGATCCTCCTGTCAGTTATATGCCTAACAAATGGCGGTTTGTGGAGCAGTACAATGGATCTCTAAGCAGCTTGCCTTCAGGGCCACCAGTTCATTTGCACAACATGCCCTTATACAAACAAAGGTAAATACACAAATAAAAATATTCAGCTAAGTGTCTCATGTTGAAATAACTGTAATTCAGATTCTACAAGAAAACAAAAATGGAATTGTGTTCATTAGACATAGCTTACCTATTTAGTAGGCTATTTAGTAGTATAGTAGAAAGGAAAGCAGCCTCAAAGGGGTTGTTCAAAGTTTGAATTAACCTTTATTGTGATATAAAGAGTAATGTTCTAAAACAATCTGCAATTGGTCTTTGTTTTTTATTATTTATGTTTTTTTAAATATTTCACTATTTATTCAGCAGCTCTCCAGTTTAGAATTTCAGCAGTTATCTGGTTGCTGAAGTTCAAATGACCTTAGCAACCAGAGAGAGACGGGTATATGAATGAGAGACTGGTATATAAATAGGAGGGGATCTGAATAGAAAAATAAGTACCGTATATACTCGAGTATAAGCCGATCCAAATATAAGCCGAGGTACCTAATTTCACCTAAGAAAACTGGAAAAACTTATTGACTCGAGTATAAGCCTAGGGTGGGAAATGCAGCAGCTACTGCTAAGTTTTATTAATCAAAATAAATACCAATAAAATTACATTAATTGAGGCATCAGTGGGGTATATGTTTTTCAATATTTATTTCAAAGAAAAACAGTAAACTAGCTCTGTAAGTGGAGAAGAGGGTCAACAAAAAGTATATGAGTACTACCCCACACTCATTGCACATTGGCAAACTGGCAGCAGACCCAGTCCCGGAGGCGATGTAAGGGGAAATAAGTATTGTTAGTGGGAGCCTAGGCCAGGGCACTGGAGGGTCTGGTTGCGGGTGGCCTAATTTGCACACAAAGGAGAGAGGGTGCTAGTCTAGAGGGACCCATGGCACCCGACTCGAGTATAAGCCGAGGGTGACTTTTTGAGCACATTTTGGGTGCTGAAAAACTAGGCTTATACTCGAGTATATACAGTAATAAAAAGTAACAATATCAATACAATTGTAGCCTCATGTAGCAATTATGTTTTGGCTGCTGGGTGCTGGGGTCAGTGACCCCCATTTGAATGTTGGAAAGAGTCAGAAGAAGAAGGCAATTAATAAAAAAAACTATAAAAAATAAATAATGAAGACCAATTGAATTAGCTAGTAGAACTGGCTATTCTATAACATACTAAAAGTTAATGAACCACCCCTTTTATTGTAAATCTACCCCAAAGCGCAGCTTAAATACAGCAGCCCTATGGTACATCTGCCCCTTTTCCTGCCTTTGACTTCATGGGGGGGAAGGAGCAGAAGGGAAAGAGAGAAAGGCAGATGGGAAGCAATGGTGCAGGCTATATCCTTAATGGAGTGTATTATTAACTCATTCAGCTGATATCAGGCATTGCTCCTATACTTTGTATAGATGGCCTTAGGAAAGGGCAGCTACATCTATATCACTGGCATTGCCTTGTTATAAACTGAAGCCAAAGCACACGAAACCGAGTAAATTGAGCTTATCTTTTAGCCGAGCTGACGCTGAAAGCATCTTTCCAAATATAAATCTATCAGTATTAAAAGCCATGTTGATGACAGGTCCCTGGAGAGTTTTGGGCAGCGTGGCAAAGACTTACACCCTGCAGAGATTCCTTTCTGCAACAGTATGAAACGGAAGCGGCAGCTCGATTATGGAGAACAAGGATTTCCACAGCTTGATGTGGTAAGTTATAAAATTGTTTATTTCTAGTAGCGCATGTCTAGTGAAACCAAATGCACAATGAAGCACTGCAGATTAGTCTGTGTGTTGTCATGCCCAAGCTGTAAATCAGGGATCCCCAACCCTTTTTACTTGTAAGCCACACTCAGATGTAAAAAGTGTTGGTGAGCCACACAAGCATGAAACAAGTTCTTTGGGGGAGCCAATTAAGGCCAATTTGGCTATTTGGTAGCCCCATGTGGACTGCTGGAGGCTCTGCTTGGGGTAAAACTGTGTCTCTGTGCTTCTAAAACTTGCCGCTAAGCCAGAGATTTAAAAATGGCACCTACTTTGAGGTCACTGGGAGCAACATCAAAGGGGTTGGTGAGCAACATGTTGCCCCCGAGCAACTGTTTGGCAATCACTGCCATAGATGATGGTGGCAGGGAAGGTGTTGTGTTAATAGAGGTACTACAAAAGTGTAGAGCACACTGGGGGCAGGGAAGACAGTTAGAGACATGGGCCGTGCACTATAGCAGCTCTGTTCTTGTTAATTATGGATAATCTCACAGTATGTGATGTTAATTATATATTTACAGGGGGACTTACAGGGTGAAAGTAACAACCCCCTGATAATGTGGAAACGAATGAAAGCTCTGAAGTCGGGGAGCTGTCCACTGGTTGCAGAAAGGAAGTCCCTCAGTACAAGTGTCCTTAATGGTGAGTCTGTTCACTTTCATCCAAGGGTAGGGCAGTGCTTAGTCCTTTGCACTGACTGTAACACTGAGGGGCAGATTTATCAAAATGTGAGTTTGGAGCTTAATACATAAAAACTCACCCATGTTCTATTCATTCCTATGGGATTTTTAGATGGGTGAAAGTTAGAACTCACCATTTGATAAACACAATTCTAAAAATCCCATAGGAATGAATAGAACATGGGTGAGTTTTTATGTATTAAGCTTTAAACTCACATTTTGATAAATCTGCCCCTTCAGCAGATGTGGATAGCTGTGATTTCTGCACTACCCAGCCTACAATACGCAGGTAAAACACACATATATGAATATGTACGGATTTCCCAGGCCAAGTCTCCTCTTGAGAGGTTCAACAAGATCTAAATAGCTAAGGGGCCTTCATGAAACCCTCATTTATCCCTCAGGATCAACCATTACTGGTGTTGTTTATTAATTACAGGCTATTTTATTGCCAAAAAGTGAATATGCTGTGTCAGTGGTACTGGGTGGCTCCTTAAAGAGTTACTGACTTTTCTTAATGCAAATTCATTATTTAAAGGGGCGGTTCACCTTTAATATTTAGTATGTTATAGAATGTTGCAACTTTGCAATTCGTCTTCATTATTTATTTATCGGTTTTGAATGAATTGCTTTCTTTGTCTATCTCTCCAGCTTTCACATTGGGGGTCAGTGACCCCGCTAGCCAAAACACTTTTTCTCTTTGAGGCTACAATTTTATTTTTATTGTGACTTTTTATTCCTTATCTTTTTATTTAGTTCATCCCCTGTTCATATTCCAGTCTCTCATTCACACCACTGCCTGGTTGCTAAGGTAAACAAGACCCTAGCAACCATATAGCTGTCGAAATTCCAAACTGGGGAGCTGCTTAACTAAAACACAAATAACTGGGAAAAAATAAAAAAACAATTGTGGTTGATTCAGAATATCAATGTCTACATCATACTAAAAGTTAATTTCAAGGTGAACGACCCCTTTAACAATGTTTTTGAACATCACTGGTGAAATCTTTCTTCAAGCCCCAAGTAATGTCCTTCTGCCCCATAAACGAAGAGAAAAAAAGTCAAATTAGATAAATTTTTGTTTAACCCTCTATATATCTGTGCATCATTGTGATTTCTCTGTTAGATGTACAGTCACTTTATCTGCTTACATGGGCAGCCACACTTAAGCGAAATATTTTATATTTTCAGATGGGTATGTCTGTACCCGCCACAGAGAGCTCAACCAACCAATCAGTCAACAGCAACAGCAGCAATGTGTAGCGCCTCCCAGGGATGGGCGGAAAACTGCTTATTCGAATACGTTCTTCAGTTGCAGTTACCATGACTACAACATGCAGCAAACAGAAAAAATGAAAGGTATATTTATTAGTTACTGTTCTTTTATCACAACATTAACATAACTGGCTGAGCAAGTCATTTCCTACTATTGTTGCCTGTCCCACCTTTTGGCTTCTAAAACTCTGGGCAGGGGGGAGGGATGGTTGATGGTGTGGACAGGGCTGTGACATCAGGGGGTGGGGCTATGAAATGGTGATCAGCGATTGGTCGATTGTGACATCGTTCAAGGATAGTCCAGTCTAGATTTCCTAGTTTGAAAAACCAAGCAGGCAGTTTTGTCTGGACAGCCCAGTTTTCTTAAAGTGATACTGACACTAAAAAAACATGTCTTATTATTGTCTTATTAATGTCTTATTAATGTAATGTATTAATGTACGTTAAAAGTTTCCTATAGGTCATGTTGATCATTGTTCACTTATAGGGCTGCTTTTGTAAGTTATTGTTACCTGAAATTCCTAAACCTGACTGTTTTGCCAACCTGACTGTCACTTCTCAACCTGTCAGTTATAGCTTCTAATGCTAACGGACTGTGCTGCACAAACATGGCAGCCCCTCATAGGGGAACATGGTGATCAGATAGGTAATTTTAAAGGATCCGGCAAATACTTTTAATGTAAAATTACAAATAATATGCAGATCAGTGTTGGGATAGATGTAAAAACAAGGTTTAATTTTTGGCATCCTTATCTCTTTAAGTGCTGTCCAGGTCAAAACTGCCTGCCTGGTTTTCCAAATTAGGAAATCTGGAGTGGGCTATCCTTGATTGACATGACAGTTGGCCAGTCAGCGATCAACTCATAGCCCCACCCCCTGATCAAAACCGGACAGGAGGCAATCCTATTTCCTGGTGTAGGCCACAGTATGGCCAATTGAGGAGTCAATTAACCTGCCATATCATTGCATCAGCTGCACAGGATTTTCGTTCTAGTATAACCTAATACATATAATCATTATACTGTATTTAATAATTCCATTCCTTTGTTCCCTTCTGCAGGTCTGACCTCACGTCTAATCGCTCCATCTTTTGAACCATATCTGTTGCCAGAATTGACACGATATGACTGTGAGGTTAACGTCCCGGTTCTGGGCAGCTCAACACTTCTCCAAGGCAGCGATCTGCTCAGAGCTCTCGACCAGACAACCTGAGCGGCGCCAAGACCGTCACTGGGCTGTCACCGTTACAAGCCGCTTCACTTTCTAAAATCGTATTTTTTTTTTTCCAAGTAGAAACTTTCTGTCACTGATAACACTTTACAAGATTTACTTACTCGTTGAACTTGTTCACTGTACCAAATAGTGGCCTTCTTCTCGAAATGACGTGATATTAAAAGATGCTCCTGTATGTTTTTACCTGCTGTATTTTTCCTTCTTTGTTTTTAAAGGAAGTGTATAGTTTAGATTTTTTTTTTCCTCCCTGTAAAAGTAATTTATATTTTTGAAATGGCCACAGACAGTCTTTGCTGTATGTATGGGTTTATTATGCCAGACTCCAAGCCTTAACAACCTGAAAAAGAAAGTATTGTTATTTGAAGCTGTAGTGCCTTTAATGTGATGTTTGTTAGGCTGGGTCGGGGCAAGGAGACACTTTGACTTGTGCCACAAGATGATAAAAGACAAGGAAGGATTTACTTACTGGGGCGGGGGGCCCCCAGGGATCGTAACCACTAGCCTTAGATGCCAGGTTGGTGCTCCTCTTATCGGAAAGCTGCAATGGCCCAGGGTTCTTTTGTAGGGAGCGCCATGCTGCCATCTTGCTTTTGGTCCTGGGATCCCCACTGCTGTCCTGGGCACTGCACATGCTCTGTAGAGCATACTCAGGACTCTATTGTGTATATGCATCAAGAAGAAGCAAGATGGTGGAAAAGGAACCTCCTACAACAGTGCCCAGGGCCAGTGCATTTTTCAGTGAGGTGGAGCACCAACCCAGGTTGTGAGGTTAGCGATTATAATCCCTGGAGAGTGTCTAACAAATTTGCTTCCCCTTTGAAATGTCAGACCAGACCACAGACAGCAATATAAGGGTTCTACTCAGGGCGATACTTTGTCATCTGGTATATCCTTACCAAATGTATTGATTGATTAGACTGAAATTTGTCTAGAATCACCATATCCAAAAAAAGCTTTTATTTCATACAATTGCTTGTATAATTCACTTTGTATGCTGTTTTGATCTCACTTGAAATTCTACTTCAAGTCTTCATGAACTGTGTAAGGATAACTTAGCTTATCCTTAATTCTCACCCCCAACCCCCCCGGCTGTAGTGATCACCAAATCTGCCCTCAGACCTTGGGAATAAAGGCGGTATTAGTGAAGTAATATTCCTGTGGATTATCCCAGCGATGATATTATGAAGTCAAGAAGTTGGATCTAGATCAGGTTGGCACCATTGTTGGTGTTTCTCCATTGAACCCACGTTGAGTTATACTCAAGTACAGTGCTGACGCCTGATACGGTTTCATTTGGCTTATGGTAAAATGATCATATTAGACTACTTTTGCCACATATTGTTATTTGGAAGTGGGCACCGTCAATGTCTGTGTGAATTTTTATTTCTTACCCCCCCCCCCACAAACATAGTCGGTCAGATACAAAGTACTCACTATACTATTTTATGGTCAGGGAACCTGAGCCAAATACCAGCCTGTTTATTGCACTTAATAAGCAAACTATTCCTTCTTCTTTTATATCTTGGTGCTCTAATTTTGTTGTTACTCATTTTTAAAAGGTGGGAGGGGGGTCACAAAGCAATATATTGTTGATTATTATTGTAAGTTACACAGAATATTGCATAACACAAATGTATTTAATTCTGTTAACTGGAGAAATGCATGAAACCTCCTGTAATTCTGCCTGAAAATGACAATTTATACCCAAAAAAATCTTTAGTGGTAGTTTTCTGTCACAACTGGCGTTTTCAGGTGGTTTTCCCTATAGTCAGTTGCAACAGGAGCAGTTTCGGGTGATTCTCCACCCATGTGCCTTTAGCCTTAATGTTTAAAAAGAAGCTTTGAACTGTTATTTACCTGTTTTAGGTTTTTTTTTGGTGGTACTTGTTTTTCCTGAGTCAAAGAAACATATGGCATTTATGTCTCTAGTGGCACTGGTAATACTCCCTACCCACTATTCATACTACACATGTATTAAGAAACAATAGAAAAAACAGATTGTACTAACCATGCAAAGCACCGGACCCTCACCCAACTGAGAAATAAAAGGGGCCACCACGCAGGACCCATGTTTATATCGAGTTCCTTTGACATTGGAGATTTGTTTTTTTTTATACATATGAATTGTGATTGTTTATTTTTATAGCCTGCATTGTCTGTTGATAGCTCTTCAAGTGCAAAAAAAAAAGGTTCTCCTTGTTACTGGTATTATCCTTGGAAGGGCATTCTGATTGATCAACTTTTGAGTTAGGGTTTCTAGAGAATGAGAGCAATATTGCATATGGCTGCAGAATTGTAGCATTCGAGGGTTTATCCGAGGGTGGGTCATAGGAAATTATACACAAATAGGCAGATTCCTTACCTAAAGAATTCAGATCAATCATCACAATTATTTTATTTTGCACTTTGGATAAAACGTTTGGACCAGTTGATCGGGATGAATGTTTGTACATATGTATATTTTATCTGCTGATTCCTAACACCTCCCTTTCCCCTCCATCTTTCCTACATTTATGACTACCTACCAATACCAATGTGCAATCTTTTGGCTCTTCTATAAAAGGAGAGTGTTGTGGGTTATATACACAAGCCAAAGTTCCATGAAACTGAAATTAAATGATGTCTTTAGATGCATGATCACTGGGTAAATCCACTCATTGAGTGAAAAAGAA
Source organism: Xenopus tropicalis (assembly GCF_000004195.4). Lineage (NCBI taxonomy): Eukaryota > Metazoa > Chordata > Amphibia > Anura > Pipidae > Xenopus > Xenopus tropicalis. The sequence continues at coordinate 19,888,238 of NC_030681.2, forward strand.
GGTTCTCCCATTCCGTGTTATCAGTTAAATGTAGATAATTACCCACTTCAACGACATTGGTCTGCAGCTAAATTTTTTGTTTAATGACATTTAAATCCAAAGAGATCCAAATGTGTCTAAAGGTGGCCATACACGCACCGATATTATCGTACGAAACCTCGTTTCGTACGATAATCGGTGCGTGTATGGTATGTCAGCGAGCCGACCGATGTCGCAGGAAGCTGCTGAAATCGGTCGGCTCGTCGATCGGCCAGGTTAGAAAATTTTGATCGGGCGCCATAGAAGGCGCCTGACCAAAATTCTCCCTTCAGAGCTGAATCGGCAGAAGGAGGTAGAAATCCTATTGTTTCTACCTCCTTACCTGCCGATTCAGCCCTGAATGGTGTGTGGCGGATCTGACGATGTTTCGTGCGACCGATGGTCGTACGAAACATCGTCGGATCGCCACGTGTATGGCCAGCTTAAGCTCAAAATGCTGGCTTAAATACTATTAACTTAAATACCCTCAAGTAAAACTTAAATATATGACTGTTGGGATATAAAAGATATGACTGTTGGGTGAAAACAGACGTATTATTACAAAGCCACCCTTTCTAGTACTCTATCAGAAAAAATATCAAAGAGTAGAACAGTGCCCAGCCTAATAGCCTAAGATGAGATTTGGGGTGCTATGAACCATAGCTGAGCAACAGTTACAGTAATGTTCATGTATCTTTTGTTAAGCTAAGGTGGGTCATGTCCATATGTTGGACCACTGACCAGCAAGTCTAAAAATCCATGGTTTATAGTCGTAGAATGGGTGTTTTGAAACAGAACACAATAGAGGTCAGTTTTTTCTATGACAAACAGAGTGTATCATAGAACGCTAAAGTATCCATTTTTAACCAATATCTGCCCCATATGTTATCAGAAGGTGCGGAAGGCAGCGGATTGAATCCTGGTAAATACACCAGCAGAGAAAACAACCTGACTTCCATTGGCAGTGCTCGCTTAAAAAAAAGCAACTTACTTGCCTGTCTGGAAAATGCACAAGTTGTGAGGGGGTATTCCCCTGTGTGTGTCTCCTCCCACCTGCCCTTCATGAATACAGCTCTGCCAAACACAGCACTGTATTCATGCAACACACACAGGTCTCAGAGCCCCAGTTTGGAGTTCAAAGACCTGTGCCAATTTTTTGCCCATTGCACACTGCTCCGAACTTTGCACATGAGTCCTAATGTGATTGTCAGCATATCTACAGGCACGGTCTGTCTCCGAATGCCTGCCACTCATCTTACCCATGCAAATTGCCCATTACAAGAACATATTTAACTCTCCTTTTAAAACTACTGTGGTGCTTTCACTTGTCTTTCCTTCAGAGAAGCAAATCAAACATGTATTTGCAATAGTGTTCCTTATATATAGATATATATAACAATATAACATACATTACTGTCTACCCATCAATGCTCTGTGCACTTGCGCGCACACACACACCGGTTTGTAAGCACGCACCCATAATTCCACACAGTCTTGGATTCTGCATGCCGTTTTATAGAAGTGCACAGAAAAACGACATTTTGTGCACGCAGCTTACAAGAAATGGAAGGGAACGTCTGTATGTACCCTTTACCCACAAAAATAGCATCTTAGGTTTAAATTTCTCCATAATTGCATTGGTATAAAAGAGAAATGCGTGAGTGTAAAGACATACTTTATTTTGCAAAACGTTGTCTTATGGAACAGAGAAATATCATCAGGTCGAAACCTAAAGGGACATTATCACTTTGTATTTAAGTGCTGTATAATGTATCCTGCATTTAGCATAAACAAAGTATATACATAGAAAAATAAAACAAGCTTATTCTGATTAAAAAGCTGTATTTCTTTTTGTTGATGCGAGGGTGGGATGGGGGCTTCCCTTGGTTGTTTCTCTGTAAACACAGCGGCTATATCTGCGGAGGCAACTGGCTACAAGGTGTTCCAGGGGTAACGCTGAAAGGTCTAAGGGGTCATTTGCAATGCCCCAAGCAATGTGCAAAGCACAATCACCCATTTTATTTAGATTTTGGCCACTTTGTGGGAAATTGTCCAAATAGCCTTTGTAGGCCACTCTAGATTCAAATGGGGCAGTCGTAGAGAGGCACATAGGCACCCCCCGTTTCCACCTCCTACTTGCCCCTAACGTGTGACATTTGTACATTCAAGTTATGGAGCGGAAGGAGAACCTGTGCTTACTGCCTGCCCAAAGCAACAAGCCCAAGGGGCACAAGTTCTGCCAAACACTAAGGGGTGCACTTTTGAGCCCCTTAAAGCTTCTTCCCCCAGGCTTGCCCTCTAATTTTTATATCTGAAGTCTTTGCTCCAATTCCATTTCACTTGAGTTTTAGCCGAGAGTTTTTTCTACTGTCAGGTTTCCCTACATGTTCCACCAAGGAGCATAATGCGGGGTATTAAATATTTACATGTTTAGGGTTGGGTTACAAAATATAAAAAATAAAAATTAAAACTACAGCGTGTCTATAACACTGATTTGAACATTTGACAGCATAGCAAAAAGAACAATTGTGCTAGTTCCCCTTTAATTATATCTTCCTGTATTTTAGATAATGCAGACACTGATCTTTTCGATCTGTAATGGGCTTACTTCAGATGTGGGGGCAATACTCCTCTTCTTTTAAAAATGCATTGGCTGGGGTACCCAGAGCAGTGTAGAGAATGCTGGGGCAGAAAGAGAGTATGGTGGCACAATGGGCCTGGTCATTTTTAGGAGTGAAACGTTACCCTGGGTGTAAAGTAATGCCTACAATAACGGGAAATCACCAAACAACTTTACACCCCCCTATGGTGATTCTACCTTTCCTTCTTCTTTAAAGCATATTAAAATGCATATTTTAATGGCACAAGTAGCCTGAACCCAATTGCAGCCTGTCTGTGACTGCTTATGACAGTTTTGGTCTATTTAGAGCTGAAAACCACCTGTTACCATTGGTGACACTGACATGCAACATGGAGGTGTATTAGGAGTTCCTCTAGAAAATTAACTACACCAGCAGAGGTACACTATATATGCCCTTAATCATAGGCAGACTTCCAATAAGGCTAGGGAAGCCCCCCCAAACCTCACTCCATTTCTGCACAGCTGTACTCAGATTGGATCTTTCTTATTGTGGCTTCTCCAGTCAGAGCACAGCTTTCTTGACATACAGTAAAATTGACCAACCAAGGCACAGATATATGCAGGGCTGGGGAAATATTACAAACTGCAGGCCGTCCTTCCTGATAAGAAGGATCCGCAGGCTGTAAACCTCACCTAAGAACCTCACCAAACCTTTTGCTGCAGATTTAATCCCACAGGTATTATACTGTATCTGTTCTAAAGGCTGAGTCACTAGCTGAAATTAAATAGTTTTTTGTCATCTATAATATCCCCATAACCTTTGCTCCCAGGACCCGGAACTAGGGGTAGGCGGAAGAGCCACCTGTCTAGGGTGCAATGATTGGGGGGCGCCAGGCAGGAACCTCTCCTTCCTATCCCTAGCACGTGGTCCCTTCTCTTGCCCCCATCGCTTGTCATTACACCTGCCCCTGGGAAAGGTGCAGGGGCAAAGTGGGTGCCCGGTCGACTTAGGCCGCCCTTGTTTTCCCCTGAAAAAAGTATTCCAGATAAGAGGTCTTTCTGTAATCTCCATACCTTAAGTCTACTAAAAAAAATCAATAAAACGTTAATTAAACCCATTATATCTTAGTTGGGATCAAGTACAGGTACTGTTTTATTATTACAGAGAAAAGGGAATAATTTAACCATTAAATAAACCCAATAGGGCTGTTTTGCCCCAATAAGGGGTAATTATATCTTAGTTGGGATCAAGTACAGGTTCTGTTTTATTATTACAGAGAAAAGGGAATCATTTAACCATGAAATAAACCCAATAGGGCTGTTCTGCCCCCAATAAGGGGTAATTATATCTTAGTTGGGATCAAGTACAGGTACTGTTTTATTATTACAGAGAAAAGGGGAATCATTTAACCATTAAATAAACCCAATAGGACTGTTCTGCCCCCAATAAGGGGTAATTATATCTTAGTTGGGATCAAGTACAGGTACTGTTTTATTATTACAGAGAAAAGGGGAATCATTTAACCATTAAATAAACCCAATAAGGCTGTTCTGCCCCCAATAAGGGGTAATTATATCTTAGTTGGGATCAAGTACAGGTACTGTTTTATTATTACAGAGAAAAGGGAATCATTTAACCATTAAATAAACCCAATAGGACTGTTCTGCCCCAATAAGGGGTAATTATATCTTAGTTGGAATCAAGTACAGGTACTGTTTTATTATTACAGAGAAAAGGGGAATCATTTAACCATTAAATAAACCCAATAAGGCTGTTCTGCCCCCAATAAGGGGTAATTATATCTTAGTTGGGATCAAGTACAGGTACTGTTTTATTATTACAGAGAAAAGGGAATCATTTAACCATGAAATAAACCCAATAGGGCTGTTCTGCCCCCAATAAGGGGTAATTATATCTTAGTTGGGATCAAGTACAGGTTCTGTTTTATTATTACAGAGAAAAGGGAATCATTTAACCATTAAATAAACCCAATAGGGCTGTTCTGCCCCCAATAAGGGGTAATTATATCTTAGTTGGGATCAAGTACAGGTACTGTTTTATTATTACAGAGAAAAGGGAATCATTTAACCATTAAATAAACCCAATAGGGCTGTTCTGCCCCCAATAAGGGGTAATTATATCTTAGTTGGGATCAAGTACAGGTACTGTTTTATTATTACAGAGAAAAGGGAATCATTTAACCATTAAATAAACCCAATAGGGCTGTTCTGCCCCCAATAAGGGGTAATTATATCTTAGTTGGAATCAAGTACAAGGTACTGTTTTATTATTACAGAGAAAAAGGAAACAATTTTTAAAAATGTTAATTATTTCATTAAAATGGAGTCTATGGGAGATGGCCTTTCCATAATTCGGAACATTCTGGATAATGGGTTTCCGGATAAGGGGTGCGATACCTGTACCAAGTAAATGATATTCAACTGGCATAACTAAAGGCGAGCTCAGGTCAAGACTACATTAGGGGGTCATCTACTCCTGAAAGTCCATCCATTTTTGCAGTAGTTGTAAAATAAGCCCTATTTTTTTTTTTTTTCGTTTCTTTTTTATTAGGCATAACATATTCGGGTGGAGTTTCCCTTAGCTTGACTTGAGATTTCACTTTGTTTGAGTGTTTTCACGTAAGCGCAGTGGTGTCTGAAGCAAACGCGTAGGGGTTTGGCCGCTGTGAGGCTGATAAACATGGAACACACGAGGAAATGCATTCACAGGGGCTGCTGGCAGGCATTAGCATGCGCATAGTCACCTTATCTCCATCACTGGAGGAGAAACAATCAGGCCCTGTGTTTCCTGCCAATTCCGCCTCTGTGAAGTTCCAGGCAGATCGTGGCTCAGAACACGAAGCACTAAATGAACAAGTGTCCATCTGAGCGCTGCCCGGCCAGGAGCCGGCCATTCTAGGAGCCCATCCAAGGCCCAATGCTAGGAGATGGATAGGAAATACACTGCCTGCTTGTTGGGATTTATCAGCTCAGGCAAATATTTGTGGTTGGTTTGTCAGCAGAGATAAAGGAACAGTAATGTTTAAAAATAAGCTTTTTCTTCTTTTCTGAAAGGCCATTTTAGTTGAATGGTGTGCAAGGAAAAGGACTTCATGCGCGGAGCTAACGGGGAAGCGAGGGATGCACCAAATCCATTCTTTTTGGATTCAAATACTGACCCTCCAAAAAAGATTCTGCCAAATACTGAACCTGCATATTTAAGACTGAGGGAAAGAAATGTAAGAATAAAAACAGTGCCACATTCACTTGTCCAGACTATGAAATTCACACAGGTCTTAAGGGTTCAGGATTCATCTTTGAGTCAGATTCAGCCTGAATCTGATATTGATTTTAGGATCATTTTCCTATTAATTACAATAACCCTATGGGTGATTATTAATACTTCAAATACAGAGTCTTGTCACATAAAAAACTACAAAATAGCAACAGTTCATATACGCAATATGGACAAAAGTATGTGGAACACTGTCTGTCCAACATCGCTAAGGGGATTAAAGTCAGTCCTATTGTTGAAGTCAGTCCTATTGTTGAAGTCAGTCCTATTGTTGAAGTCAGTTCTATTGTTGCTGCTAAAACTGCCTTTACCCTCTACTCATCTGGGACTTTTGTCTTCTAGGTGTTGGAAGCTACTTGTCATGGCTACTAAATGCCTGATAATACCCTGCCATAGAAAATACTGAGAATTGCCTCTGCTAAAGCACACATAGAGACAATTATCAGTAAATGATCAGCATTGTCTATTTCTGCAGCCACAACAAGAAGCTGCTACTAGTAGCTCCGTGTGTCTTCACCCTAAGGGCTGTGACAGACAGGGAGATTAGTCGCCACGTGACAAATCTCCCTTGTCGTGGGCGACTAATCTCCCCGAAATGCCATCCCACCGGCGCGAATGTAAATCGCCGGTGGGATGGCATACGCGGCACATTGATTTGCCGAATTCGTGGAAGTTTCCTCTCAAGGCAACTTCCACGACTTTGGCAAATCACCCCGAAGCGTATGCCATCCCACCGGCGATTTATATTCCCGTCGGCAGGATGGCATTTCGGGGAGATTAATCGCCCATGTCAAGGGAGATTTGTTGCGTGCCGACTAATCTCTCGTCTGTCCCAGCCCTAAGAGATTGGGTGCCAACCTGTTCCAATTGATATCACAGGGGTCCAGATGGGTCGAAGTCATAACTCTGTAGAAGAAAGTCAAGTCCTTCCACTCCTATCCCTACAAAGCCATTCTTTATGGGCCTCACTTTGTTCATGGGGTTATTATCCTACTGAAACAGGTAAGGGCCAATCTTGCTATTGTATGATTTAGTGGCACCTCTCTTGGGAATAATGGGTGCTGACCACATACTTTTATTGAGTCCATATGGTATACTATTTATTCACTCAATTCCCTATTTAATATGTGAAAACTGGAACATACAGTATATTTAATGGATCAACGTTTTGCACCAACATCTCCACATGTGAATATCAGTGAATTAAAAGGCTCCCTATACAGCAACTGTGGGTGTGTAAGTGAGAAGGGAATGATGATATCAATATGGTGAAAAGCTTTGCATTAATATAGCCCAGGGCAGTTGACACTATTGGTTCACTGATGATATCACTATATCTGTTGAATTTTCCGGACTTGCTACTTGAGGTCTGATGTGTTTGGACCGGCTCCTTGGAACGAGCGTTATTCCCTGTAATGTCTGCTTGTGATCATGGTTAATTTATTTCCACAAATTCCTGTCAGTGTCAATATTTTGTTACACTTGATCTTCTGTGTGCCTAATCGGACTAATGAGGTTTACTGTTTAGCTAACAAATACTTTTGTGCTATGATAATGCTCTTTGGCAGTCCCTGGTATTGACTACATAAAGAGTTTTCACAACTCGGAGCTAAATACCTTATTTATGCTGTGTATAAGGTTCCCCGTGTCATGTGTTTCCCGCCCCACTCGAGAGCCCAGCGTATCAGAACTTGTGTTTATAGTTGGACATGTTTCCCTAGGAGGTTGTAACATTTTTGGGGTTAAACACAGAAAAAACCCCAATAAGAATTAAGGAGCTGTAACTAGCTGATGTTGGGCCCCATAGTACCCTAGTGCGAGCCTATTAAAGTGATACTGACACGAAAAAACTACTTTTCAAAATATAAATGTACATAAAAAAGTCATGTTGTTCATTTTTCTCTGATTTTCTTCTGCTTTTGTAAGTAATTGCTACTTGAATTCCTAAACCTGACCGTTTTGCAAACGTATGTTATAGAAAGGCCAAATCTAAGCAAGTTTTTAATTAGTCTACATTATTTGTTTTCATAGTTTTTAAATTATTTGCCTTCTAACATTTGCAACTTTCAAATGGGGGTCACTGACCCCTGAGCCAAAAAAATAGTTCTCTGCTACAGTTTAATTGTTATTGCTACTTTTTATTACTTATTTTTCAATTCAGTCCCTCTCCTATTCATATATCAGTCTTTTATTGAAATCACACCCTGGTTACTAAGGTAATTTGGATCCTAGCAACCAAATAGCTGCTGAAATTCCAAGCTGGAAAGCAGCTGAACAAAAACTGAATTAAAAAACTACAAATAATAAAAAATGAAGACCAATGAAATCACACCCCTGGTTGCTAAGGTAATTTGGATCCTAGCAACCAAATAGCTGCTGAAACTCCAAGCTGGAAAGCAGCTGAACAAAAACTGAATTAAAAAACTACAAATAATAAAAAATGAAGACCAATGAAATTACACCCCTGGTTGCTAAGGTAATTTGGATCCTAGCAACCAAATAGCTGCTGAAACTCCAAGCTGGAAAGCAGCTGAACAAAAACTGAATTAAAAAACTACAAATAATAAAAAATGAAGACCAATGAAATCACACCCTGGTTGCTAAGGTAATTTGGATCCTAGCAACCAAATAGCTGCTGAAACTCCAAGCTGGAAAGCAGCTGAACAAAAACTGAATTAAAAAAACTACAAATAATAAAAAATGAAGACCAATGAAATCACACCCCTGGTTGCTAAGGTAATTTGGATCCTAGCAACCAAATAGCTGCTAAATAATAAAAAATGAAGACCAATTGCAAATTGTCTCAGAAAATTACTTTCGACATCATACTAAAAGTTAATTCAAAGGTGGACAACCCCTTAAAGTTGCCTTGCAGTTAGTGCAAGGAGTGGATTTTTATGCTAAAAACCAGACAGACTACAGGTTTAAAGGACATATAAAGCCTACATTTTCCTACCATGTATATAAGTTGGGAACATCTCCCCCACCCAAATGGCATCATTTGTACTGCATATATCCTCGCTGTTCACCATTACATTTTCAAACAGCTGCAAACAGTAAATATGTGTTGTAAAGTTCATACAATGAAGAATGCAGGCTTACACAGGCACAACTTACTTTGCTAAAAGTTCAGCTTTGATGGAACACTAATGGTTAAGCTGAGCGAATGTTAGGAGAAAAAAATAGGAGCAGACAACTAAAGTTTCTATTGGATCAGCAATGCCATCTCTTCATTGGTTGCTAGACTGGAGGGTGTGTTAAGTAATCTGAGCCGAGAAGAACTGAGCATGCTCAGTAGCCAAGAGCCAAAGTACATTCCTGAGGGAAGGGGCCAAGTGGGTTAGAGGAGGAGAAAGAATCCCAAGTGATTATGGGGGTGCTACAGCCTTACTATTACCCTTGGGGGGGGGGGGCGGTTTCATGTGCTTTACTTTGATGCTTCTTGTTACTATGAATTAAATCTTTAGAGGAGGGAATACTATAAGTAAAAAACACTATTCCTACTGGATGTCCTATATATATATATATATATTAGTATTTTATATATTGGGGGTTTTTATGTAATTTTATCTGCTTTTAATGCCCACCCCCTCTTGTATCTCACTGGCAAATGAGTGTGTCATTGTGGTTGGTGGGTATATGGTATATAGTTGGTACACTATATCCTGTATGTACAACCTATGATTAAGTGCTCTATGCACAAAACACATAAGGCTGTTATATAATTTGTATTTACTTAGAATAAAGAGCAGTTCTTTTTACTCTGCCTGTACATGGGTCTGGGAGTGCCTGCTACATAACTGCGCTGTACTGTAGGAGCACCATCTTCTTCCATTTCTTCATCATTGGATGGCCCCAGGCCAGTGGATGAGCAGTAGAAAAAGAAATCCATCTTTTTGCTTTAAGTGAAGGAAGATCATTCTGTGCTGCTCCTACAGATATACCCTGTATACAGTGCAGTTTTCAGCAAACAGGCGACCAGCCCAGGGTATCAGTCAAGCAATTATAATCACTGGGGGGGGGGCTAACCTTTGGCACCCCCCCTCGGTGATTATCGCTTTACCTCTGGTTTAAAGAGTGGGAATTTTTATACCTTTCCATAATTTTTATTTCTCTGTCTCATTCATAAAGGGGAACTCCACCCAAACATAACGTTTTTGAAAAGTAAGCATAATTTGAAATATACATTGATTAAAAAATATGCAGCCTTTTCATGATTTTTAATGTAATAATATCATTTGGAACAGTTCCCTAAGCCCCGCCCCCTGTTCCCCTGCTGATCTGGCTGGCTACTTTGTGACTCAAATAAAATGTAACAGTAGTCGACTGCCCTCAGCCTGCCTTCAGCCTGCATCCTCCCAATCCCACAATTCCCTGCACACATGATTTCAATAAGGAAGGGAACATCACAGGGCAATGCATTGTGGGTTATGTAGTTCCTGCATGCTGTATGAAAGCAGTGGAGAAGTTGTTACAATTTGTAAATGTATAAATGTTCTAGTCCCTCCTCCCCTGCCAGGATTTCAAGTGATGCAGAAAGAAAAAATTGTTTTGCAGGACGTGAAAATGGTATTTATTCATACTTGTTGCAGGAAAAGATTACAGTAATAGGGATATTAGGGGTTTCTGTGTTGTGTGAGGATCTTTAACAAATGTTGGCTCAGAAGCCGGAGTTCCCCTTTAAATAAAGTGATGTTGTTATTCATTACCCATTTGGGCTACCAATCGGAGCACTGCTGGCAGAGGCACTAGTGCTATAGTGTTAGAACGAATACAGGGGAGCACTCACCAGGATAGCAACCAGTGTATATTGCAACCGTGCTGTCACGCCACCTTACACCCCCGATCCAGGCAAAATCAATAAGCAGAAATAGAAATAGGAGTGGATCACCAGGTTGTTTCTCAGATAAAAATCTCATTATTGCAATCTTTAAAATCATAGCAGAGAGCACGACTTAACGCGTTTCGTGGCTACTGAGGAAGTGAAACGCGTTAAGTTGTGCTCTCTGCTATGATTTTAAAGATTTCAATAAAGGAGATTTTTATCTGAGAAACAACCTGGTGCTCCGCTCCTATTTCTATTTCTGACTAGTAATATAGTTCCTATGTCCCCCCCCCACACCCCCTGTATTATAACTGGCCAAACAGAATCCATAAATGGGTTCCTTAAATGATTTTGTCCTGGCGTAACCGCGGCAAAGCTTTAATTGACACAACTTTTTTTTTTTTCTTTATCATGCAGTTGGAACTCATAAGAAAAGCACTTAAGCATATTTGTTATAAATATTGAATTTGTGATTACTACACAGTGTTCCCAAAATGAAGTTCAGGAGTTCAGTCCAATTGTACATATTTCCAGGAGTTTAGCAATATGTTTATTTAAAAGAACCTTCTGCCGCGATGACTTGGATGTGGGTGTGTAATTATATTCAGCATTGCCAGGACTTAAGTCATTAGCTTCTTATTAAATACACTGGGAGATTATTCAGCCTGTGCTGCCAGCTCTCTCCATAACAGGTAATTACTTGATATTTTTGAACACTTGTTGGTTCAATAACTTTCTAAATATGATTACACAGCTGTTCCAATGAAAGAAGATAACAAACTTGTATTGATTCTCCCATTATTATTACAAGGTAGAGAAGAGGGCTATGAATAGGGATGTAGCAAACCTCAAAAGCGCGAAAACTTTGTGAACCCCATAGACTTCAATGGGAAGGCGAACTTTAAAACCTAGAAAACCCATTTCTGGCCAGAAAACTGATTTTAAAGTTGTTTAAAGGGTGCCACGACCTGGACAGTGACATGCAGGAGGGGGATCAAGGGCAAAAATGTCTCTGAAAAATACTTTGTTGACACAGCGTTGCGTAAAACCGCAAAGGCAGCTGGCAGACCTAGCGGAAATACACAGCGTTTTTTGCTATTTCGCACCATTAGCACCATGGAAACGGGATTTGCTTACACCAGTACTAGGCTGAAAAACGCCATGTGTGGCTTGTGCTACGTTTTTAGGCCGAGAAAAAACGCAAAGAATACACGCAGCGGAAAAAAAACGCGGCAAACCAAAATTGCGATCATACGCGAAAAGTTCGTGAACTTCTGAACTTGCGAATGCCCGATGTTGCACGAATTAGTTCGCCGGCGAACAGTTCGCTGCATCTCTAGCTATGAATATTCTTTAAACCCTTGATAGACTGTAAGACGCCTGGTGTAAGGCAACCTTTTAAAGCTTTAAGGTGGCCATATTACAGCGGGAACAGCAGATTCATATTGTTGTCATTAATATATTTTATAAATGGTTCAAACAGGCCTGAATGGATGGAGTAGTGTTCTTTGGCCATCCTTTTATCCTTCTGGCCTGCTGGCCTTTCAGTTGAATAAATGTAATGGTGCCCGGTTTAACATGTCATAAACCTTTCCAATATCCCTCTGGTACCTGTCCATACTAACAAATAGTTGTCAATGTAGCGACCATAGTACTGAATAATGATTATGGTCACTATATACTAGGGATGCAAAACGAAACCGGGATTCGGTTTATCCCTACTAAATACATGGGTTCCCACCAGCCCAAATAGACAGGGTTAGACTGGGACACCAGGTAAAATCCCGGTGGGCCCCGTCTCTAGTGGGCCCCTGGCCCAGACCACTCCTGCCCTGACGCGTTTAGTTTATGCGCTTGGGGTAGGACGTCGGGTGGGGGGCCCCGAGGGGGGTTGGGGGAGCCCCTGGGGGGCACGGGCACCTGCAGGGCCCCTAGGGCGGGAGCCCCGGTAGGCCCTTCACCCCCCAGTCCGACCCTGCAAATAGAGATTAGGGTCGGCTGGGGAGAACTTAGCCCCCAATACAGTAGCTGTTCCACACTTCTGTAAATAATAAGTATCTTCAAAAAAGTTATGAGTTAGAAGAAATTCAATTGCCTCCAAAATAAATTGTTTAAGTCTGGGTTCCTACATATTGTAATTGTCAAAATGCCTGTTGGTGAGGGGTATAAGGACACTACATCAATAGCTGCCCAGTGACTACAGGAGTACCATTACATAGACTTGATAATATATAAGACATGGCTGCTATCCTTAATGTACCTAGGGAGACGTTGCACAATTGGTTGAAGATAATAAGTCCATTCATTCTGAAAGGGGTTCACCCAAGGACCTGCAACAATGGCTCTACCAGGGGGACAGCTATGGGGGGCTAAGTTCACCCCAGCCTATGGTAATCTCTATATGGGCTGGTGGGAACCCATTTGTGTATATAGTGACAATAATCCTTTAAAACAATTCATTCACTACTATGGTCGCTACACTGAGGATCTTTTATTAATATGGGCAGATACCAGAGGGATATTGGAAAGGTTTATGACATATTACACTGGGTACCACTACATTTATTCAACTGGAGGCCAGAAGGTTATGAGGATGGCCAAAAAACACTGCTCCATTCATTCAGGCCCATGGCCTTACATCTAAACACTTTCCCAATACCGGGATGAATAACATCACCTTTGGGTAACAGTTTTTGGTTAAGCAACAATGGACAAGATGTGCATTCGATCAAAAGAACCCAATGACCCTACTACTGTATATGAAAAACTGTATGAGTATATAAAAAATAGATTAGATTTATGCTCTTATAAACATGTTAATGTGGAGGACCTTATTATTATATGTTCAAGTATTAGTAAAGCGTAATATCAAAATGCCAAGTATAGACTCTTCATAATGAAGACTCATTAGATACAAACATCATTAAATATGACCTTAATTAAACCACAGGAGTCATTTACTTAAACCCCTGATGCAAGTGCAGCACAAGGCAGCCCTGTCCTTATTGCCTGCCATAGGGAGGTGGTACATACAGGGCTCTACTGAACGCTGTGCTATCGGGGTGGGTAGGGGCAAAAGGGGACACTATATGTCACACCCGCCGTTCATGAATAAAGTGTAGTAATGAGCGAATCTGTCCCGTTATGCTTTGCCATAAAATTCGCAAAACAGCAAGAAAATTCGTGAAACGGCAATTTTTTTGTCACCCGCATCTTTTTTGATGCCCACGTCTATTTTTTTGTCACCCACGTCTATTTTTTTGTTGCCCGCGTCTATTTTTCGCACCCAATTTTGATGCGGCAGCGCCTTTTTTGACGCGTCAGCGCCCAATTTGATGTGCAACCAAAAAAAATTCCGTGCAAAACAATTTGCCAATGGCAAAATGCGGAAATTCGCTGCTAATCCATGCCTGGCTAAAAAATTCACTCATCACTAATAAAGTGCGCAGAAAGCAGGTAGGCTTGGTGAAAGGTGTGGGGCTGGGTGGAAAAGCACAAAAAATACAAGAGGTCATTTACTTACTGCAGGTGCAATGTGTAAAGTGGACTTAACGCAATAACCATGTGTTTTTACCCACAATGCAGCATTTCTTCCTAGAATTCCACCATTTTGCAAGTAGCAGTGTGGAGTTATGACTTATGCAATTGCATCTGATGTGCCACATTGTGCAGTTGTGTCAATAGACCCAGCACAGGCGCGCCAAAAGAAATGGCCGCACATGGCAATCTCACACTAAATGCTGCAACATTGCATTTCGTACACCGAGGGGTCATTTATAAAGTTTGCACAGCACATATTTATTCACATACGGTTGTTTTGCTGTGCCCGTCTTTCTGGTTTGTGTCAGCATGGTCACTGTGTGTGTGAGAATATATAGCGTTGATGGTAATTTTGGAAATATAAAGTCGCAACTTATGAAATACTGTTTAGCGTCTATTTTTCCGCCGCCACATTTGTGGTGAAACTTGAACACAAATCGTGCGTATAAATACTATCCTGTTTAACAATTGAGGTGTCTTTGCATTTAAAACAAAAATGGCTGCTTAGGAGATTTATTTTTTTCATAAATCATTGCAGGCATAGATTTAGTGTTGTTTGTGTTGTGTTGTTAGGGGAAATGTTGATACTAGAAACTACAAGATCAAGCGGGCACACCTTTCTACCTGTGCCAAGAGAGATTCTGCACTGGGTGAGTTTTCAAAGGAGGATTAAAACAGCAATCTAAATGGTATGCAGCCAATCAGAATGTGGGCATAGGACAGCACAGGCCACCATGGTATTAGTAGCCCCCTAGTAACATAGGGTGCTTGAAAG
This sequence comes from Xenopus tropicalis, assembly GCF_000004195.4. Classification (NCBI taxonomy): domain Eukaryota; kingdom Metazoa; phylum Chordata; class Amphibia; order Anura; family Pipidae; genus Xenopus; species Xenopus tropicalis. The sequence continues at coordinate 19,903,272 of NC_030681.2, forward strand.
ATATCCACCCCAATACAATAGCTTAGGAGCAAAAGGTGATATTCCATTCTTTAAAAACTCCAAAAGTAGAACATTTGGGCAGGCAGTAAGTACAGTGCCATGTTTAGCCAGAATTAATAGAAAAGTTTCAGGCTTGTGTCCAGATGACTGACATTGAAGAAGACCCTACAACCACTGGAGGGCACCCAGAAAGGTACGCCCTAAAAGATGGCCACTTTGGGTTTGTAACAGAGGACATCTTCCCCAGGGTTGATAGGAACCTGGAAAGGATTTTGCTGTGGGTCCCAGTAACTGAACTGGAGATGAAAACAGGTTGGGGTAGGTTGCCTGGTCTAACAGGCTGTGATCCAGTTACAGATATCTCGGTATAGCACAGCTTTTAATAAGCAGGTCTGGGAAAGACTAGACTCATTTAGACTAATAGCGGTGGTTCATTGAAAAGGCTGGCGGAATGTTTGCCAGATCGGGAAGCGAGATTTAATCTTCTGCCAATAAAGTGAAAAGCCTTTAGGTTCATCAGCCGCAATTCCAGCAGAGATTAACCTGCCGCAGAACCAAGTGGCTCACTCATTTGCTTTACCTGCCAACTGTGAGTCATGGAAAGGTGCCCAGGGGCTGTTTTTCTACCCACTTTCTAGATTCCTTTCTATGGATAAGAGCCTACTTTGAGTGTGCTTTTTAATGATTGACGCTCGCTACCAAAAGACTCTTGTTATTCTATATTTTAACATACTTGTTTTTCAGAAGGTGCCAAAATCACTTTACGGGGCCATTAACAAGCTTCTTCTCTTGGGCAATCATAGTGTCTGCTGCTTCAGAGAACACCTGCCTGGCTCCAGTGCCAAGGAGTATGAATGCCCCTCTGTCCTCAGTAAATCACGTACACATTTACCACTGAGGCTTGAACATATGTGCTGATAACTTATCAGGCTTTCCTATGGCTGGAAATATGGGGCTAATTCAATAACATAATTGCACCAATGCAATAAGCCATAGCAGCCAATCAGTATCAGGAAACTTTGTGCACAGTTTTATAAGAAGAATCATTTTCATACCTGTAAACTGTCCTTTCCTTGTCACAGATCTGGGTGTGTCCTTGTCAATCTTGAGGTTACTTAGGTCAATGAGGGCTCATTTACTACAGCAGATGCACTGGGCACTTTGCAACTTTCCCAAAAACCTTAATTTTGGTGCAACATTTATTCAGCCTCCACCCCAATGGCTCATAACAAATTAAAAACCATGATGGTCACTGTGCTGATCGTTACAAATACCCATTGAGAGACACAAATCTTCCAGAACAGGACTGTTCCATCCAGTGTTTTTAGTCTCCATTATAGGGCCATAGTGCTGCTATAGGGCTGATATACAATACAGGTATAGGACCCATTATCCAGAATGCCCGAGACCAAGAGTATTCCAGATAAGGGGTCTTTCCGTAATTTGGATCTTCATACCTTAAGTCTATTAAAAAATCACTAAAACATTAATTAAACTCAATAGGATTATTTTGCATCCAGTATGGATTAATTATATATTAGTTTGGATCAAATACAAAGCACTGTTTTATTTTTACAGAGAAAAAGGAAATCAATTTTTAAAATCTGAATTATTTGCTTATAATGGAGTCTATGGGAGACAGGCTTTCCGTAATTTGGAGCTTTCTGGATATCGGGTTTCCGGATAAGGGATCCCATACCTGTACATTTAAAATAGCAGAGAAACACCTATGATGTGGGTGATGTAGAGTACACTGATATGAAGTAAATATCTGTTGGGGCTTTTGTTGCTCTTAAGGGACATGTAAACCCCCCCATACAAAAAATTAATCAGTGAACAGCCTCTTCGAAATCTTTAAATACCTGCCACTCTGGTTGTTAAAAGGTTAATAGTAAGGCTACAGCATCCCCTTAATCATTTAGGCTCCCTTCTCCTCTTCTAACCACTTGGCCCCCTCCCTTAGGAATTGACTTTGGCTCTTGGCTAATGGAGCATGCTCAATTCTTCTCAACTCAGGTTACCAACCACAAACCTTTTGGTTTGTCAGGCTTTAATAATTTATTTAAGCAATGCATGGGTGGCATGCACAGTTTCTGTATCTCAGCAGCCCACAAGGATGTGTTTGGCCAATGGTAGTCTTACCAGAATTGAGAAGGTGTTGCCCCATATATTATAACTTACTCTTCAGTCAATGATATCTACAAACATGTATTCGCTATTATATGAACCTTTACAAGCAGATCATACGTTGTGTGCGGGTGGTTCCAATCTACATACAGGAGAATAAGGTCCTGAATAGGAGGGTCTTCCCATTGGGACAGCCTTAACCATTTGGATAGATCAGCAAGGGCTTGGAATGTCTACAAAACCAAGTCAGGCTTTTGACAGGAGAAATATTTGCTTATATCCCACCAAAAATAAAGGTTTAGGTATTGATTGGCTCGATAAAATGTCAATCTCTTTTATAATATGGCTCATGTGTCTTTTTGTGCATGAAATTGAGTTTGCAAAATTGGGGGAACTTTCAGGAAAGTGGGCAGGACTAATGTAGATATAAGCAGATATTGATGTGCTCTGAGTAGCTTGGTAATTGTCACATATGTCATATTTGTTTCTCTCGAAAAAGTAAGAAATTTCATAATCTGATAACCATCGAAGATTTTGGGGGCCTCTATGGGCATCCAAACTCCAATTTGACTGCCTACAAGATTCTGGAGTATACTTATCAGCCATTAAAAATATCTGATGTCCGATACCCTTTGCTATAGACTCTTTTTATTTACTGGTTCAGAGATAACCAGGAACTGAGACCTGTAAGTAGTGGGTTGGGCAGCAAAAATACTGTTTAGGTCAACATGAATTCTTGTTGTTGGTCATGGTGACATTATTGGGTGGGGCTATGATATGGTAGCCAGTGATTGGCTGGGTGCCATATCAATTAGAGAATAGTCCTGGCCACTCTACTTTGTTCTTGTGTTCTATATGGTCATGGAACTCCTTGGTGACTTCTAATACAGTAGGGGTACCATTTTCCCTGTATATCTAATGTCTTTAAGAGCAGAACATATATTCTTTGCATGAAAATAACTAAGTTAAAAATGCCCCAAACCCACATTTCACATTAGATAAAAACACATGACATTTCCATCTTATTATCAGAGAGATCTCTTTCTAGAAAGAACCAGTAACCACATCCGCCTCACACTGGGCCACAGAGTGCTTTTGTTTCTATACCAGACTTAGCTTTACAACGAGATGCTAATTATTTCATAGCCTTGAGAATAAACAGGAGGCATCAGCTGCCCCAGTCCCAGATTTATTCTTTATTTCCAATAGCAACATATACTTTGCTGGTACCGGTGCCTCCCATAAACCCAGTTGTACCTACAGACATGCTACACATAATGCCAGCGTCCCCTGTACGAGTTATTATTTCCAGAAAGATATTTCCTTGTTAGGCTACTGGAACCGACAACAAGCCATTTGTCTTAAACCCCAGCTGATTCGAAGGGAACATATACCGACCCATAGAACTTACATACAGATTTGCTGAGAGTGCATTTACATCAATGTATTTTTCATGGCACAGGTTTTAGTAGATGTTCTCTTTAAATCATGAATGTGTAAAAAGAGCACCTCCTTGTTCTGTACAGTCGGCAAAATCTCGTGTGTGTGTGTGTGTGTGGGGGGGGGGGGGGTGCTGGGCAAGTACCTCTTCTGCCTGCGTTCCCCTATTCCCCTAGCATGCCCTCAGCCTTAGGCTTGGCCAGTGTCAGACTGGGCCAGCAGGAATTTCCCAGTATCCCAGTGGGCCAGTCTGACCCTGGTTGTATTTTTCTATTGTTTTAAAGGGGTGGTTCCCCTTCATCTTAACTTTAGGTATGTTATAATTATGGCCTATCTTTAGCAACTTTTCATTGCTTATTTTTTATAGTTTTTGACTTATTTGCCGTCCAGCTTTCGAATGGGGGTTAGGCAAAAAAGTATTCCTCTGTGAGGCTACACATTTATTATTATTGTTACTTTTTATTACTTTTACTTCTATTATTTCTATATTTCTTTTATTTTTATTACATATATTTCTATTTTCTCTATTTACATTCCATTCTCCCTTTGAAACCACTACCTGGTTGCTAGGTCAAATGGGGCCCTAGCAACCAGACAGCTGCTGAAATTCCAAACTGAAGAGCTGCTGAACAAAAAGCTAAATATTTCCAAAATGGCAAATTATAAAAATTTAAAACCAATTGCAAATAGTCTCGGAATATCACTCTCTACATTATACTATAAATTAATCTAAAGGTGAACAACCCTTTTAGTTCCATAACCAGAGTGATTTTCATTGTTGCTGTCTCCCATAATAATAAAGCCTATGATTAAGTGCGCATGCACAAAACGCGTAAATGGTTTTATGAAGATGAATAAAGAATAAAGTTTTATTGGACTTCCTGGCTGTCTGAGGTGTTTTGTTAGCCTCTTTGAACATTTCGAGAGTCTCCCATAATGCCCTAAAGCCACCAGTGTAACCAGCAGCAGGCCCAGGACCATAGGGATCCCATAAAGGACCCACGTATCCCATTGGCACCTTCCCTGCTGCGCACAACCATGATGTCACATTCATTCCCTCGTAGCCACAGGGCCCCACACTCAGTTAACAGGGAAATTCAATGCCCATAGCAGACACTTGAGTAGCCATTTTATTGCATAGGGGGTTGCCCAGGATGCTGATTTAACAGGACACAAGCAATAATGGTTGATGATGTATATCTGCTGGATTTCCATGCATTTACCTACATTTTCTGCATGGAGCCAATAATCCTAACAAAGCAACACTGATCAAACTTTCATTTCACTTTTTTAACCAAAAAGTCAAGGTTGCAGTTGCTAAAATCTGACCTACATGTGACCCCTACAGTCTGGGTCAAAGGGTCATAATATCCGTGACATGAACTTGCCCCAGTGTGGTGTTCGCTTGTGTTTTGGTTTATGCGCTGACAGTTGCCTTACCGCCAGCTTGTGTAGTGTTGCTCAAGCCTGCTTCCTCCTCCAACCACAAGAAGAGAGATTCTCATGGGAAAATATGAATTTTACATAAATTCTGACAGACACCCCAATCTGAACTTCAAATATTTTGCTCAGTATAGAAACTAATAATTAGTTATTCATGTCATCGACTGTGATTTTTTTTATTCCTGCTTTGTACCAAATGGTGCATTCTGGGCTATACAGGGACTTGGTATATACAAGTTTAATAGTAGGGCCTAAGCGTCTTTAGCAACCCCCATTCCTCCTACTGACTCCTACACCGTCAGAATAGTCTGAAATCCCATGTACAAAAGGATCGGGCTACCATACAGCCACAAACAGGGTTGCTTCCAGATTATACCCCCAATACTACAGGCACCATCTCTCCCTACTATACCTGCTATCCCACAGCCCCAGTCCCTTCCCAGAGGCTATTATCCCCCCACTGCTACTATAGGCACCATCTCTCCCTACTATACCTGCTATCCCACAGCCCCAGTCCCTTCCCAGAGGCTATTATCCCACTGCTACTATAGGCACCATCTCTCCCTACTATACCTGCTATCCCACAACCACAGTCCCTTCCCACAGACTATTATCCCCCCACTGCTACTATAGGCACCATCTCTCCCTACTATACCTGCTATCCCACAGCCCCAGTCCTTTCCCAGAGGCTATTATCCCCCCACTGCTACTATAGGCACCATCTCTCCCTACTATACCTGCTATCCCACAGCCACAGTCCCTTCCCAGAGGCTATTATCCCCCCACTGCTACTATAGGCACCATCTCTCCCTACTATACCTGCTATCCCACAGCCCCAGTCCCTTCCCAGAGGCTATTATCCCCCACTGCTACTATAGGCACCATCTCTCCCTACTATACCTGCTATCCCACAGCCACAGTCCCTTCCCAGAGGCTATTATCCCCCCACTGCTACTATAGGCACCATCTCTCCCTACTATACCTGCTATCCCACAGCCCCAGTCCCTTCCCAGAGGCTATTATCCCCCCACTGCTACTATAGGCACCATCTCTCCCTACTATACCTGCTATCCCACAGCTACAGTCCCTTCCCAGAGGCTATTATCCCCCCACTGCTACTATAGGCACCATCTCTCCCTACTATACCTGCTATCCCACAGCCCCAGTCCCTTCCCAGAGGCTATTATCCCCCCACTGCTACTATAGGCACCATCTCTCCCTACTATACCTGCTATCCCACAGCCCCAGTCCCTTCCCAGAGGCTATTATCTCCCCACTGCTACTATAGGCACCATCTCTCCCTACTATACCTGCTATCCCACAGCCCCAGTCCCTTCCCAGAGGCTATTATCCCCCCACTGCTACTATAGGCACCATCTCTCCCTACTATACCTGCTATCCCACAGCCACAGTCCCTTCCCAGAGGCTATTATCCCCCCACTGCCACTATAGGCACCATCTCTCCCTACTATACCTGCTATCCCACAGCCCCAGTCCCTTCCCAGAGGCTATTATCCCACTGCTACTATAGGCACCATCTCTCCCTACTATACCTGCTATCCCACAGCCACAGTCCCTTCCCAGAGGCTATTTTCCCCCCACTGCTACTATAGGCACCATCTCTCCCTACTATACCTGCTATCCCACAGCCCCAGTCCCTTCCCAGAGGCTATTATCCCCCCACTGCTACTATAGGCACCATCTCTCCCTACTATACCTGCTATCCCACAGCCACAGTCCCTTCCCAGAGGCTATTATCCCACTGCTACTATAGGCACCATCTCTACCTACTATATCTGCTATCCCACAGCCACAGTCCCTTCCCAGAGGCTATTATCCCACTGCTACTATAGGCACCATCTCTACCTACTATACCTGCTATCCCACAGCCCCAGTCCCTTCCCAGAGGCTATTATCCCCCCACTACTACTATAGACACCATCTCTCTCTACTATACCTGCTATCCCACAGCCACAGTCCCTTCCCAAAGGCTATTATCCCCCCACTGCTACTATAGGCACCATCTCTCCCTACTATACCTGCTATCCCACAGCCCCAGTCCCTTCCCAGAGGCTATTATCCCCCCACTGCTACTATAGGCACCATCTCTCCCTACTATACCTGCTATCCCACAGCCCCAGTCCCTTCCCAGAGGCTATTATCTCCCCACTGCTACTATAGGCACCATCTCTCCCTACTATACCTGCTATCCCACAGCCCCAGTCCCTTCCCAGAGGCTATTATCCCCCCACTGCTACTATAGGCACCATCTCTCCCTACTATACCTGCTATCCCACAGCCACAGTCCCTTCCCAGAGGCTATTATCCCCCCACTGCTACTATAGGCACCATCTCTCCCTACTATACCTGCTATCCCACAGCCCCAGTCCCTTCCCAGAGGCTATTATCCCCCCACTGCTACTATAGGCACCATCTCTCCCTACTATACCTGCTATCCCACAGCCCCAGTCCCTTCCCAGAGGCTATTATCTCCCCACTGCTACTATAGGCACCATCTCTCCCTACTATACCTGCTATCCCACAGCCCCAGTCCCTTCCCAGAGGCTATTATCCCCCCACTGCTACTATAGGCACCATCTCTCCCTACTATACCTGCTATCCCACAGCCACAGTCCCTTCCCAGAGGCTATTATCCCCCCACTGCTACTATAGGCACCATCTCTCCCTACTATACCTGCTATCCCACAGCCCCAGTCCCTTCCCAGAGGCTATTATCCCACTGCTACTATAGGCACCATCTCTCCCTACTATACCTGCTATCCCACAGCCCCAGTCCCTTCCCAGAGGCTATTATCCCCCCACTGCCACTATAGGCACCATCTCTCCCTACTATACCTGCTATCCCACAGCCACAGTCCCTTCCCAGAGGCTATTATCCCCCCACTGCTACTATAGGCACCATCTCTCCCTACTATACCTGCTATCCCACAGCCCCAGTCCCTTCCCAGAGGCTATTATCCCCCCACTGCTACTATAGGCACCATCTCTCCCTACTATACCTGCTATCCCACAGCCCCAGTCCCTTCCCAGAGGCTATTATCCCACTGCTACTATAGGCACCATCTCTCCCTACTATACCTGCTATCCCACAGCCCCAGTCCCTTCCCAGAGGCTATTATCCCACTGCTACTATAGGCACCATCTCTCCCTACTATACCTGCTATCCCACAGCCCCAGTCCCTTCCCAGAGGCTATTATCCCACTGCTACTATAGGCACCATCTCTCCCTACTATACCTGCTATCCCACAGCCCCAGTCCCTTCCCAGAGGCTATTATCCCACTGCTACTATAGGCACCATCTCTCCCTACTATACCTGCTATCCCACAGCCTCAGTCCCTTCCCAGAGGCTATTATCCCACTGCTACTATAGGCACCATCTCTCCCTACTATACCTGCTATCCCACAGCCCCAGTCCCTTCCCAGAGGCTATTATCCCACTGCTACTATAGGCACCATCTCTCCCTACTATACCTGCTATCCCACAGCCACAGTCCCTTCCCAGAGGCTATTATCCCCCCGCTGCTACTATAGGCACCATCTCTCCCTACTATACCTGCTATCCCACAGCCTCAGTCCCTTCCCAGAGGCTATTATCCCACTGCTACTATAGGCACCATCTCTCCCTACTATACCTGCTATCCCACAGCCCCAGTCCCTTCCCAGAGGCTATTATCCCCCCACTGCTACTATAGGCACCATCTCTCCCTACTATACCTGCTATCCCACAGCCTCAGTCCCTTCCCAGAGGCTATTATCCCACTGCTACTATAGGCACCATCTCTCCCTACTATACCTGCTATCCCACAGCCCCAGTCCCTTCCCAGAGGCTATTATCCCCCCACTGCTACTATAGGCACCATCTCTCCCTACTATACCTGCTATCCCACAGCCTCAGTCCCTTCCCAGAGGCTATTATCCCACTGCTACTATAGGCACCATCTCTCCCTACTATACCTGCTATCCCACAGCCTCAGTCCCTTCCCAGAGGCTATTATCCCACTGCTACTATAGGCACCATCTCTCCCTACTATACCTGCTATCCCACAGCCCCAGTCCCTTCCCAGAGGCTATTATCCCCCCCACTGCTACTATAGGCACCATCTCTCCCTACTATACCTGCTATCCCACAGCCCCAGTCCCTTCCCAGAGGCTATTATCTCCCCACTGCTACTATAGGCACCATCTCTCCCTACTATACCTGCTATCCCACAGCCCCAGTCCCTTCCCAGAGGCTATTATCCCCCCACTGCTACTATAGGCACCATCTCTCCCTACTATACCTGCTATCCCACAGCCCCAGTCCCTTCCCAGAGGCTATTATCCCCCCACTGCCACTATAGGCACCATCTCTCCCTACTATACCTGCTATCCCACAGCCACAGTCCCTTCCCAGAGGCTATTATCCCCCACTGCCACTATAGGCACCATCTCTCCCTACTATACCTGCTATCCCACAGCCCCAGTCCCTTCCCAGAGGCTATTATCCCACTGCTACTATAGGCACCATCTCTCCCTACTATACCTGCTATCCCACAGCCACAGTCCCTTCCCAGAGGCTATTTTCCCCCCACTGCTACTATAGGCACCATCTCTCCCTACTATACCTGCTATCCCACAGCCCCAGTCCCTTCCCAGAGGCTATTATCCCCCCACTGCTACTATAGGCACCATCTCTCCCTACTATACCTGCTATCCCACAGCCACAGTCCCTTCCCAGAGGCTATTATCCCACTGCTACTATAGGCACCATCTCTACCTACTATATCTGCTATCCCACAGCCACAGTCCCTTCCCAGAGGCTATTATCCCACTGCTACTATAGGCACCATCTCTACCTACTATACCTGCTATCCCACAGCCCCAGTCCCTTCCCAGAGGCTATTATCCCCCCACTACTACTATAGACACCATCTCTCTCTACTATACCTGCTATCCCACAGCCACAGTCCCTTCCCAAAGGCTATTATCCCCCCACTGCTACTATAGGCACCATCTCTCCCTACTATACCTGCTATCCCACAGCCCCAGTCCCTTCCCAGAGGCTATTATCCCCCCACTGCTACTATAGGCACCATCTCTCCCTACTATACCTGCTATCCCACAGCCCCAGTCCCTTCCCAGAGGCTATTATCTCCCCACTGCTACTATAGGCACCATCTCTCCCTACTATACCTGCTATCCCACAGCCCCAGTCCCTTCCCAGAGGCTATTATCCCCCCACTGCTACTATAGGCACCATCTCTCCCTACTATACCTGCTATCCCACAGCCACAGTCCCTTCCCAGAGGCTATTATCCCCCCACTGCTACTATAGGCACCATCTCTCCCTACTATACCTGCTATCCCACAGCCCCAGTCCCTTCCCAGAGGCTATTATCCCCCCACTGCTACTATAGGCACCATCTCTCCCTACTATACCTGCTATCCCACAGCCCCAGTCCCTTCCCAGAGGCTATTATCTCCCCACTGCTACTATAGGCACCATCTCTCCCTACTATACCTGCTATCCCACAGCCCCAGTCCCTTCCCAGAGGCTATTATCCCCCCACTGCTACTATAGGCACCATCTCTCCCTACTATACCTGCTATCCCACAGCCACAGTCCCTTCCCAGAGGCTATTATCCCCCCACTGCTACTATAGGCACCATCTCTCCCTACTATACCTGCTATCCCACAGCCCCAGTCCCTTCCCAGAGGCTATTATCCCACTGCTACTATAGGCACCATCTCTCCCTACTATACCTGCTATCCCACAGCCCCAGTCCCTTCCCAGAGGCTATTATCCCCCCACTGCCACTATAGGCACCATCTCTCCCTACTATACCTGCTATCCCACAGCCACAGTCCCTTCCCAGAGGCTATTATCCCCCCACTGCTACTATAGGCACCATCTCTCCCTACTATACCTGCTATCCCACAGCCCCAGTCCCTTCCCAGAGGCTATTATCCCCCCACTGCTACTATAGGCACCATCTCTCCCTACTATACCTGCTATCCCACAGCCCCAGTCCCTTCCCAGAGGCTATTATCCCACTGCTACTATAGGCACCATCTCTCCCTACTATACCTGCTATCCCACAGCCCCAGTCCCTTCCCAGAGGCTATTATCCCACTGCTACTATAGGCACCATCTCTCCCTACTATACCTGCTATCCCACAGCCCCAGTCCCTTCCCAGAGGCTATTATCCCACTGCTACTATAGGCACCATCTCTCCCTACTATACCTGCTATCCCACAGCCCCAGTCCCTTCCCAGAGGCTATTATCCCACTGCTACTATAGGCACCATCTCTCCCTACTATACCTGCTATCCCACAGCCTCAGTCCCTTCCCAGAGGCTATTATCCCACTGCTACTATAGGCACCATCTCTCCCTACTATACCTGCTATCCCACAGCCCCAGTCCCTTCCCAGAGGCTATTATCCCACTGCTACTATAGGCACCATCTCTCCCTACTATACCTGCTATCCCACAGCCACAGTCCCTTCCCAGAGGCTATTATCCCCCCGCTGCTACTATAGGCACCATCTCTCCCTACTATACCTGCTATCCCACAGCCTCAGTCCCTTCCCAGAGGCTATTATCCCACTGCTACTATAGGCACCATCTCTCCCTACTATACCTGCTATCCCACAGCCCCAGTCCCTTCCCAGAGGCTATTATCCCCCCACTGCTACTATAGGCACCATCTCTCCCTACTATACCTGCTATCCCACAGCCTCAGTCCCTTCCCAGAGGCTATTATCCCACTGCTACTATAGGCACCATCTCTCCCTACTATACCTGCTATCCCACAGCCCCAGTCCCTTCCCAGAGGCTATTATCCCCCCACTGCTACTATAGGCACCATCTCTCCCTACTATACCTGCTATCCCACAGCCTCAGTCCCTTCCCAGAGGCTATTATCCCACTGCTACTATAGGCACCATCTCTCCCTACTATACCTGCTATCCCACAGCCTCAGTCCCTTCCCAGAGGCTATTATCCCACTGCTACTATAGGCACCATCTCTCCCTACTATACCTGCTATCCCACAGCCCCAGTCCCTTCCCAGAGGCTATTATCCCCCCCACTGCTACTATAGGCACCATCTCTCCCTACTACACCTGCTATCCCACAGCCAAAGCCACAGTTTCTTGCTAAATCCCCAGATTGCTCCGTTATGGAGCCTTCCTGCACTCAACCTTTTAAAACTGCTTATCTGTTGGGCCCCCAACTCTCTCTTACACCCTCTAAAGATAATCCAATAATCCAAAGCAGTGCAAAAGTACTTTGGATAACAACCTGGCACCATTTGCCTTTCTTGTTACACAACAGTAGCTTTATGAGCAAAAGAGATCCTTATGGCTAAGCCAGTATATAATGCTTTCCTCTCTAGGGACTCCCAGAGCTTTACATACTAAAAATGAGAACACAGGAAAGAAAACAAGTTGTGAAGTACAAACAAAGGAAGGCAATGTCCAAGATGATATGTCTGCTGTGAATTTTGATTAAACAGGAAAGTCTTACATATTTTTAAAGGGAAACTATTACTTAAAGTACTTTTGTTGAATCTGCAATGCTTGGGCAATGTTAACCAGAGTGCCGTAAAAACTAGGAATGGACAAAATGATGTTTGATTGAATCCTGGCACTATATCAAATTCAATCTGAATGTGACTATAAAGATGGGAAAGCATTTTTCCTGAATTCTAAGAATCTCTGCCAAAGGCAGCTTGCGCTGTATTACATAACTGGGCACCAGGTGGCGCTGTTTTTTCAATTTTATTATATTGGCAGCTAAAAATTTGACTTGGTTCCTGGGATGATACGGTTGGACACCTGGTTCCTAAGATATATGGTCAGACATTTGGTTCCTGATATGATATGGCCAGACACATGTGGCTGAATCACATGGCTACGTGTATTATGTAGTAGTTGAACTATAGCTACGCACATTATTAAGAGAGTGCTATCAGCTAACTGGGGCAATATAACGGCTAGGAGGAGGACAGACATTGGAGCCTAATAATTATCTACAAAGCTTATTAGGGTCACTACTACAGTGGGGGAATTATACAAACTTGTGCAACTTCATACGTATGTATGTATGTATATCCTTATTTATAAAGCGCTACTTATGTACGCAGCGCTGTACATTAGTTGCAGTGTAAAGATATGAATCAGCTGGTATCCTTGGTGGGAGGAGCTTATGTTATATGGGTTTGTGCTCTACTCACTGGGGTATTTATATTTATGGAGATACACTGCTACCATAAATATCTGTTTGGTATATTGTACTATACCGAGGGGCCCCCACATGAGTGGTTATTCTGTGAATTATAATGCTATTAATATCTTGTGTTTTATTGACTTATCAGGGGTAGGGTTGCTACCTGGCCAGTATTTTGACAGTGTAGCTAGTAAAATACCAGCCAAGGCCGGGTCAGTATTGTGAATTTACCAGTCTAACTGTCATTCTACCTCCGGCCTACCCTCAACCTGGGCAAAATTCCTAATCAAGCGAGGTTGTTATTGTCCATACACATAAGGTTTCTGTTGCTCGGCCCCCAGCCTGCCAATCTATATCACTGGCCCAAAGAACCTGTAGGGTTTAGCAGCTGCTCTTTAAAGAGTGTTTGTTCTTTGTTAATGGTTATTGCTATGTAGCACAGCAGCCATTAGAGGGCACCCTCTATATCAGGCCACACATCATCTATGCCAGGGGTAGGGAACCTATGGCTCGGGAGCCAGATGTGGTTCTTTTGATGGCTGCATCTGGCACGCTGTCAAATCTTTAATAAAAAAAATAACAGGGGGCGTGGCCTGCACTCGGCAGATAGAAGACGTGTTCTAAGCCTTGGAACACGTCTTCTATCCGCCGAACACAGGCCACTAGCGAAACTGTTCCGTTTCGCCGAAAAATTCGCGAAATCTTTCAAAAGATCCGCGAAACGGCGAAAATGTTGTGCAGCAAAAAAATTGTCGCCCACGACTATTCTTTTGTCGCCTGCGGCTATTCTTTTGTTGCGCAGCCATTATTTTGTCGCCTGCGGCTATTCTTTTGTTGCCCGGCCATTATCTTGTCACCTGCAGCTATTTCCACGGCAATTTTTTTATCCGTTTCGCGAAACGTGGAAATTCACCCTGAATCCATGCCTGGCGCAACATTTCGCCCATCACTACAGGCCACACCCTGCTCTGCATCGCATCCGGCATCCTTGGCACCCACCCTACCTTGCCCCGCAGCATCCACGGCCAACATATTGTATGGCTCTCACGGAATTACATTTTAAAATATGTGGTGTTTATGGCTCTCTCAGCCAAAAAGGTTCCCGACCCCTGATCTATGCACTGGGGATGGTGCAGCATGTGGGGCAGAGCTGGCATTTTTTTATCTTGTTAAATAAATCCTACAAACAAGTCCTTCTTTATAGAACCAAATCAAACAGTAGGAAGAAAGACCAGTAAATGGACTTCAATTAAAGCTTGCATGTTATTGGATAATGAATATACTTGCTTCTTATTGGTTCAGTAATTTGACTGACAGTGTTGTTTTACAGAATCAATATTTTATCAGTTTATGAATTCTGTGCTATAGAATCTTTTGTTCTGCTGTATGGATGTTATACATTTGTGAGACAGAATGAAGTTTGTAATATAATATATTATTATTAATATTATTATTATTATATAATATCCTTTTATGCATAAAATTGATTTTATTCTCAGAAATATGTCTTTTGTATATTTGTTACCAGTGCATATGGCCACACATGTACTGGGGAATGTACTTTGTATACAGAATGTATTTTTGTAGACAAAATATGTCTGTGATGGTCTGGGCATTTGTCAGAACATTCTGTAAATGAAATTGTGTAACACTCTGCCATCTACTGGCAGCAGCATGTAACTACGTCACTGTCTGAACATTTAAACTAAATAACTGGAGCTTCAGTTGAATTTGATGAAACATGCAAAATTGCAAAGTCAGAATTGCATTATTTCCAGCACTCAGAATCAAAATGTTGGCACATTAGTACTGCTGACAATTTCCAGGCTCACTAACACTGGACCAATATTCCCAAGAACAGTAACCCATAGCAACCAATCAGCTATTAACTTTGATCAGTCTACTGCAGGCAGAATCCCGACAGCGTTCTCTGATTGGTTGCTATGGGTATCTTCCCCAAGAAAATGTTGCCCAATTTTTAATCCCCCATGAGATTGTGAAAGTTTCCCTTATGGTGCTATTCAAGGCTGTTCCCCTCACGTCAAGGCCATCGTTACAAAATATGGACCTGGCTGTGATGTCTGGGAGGAAAACATGTTAGGCCTGTTAATCCCTGACATGTCAGTACGATTCCTGCCGAAAATGCATTCAGAGCACTATGTTAACCCCTGACATGCCAGTAAGATTACTGCAGAAAATAATTTACCAGCACTACATTAACCCCTGACATGTCAGTAAGATTACTGCAGAAAATGCATTCAAAGTACTATGTTAACCCCTGACATGCCAGTAAGATTACTGCAGAAAATAATTTACGAGCACTACATTAACCCCTGAAATGTCAGTAAGATTACTGCAGAAAATGCATTCCAAGGACTATGTTAACCCCTGACATGCCAGTAAGATTACGGCAGAAAATGCATTCCAAGGACTATGTTAACCCCTGACATGCCAGTAAGATTACTGCAGAAAATAATTTACCAGCACTACATTAACCCCTGACATGTCAGTAAGATTACTGCAGAAAATGCATTCAAAGGACTATGTTAGCTGCAGACATGCTAGTAAACCCCAGCACATACCTCATTTTCAACACAGATCACTTAGCCACTAGCCCCCGTCTCTGTAGTTCTGTTAATAATCTAAAGGTTGGTGGGTTGATGATTAGGAGGCAAAACATAAAAGACTGAATAGTATATTGTGCTAATTATAGGCTCTCTGTGGATTAGTACCCGAAAGCTTGCTATGTAGCTGGCCAGTAATCTAATAGACTGAAATAATGGCATTGTATAGTCTGTGCAGCCTTTGGGAAGGTTGGGAAATGTAAAAGTAATTTGTAGGGCTACATCCAACCTTCAAGCCTCTAGCAGAACTGCTTTCTAAATCTCAAATGATTCATACCCAGATCAGGCACATATTCAGCATCAATTCCAGAATTCATTTGCAGTTTCCCACTGGGACGGGCAATAGAGGGAGTACGTGTTCTACATAGATCCCAATTTTCATATCTATATTCCCAAAAGAACAAGTTTCTATTAACAATGTTATATCCATCCACTAGATGGCACCTGTTCATCAGAAATAGCACACTGAGGCATTTATTAAAGTTATTTGTGCCATGCACTAAACCCACTGGGAGCTCTAAATCCGTCTCTTAATTAGAAACAATATGAGCAAATCTATATATCCATATTGATATATGTCACATTTAATTCAGCATCAGACTGCCACTCTAGGGCCCCCCCGGGAATCCTTAATCTGGGGGTTCCACTTCTTTACCCTCTGCCTCTACCCATGAAGCAAGTGGGATTTAAGGAGTATTTAACTGGGAATGACTGGGGCAGTGATGTCTCCATTGGAAAAAAAATGTATATATATGTATATTGCTAATGCAATCAAAAAACTCATATCACCTTTAACATGGGCACATTTTGTAGCTTGGTTTGTAAGTACGAGCACCATGTCCCCTTCCTTATCCCCATAAGGAGATAAGGAAAATCAACTAAAATAACAAAAATATCTGACTGTGAAGCAGGATTGAATAAAGGTGTGTGTTCATAAAGCAACACCCTATTTGCCCTTGCTGTAGGCTATGGGTAGGGCAGATACAACACAATACAGAGTAATATACATGTATAGAGGGCAGGGCCATAGGGGAGGACTCACTTGTTAAAGCCCGGGATGCAAGTACTAGAACACTATGGGGAGCAAAATTGCGCCTATTAATGTTCAGTTGCAGAACAGGACATAGCTGTGCTCTGTTGCTCCTTCTGCCCATTGGCATTTCCTTGGTGCCACCCATGTGTCACTTCCATTTGCCCCAGGCATGGCTGAATTAATTAGAAACACGCAGAGATTGACAATTCATGCCGGAGCACTAAGGCTTGCATCTGAGAGTGATTTGAGTGGTCTTGTAACCCTTAGCAACCACTCAGCGGGTAGCATTTACTGTCACCTGTTTGAAACACCTGATTGGTTGCTGAACCACTGCTACTTTAATCACATTGCCCAAGACGACTCAGTAGAGGGTAGGTCGTTGGTGGGAACGGGAATGCAAGCGTTACAGAAAATCATACATTTATAATGATTATATCACTATCAGCAGCTGAATGGGAGAGGTGTAAAGCTACAGGGAGGCATACTTCTCCTTTAAGTCAGCCTCTCATTCAGATGGTATTCACAGGGATAAATAATGAATGAGTCTAATGGGCAGGGACCAAGAGGCTGGAGAATTTTTTTTTTTTTTTTAAAGCCAAGTCTTTGATTAAGGTTCATTATTTTTTCATTTCTTGAAAGCATTTTCTCATGTGCATGAATAAGGCATTGCCACTAAGGCTCCGAGTTGTACTGTGTTTGAGCCAAGGAGAGTAGAACGTGTGAGATGCAACACAGGAGCTTATTTTATCCATGTTCCCCGGCCCGGAACAATCCCAGTTCCGCTAAGCAAGTGCAGAACCCCGACAAATGAAAGCTCCAAGCAAATGTATAGGCCTAGATCCTCATTTTTGCCTTTAGGTGCTCTATATCATTTCTAGCCTACTTTCTTGCCAGTGGCCAGTGGCAAAGTCTATGAATGGGCAGGACTTATTGAAAAAATTGCCTGCATTTGAGGCAGATCAGGGGCATTTTGTTAACAACAGGGTTTGGTCAGGGAGTGGCTATGCATGTGTATGCAGGTAATAACAGGAAATATTAGAAGCTCTTTAATACCAGTAGGGAATGGGTATCTGGATTGCTTTGCCTTTGCCCAGATGCTCACAGGTTACATCGTTTATTGATACTCTCATAATATGTTTTATTTGGCTTTGGCCAAGTGAGCAGATCTTCTTCTGATATGCCCAACTAAAGGTGGCCAATATGGGCCTAATTTGATCGTTTGGCCCTATGGCCACTTCTGCAGGATTCTGGTCAACGTGTTGTGCTGAACCATATGCAAACCCTTAAAGTCACATGACAATGTAAAAGGATTATTTTCTGCTCGGATATTAATTTTTCTTTTCTTTTTTTTAACCCTGTAATGGTTGAAAAATCCTGACTATTTTTGTTCAGAGTTAAGAACCCTTTAGGGGAAATGAGCAAGGAGCCAGGAATCAGACAGAGATCAGCCCCCCCTGCTGCCAATATATCTTTCCTGAAATTAGGATGTTTAGACATAATTCCATGGAAATTCTGCTTGTGGGGAAGGCGGCTGACTTGCATATGCGCCAGGTCCATCAGAATCGTATCAGTGGGATACATAGCAACATGCCAAGTGAGAGACGGACAGAGCGGCACCTCATAGCTCTCGTTTCATTCACTTGTAAGAGATTAACATGAAACATACACGGAGAATAAACAGCAGCCATGATTTATTTATAAGGGCAGGTGTATGAGAGCTTTCCTAGCACTGCCAGGCTGATACACCATACATGGTAAGATCTGCTTGCTTTGTGATGTTGCCAAGTGAGCAGATCTTCTCCCAATATGCCCACCTACAGGTGGGCGATATCGGGCTAATTTGGCTGTTTGGCCCTAGGGCTAAACGATCGAATTAAAATGGCAGGTATAGGCGCCATTGGTTCGGGGACTGCATCAACGAGCCAATGTTGCCCCCGATCCAAATGGATAAATCAAATCTGCCCGATTGAGATCTGCTGGATTTCAGGCCAGAGGTTGGTCGGGGAGGCCCATCGATGGTGCCCATACACAGGCAGAAAATGAATTTTGGTTTCATGTTTAATTTGAAAAGGACTTTTATTACACAGCTTCTCATGTCTGGGTGACAGGTCCACTTTAAGTCTACTAAAAAATTATTTAAACATGAATTAATCCCAATAGGATTGTTTTGCCTCCAATAAAGAGTCATTATATCTTAGTTGGGATCAAGTACAGGTACTGTTTTATTATTACAGAGAAAAGGGAATCATTTAACCATGAAATAAACCCAATAGGGCTGTTCTGCCCCCAATAAGGGGTAATTATATCTTAGTTGGGATCAAGTACAGGTACTGTTTTATTATTACAGAGAAAAGGGAATCATTTAACCATTAAATAAACCCAATAGAGCTGTTCTGCCCCCAATAAGGGGTAATTATATCTTAGTTGGGATCAAGTACAGGTACTGTTTTATTATTACAGAGAAAAGGGAATCATTTAACCATTAAATAAACCCAATAGGGCTGTTCTGCCACCAATAAGGGGTAATTATATCTTAGTTGGGATCAAGTACAGGTACTGTTTTATTATTACAGAGAAAAGGGAATCATTTAACCATAAAATAAACCCAATAGGGCTGTTCTGCCCCCAATAAGGGGTAATTATATCTTAGTTGGGATCAAGTACAGGTACTTTTTTATTATTACAGAGAAAATGGAATCATTTAACCATTAAATAAACCCAATAGGGCTGTTCTGCCCCCAATAAGGGGTAATTATATCTTAGTTGAGATCAAGTACAGGTACTGTTTTATAATTACAGAGAAAAGGGAATCATTTAACCATTAAATAAACCCAATAGGGCTGTTCTGCCCCCAATAAGGGGTAATTATATCCTAGTTGGGGTCAATTACAAGGAATTGTTTTATTATTACAGAGAAAAAGGATTTAAAAAAAAAAAAAATGAGGATATAATGGAGTCTATGGGAGATGGACCTGTAATTTGGAACATTCTGAATAATGGGTAGGATCCCCTACCTGTATAGGAATATACTAGTGAATGTTTATCCATAAAGAATAAGTACTCAGAACAACCAGTGTAACCAACATACATATCCCCAACTCTTTTTTGTCGGGCAGCTACTATTTTTTTTACCCAAACAGTTTTTTATTGAATTCTTCCCAGAGACGAATGGTAACAATACAAATCTTGGGATGTCAATAAGCAATTAAAGTAAATAGGATGTCCAGATCTCTAGCATACATTTTTAAAAGGAAATAGACAAGAAGTTTCCAATATAATCTTGCGATGGAAAGCATTTGATACTCAACAGGTGTTATAGAAAGTAATGTAAAGAATATAGTTAATATGCCCAGTGGGAATAAGAGAATTATAATTGCCTCGAAAAAGAAGGAAATGATTAAGAATCTGAAGTGCAGATAACATTATGTATAAATACCTGATTTTTGTTTTTTTTGTTATGTTCTTGATGTTATAGGTGCTTTAAAATGACTATATTGGTCACATGGGAGTCAAATATCTCTGTATTTAACAAAGCAGCTGCAGATCTTGATCAGTGGAAAGGCAAGGGCAGGTGTTAGTTAGAGGCAATAGTAAGACGTTCCAAACACATGGGGGGTATCTGTTTATTTAATCAACCCCTGAAGTCTAAATGAAACTACTGCTTTAAGCTCTTCGTCCAGCTAGAGATGTGATTAAGTTGAAGGGGAACTTCACCCAAACACAACTTAAGCTTTTTAAAAAGTAACCACCATTTTTAAGCAACTTTGCAATATACATCATTTATAAATATGCAGTCTTTGATGTTTATTGTAATAATACGGTTTGGAACAGATACCTAAGCCCCGCCCCCTGTTCCCCTGCTGATCTGGCTGGCTACTTTGAGGCTCAAATAAAATGTAACAGTAGTCACCTGTCTTCAGCCTGCCTTCAGCCTGCATCCTCCCAATCCCACAATTCCCTGCATGTGTGATGTCAATAAGAAATGGAACATCACAGTGCAATGCATTGTGGGTTATGTAGTTCCTGCATGTTGTCTGTAAGTTTTACAATTTGTAACATCAGTGTTTTAGTCCCTCCTCCCCTGTAGCAGAATTGTGAAATGTGTAGCAGAAGCCTGCCTAGTGAGTATTTGGGAAAAGAATAATCACATACCCTCCATCTGAACCCCCCTTGCAATCCTGCTGGATAAGTTTCTTATTCAAGATGAGCTGTTTATTAATGCAATATACATCAATTAAACTAGTCTCACCCCCTTGCTTGCCTGCCTGTCTGCTGCCTGCTTGCCACAAAAGCTCCCACCTCTGTTGGCGACTCCCGTGAAACCCCTTCTTGCCACCCTAGTCCCCCACTCACTGCTGTTCTTCCAAGTGAAGGGCAAACCTCATTCATTGGGTGCTTGGCCCTCACATGAGTACCAGCAAAGCTACAGAAATAAGAGAAATAAAGAGGCCTCTGCTGGACTGGAAGTGAATAATATTCTGAGTAAGTACCAAGGAGGAGCGGGATCAGGATAAATTAGCCCCATTACAGCAGCTGAGTGAAAAAAGCCAGTGTAGTTATTCTCACTCCCAAGGGATCACTCCACCAACGCAAAGTGAATCAGAATAAACTCACCTGGTATTTCTTTCTGTAAGAACCGCACCAGCCACAATCACTTGCTTGGAAAAGTAGAAATATGGTTGGCAGCCTATGACTGATTGGCTCATCCATGTCATGTCGGTCGCTCCCCCATAATCCCCCCCCCACTGTAAACATGACTCTCTTATGTGTGTACAGCAGGAATTTTTAGGGTTCAGTTCTACCCATACAGTAAATATCAGTATCACTTCTCCATGAATGACCATTTCCGACATGCCAGATGTTACACTATTCAGATGGCACCTAGCACTTTGCTCTTGGTATCTTAGTAAATATCTTGTCTCACACACTCCCATTGAAACCATCTGCACCCTTCACACAAGTCTTACTGAAAAATATACAACTATACTCCCATCACTAAGCAACACCAGGTAGGTACTGATCTATGCTAACAGTTGTATTATTCACACACATATATACGCTGTATGATTAAAAGTATGTGGACACCGGGCTGTCCAACATCTCATTCCCAACGTAACAGCCTGTACTCTTCTGGGAGGGTTTCCACTGCGTTTTTCAACATTGTTGGTGAGATTTTCTTCCATTGAACCATAAGAGTATTAGTGAGATTGAGCTCAGATGTTGGGGATCATCACACAGGTGTCCAGTTGGGTTGAGGTCAGGGCTCTGTGCAGGCCAGTTGAGTTCTCCTCCCATCTCAGCAAACCCATTCTGTATGGGCCTCACTTTGTACATGGGGGCATTATTGTGCCAAGACAGAGA
This sequence comes from Xenopus tropicalis, assembly GCF_000004195.4. Classification (NCBI taxonomy): domain Eukaryota; kingdom Metazoa; phylum Chordata; class Amphibia; order Anura; family Pipidae; genus Xenopus; species Xenopus tropicalis. The sequence continues at coordinate 19,925,536 of NC_030681.2, forward strand.
AAAGCCTTCCCTAAACTGTTGCTACCAAATAGGAAGCACAGAATTGTTCAGACTGTCATTGTAAAATAAAGCCTAAAGGTTTGATTTCACTAGAACCAGGGGCCCTAGCCCAAACCATGCAGAACTGCCCAGTCCTCCATCAAACTTTTTCTATTGGGATTTTGCATGTAGGCAAGTTGTGTTCTCCAGGCATCTGACAAACCCGGACTTTTCCATAAGACTGCCAGATGGTGAAATGCAATATATTACTCCATTAGGTTTGCATGCCTCTAATTGCATATTAATCCCACTACATTGAGAGCTACGTTATCTCCAAACCTGCCGGTGCTGCTGAAATTTCCATACTTAACTGAATTTGCCAAGGTAATCATTTTATCTTGTCACATGTTGAATAGTGGCAGGGTGGGAGGGCAAATAGGAGTAGGTGAGGGGTGTCTTAAGAGACCAAGTGTAATTGGTTAGGATGGGGAAGCACAAAAAGGATATGAAAATGAAAGAATAGCAGCAGAGGGTCAGAATAAATGCAAGTGAAAATATAGGGTTGCAGACTACAGCTTAAAAGGGGTGAAAAGAGGAATAGGGGACACGTGGAGAAGGGGTACAAACTGGCTGGGTGGCAGAAGGGGTGAAGATATAAATGAAGCATAATGGATAAGCAAGAAGATATAAAATGTGGAACATAACAAGGATGTGGGAGAAGTTGGAAGAAAATAAGAAAGGAAAGCAGGAGGGTGAGGAGGGCACAGGCAAATCTGAAAAAGGAAGGGATGACAAAAAAAAGGGTTGAAAGAAGAGACAATAAAGGAGGTGAGGAGGATACAGACAGCAAGAGAAAAGTAAATAAGAGAGTATATGCAAAATAAGCAAGAAGATGTAGAGAGATTTTAGAGAATGGAGGATACATAGACAGAGTGAGAAGGGACAGAAAGGGGGAGAGTGAGGGAAGCTGTGCCATCCACAAGAAAAGGTTAAAAGCAGTAGAAATTGCAGTAGAAAGGAGAAGATAAGTGTGGGGTTGCCATGTTATGTGCATCTGTAATGTTGAATGGTTGTAGTCCTGTGCCCTGGTAATTGTGCAGCACTATGAGCCCCACCCAACCAATCCTGCCCTGACCCCCCTGTAAAAACATCTTCTGCCCCCCCCCCCCCAATCAGATTGGGCTAAAGGTTGGAAGGGCCTTCAAAATTCCTCTGCAGGGGGACCCCCAAAAGTCTAGTTAAGCCACTGTGCGGGTTATTTTTATGTTCTGAGTAGAAAGGGCATATTTGGGTTCTGAGTAGAAAGGGCATGTTTGGGTTCTGAGTAGAAAGGGCATGTTTGGGTTCTGAGTAGAAAGGGCATGTTTGGGTTCTGAGTAGAAAGGGCATGTTTGGGTTCTGAGTAGAAAGGGCATGTTTGGGTTCTGAGTAGAAAGGGCATGTTTGGGTTCTGAGTAGAAAGGGCATGTTTGGGTTCTGAGTAGAAAGGGCATGTTTGGGTTCTGAGTAGAAAGGGCATGTTTGGGTTCTGAGTAGAAAGGGCATGTTTGGGTTCTGAGTAGAAAGGGCATGTTTGGGTTCTGAAGTAGAAAGGGCATGTTTGGGTTCTGAGTAGAAAGGGCATGTTTGGGTTCTGAGTAGAAAGGGCATGTTTGGGTTCTGAGTAGAAAGGGCATGTTTGGGTTCTGAGTAGAAAGGGCATGTTTGGGTTCTGAGTAGAAAGGGCATGTTTGGGTTCTGAGTAGAAAGGGCATGTTTGGGTTCTGAGTAGAAAGGGCATGTTTAGGTTCTGAGTAGAAAGGGCATGTTTGGAATAAAACAATTCAAAAATGGTGTGCTGGAATCTGCCCTTGTGGCGCTGTACATTGGCGTGAATATTTACACAAATTCTATACCGGGTCACTGCTGAATTACGGCTCACTTTGTATGACCAATGACTACGAACCATCAAGGAACAATGCTATGCATCTGTAGGGAAAAGTCATTTGTAGGGAAAAGTCTGTATCTAAAAGGGGTTAATGTTATTTGCCTTTTTATAATGGTTCCTTACTTCCGGCCAGTCCAGAGGGGAGACATGATGTCACAACAGGCACAAAGGGTAAATAGCGCTGCCTTTTTATTGCCGATGAATTATTTAGTGGTTATTTTTTAAGCTTTCACTGATCATTTTGTGACTGTTATTAGACATTAAGTGGAATCCAAATGATAATCATGTTATTATCAAATTAATTATAACAATGTTATGACAATGTTGATTTTTTTTGTCTTTGAATGCATGAGAAATTGCTCTATACACCAGGTTAGGGATGGGTTAATAAGAACCTCTGCTCAACCTACCCCCAAACAAACAAATGCCCAGACTGACCAATAGACTTCTCTACATCATCTGCCACTGTCACTTCGGAGAAAAGAGTCGGTGTCATGCCTTACATCCCGCCCTTCCAGGAACCGCCAGCGAAACTGCCACATCCATTATCTCATTTTCCCCTGTGACAGTATAAAAGGACCCTGCACTTGTACGTTAAAGAACCCGTAACATCTGAGATTGATCGCACACATATCCTAAAAAAATTATGAATGTACCAGTGAATTAAACTCCTCTAGATATAGAAGGATTGTGCTTAAAAAAATTGTGTTTCAGACTGATTTATTGAGAAATTCCACCAAAACCATACTAGTCCCGCCCATCTGTTCCACTTCCTGCTGGCTGAATTCTCTGGATGTGCAGGGGAGCCAGTGGCCTCTCAGTACAGGCACTGTAGGATAGGAACCAATCAGCAGCTAGGCTGACCTGATAGGGAACTGAAGCCTGTCTGTGCTTGTGTGACTGCAGGGCTGTGATTGGCTCTCCCCCTCCTACTGTGCTTCTGGCAGGGGCCGTTAGGACACGCCCACCCTTCATTTCAAACATGGACAGAGAACTGATAGGATCTATAGGGAGCTCCAATAAAGGGGCCATTGTTACAGACAGGATTAATGTTTAGCCCAAAGTGAAACCAGCACCAAATATTATTCATAATTGCCTACAAAATTTTCCCATTTATCCAATATGTCTCCTTTAAGATGGCAAGGCTCATTTACAAATGGCTGTATTTCTTTGGTAAAAAAGGAAAGTGAATTCTATTTTATAGAGCAGAGAGAAGGATTCAGCAAATATTTGCGTAGAGCTACTGATGGCATGTCATTGCTAAAATTAAATGAAGGAAATGTATTCAACTTTACTAAGTTTACACATGTTCTAGGAACCCATAGCAACCAATCAAATGTTTGCTTTCAAACTCTACCTGCTTGTTGATTTCTATAGGTTTCTAGGCCTGGAGCAAACACTGCTATTTTCATGATATCATTTACTTGCCCTACAAGCCGTATTAAACCTTGCATGGCAGCCCCCAAGCTCATTTATAGGAATTCTATTGGCGTTTCTAACAGCAATAGCACACAGGATTTGTTCCATTTGCTTTACTTGACAACGGGGAGGGAGCGGGGGTAGAAAGCGGGGGGCAGAAGGCGGGGGTGTGATTGGGCAGGAAGGGGGTTGCACCCGGTTGGTAGGCCCCATGTGGCCCACTGACATTTTTCCAAAATGCTTTTATATGCTCTGTCAGGAGGAGAAACTCACAGTCACTCTACCCTGTGAAGTACGGGAAGCACGGTGGCTCAGTGAGTAGCACTTACTTGGGGTCCTGAGTTGGATTCCAGCCTGGGCACTATCTGCAAGGAGTTTGGATGTTGTCTGTGTGGGTTTCCTCTAGGTACCCTGGTTTCCTCCCACAATCCAAAAACAGACAGGTTTTCTGGCTTCTGACTAAATAGACCATAGTGTGTGTAAATGCAGTAGGGACAGCGCCGGATTTCAAATCTGGGCTCCCCTAGGCCGCCCCCTATTTCCCCCTGCACATGTGCCAACAAACCACCTCCCACCGCGCCGCGTCGACGCAAGCGCGCATGCGCGGACATTTAAACTCTCATACGGAGCACTGGGGAGAAGTCCCCAGTGCTCCGTATAGGAGCAAAATGTCAGAATTTTTGTGCGGCGGGGCGGCATGCCGCCCCTAAGTTTCTGCCGCCCTAGGCCCAAGCCTTTGTGGCCTCGCCACAAATCCGGGCCTGAGTAGGGACCATAGATTGTAAACTCCTCTGGGGCAGGGACTGATGTGAATGATGAATAATCTCAGTAATAAATGTGTTAGTGCTGTATAAATGGGATAGCCCCTTGCAGGGAAAATATAGCTGAACTTTTACATAAAGTAAATTGAAGTTTTTATGAAACCTCTGGATCTCTGGATCTATGTCTTGAGACAACCCACATTTCACCAGGTAATCCTATAACTTATCCTATAACTTATCCAATATAAATGGCGGCCCGGAGGCTAATAAGCCTGAAGTGGAAACAAAGGATAATGCCTACAATGCAAGTACTAAGTAAGTTAGCCCACAAAGCTATACAGTTATAGAGTTTGGTATGAAACCTCCCATCCTGTACTTTGGCCTTTGTTGCTTCTTTTTATATGAGGATGGTACTGGGGCCCTTTAACCCATGTAATGCAGATATAACTCTACTGTACATGTTGCTTCTCCCGTGAATTAACTGAATTACTGTGAGTCATTCCATTATGTGTTATGTTATTCTATCTGGTTTCATATTGTTTTACTTTTTCTTTTCATTTATTGACTTATATCTGAGTTAAAAATATGGTATCTATATAGTTGAAATTGCCCCATGTGCCATTATCATGAAGTAAATATACATTTAATTTTATATTAAATTAACTTCTGGTATGATGCAGACAGTGATATTCTGAGACAGTTTGTTACTTTCCCTAGCAACCAGGCTGTGATTTAAATAAGAGACTGGAATAAGTATAGTAGAGGGACTATAAGTAATAAAAAGTAACAATAATAATAAAATTGTGGCCTTGCAGAGTGATTAAAGATTAAATAATGAAGACCAATTGCAAAATTGGTAGGAATAGGACATTTGTAGCATACTAGAAGTTAACCTAAAGGTGAACCACCCCATTAAGGGCACAGCACTAGGGACACTTGAGCTGGTTATATTGCCGGTATCACCGGGTATTCATGATCTATCACCTCAATGCTCATCATTAAAAAATAAGTGAGAAACACAATATCACAGAAAAAGATTTTTTTTTCTAATAAAAAAATGACAAATTTGTCACTTACTGGCAACCCCATACGTTTCTGTCCAATGAGCTGTGCTATTGGAAACACAATTGCTCCTGTATCCACTTTGGATTTTACAGCAGTGCTGCTCCAAGTATGTATACTATGTATATGCAATATGTAACTTCATGCCACTGGCATATTCTGTTAACCCTTCCGAGGCTGGTACTGCATCCCTGTGTTATTGACACAGTGTTTGCTATAGGAATCTGCCATCTCTAAAATGGCTTTAAAATGTTAAATAAATTGCAAAAGCACTAATAAGATCACTCTTCAGATTGCTCTGTGATTACTACAGACTACTGGCACACACAGGAACTGATTTGGCAGGATATATAACGTTTTCTTTAAGCTGCAAGTCTCAGTTCCCCCAAGAGACCTATTTAGCTTATTAGTTACAATTTTATCTAAGTGCATGTGTAGCTTGTTAAGTTTTTTGGGCTCTCTGCCAAAAGTTACCTATTTAATTAAGTTTGAGAAACACTGTATCTTTTTAAGCATTCAGTGCAGGAGATCAAAAAGAAATGAGGGACTTTTCAGTAAGAATAGGGGACTGCGGGCTGAGCTGTTAAAAGAGGGACTGTCCTGAGAAAATCGGGACAGTTGGGAGGTATGCACTACTGTGGAGTACTGCCATCCAACACAAACCGCACACTGCACAACATGCCCACCCATTAATGTACTGGGGCCAGTAGGGCCAACAAGGACTGGGGCCCACCAAGTTTTTCCCTGGTGCCCTGGCAGGCCAGTCCTGTCTACAAAGCTGGTGGGACACCAAGAAAAAACCCAGTGGGCCCCAGCCTTCATAGACCCAGACCCGATCCCCCTGGACACTGCAAACACTCCCCTGCCCATTCAGAGGTGCAAGCTAAGGAGGAGGCAAAAGGTATATGGCACGGTGTGGGTAGGGGGCACGGTGTGGGTAGGGGGGTGCCAAGACACCAGAAGGTGAGCCCTAGACACCCCCAGTCTAACACTGTACAAAGATGTATGCTAAATTGCACAGTGCAGTTACCTGGCACCCATAACTGATCTGATCACCCAATCTGATCTTTATTTTGATTTAATAACTGTATTAATTTAGCACCTTAGTTAGTACATGGGCAGTTGCTGATTTGCAGTTGTTGGGTGTCACACACTTGTTCCCTGGGGTGAATTCTCTATTCCCTCACCCTGTCTTTTTAATTCTGTAAACTATACTTAGCAGCTCATTCAGCAAATAAACATTGTGCTATAGCAAAAAAGAGTGTTTTCCTTGCTCTAATGAAAGCCAGTGCTCTGCGGCTGCACTAGGGGGCCTACGGGCTGGGGATAGAGGGACAGACAGAACCATGATATTTGATTAATAGACAGATAGATGATTGATAGATAGATAGATAGATAGATAGATAGATAGATGATAGATAGATAGATAGATAGATGATAGTTAGATAGATGATGATAGATAGATAGATAGATAGATAGATAGATAGATAGATAGATAGATAGATAGATAGATAGATAGATAGATGATAGTTAGATAGATGATGATGATAGATAGATAGATAGATAGATAGATGATTGATATATAGATAGATAGATAGATGATAGATAGATAGATAGATAGATAGATAGATGATGATAGATAGATAGATAGATAGATAGATGATAGATAGATAGATAGATAGATGATAGATAGATAGACAGATAGATATTTGATTAATAGACAGAGAGATGATTGATAGATAGACAGATAGATGATAGATAGATAGATGATAGATAGATTATAGATAGATAGATAGATAGATAGATTATAGATAGATAGATAGATAGATAGATAGATAGATAATAGTTAGACAGACAGATAGATGATAGATAGATCGATAGATAAATGAGCTACTAAGTAACATTCTGCCTAAAAAATTGTAAATTCATTACATATTTTCTTCTTTTAGGAAAACTTTAATTTTGGGTTCACATCCCTTTTAACCATTAAATAGCAGCTACATCTTTCCTATAATATAAAGGGCAGACTGCTAGAGCGCCACCTACTGCATAACTATGAAACAATGAACCAAAGTACTAAACCATAAACACAATAATTCTATGTATAACGATACCTGCATGTGGGACACCTTATTCATATCTGTTTTTGACCTTTATATCTGTACAATGTAATTCAATCTAATGACAAAGTTAAACTGTTTAAATACACAATCCACTGCTTGCATTATTAATGGCTAGTAGTTATTGGTCCCCTATAAATAATACATAAAATTAGTTTTTACAATGTATTATTCAGCTTCCCCTGCCAATGCGGCTTTTTCAATCAACATGAGTTAAGAGCTTCCATCTTGCTTCGTATCCTTCACAGAAATATGGCTTTCTCTTGTGAGCAAGTGATTTGTTTCATGCCCTAATTTAGTGCTGTGACAGTTTGCATGGGGTGGCCTGATTATTGGATAAACCACATATTTGTGGGCTGAGTATATTAAAATGATAATGCCATACAGAGACATATGAGCTCATTGTTAGGGCCAGAAGGGTAGGCAACACAGGAACTTGTCTAGGCAAACATTTTTGGAAAAAAAAAAAAACCAGGGTCCAAAATTGCAGAAAACATTTATTTCAGTCTCATTGTCCAAATTCAGTGTCGCTCTTCTGCCTTCCTGTCCAGTGTCGGACCCAACCTTTTTATTCTCTTAGTCTCTTTTATTTACATGGTAGCATCTATTCTTACATCTATTTCTTCTCTTTCTTCCCATTCTTGAAATACTGTACCATGAAATAGGCCAAATGGTCAGGAGCAGGAGAGCCCACTGACCCCTGGGCCCCCCGGGAGTTTTCCTGGTATTCTGGTGGGCCAGTCCAACACTGTTCCTGCCTCTCAGTGTGTCACTAAAGTTGGCAAGGGGTGGGCACCAAATGAGTGGAGTCCAATTTGACCACCCAGGCACTGGACCAAACCAGGCTGATCCGACTGTTGACCCTGGGACCAAGGATCAGATTATGCAGTGGACAATGGCCACATCAATGTACCAACATGGGCCTCATCTGTTGTGATTTTTAGACCTACCCAATCAGTCCAGCAGCATGGTCAGTGGTCACTATACATGGGCCCATAAGCTACCAACTAGGTCGGGGGGGAACCAATCAATATGTGTATGGTCACCGTAATCCAGTGGTCCCCAACCAATGGTTCGTGAGCAACATGTTGCTCCCCAACCCCCTTGGATGTTGCTCCCAGTGGCCTCAAAGTAGGTGCTTATTTTTGGATTTCTGGTTAGTAGGCAAGCTTTGATTGCATAAGACCCAGTGTAATTGCCAAACAGAGCCTTCTGTAGGCTTCCAGTCCACATAGGGGCTACCAAGTACCAAGCTCTCATTGGCAACTCCAGAAACTTTTTTCATGCTTGTGTTACTCTCCAAAACATTTTCCATTTAAATGTGGCTCACAGGTATAAAAGGTTGGGGATCCCTGCTCTAACCCTTCCAGACAGTGGGTACTGGTGTGGTTCTAAAGCTTCTTGACCTTGTTCAAAGGCCTTGGTACTAAGTAATCTGCAACTAAATCGCTTGCCATATCATCAGTGTTCCTCTTCCTTGTCATTCTCAAAATGTCTTCCCATTATATATTTAAATGTAAACCTTCTGCCAGGGTTGTGGTTAGTGAAAATGGGGCCTCGGTGCCCCTGGCAATGCAGGAAACCTGTCTGATTCTGATATCAAGTAAATAAAATAAATCATGCATGTCCAACTTTCAGCCCTGCAGCTGTTGCAACTGCCAAGAGGACAATAGGGCCAAAGAGCCAGACATCAAGGGCCCACTCTCAATAAACTATATATAAATATATATATAACAGTCCTTGGATAGAGTTCACTAAATCTTGGCCACCCAGGGGTTCTACTTGTACTCTTAACCCCTTAAATCCCCTGAACTCCTCTCTTCAACTAATTTTCTCACATCTATATCATTTAATCATGACTGGGAAAATACATGTTTAATGTGACTTTTCATTTTTCATTGCAGCCACTGGGTATGTTGTGCCCCTGAGCTGAGTGCAAGGGAGGGGACAGGCAGAACCCTTATAAGACTCTTCCTTATGTTTGGAATCAAGCTCTTTGGAGACGCTCCCTTAGCCTCCCATCATTAGCAGCCTCTCTCATCCCTACCCCCCCAGCCAAGCTAGGCTGAGACTGCACAGCCGGAAAGTGATGTGCCCTCTGAAGTTGGGGGGAGGGAAGAACTTAACAGTTTTGAAATCTGTACATTTTAAGAGGAAATCAGATGTCATTGCAGATATGAGCAGCTCCCCAGGAGTGCTGAGTCGGGACTGGCAGCCGGCAGTGCTGTGACCCCAGGTTCCGCTTTCCACTTCCAAGGAACGTTGTATCAGTGCTGGGAAGGGTTTCTTTCTACATTGTATCGCTGGGAAAGGGGTCTTTTGCTTAGTAGCGCTGCTAGGGGGGTCTCTTTAGTGGAATCGCTGCTGGAGGGGGTCTTTTCAGTAGTCTGACTGCTGGAGGAGCCACTTTGAGACGGTGCATTACTCCTGGAGGGGTCTCTTCCATTGTATAACTGCGGAGGGGTCGCCTACATAGTATCACTGCCGGAGGGGTCGCCTACATAGTATCACTGCCGGAGGGGTCGCCTACATAGTATCACTGCCGGAGGGGTCGCCTACATAGTATCACTACCGGAAGGGTCGCCTACATAGTATCACTGCCGGAGGGGTCGCCTACATAATATCACTGCCGGAGGGGTCGCCTACATAGTATCACTGTCGGAGGGGTCGCCTACATAGTATCACTGCCGGAGGGGTCGCCTACATAGTATCACTGTCGGAGGGGTCGCCTACATAGTATCACTGTCAGAGGGGTCGCCTACATAGTATCACTGTCGGAGGGGTCGCCTACATAGTATCACTGCCGGAGGGGTCGCCTACATAGTATCACTGCCGGAGGGGTCGCCTACATAGTATCACTGTCAGAGGGGTCGCCTACATAGTATCACTGTCGGAGGGGTCGCCTACATAGTATCACTGCCGGAGGGGTCGCCTACATAGTATCACTGCCGGAGGGGTCGCCTACATAGTATCACTGCCGGAGGGGTCGCTTACATAGTATCACTGCGCTACTTTGTGACATTGTGTCGCTGCTGGAGGAGTCGGATCAGTTGCATCACTGCTGAAGGAGTCACTTTGTTATCACTTCCAGACTCGGAGGAGACAGTCGCTGACTGTACAGGCTGTATCCCTCCCGGACTCGGCCGAGTCGCTCACTCACTGACTGTGGGAGAAGGAGGGGAGATGCGCTGCGGTGCCCAGTCCCCCCCAGCAGTCTGCCGCCCACAGCATGCCGGGGAGATGAGCCTCCTGTTATCATGGCGAATGGGACAGGGAATAGCATGCTGAAATGCGTGGTGGTGGGAGATGGGGCAGTGGGCAAAACTTGCCTCCTTATGAGCTATGCCAATGATGCCTTCCCGGAGGAGTATGTGCCCACTGTGTTTGACCACTATGCGGGTAAGTTGGACTTTCTAACGTACATGGAGCATAGTCACATCACTATGGTGGAGTTAAAGCCCCCCATCTGGGGGGGGGGGGGTGCCTGTTTGCCTCTAGGAAGGAGATTACTGGCAAGCTCCTTATTGCCATGGTTTCAGTGCCAGGGAGCTGTGTGGTTGGTTTCCTAGCAATCAGGAGCTGACACTACTGTCCCCTGCCAGTGCCACTCACATCCACTGGGACAATAGAACCATTGTCTGCCCATGATCAGCACCATGTTCCCTGAAAAGTGCTCCAATAGACATCTAATGCCAGGCACTTAGCCACTGCCAGCTGCCCATGGCCATTGTTTTATATAGGGGCATAAGGAATGCCAGGCTCTGGCCTACCCTGTAATGATGCCAGGTTCATTAGGGTCAGTGGTTCATTAGGGAGGTTATTATGAAGGTAGGTTCATTGTACATTGCCCTGCTCTGATATGAAGGCATTAATATGCTATAATAGGGCAGTGTAAGCAAAGCAACTGTTGGACAAGTGCATGAAACTCTGCCAGCCTCACATACTTAGCACTGGGGGCTCATCTGGACACCTGCGGGGGATTTTGCTTAGAGATATTTAATTACAGAACAGTTTTTTTATGCTTACCCTTTATACTTTTATACAATATATCATGTTATTCTTACTTATAAACAGTAATTGGGTGGGATTTTATAACCGTAGCTTGGTCTGTGTTATCCACATTCTCCCACTGTAGACTCATCATATCAGTGCATTTCCCATAGAAGTCAAAGGGAGCCATGGGGCAGTCAGCGGGGACTGTGCTACATTTGCCTAATGTCTGTGCCACATCGGGAGATCTGACTGGTTCCAGCAAAAAGGAAGGTGATCAAAACATGCTAAAACCAGAGAGGGGCCACTTTTACACACTAATATCTGTGTTCCTTAGGCGTCACCCTTCATTTATCATACACAAATGTTTCCCATGCATTAGAACAGAAAGATATGAAAGATGCAAAGGAGAAGTTTTAAACACCCAGAGTGCACTGTGGTGGCCAAACTGCCCTTTAGGTTAAAGAGAAATAATCTGTGTGGAATATGTGTCACTTTAAGTGTTAATTGGCAAGGGTGGGTTTCCCTATTGGTGGTTCTGGGGCAATTGACCAATTGAACAAATATTTTGGGGCACCCCTTTGCAATCCCCATTCTGCCTTCAAAGATGCAGGTTAGATGGAGGAACAGTGGGTTCTTACCAGGGACTGCTGCCCCTATAGTTATCCCACTGGCCAGTATAAAGAGTAGTTACCCCAACCTGCTGTACTCTACACACCGTCCCTACAGTTACAGCCCCTTCCCCAATACCATCTTCTCGACTTACTAAACACTCTATCCCACAGGTAATGTTCCCTCCCCAAATCTCATCTTGCCTTACTACAGTTACAGTTACAGTCCTTCCCCTAACCTCATTTTGCCTTACTGCCCCCTCCCCTAACCTCATTTTGCCTTACTGCCCCCTCCCCTAACCTCATGTTGCCTTACTAAACACTGTATCCATGAGTTACTGCCCCCTCCCCTAACCTCATGTTGCCTTACTAAACACTGTATCCCTGAGTTACTGCCCCCTCCCCTAACCTCATCTTGCCTTACTAACAGGCCCGGATTTGTGGAAAGGCCACAAAGGCCCAGGCCTAGGGCGGCAGAAACCTTGGGGACTTCTCCCCACTGCTCCGTATGCATGATTTGGCCTACAGCGCATGCGCGCACCCCTCACCCGCTGTTCGCGTGAGCGCGCAAACCCCGCCTCCCTCTGCACACATGCGCACTCGGGGGGGGGGGGCATGCAACCGGGGGCGGCCTCAGTTCGGCCAATTGGGAAATCCGGCCCTGCTTACTAAACACTGTATCCCTGAGTTACTGCCCCCCCTCTAACCTCATTTTGCCTTTACACACAATCCCACAGTTAAGGTGGCCATACACGGGCAGATTCTAGCTGCTGATATTGGTCCTTTAGACCAATTTGGCAGCTTATCTGCCCGTGTATGGGCACGAACGACAGGCCTACCCGACCAACATCTGGCCTGAAATCGGCCAGATCTTGATCGGGCAGGCTTGATTTTTCCGTCAGATTGGGGGCCTATACCCGCCATTTTAATTCAGTTGTTTGGCCCCAGGGCCACCTGTAGATGGGGATATCGGGAGAAGCGAGCAGATCTTACCCTGTATGGCCACATTTACAGCTCTTCCCAGAAAAGATCTGATAAAGCCGTGGGACAGTGGAATGGTTCTGCAGAGTTGCTGCTCTGTGTGGCCCACCTGCAGTGCTGACCTGAGGCAGCCTTTGCTATAGCTATGGGAAGAGGTACATTGTGCCCTAGTGACAGAACAAAATCAATCCCTACAGATATATAAAACTTCTATTTATTTATTTAACCAGACCAAACAGTGCAAGCTGTCTGCATATCTAATTTCCAGCAGGGGAAGCAGAGTCTGGGGAGGGAAGACTGGCTCTTATCACTGGGGAGAAGGTGCCTTATTTGTAGCACCGTTAGTAGCAGGAGGGCTCCTGGGGGCAGGAGGAGTCAGCAGTGACCTGTGTGAGTTGAATCTGCCCTAAGCTGGCCATACAGTAACTCAGCTACTCCTGATTGTATCCATGGCCCCTGCCCTTGTATATAAGGCCAAAACTACAACTATACTATAACTGATATCTAAATAGGAAGTCTGGAAAATCCCTTTGGGTCAGTACCACTTTCATGGTCATTATGGCCATACAAAGGAGATTATAAACTGCCAGTTCAGTCCCTCCCAACCAAGTCAGCAATTTATTGGCCTGTATATGGGTCCTCCCGCAACAGACATCTGTCTTTACATGTATATGCCAGTTTTAATCTCCCATTAGCTTGTCAAAGGGGTCAAAGACTAGATCAATTCAATTTGACCTACCACTAGAGTGGGCAAATCAGGGAAACATGTGCTTGCCATCCCTGCAAGCCCACCAACAGCCAAAGGTAAAATGTACCCTGTTTATAAGTTAAAAGTTCATTGTATAGATCAGTTAGACTTTAGGAAAATAATACAATACAAACTATACAAATATCAAGTTCCATGTTGATTTGACCACTAGAGGCCGCTGTTTCGTTGGTGCCATTATTGCCATGGATGCTTTCTCAGATTAGGAACAAAATGGCAGCACCCAGTTATTTGAATGAAGAAGAATATACAGAAGAGTCAAACATAATTAAGAGAACCATTTTTAGGAGAATGAAAGTAAAAACCCCTACAAACAGATGGGTGTTTCCTAGCAAAAGACAAATTTAGCTTTAGGTTGGGCTTTGTGGCTTTTACTGTGGTGGGTGTGTTTTTTTTTATAAGTATTTTCTGACTTCTGTAACTTCTTTGAGTGGTGGGAAAGTTCTGGCGCAGATTGTAGTGGATTTAAAGGAACACTTTACCTTCATTTATTTATTTACTGTGAATATTAAGAGGAAGGCCAGCGTAGACAAATGTTGGACCATAAAGGAGACTTGTCTGAAAACCAGACATATTGTAATGTATTACAATGAGCAAAGTTTGCCCAGCTGTGGTAACCCATAGCAACCAATTAGAACCTCCCTTTCAAACTGATCAGTAAATGCTAGCAGCTACCGGCGTAACTATAGATAAAGCAGCCCCTGCAGTCACGGGAGCATTCTACAGCTAGCAGGGCCATGAAATGGAAATGCAAGTGCAGCCCTGCAACATGCATTTATTAGATGTGTCCCTGATGCTCTGTTACAGCTATCCTGAACCTCAATGCAACTTCCATCATTCTCAGGCATTGTGAGACTAATGGGAGCTGTAATGCAAAGAACAACATTGACTAAAATAGTTTCCAAAGTTCAGCCTGAGGCCTCTGATCTTATTGTGCTCCATAAACCAGCAGCGAGCCCCTTGTGGGTGGGCAGGAAGGAGTCAAGAACTGCGGAGTGCAGCTAGTACAGGTATAGGACCTGGTGTTTCCAGATACGGGGTCTTTATATAATTTGGATCTCCATACCTTAAGTCTCATTATAACATTAACTAAACCCAATAGGATATAAAATGAATATAAAATGTAACAGAAGTCACCTGTCCTCAGCCTGCATCCTTCTAATCCCACAATTCCCTGCACACGTGATGTTAATAAGGAAAGTAAGATCACAGTGCAATGCATTGTGGGTTATGTAGTTCATCCATGCTGTCTGTAAGCTGTGGAGAAGTTGTTACAATTTGTAACATCAGTGTTTTAGTCCCTCCTCCCCTGCCAGGATTTCAAATGATGCAGAAAGAGAAGAACTGTTTTGCAGCTGGATTTCAGCATATACAAATGGTATTTATACATACTTTTCGAAGGAACAGATTAGAGTGATAGGGGGTTTCTGTGTTGTGTGGGGCTCTTTAACAAGTTTTGGTTTGGAAGCTGAAGTTCCCCTTTAATTATACCTTAGCTGGGATCAAGTACAAGGTACTGTTTTATTATTACAGAGAAAAGGGAATCATTTAACCATGAAATAAACCCAATAGGGCTGTTCTGCCCCCAATAAGGGGTAATTATATGTTAGTTGGGATCAAGTACAGGTACTGTTTTATTATTACAGAGAAAATGGAATCATTTAACCATTAAATAAACCCAATAGGGCTGTTCTGCCCCCAATAAGGGGTAATTATACCTTAGTTGGGATCAAGTACAAGGTACTGTTTTATTATTACAGAGAAAAGGGAATCATTTAACCATGAAATAAACCCAATAGGACTGTTCTGCCCCAATAAGGGGTAATTATATCTTAGTTGGGATCAAGTACAGGTACTGTTTTATTATTACAGAGAAAAGGGAA
The DNA here is from genome assembly GCF_000004195.4 of Xenopus tropicalis. Classification (NCBI taxonomy): domain Eukaryota; kingdom Metazoa; phylum Chordata; class Amphibia; order Anura; family Pipidae; genus Xenopus; species Xenopus tropicalis. The sequence goes on from NC_030681.2 coordinate 19,941,035, forward strand.
TCATTTAACCATGAAATAAACCCAATAGGGCTGTTCTGCCCCAATAAGGGGTAATTATACCTTAGCTGGGATCAAGTACAAGGTACTGTTTTATTATTAAAAGTAAATTGAACTTAAAAATCGGAATTATTTGATTAAAATAAAGTCTATGGGAGATGGCCTTCCCACAGTTTGGAGCTTTCCGGATAACTGGTTTCCAGATTACTGATCTCATACCTGTAATGTAGTTGTACTGGATGATGTGCTGTATGTATAGCCTGATGTGCTCCTGTCTTCTCCTCCCAGTCAGCGTTACAGTCGGCGGCAGGCAGTACCTTCTGGGCCTATACGACACTGCTGGACAGGTGAGTAACCGGTCTCTTATATATATCTGCTAATAATGGCACTTGGCACCCCGACCCTGCTCCCTGGGTTCGTAGCTGTTACACAGTTTATCTCTAGTGTTGCCACCATGGGATGTATGGGACATGGCAGTATAGGGATCTATAGCCTTATGGCATGGCCATACACGTTTATATGAGGCAGCTCATGGGGTGACAGTTATATTGATCCCAACATTCATTATGCACTTTATAAACTGCAGGATGTGAAAGTAATTCAGTGGCTTTTTCTACATTAAATATGCATTTATATAACAGTATAGGGTTAAACAGCACCTACATATTGCTACAACTGTAGCGCTATAATATAACATACTGGCTAGAATTGTCTTTTCCCATCAGGTAAACAAACAGATAGGAATTTGACACAAACCATCTGATTTCTGACATAAAGTGAAATGTGGCAGATTCTGTCTCTGTGGAAACCAGGCCCTGAGTGCCATATTGTTGCAGACAAGTGTCTATGCCAGTTATTAGTCAGAGGGAATGTATTTCCCTGGGTAACTTTGCTCTGTCTCTAGAATAAGTTCGGCAGCCTTAGCTACATGAGAATTATTCTTTGGTCATTGCTGTAAGGCAGTGATCCCCAACCAGTGGCTCCGGGGCAACATGTTGCTCCCCAACCCCTTGGGTGTTGCTCTCAGTGCCCCCAAACCAGGGAGTTATTTTTGAATTCCTGACTTGGGGGCAAGTTTTGGTTGAATAAAAACAAGATTCCCTACCAAATAAAGCCCGTGTAAGCTGATAGGGTGCATAGAGGCTGCCTAATAGCCAATCACAGCCCTTATTTGGCACCTCCATGAACTTTTATGGTGCTTGTGTTGCTCTCCAAGTCTTTTTTACATTTGACTGTGGCTCAAGAGTAAAGGTGCCCACACACGTGAAGATTCGCTCGCCTGGCAAAGTCGCCAAGGGAGCGGATCTTCACCCGATATCCCCACCTATGGGTGGGCGATATTGGGGAACATGTAGGCTAATTTGATCATTTGGCCCTGGGGCAATGGGGCAGTTGGTTCAGGGACTGCATCAACGAGCCAATGCGGTCCCCGATCCGACTAAATCTTTTAACCTGCCTAATCGATATCTGGCCAATTTCAGGCCAGATATCAGTCGGCCAGGCCCCTCGTTCCTGCCCCTACACGGGCCAATAAGCTGCAGAATCGGTGCAAGGGACCGATATCGGCAGTTACAACCAACCCTTGTATGGCCACCTTAAGAAAGGTTGGAGACCCTGCTCTAAGGGCAATGGCTCCAAACAATCAAAGTTGCCCCTCCATTGATTTGAATGTTTCACCAGAAGGCAATTATCACTCATGAACGGTACAAAATCAAGGCATAGCAATATATTTATACGCAATTATGATGGTAGATGATCCCCCCTTTAATTACAGACAAGTAATAAAAATAAGACAAGTAAACACCAAACCCAGCCTGTGAATCAGTAATTATGGCCGAAAGCTACATTTCCATGTCACTATAGATCTGTGCATGTTGGTAGTGATTCAGCCAGTTGCTAATAAAATGCTGCTGCCGTGTATTACAGAATGCAGTTCCCGGAAGCCCAGGCAACAGGCACGTCAGTGTTATAAGGGCAGATCAGATTAGCCCTTCCAATTCGGCTCAATTAACTTGCACAGACAAAGAGCAGACGGGATGTTATATACCCACAGCTATATGTTCCTGGGGCTTGGTGCATAGGAAACGGGGTGTGGTGGTTCTGTGCTATATCAGCGTATGGGAAGGGACAAGTGCATTGGGAGGACACATGTACATGTCTGATGGGGAAAGAAGCACTGGGCTCTGTTTACGTGCAATGGATATGGGCACCTATAGTACATACTGGCGGCACTGGAGATGGAGAAGAATTGGGAATGTCCAACCTGAAGTCCTTTGCTGAACTGGAGGGCTTCTACTTGAACATTGCCAAAGGATATACTGAATATACCTAGCAACTTAAATCACAATATAAACCACCGTTTTTTTTATACTTTTATATACATGTCTTCTCGCACAAAGGGCCCCAGGGTAAACCATAGTGGCATATGCTGTACCAGAAATGAGGGCCTACAGGTGGCCAGAATGTTTGAAACACTGGCCCCATGGTTGCCAGTAGAAATCATGGAGCTCAATGCTACTTAGTTACCAGAGCTGTCTCTCAGGGGGTCCTGGTTGTTAGTCAGTGGTCTGCCCAGGCCTCCAGGGTGGTGGTGTCAAGTAGAATTGGGATCCAATAAAAAAAATGTTTTCCACGAATGCTGGTCCCCCTTTGTAAACATGCATCTCCCTTTGTCTATGGAAATACATCTGATCCGATTACTTATTTTGTCATTGTTGCCATAGCAACGCCAGTGTTTAAACTTTGCAGCCCAAAAGCCGCGGTTCTAATCAGAAACACAGACTGTGTGAGCTCTTCAAGCTTTGTGCGCTATTTTGCCTCTCTCCCTTACATTCCCCATGCACATGGAATTATGCACCGTCACTGATAGAAGTGTGAAGCAATAGTAACACTCGGCACTGCTGGCACCTCTCTGCTTAATAATACATTTATATGGGCACAGTGCTGCCCTTATATGCCTGCCTCCTATCCTGCTATATACATTTTATTCAGTGTACATGTTTGGGGGTCAAAGTACTATAAAATAATGATCTTAAGCAGACTAGGGCCATAAAAATTCCCTGTTATTCTGCCCCCGGCCCTCCCAGTGAGGACCCCAAGGTGGAAGCTCTGGTGGGCCCCGGATACCCCAGTCTGACACTGTAACTATCGACCACTCCCCTTGCTCTTTGCTGGCCATGTTGTAAATAGATGATTCCCTAAAATATGTATTTAATGTTTAGCTGGGCATTCCTGGCAAAAATTCCAGTCTCTCCTGAGCAGAGAGAGACCCCAGGCTTTATCTTATCCCCCAACCACAGAGATGTGCGAGCTCCTACAGGTTACACGGTGCATTTTTTGGGGAATCCCTACTGATTCCCGAGCAGTTATATCTGCCGCTTTCCTGCTTCTTTATCCTTTGTTAGCAGGGAGTCCTCGGCCCGTAGCAGGCACCAGCAGGCTTCTGCACAGAACACTTGTACATGACAGTCAGTGCTGGTACTGATCAGCATTTCTGGTGAAGTCATCGCATTGTATTGTTTCTGTAAGCCGACAGTTAGCGAGTGTGTGTCATTTTCTGGCTGCAGTGTTTTAGATGAACAAAGCAGGCCTGCCATGTTTCTGTGCATCATCTTGCCTGCCTTATAGGAAGCAGGACATTAACAGCAATACTGTGCCAGGTGTTAGTGTGCGCCCATGTGTTAGTATGTGAGAAAGAAGCCCAACAAGTGCCCCCCTGGATACTGTGTGGAACATTTATTCCTAGTCATTGGAGATAGATAATTGGTGAGTGTATGGTGGGAGACGAGGCAACCTGTATTGGCAACAGCCTTGGATATTGATCATCTTATTGGTCAGGCAGGACTGAATATTTTGATTGGACGCCTTTGAAGGTGACCTACCAATGGTCGCGGGAAAGATCGTAATTGTAACGTGTATGGCCACCTTGACTCTACTCCTGTTTACCCTGTTTAGCTCCTTCTAAATACACCCCATATTATTGCCCCCATTAAATTGCATCCACCCCCTCAAGCACTATCCCCACCCAGACTCTCTATTTTATCTTTATTTTCTTTATGCCTTTACTTTGCCTGCTTGGAGGTGGCATAAACCGTGATATCCAATAGGAAGATTGTTGCTGTTCTGCATTTCTGTTAATAAATCAATTAGAAACGTCTCCAGTAGTTTTTTCACTCCATTTTTGTTCCTAGTGGAGATGCAGAGTGTTAAAGTCAAATAATTAGGGACCAAAAAAAAGTCCAATTTCTCCTTCCATGAATAGGACAGAAGAAGAGCCTACGTCAGGCAGCCTGGCTGGGTATAGTCTGCAGCTCGTACTGAAATAACCTTAATATAGGAGGTAGGATATCAAGCTAATTACACACAATACAGGTCTTGCACTTTCAGCAAGAGATCCAGTTGTCCTTTCACGGCCAAATATTGGATTCCTGCCCAGCGTTTATTTTTGGCTGCCATAGAGCCTGTCGCTGGGGGGGCGAGAGAGCAGTTAGATTAGGATTTCTGCTTGAGACCACGGGTGCGGCAGATGGTCACTGACTGAAAGATCAAGGATGAGCTGCCAGCTTGTCACTGCTTCTTACTCTTTAACTGGGGGGGTACATCCATGGGGTGAAGGTTGGAGAGCCCAGCACAAGTGACCCCCATGTGAGTTGAACTTAGTGGGAACTTCATAGGGACAGTGTGGGAGCTAGAGGGAACCTTGGGTGAAGTTGAAAGCCAGGGCCACATTTTTCTTGTGGGATTGGTTACAAGGAGAATATGCCCCCCCCCCCCCATTCTTTTAGAATGATCTCATTCAGTTGGATTTATGGTTAAAAGATGCATAAGCACTATCAGTGTGTTTGCTGAAACCTTAGGCTAGCAGTGTAATGCTGCCCCCTCCCTCACCTTGGTCCATTGTACATTGGATTCTGGGACTTGAACTTCCTCTGCTTTCCATAGCGGGTATATTTTCCCTTTAAAGCTCAGCAAAGAATTAGCCTAGAATTGCTATGTACCAGGCAAGGCACCCACAGCCCTTTAGCAGGGAAGATCCGTGCCCCAAAGATGCCCCAGTAGCCCCCTATCCCCATGGGGACACATCTGCAACCTCTAAAGCTGCTCACACCCAGTAATTAACCACCCAGCGAATTGACACATTAGGAATGTAATGTTTTTCCTTATACAATTCTAAACTTCCTAGAAAACGATTTAGTTAATTACAGACTTAATCTTTAATGTGATTCTAAATAAGTGTTAGTAAGCCAAAGCCTTTGCTGTTGTGCCTCTGTGTGTCCCTTCTTCAGTACCAAGGCAAGACTCTGAGACCTGGCTGTGTATATGTACTCAGGTTTAAGGCCTACAGGGCTTTTCTATTAGTTTCAGTTACTAATTAAACTCTAAAATATCAAACATTTCATTTTATGAGGTCATAGGCCTTAAAGTTGCAAAAATAAGGTCATAAACCCTTTACAGATATGGTAATAGGGCCATTTTTAGGGTAGGGGAGAGAGGGCATTTACTCCAGCTCACTGTCCCACTTAAGCTTAATGCAATGTACGCCACGCAAGCACAACTTTTATGCAGGATTTTCAAAAGAACTGTCACAGAACAATCAGTTAGTCCAATCAGCCTCTGGTGTTATCTTTAGGTGAGGATAAAAAGCCAGGTTGATTCATGACCCAAACTGCCCTACGAATTGGGCCTTCAGGCGACTTCTAAATGTATATGCCACACTACCTTGGTATATCTGGAAAATAATATGGAGCAATGCAATAATAACTGTTCGAGGTCTAGTATCCCATAGCAACGAATCATCCATTTGTCTCAGACCAGTAAATGCTGGCGCCATTGGTAGCTCTGGGTAACAACACATCCAGCACACTTTCCTGATACTTTATTACCCTTAGCAAAGCACGTTAGTATCTATTTAATAGTATATCCTTCCTTGGAGAGCTAAATTCTGTGGGCCAATAACCCCCCCCCCCCTCCACGGGGCAATTCATGCTCACTGCCCCCAAATGTGACACATTCAATACCACCAGACAGTGGGAGGGGCAGCCCTGAAATATTGTTCCTTTACACTGTATGTGACCAGCACAAAAGTGAATTTTAATACATAAAATAAACATTAAGCGCCTATTCCGGCAAAGACGGAGCAAGAATAAGTGAAGTGCGAGTCTCCCAGCAATGAGAAGCAAATATTATGATAGAGCGGTATCTCCGGAGATCTCTGACACAGGAAATTACTGGGAGCCACACAGCCGTTGCATGCAGTACTTTTCATATATTTTTAATTTTACAGCTGATTCAGTGATAAAGCACAAAGTCATCTCCTGGATCTGTTTCTGAAACCCTGTTTATATGATAATGTAAGCTCCCATTAATGATTCTTCCTCCCCCCCCTTTAGGAAGATTATGATCGCTTGAGGCCATTGTCTTATCCCATGACCGATGTTTTCCTCATCTGTTTCTCTGTGGTGAACCCGGCTTCATTTCAAAATGTGAAGGAGGAATGGGTACCGGAGCTGAAGGAATATGCCCCAAATGTGCCCTTTTTATTAGTAGGGACACAGGTAGGTACCTACAATAGTGGCTGTGTGAGCACTTCAGTCCCTGCCCCACTGGGCTACTGCTTCAGGGGCTCTTGCGCCCCTCAATGGGCCCCCACAGCGGCCTTCACCCCACCCCTCTCCCCGATCATTCGGAAGTGAAACTTACCTTCAGCATGTTGTGGGAGGGAGATCGGGGGAGCGCCCTGTCGGGATCAGGTCTGGGCCCACCAGGTTTTCTCCCAGTGCCCCGGTGGCCCAGTCCCACCCTGAATCTAAGGTCCCTATCAGTTGCATGCACTAGGGTCTGTTTTTGTCAGGAGCCTGTAACTTGCTGTATGTGTTTGGTGCATGGGGACAGGTAATAAAACCAGGAAGAAACCCACGCAGACACAGTGAGAACATAAAACCTCTTGCCAATGGGGCTCAGGCTGGAATAGGATCGAGGATGCCCAGAGGTGTAAGGTAGTTCTGGTACCCATTGAAGCCACTATACATCAATAATGTTACACAGTACAGAATTTAGATGGGAAACCATCAGGATCCCACATTTGCCTCTGGGCTTTTATACAATTTGAGTATATTTTAAAACCAGTACATTTTGGTTATAAATGTTATACACCCCCGTTTCCCGCTGGCTACCTAAGCTACAGGTATAATCTAGCTGGAAATATTTCAATGCATTCCAATAAAAGGGATACATTTTTGGTAGTTGCCAAAAAAATGGGAGAAAGGTCGCTGGGCAGGGAACTATCCCAGAGAAATCAACACAGACCTGCTATTTGTCCAACTGAGAGATTCTATAACAAACTAGAAGAGCCCCCTCGTCATTTATCAGATTATACACCTTGGTGCAGTTGTGAGCATAGAAGCATATAGAATGCTTGGGTAAATGGGCACCCATGTTGCTACATTAATGGTTTGAAATCACTTGCGCTCATCTCGCCAAATGGCGTAAGCAGTTGAATAACAAACCTGCATCTGTGTAACTTTTATATGATTTGCAGATCGACCTAAGAGACGACCCAAAAACCCTAGCAAAGCTGAACGATGTGAAGGAAAAGCCCATCACTGTCGAGCAAGGGCACAAATTGGCAAAAGAGGTACAAGCTCCCATTGCAGCTCCTCTAATAGCTTTCCTCCTTCTATTCTTCCCTTTCTTTTCATTGGATGTATTCTCACTGAGCTCTTACCCCCACTGTCTCTTTAAAGGGGTAGTTCACCTATAAATTAACTTTTAGCATGATGCAGACATTAATATTCTAAGACAAAATGCAACTGGTATTCATTTTTCATGGTTTTTCACCCCCATACAGCAATAGCTTTTTGGCTGCTGAGGTCAGTGACTCCCATTTGAAAGCTAGAAAGAGGCAGAAGAGGAAGGCAAATATTTCAAAAACTAACAAGTCCCAGAAATGAGCACTGCTTTACAATTAGTGAGTTGAGTTTGCCTAGTTGGTGTAAAACTACCGTTAAGGGCCACAAACCAAGCACTTCCATGCAGTTATCTGCAACCTATATTAACAAACCATTTGATCCGTATATGGCCCCACACAGATCGTTTAGCATAATCAGGTTCTGTCGTGATCCCTCACAATGGGCAATCTGACTGTCCTCTATAGGCCTAAAAACCCAGGCGAACAAATGAAACAAAAACTATTACATTTGGTTGTGTATTTATTGATCCAATAACATCTGTGTATGGCAAAAAAAAAGTGAATGGGGCTCTCAGTATTTGGTGTGACCCCCTTGTGCAGCAATAACTGCAATTAAACGTTTGGGTAACTGTTGATCAGTCCTGCACATTGACTCGAAGGAATTGTAGCCCAATCCTCCATACAGAACAGCTTCAGCTCTTGGATGTTGGGGGGGGTTTCCTCACATGAACCGCTCTCATTTGGTCTTTCCACAACATTTCAATTGGATTAAGGTCAGGACTTTGACTTGGCCATTTCAGAACTCTTTAACCATTCTTAGGTAGAATGACTTGTGTGTTTAGGATTGTTGCCTTGCTGTATGACCCAGTGTCTCGAGATTCAGTTCATAGACAGATGGTTTGACATTGACATTCTCTGGTATAGTGCAGAATCCATTGTTCCATCAATGATGACAAGCCATCCAGGCCCAGATGCAGCAAAACAGACCCAAACCAGAACACTCCCACCGCCATGTTTCCCAGATGGGATAAGGTTCTTATGCTGGAATGCAGTGTTTTTCTTTCTCCAAATGTAACGCTCCTCATTTAATCCAAAAAGTTCTATTTTGGCTTCATCCATCCACAAAACATACTACCAGTCTCCTCCTGGTTTGTCCACATGATCTTTAGCAAACTGTAGATGCTCAGAAATATTTTTGGCGAAGAGCAGTGGCTTTCTCCTGCCATACACACCATGGCTGTTCTGTGTTCTCCTGATGGTGGACTCATGAATCTCCTCCATTTGTACAAAATCTGCCTGACTGTTGATTGGTGGAGTCCAAACTCTTTAGAGAGTGTCTTGTAACCTTCTTCAGCTTTATGGGCATCAACAACTTTTTTTTCTGAGGTCCTCAGTCACCTCCTTTGTTCGAGCCATGATACATATCCACAAATGCATTGTATGTATGATCAGGCTTTGCTGGATCTTTAAATAAAGCAAGGACTCTCACTCACACCTGATTTTCATTCCATTGACTGAAAACACCAGACTCTGATTTCACGTTCAAATTATATAATAATCCTAAGGATTCACTTACTTTAGCCACATGCAGATATGTTATTGGATCATTTTTTTTCAATAAATACATGACCAAATATAACAATTTATGTTTCATTTGTTTAACTAGGTTTTCTTCATCTACTTCAGGACTTAGATAAAGATGTTTTAGGTCACATTCATATAAAAATATAGAAACGTTTAAGAAGCTCTGTATGTGTTCATTAGGCAACCTGCAGTACACTGGGGCCTCAGTTCTTTCCAACTAGCCCATATTTTACCAGAATTATACTACATTTCTTCTTGTGCTGACTGGGGACTTAAAGGATTACTCTTACCTTATGTTAACGTATAACTGATGAATTTTACACTGTATGTAGAACTGCTTCTTGTTATAAGTTGTTCTCTTTTGGTTGTCGGCTGAACACAAGAGCTGTTCTTATTTCAAGGACAAAGTCTCCCTTGCAGGCTTTTCCAGACAATTTACCTTTTATAGTAATTCCTTTCTGCAGTCACAAACATCGCTTTGCCCTATCCAGAGCCATTTTCCTCTTCAAATCATCTACACACAATTGGTTTTCCATTTCAGCAGCACAGCATTCACTGCAGAATGATAAGGGCAAATTGGCATTCCCTCTAAATACAGCACAGACAACACAGCAACTACCAGTCTTTCAAACAATGCTTATGTGGGGCACAGACGTGCAAAGACAAGGGTTCCATTCCCATCTGGGTATATATTTGGGTTTTTACCTGCTTTCTCTGCTACATCAGTGATCTGACTGAATTCCACTGGTTAAAATCAGTGGCCTCAGTGACTAATATATATGCTTAAATGCACCATTTTAAACCAATTAGTCAACAATAAAACAAAAGCAGAGGACTAACTGGTCGCTATGGGTAATGCACTGGTGCAAATTAAGTTTGCACGAGTATCCAAATGGTGGTAGGAATAAGTGGTGATGGAGACAGTTAGCAGGGGCCACTATCCTAAGTAACATTGAAGTCAATTGTGCTTCCCATACCTACTGATATTCCCATTCTGCAGTACCCTGACCCACACAAACTGCCCTTGGGGCTGCCTCAATGAGGTAGGAATTGTTTCTAGTAAGGTTTTTCTCTGTAGTTCCATCAGCAGCTTCCAATATTTAAGTTCCTCAAGGGGTTCTTCTATGCAACATATGATTGGTTAGCTGTAATTATGTAACCATCTCATCCAAGCACACACAGTTGTAGCAAAGAAAGGAACAATCTCCAGAGGGAAAGTTTGAGATTAGTAAGGAGCTGATAGCACAGAGGACATCTACATTGGGCTACCTGGTCGACAGGCATAGAGCATCTATACCACCATAGGCTGGGCCAGAAAAGGGTGACCAAGAAGTGTGAAATCCATTGTGTTGGTGCACCTGTGCTCAGACACAGATCATAAAACCTTAGGAATTCTTGCAAAACTATGATATTGAACTATCTTCTCCCCCTTCCTCCCAAACAGATCGGGGCTTGCTGTTATGTTGAGTGTTCTGCGTTGACACAAAAAGGACTAAAAACGGTTTTTGACGAGTCCATTATTGCTATTCTGACCCCAAAGAAGACAGCCATGAAGAAGAGGCTGGGATCAAGATGTATTAACTGCTGTCTGATCACGTGAAAAAAAAAAATCCTACTTGACCTAGTCAACTTTGAGAGCACATGGTAAATGGTCTGTTGCACAATACGCCTGTAACACCATGGCAAAAGGATTTTTATTGACCTACTTTTCAAACACAATGGGTTCCAAAGTGGAGAAGAACACTGGCCAGTCCTCTGTTGAAGAAAATGTACAATTTCTCAGGGTTTATATTGATTCAAGCAGGAACTGTGCCACCCAGTAACACCGGGTAAACGCGAGGAATTGGAACCATGGCTCAGATTTCTACAGTCTTTTGAGTAGTATCTATTCAGTTCTTTACAGTTCTTGCTATCTGCTTTTGTAGGTGAGCCGCTTCCGGTTACAGTAGATCCACAGAGGTGCTATGAGAAGACCAGCCACATACCCAAGGGTAGCACCCAGTGAGCAGGATATTGGCCAGACCTGGAAAAAAGGAAATAATATGGAAATGGGTCAACTTGCACAGACTAGCTTTAATCCAATGGAATTTTCTTTCTTTTTTTGCAATAGATACAAATCTAATATCAGTAACACTAGAAGCAAAGTGAGAATAAGAAGCACACGAGGAGTGGTTGGCACAGGGAACTGAATGAAACCGTTTGGAGGGAAGGATGGTTCACTGGTGCCAAAGAGACATTTACTGTAAAGGAATGCTATGTTTTTATTCAGTAAGAGGCTTAGATTAGTCTGCACTTGCCTTCCCATTTATTGTGTGTCAGGCAGAACAGCAACCAAACCGGCACATTCCCTCCCACAGAAGATTAAATTTAGTGAGTGAAAGGTTGAGCCCATTTTAACATTTATTCAGGCATTAATTATAAAACCAAAAATTAACATTATATTTGGTATATTTTTATTTGCCTTATGGATCATGTAAATGTTGTTGAGCTTCAGTGGCTAGCACCCCTTGATTGACAGATGCATGGTGGGAGCTTAGGCTTCTAAAAGGAGGCACTGAAAATACCAGCCTGTCATAGCCTGTTCCATGGTTGAGCTGCTTTATTACAAAACAAACAATAAGGGTATCAACATGCAGGTCCAAATGGCCAACAAGGAGTCACCTCTGGCAGGGTCTCCAGCTCGCCCATCTAGCTACTTGCTCACAGCAGAATGCTTTAACTTAGTAACCAACGAAGAGCCACAGAGATACTATATTTGTGTATTTCCTGTCCTTCTGTGCATCTAGAAACCATCACTTTTGCGCAGGAAGGTTCACAAGATAGTGGTAGAATGTTACACATTGGAAAGCCATGGCAGTGATAATAATATAGCACTAATAAGTGTGGCGTATGGAGTCCCACAGCACACAGCCTCCTTTATTAAATGGTACCTATTAATAAAGCTGGAAGCAGAAGTACATTCAGGCTAATTCCTCTGCACATATGGGAAATGGCAAAATGTGGAGACTGTAGCAATGCACCAAATATAAACTCTTATGCTTTTTTTTTTAACACTATTTTCAAATAGAAAGAAAAGCTTTAAACCATAAGTGATATGCAAACCTACAATAAAGTGTCCCTGCCTTAGAATTAGTTCATACTATAACCAAGGGAAGGGGAATAACTGCGGCAAATCAGAACCAAAATCCTATGTCTTTAATTTAGGAGCCAAGCACGCAGCCCAGTGATACTGTTGGTCAGTTGCCAGTAGGGTAAGGGAGTTTGCTGCATTGAGTCAATGTGCTGCTAGTGCATTTTGTCACTCGCTACTGCTCCTGCCTGTACTCTCCTTACTTGCTCGAAGGAAGCTAAGAAATGACAAGGGGTTATAGTGACCCAACACTAAAGGCCAAGCATGCCAACTTATCTGGCCTTGTATGGGGCCCTCTAACGGCTCTATCTGGCCGAAAATCAGGCAGATGTCAATCAAGCAGGACCCCATTAGCTTGTTTATACAGTCCTTGCTCTGAGGCTCGTATTGCCATAGTTGCAATTCGATCAATTGGCCCTAGGGCCAAACAAGCAGATTAGCCCGATACTGTCCCATCTTAGGTGGGTATATTGGGAAAAGATCTGCTCATTTAGTGACTTCACCAACCAAGTGGATCTTATAGTGTAAGGCGCGGAAACCGATTTCTATTTTCTTATCATTTTGGGGGCCTGTGGGTGGGTTGCACTTTAGCTGCTGTGGTTACAAAACCTAGTGGCCCCAAACAAGCTGAAATGTAGGTCGGGAAAAAGGCTAAACAGATCCAGGGAATGCTCTGATATATTATGTGATAGCAGTGATTTAGAGTATATCTAACAGATGGGTGAGGTATAAGATGGGCACACACAAAGATCTGCTTATTAGGTAATGTCCCATTGGAAGCAGACTGCATTTCTAAGCGGATATACTGTATGGCCCCATACATCATCCAATAACTTGTCAATTAAGTCTGAAATGGCCAAATCAATAGCTTATTTTGGCCATCTTTAAATGCATTAGGTTTGTGTTGCCTATTTTAATTAAGAAATTATCTTAATAGTAATAAAACATCTTTATCAATAAGCAGAATATATTTTGGATATAAGTGATTTCACCTTTAAGGAAGCCACAGAAGGGCCTGATGGTATCCAATCCATCAGACCGCTGAACAATTGGTAACTGTCTGCTTTTGCATTCACTTGAAAGGCTTAATAACACCGATCTGTATGTTTGGATGATAGCCTAAACCAACTTTTATGAATGGAAGGGAGAGAGAGATGCTTTGTCTGCTGAAGCCACATCAAGACGGCAGCAGATAAAATTTAGTCTAGCCAAAATTAATAGGAGCAACCTGTGTGGTAGTCTGACCGACTGGCCTGTAGGCTGTGTATGATATTGTTCCAGTCACTGAGGCCAATCAGCAAGTAAAGATTTTCTGCAAAGCACAAGGGTCCACCAGGATCTTGGGATTATCTGTCTGGGCGGCTCCTTGACTGGCCATGCATATCCAGCTGAATCGGGAAGTATAAACACACTCCCTGACCAGATCTGGGCATCTGTAGCCAGCTTAAAACCCGATAGGATTTCTATAGCATCTTTGCCCTATTGTCCAGCAGGTTTTGAGCTACAGCAGTGGGAGCAGAAAGCTACTGCACCCAGAAAAAAAAGCTCTCATGGGACCTGTAATCCACTAAAATAGGTGACAGACGGGGAGATTAGTCGCCGCACGATAAATCTTTGTTGCCGCGGGCAACTAATCTCCTCACAATGCCATCCCACCAGCTAGAATGTAAATCGCCGGTGGGATAGCATACGTGTTGCTGCGATTTCCGGAAGTCACCCAAAGTTGCTTCTCAAGCAACTGTCTCTGTCACCTCCTTAAAAGGCTGCCAATTGGACCTATCAACATTTAATAATAAAGGGATAATAATAATAATAATAAAAAAAAAAAAAAGTACTTTAGGTTTAGTTGGGAGAAGACACATGGAGCTACTAGTAGCAGCTACTTGTCATGGACAGGAAAATAGACTGATCATTTACTGATAATTGACTCTACGTGTGTTTTAGTAGAGGCAATTCTCAGTATTGTCTATGGCAGGGGATTTTCTGGCATTTAGTAGCCTTGACAAGTAGCTGCTACTAAGTAGCTTTGTGTGTCTTCACCCTTAAAAAGCAATCTCTCATAGGAAAACATCAGTCAATAGAGCTTCTCCAGCAGAATCCTGCATTAAAATCAGATTTTGTAATATTCCATTGTTATATTCCATTTTGAAATGTCCCATGGGGCTAGCCATATTTTTCATTTCCCAGGGTGCCACAGCCATGTGACCTGTGCTCTGATAAACTTCAGTCACACTTTACTGCTGCGCTGCAAGTTGGAGTGATATCCCCCCCCTCCCAGCAGCCGATCAGCAGAACAATGGGAAGGGAGCAAGATAGCAGCTCCCAGTAGGTATCAGAATAGCACTCAATAGTAAGAAATCCAAGTCCGGCTTGGGACTCCTCCAGTTACATGGGAGTAGGAGAAACAATAGGTTAGCTGAAAGCAGTTCTAATGTGTAGCGCTGGCTGAAAGCTCAGACTCAGGCACAATGCACTGAGATGGCGCCTACACACCAATATTACAGCTAAAAAATACATTTGTTGGTTTAAGAATACAATGTTAAATGGTAGAGTGAATTATCTGCTATTTTAACAGTGTAATTTAGAAATAAAAAAGTATCCCATAAAAATCATGACAAGATCCCTTTGACAAAGTGAGGAGGAGCACTGGGGCAAGTTGTATTAGGCCCAAAGAGAATACAGACAGTCACTGTTTAATGGGGCTGTCTGTGTACCTAAAATGACTTACATTTAATTTAATGGCTACATTATCCCCATGTTCCATGCTTAAAGCAGGTTCTCCAATGGCAAAATAAATGGCACATGTGCCTTTACCCCAAATTTTATTCTCTCAAACCAGCAGTTCCTATATCTCGGTTTCTAGCTACCTTCAGGGAGTTCTTGTCAGCCTCTCACCGCTCCTAATAGAAATGAATGATAAGTGCCATACTTGTGCCATGGTCACAAACGTATTTCGGGACAAAAGCATTTCGGGGTAATGACACGCCAAGAAAATAGTTGTGGCCGACTAACTCCTTCCAATGCTTGCCCGCCGGCTACAATGCAAATTACCAGTAAGAAAATAAACATGGTGTGGCTACTTTGTGAACTAGCCCAAAGCTGCCCCTTGGAGAAACTTGGGCTGCTTCGCTGCATATGTCTCCCAACAGACCATTTGCATTTTAGCCGGTGGGAGAGGAACAACTAATATTCTGTCTCCCACAGTAGCCATGATTTATTGCAGGGGACAAATGCCCTGTGTGTCATTGCCCAAGTCTTGCCTACTGCTCTGTGTACATTCAGCCATAGTGGTGGGGCAGGCAATATATGATTGACAGCTCAGATTTTGAATTACCTAGATGGTGCATACACAAGATTTTGGGGTGGTACAAAACTTGCCTAAATAACCCCCACTGCTTGCTGCAATTGTAAATTCCAAGACTGAAGGAAACTAAATTAAATTAATTTATATAGTACGAGTAAAGTTGATTTTGCTCACTAACATGATAGAAAAAGGATTCAGAATTATTTCTTAGGGTGACAGGTCCCCTTTAAACTGCCAAACAAACCTGTGAAAATGCTAGTGTCTTTAACATTTTCACATGCTTTGCTGAAACATAAAGAACTCACTGAGCCGTGTTGGTTCTATCATGCAAGTTCCAGCTCTGCGCTGCTTTGTAACGGTACAGCAAATGCAATATAAAAGGTACAGCTCCCCCGTGGGAACAGATCTATATATACACACTTATGGGGTTATGTAATAAAAGGCACTAAGTTTGCCCAGGAGCAGTAACCCATAGCAACAAATCAGTAGGTGGAATTTACTGGTCACCTGTTTTGTAATATAAAACTACATGTGGCTGGGCATCACTGAATGGAAATGGCTTTACTAGTGCTGGAGAGTTTTAGATTTATATGGAGTTTCTTTTCTTACATACCTTTTTGTATCACTGCTTTTTATCATGCCTGCATGTTGTTATATTACAGGGTTTTCCAAGTTGACAGGGGAGGAATGTATGTTGTGTTTAAAAAGGTATTGCGTTTTTATTATTGCTTTTTCGTATCAAGGGGGGTGTTGGGGGTGAAAAGAGTATTCTCAAACAACTCTCAGTGGCAATACTTGTGAGAGTGCGGAGTGTGGGTTTGCTGTGTACAAATAATATTGCTTTTCTGTAGATTAGGACTTGCATCCAGGTACAGGAGCTGCCATAGCGCTTGACCCATAAACCTGAGCTCCAGCTGTGCTTACAAAGGCAAAGCAGGACAAGTTGCTGGTGTATGAATGCAGAGAAGCAACGTTCAGTGCATGCAAGAAGCTACCCCTGCCTAGAAATCTACTGATTAAATGCTAAGTGCTCTGCAGAGCACTTTCTGTAATCTAGTTTAAAGAAAATGACTTTTCCTAGAACTGAGGAGAGTTAAACTCCTTCCATCCAGCATGGGAACACATTAACAGACCTAAGCCTGCCCTCCTGCTGTCAGTCATCTGACATGACCCCGTTCTTTCCCTAGATTCCACAATCTATAAATCTGCAGCACAAGGGGGGGAACTAGGTCACGGCAGTCAATAAAGTGCGCAATGCCGGGGGTGCCTGATCAGCTTTGATCCCTAATGTGCCCTGCTTGCAGGGAAAATGGATTTTAAATAATGATCTATTGAAAAAAATAGACGTAAATGAGACTAGAGACTTGCTTAAACGGCCCAGGGCCAATCACAGGACACATAGCCAAGGGGCCCACAGCTCTGGCATGTTTCACCAGTTTTGCATCAGAGATGTTTGTGGAATGACATTATTTAGATAGGGTTACAGCTTTCCCCATAGCTAGCACCAATGCTTTAATCAATCCTGTGTATTAATGTTTTGTGGAAACCCACTCTCCACCCTTGGGCAGTGCCAGCAAGACCTCAAAGCGAGCGGAGCCTCTGCACAACACTTATCATGCCAACGTGCCTCTAACTTTTTTCTGGAGTGGCTGCCTCTTATGAGGGGAGTCTATTTGTTATGTCTAATAAACCTGTTGTGTTTCTCTTGCCCTCTGGAATGCTGAATAGCAGTCATTAAATACATTGCCAGATGCCATTAAGGCACCGGCTGAAATACACTCTGCTTAGAAAGTTGCCGTGTCTTTTATTTGTTGATCTCCTTATACACTTTAAGGGGACTGCACTGGAATGCCGATACAGTTCGCATTGCCCCCGAGCCAACAACGGCTGTGTACTTAAATATTCACATCTCAACGCAGTACAGGTATGGGACCTGTTATCCAGAATGTTCGGGACCTGGGGTTTTCCGGATAAAGGATCTTTCCATAATTTGGATCTCCATAACTTAAGTCTGCTAAAAATCATTTCAATATTGAATAAACCCAAAAGGCTTGTTTCGCCTCCAATAAGGATTAATTATATCTTAGTTGGGATCAAGTACAGGTACTGTTTTATTATTACAGAGAAAAGGGAATCATTTAACCATTAAATAAACCCAATAGGGCTGTTCTGCCCCAATAAGGGGTAATTATATCTTAGTTGGGATCAAGTACAGGTACTGTTTTATTATTACAGAGAAAAGGGAATCATTTAACCATTAAATAAACCCAATAGGGCTGTTCTGCCCCCAATAAGGGGTAATTATATCTTAGTTGGGATCAAGTACAGGTACTGTTTTATTATTACAGGGAAAAGGGAATCATTTAACCATGAAATAAACCCAATAGGGCTGTTCTGCCCCCAATAAGGGGTAATTATATCTTAGTTGGGATCAAGTACAAGGTACTGTTTTATTATTACAGAGAAAAGGGGATCATTTAAACATTAAATAAACCCAATAGGGCTGTTCTGCCCCAATAAGGGGTAATTATATCTTAGTTGGGATCAAGTACAGGTACTGTTTTATTATTACAGAGAAAAGGGAATCATTTAACCATTAAATAAACCCAATAGGGCTGTTCTGCCCCCAATAAGGGGTAATTATTATCTTAGTTGGGATCAAGTACAAGGTACTGTTTTATTATTACAGAGAAAAGGGAATCATTTAACCATTAAATAAACCCAATAGGGCTGTTCTGCCCCCAATAAGGGGTAATTATATCTTAGTTGGGATCAAGTACAGGTACTGTTTTATTATTACAGAGAAAAAGAAAATAATTTCTAAAAATAAGAATTATTTGCTTATAATGGAGTCTATGGGAGATGGCCTTGCCGTAATTTGGAACTTTCCGGATAATAGGTTTCCGGATAAGGGATCCCATACCTGTACATGATTCCTATTCTTTATGCCCTCTCCTTTCTTTCCCTAATCTCACGCTCCTTCCCAAAACTTTATACCCTCTCTGCTTCCTCCTTGCCCAACATAAAGGGCAGTTATTACTTGCTTAAGAGGAAGGGTGAAACTAGGCTATTAGTGATGGGTGGCTCAGAAAATTCCCAATATGCACCCAGTGCTTGCCATGCTCAGCAAACCTTCTCCATGCTACTCACAGCTTGTCATTTTCTATTATCCTGCACCCAGTCAGGTTATGTGTGAGTGCTGTCTCATAGAAAGACAGATATGGATCTTGTTTACCCCTTTGCTGTCACTGCAACAGTGACATTTTTGGATTTACAGTTCATTTGGTTGATTTTTTTTTAATGCAAATTAGAGAAAAGGGAACCAAAACTGTTGCCCTGAACCACAGAAGGGAAGACAAATCTCTATATCTATTTTCTTTTAATACAGTAAATCATAAAGTACATATAAAATGCCTTCCTTACTGTATCTATACACCTTATGGGGAGCTGCAATTGTGACTACTGACCCCAGCCATTATAAATAGGTATTAGTATCTATTTATGGCAGTTACAGATACAGCTATTCCTCCAATCCCAATATCCATTAAAGGAATGCTCTGTACATATAAAAGGCTCCACCCCTTTGACTTGAAACTGGGACTACAAAATTAGATTAAAGGGGTGGTTCACCTCATTATACTACAGAATCCAGTTACAATGATTCTAGGCAGGAGTTAAGGTCCCCAAACATGTGAAGATTCGCTCGCTTGACGAGGTCACCAAGCGAGCGGATCTTCACCCGATATCCCCACCTACGGGTGGGCAATATAGGATAACATGTAGGTTAATACGATCGTTTGGCCCTGGGGCCAAACGATCGAATTATAGTGGCGGCAATGGGGCAGTCGGTTCGGGGACCGCATCAACGAGCCGATGCGGTCCCCGATCCAATTGAATCTTTTAACCTGGCCGATCAATATCTGGCCAATTTCAGGCCAGATATCGGTCGGGTACGGCAGTCGTTTCTGCCCCTGCACGGGCCGATAAGCTGGGCCCATGTATGGGGCCCTTCACTCAGCGGGTTAGTTACCTTAGACTCATTACTGCTACAGGTATAGGATCAGTTAACTGGAAAACCATACTCCAGAAAGTTCTGAATTACAGGAAGGCAATCTCCCAGAGACTCCATAATAAGCAAATTATTCTAACAGTAGCTTGTACTTGATCCCACCTAAGTTGCATTGGGTTTATTTAACGTTTAAATGATTTTTAGCAGACTTGTGTCTGGTGATCCAAATTACGGAAAGATCCCTTATAAAGGGAAAAGCTGCAGGCAGGGTTCAGTAGAGCACCCCCACATGTTCATTCTGTGCAGTGCGACTGTTAGCACACCAAGCTGCTAAATATGTCAGTGCAAGATAAGTACAGCATGTTCTAATTGCAATTAATGAGCTACTTTTCTCTGTTTCCAGTTGGCATCTGAATATAGGTTCATAGTGGTGAATAAAAACTATATTCAGCATGGCTATAAACTGAAGGTGAAAAGAAATCAAGAGGTTTTCCCAGAATGTGCATTATTAGCTTATTCTGTAACCGGATTGTGGGTAAATAAGAAGCAGACCACACTTATAGTACTGTGATTGGCTAATTCTATTGACCATAATGCCATGTAAGGTGACCAATCATCTTAGGCATAAAAACACATATTTCGGCTACATGTGCCTGCACCCAAGCGTATCTCATTCATTCGGGTGCAGGCACATGTAGGAGGAGTAGGGCGGAATTTTCAGCAAGCGCTTTTCTACTTGCCGAAAATATCCGCCCTAAGCCTCGTTTGGCATTAGCCTTAAACAATATCAGGTGCTTTCAATAAAGGGAAAATTTACAAACAGATTTGGGTCATGATACTTACTTTATGCATAAAAAAAATGCTGGCAGTGTGGCCAAGTCTGCAAATAATTCTATTGCTCATCCACTGGCCTGTGGCTTAGGGCAGTTAAGTTTAGTTTGGCTTAAACAGCCTGCAACTTTACAGACATTGCTCAGCACCTAAGACTGCCTGACAGCTTTCATCTGATTTGTCATGTAGATAAGCAAATGTCACATAATAATTTAAAGCGATGAGTGGGAAATGGACGATTGTTTGCCGATTGTTCAGCATGTTACTACCTTCTGACCTGCTCTGTTTCAGTACCCTGGATTAAGCCTAATAACCTCTCAGCAAGTCTGGTAGAGCAAAGACTTTCCTGAAGTGCACACTTACCTGCCATGGCCTGTCCCAGTCTAATGGTATAGGGAATGCCCCAAGCCAGGCGCCCACAACACTGCATACAGTAGTAATCTGAAGGCTGTGATCCCAGACAGACAATGCCCTGTGAAGAGATGGAATAACAGGAAAAAAAAATCAGTCATGTGCAATACTGAAGCTACAGCTTAGTTACGTCCAGTTCCTAAAATCCCCCCCCCCCCCCCCCAAACTACGCTGAACTACATCTCCAGGAATCCCCTTAATGCCTCTGAACTACAGCAACCACCCTCAATGGAAGCCTTAGGCGGTCTGTGAATTCTGGGAGTTATAGTTCAGCAACAGCTGCAAGTCTGCTAGCAACCTTGATTTAATCTATCCCCATAAATTATGATCGGCAAACACTGCCACGTTCATTTTTGATTTTCAGCTCCCCACAAGAATCAACCCTGTACTAATCTTTACTAACAGATTGCGGAAATATGAATAATGTATTTAGTTCTAGAAAAAGACCAAGGAATACAGAATAAAGTACGGACCCATGACAGCATAGTAAATCAGCTGTGATAAAATCAAGTACGATTGTAGCAGCCATTCATCTTTAGAAACCATTTAATCTCAAGAGAACGCTGCAAATGTTTGCAATGTTTAGAAGACAATTAGAGAGATGCAACTTGAATGAGATAAATGAAGCAGTGAATGCTGTTTTGTGTTTGGCAGGGGGTTCCTAGAGCTTGGCTGGATAACAGGTTCTGCTGTGGCTAAGGGCTCTGGTACACGGGGAGATTAGTCGCCCGCGAGCAGGGAGTTTTGCCGCGGGCGACTAATCTCCCCGTGTACCAGAGCCCTAAAGGTACAGCTAAAGGAAAGATCAATGACAGAATATCTATGTTTTTCCTTTCTGGCCAACAACAGCAATCTTGTCTTGCTTTATGGCAGGGATTCAAGATATACAGTCACGATCTCAAAAGATTATTTACTCTCTATCTGAAAGGCCCAATTCCGCAGTAGCCTTCATTTGCAAAATTAGCACAAGGCTTACAATGCACATACAAAACCCCTTCTTGCCAAATTTGCCGAAGGGTGAGCTGTTGCTTATATATACATCAACTGGTTTCTTGGCCTCTGGCAACCAGATAAAGGTTTTAATGCCAAAGCTTTAAAGCCAAATGCTGCAGAATATAAAAATTATTCTAAAGAAATAGAAAATGAAGACCAACTATGCCTTGTCTTAAAATTCTGCAGCCTACACCATACTAAAAGTTCATTTTAGAGGTAAAGATTCCCATGAAAAAAGTTTCAAATTTGTACTAGGTCTAGTAATCTACAGCAATCAAACAGACATCATCTTAAATCAGATGCCCAGTAAATGTTACCTGCCAATTGGCCGATATAAGTTACTAGACCTTTTGCAACTTTAAGCACAAATTAAGCACAAGGATTTTTAGCCAATGAAGGCAAAATATTGAAGCTGGCCAAATGTATTCCTGGTACATCCAGTCCAACACTGTTCCTTCCAAGCGGGATCAGTTCATACACCAACACCTGATGAAGACTGATCAAAGCTATCTTTACCTAGTGATAGTGTAAAAGTGATAGAAAATTTAAAATGAGCCTAACATGACCTTTTACGGTCTTTATGCAGCTGTGTTATTATTGACTATGACATATGAAATATCTATAGAGTGTCACCTGCTGGTAGAAAGGGATATTGAAGCAGATGGTAATAGTAATTGTTGCCATTTTTCCATCTGCTGTATGTAGCTGATGTGTTCTTAGTGACAAAATGTTCTATAATAATGATCTTTGAGAAATTTTAACCCAGCAGTAGTGTGGTATATACATATATATATATACTGGAGGAAGGGTCAGCACTCACAGGACTTATAAAAAAAAAAAAAGTTGGTTTAGCACTCTAGCCTTTACTAAAGTAGTGAATACAACAAACTCAGTGTATAAAAAGCACACAGTGGTGGGAAAAAGTGGAGGCGACGTCACCCTACATATTATAGATATATATATATATATATATATATATATATATATATATATATATATATATATATAAGATCTCATTTAGACTCTTGATGTCTTGAATGTCAATAGTTATGTTACGAAGGCTAGTTTGCTCGACT
The DNA here is from genome assembly GCF_000004195.4 of Xenopus tropicalis. Classification (NCBI taxonomy): domain Eukaryota; kingdom Metazoa; phylum Chordata; class Amphibia; order Anura; family Pipidae; genus Xenopus; species Xenopus tropicalis. Next base: position 19,964,057 of record NC_030681.2, read on the forward strand.
AATACCTGCTTAACTCAGTACATGCCCTAACCAGAGAGTCTTGATCACCAACATGCCAGTAAATAGGGGAGGGGGGGGTTACTGAGCCTGGCAGTAAGCAACAACAGATCTGTTTAAGGTGAACTTAGGCCAATAAAAGCTTTCAGCTGATCACATGTGCTTGTCATCATCTAGTCGGGGACCAACTGTTCAGATCATCCAGATTTGGGCCAGCATATTGGTAGCCAAACTGGTTAAAGATCTTGCCAAACAAGTGGGTCTTAAAGGAGAAGGAAAGGCTAATAAAGAGTTAATCTCAAGCTGCAGGCATCCCTTCAGTTCTCTCAATAGTGCCCTTAAGTCTCCCGTTCAGATCAGAAGCCAAACAGAAAAAAAACGCTGAGCTGGGTAGAGAAGATTCCCATAATGCATCGCTCCTTCAAGACTTGGCGACTTGTTACTGCAGGCAGCACATGCGCACAGGGCAGGAGCGCCTGGTTGCCATGGCGACGCAGCGTCGCCGAACTCTGTGACAAGCAGGTGGGGGAAGCGGGGGGCAGGTGCTGCGAGCGGCGGAGGGTTTGTGGCAGGAGCGGGGGGGGTTTGTGGAGCTTGGGGGGGTTTGTGGCAGGAGCGGGGAGCTGCAGAATCTTTATAACAGGAGCGGGAAGCTGGCTTGTGCTTTTCAGCCCATACAGACATGCTGGACAAGATGGCGACGCCGTTCACTGAAACAAGTATGTAAGTTCTAGTATGTGTATCTCTGTAAATCTTTCATTAGGCAAGCCAGGAATATAGCATTTTTACACAGCAATAGTAGTACTATTTAATAGTGTGCTTAATAGATTTTGACTTTCCTTCTCCTTTAAAGTGTTTGCCCACCATTACTCAAAGGGTTAAACCCAAGCAGATGTTTGAACAAGTTGCAAGGAGCACTCTATGAACCTGTATATATACAAATGTTTCTTACAGAAATCATTTCTTGCTCATTGTGGTGGAAAGGATACAAAAAGAAAGAAGATGTCGTTATACGTACCCATCTTTACTAAAAACTCTGACCCAGGCAGAAAAGTTTGGTCCTAGTAGACACAGGCAGCGCGAGGTAGTGAAAGAGGATAACAGAACAGCAAATAGAAAGGTCTCTGCCACGCTCCTGGAAAGACAATTTGTAACATTTATGGATCACTCAACACTCTATATGTAGCATGTGCATTATAAGAAAAAAGACTTTCCTTCCCTGTATATTCTCACACATTCTGATGCTGAAATGTGATGTAGAATTAAATATCACATTGCATAAAGAAAGGCACTAATCCTACAGAGCTTTCTAGAATAAATGAATGATACATTTCCAGTGGTTTTAAAGTTATTTGTAAATGTAAGTGCTATTGAAAGAAGTATCTTTCTGCTGTGACGATTCTGATTATTTAAACAATGTAGCATATGCCATCTGAGCGATGAAGAAATGCACAAGGCTGTTTTGGGGTGTCTGAGGTGGGGTATCCTCTGTGCAGTGCCAATGTAGCAAACACCTTTTCATAAATGCCAACAATACTGCCACAAACCAGAACAAACAATAAAAGAATAACAGTGGATTATTTAGGGGTCTCTGTGCTTCAGTACTCACTCAACAAGAGGTGCACCATACAAGACTATGATTCCATGAAAGAGAAAGCAGGAAATCACAAAGTAGATGCAGGACTTTGTGAGCTTGCTCAGCTACAAAACAAGAACAAAATATGTTAAAATATCTTCCATCACCAAAAATAACTATTTATATATATTATTGGTATGTGTAATGTTTAAAGGAAAAGGAAAGATAAAAACTAAGTAAGCTTTATCAGAAAGGTCTATGTAAATACAGCCATAAGCACTCACAGATAAGCTGCACTGTTTTCTATCAAAAGAAACACAGTATTTCTTGTCTCCTTTTTTGTAAACATGTTCTTCTGTCAGATTCTGCGCAGCTCTCCCCCTCCCTTTTTTTGCTCCCCCTCCCATCATCCCATCAGAATGTGTGATCTATGCTACCATAAGCACAGGAGCTATGGAGACAAAGCTTAAACAAATGGAGGGAGCTTCTAGGGCAGGGGTGGGCAAACTACGGCCCGCGGGCCACATCCGGCCCGGCAGCCCTTTCAATCCGGCCCGCCGTCTCCGGCCCCCTTAAAAGAATGACGGGCCCCGATTGGTTGCGCCCCGTGCGTGCGCACAGCGTCAGCACGCACGGGGTGCAACCATATAAAAGAATGCACTGGGGAGCCGGGGAACAGAAGGACGAGACGGAGGAAGCAGCGGGTCGCTGGGGGGGGGGGAGCTGAGAGGCCCCATAATTTTTGATGGCAGCCCGGGCGTAACGCTGTCCCGGTCCGGCCCGTCCATTAGTTAATGTGGCCCCTGAGCCAAAAAGTTTGCCCACCCCTGTTCTAGGGGGTATGGTAAAGCTTTCTGCAGAATAAATATAGCGTTCTAGGTGGCACTAATGTGGCTAATCTATTGGCATTAAAATGCCAAAATGCCTTTCCTTCTCCCCATCACACAGATTAGCAAAGGGATTGCGTTGGGCCCAGAGCCAACAGGCTCCTTCTCACTGCCTAAAGTGGCACCCAATATTTGTACCCACACCTCTTATCCTGTATTAGCAAGACATCCATTTAGAGAATAAACGGTGCCAATATCTAGACACAGCCACCGAGGATACAAATTATAGAGCCAATGGGGCTGCAAGATGAAGAGCCTAACATGAGATAAACTCCCTAACAAGAGCATTACTGAAACTAAAAAACTACTCTTTAAATTAAAAGTGTACATTAAAATCAGAATGTTTATAAGGAAATAAAGGGTATATTACTTCAGTTTTCTATTACTTTAGCTTTAGCAGTACTAACCTTGTTTGAAAGAGAAGTCTTTTTGGAGGAAGCATTTGGTTTCAACAACAGAAGCAAGAGGATATTGACAAGTATGACACACAAGGAACAGATACACAGCCAGCTCAGGTGTGTTCCCAGGAAGGAAAAGCCATCTACAGAGAGAACTGGAACACATACGGACAGCACTACAGCAAACGCACCGAAGATGTGTCCAGTGGACATTTTTCTCAGCTCTGTCTCATCCATGGTAACCCTTTAGAAAGTCCTGGTGAAAACAAGAAATACACAAAATGAGGATAAATCTACAGGCACAATAATCCATGTTAGACAGAGGTATCTTGCTGCCCTTCAGTAACTGAACTGCAAGTCCCAGTACCCCAAAGGCAGCACGTTGCCCATCCCTGATATATACAATCCATTTTGCTGTAAAGCGCTGTGAACAAAGTGGTCATTCTCATAACCATCATTAAGCAGTTCTACAGCCCAGCATTTATACACTTGCCTATCAGTATTTGTGAGCAATACCTGCAATACTAGGCACATTTATATGTCAGGAAGACTTACGGGATAGCAATAAAGATGCTGTTACTGGAGTGCGCTGAGCAGTTCTTTTGGCTTTTCCTTGCCTCTTGGCATCTGTAATATAGAAAAGTTTATCTGTCAGGATTATTATGCTATTTAAGATAGTGTTGGGTGAATATCATTAAGGTATTTCCTTTACAAAGTAATTTATAAGGCGATTGGGAACAGGGTTTATATGGAAGCCTGTCTTATGCAAGATGGTAAAGCATTCCAGAGCCACGGGGAAATAAGGAAAATGTTTTTAATGTGTGACTTGTGGGGCAAACTGTATAGATAATAGATTGTCAGCAGCTGGGTGTAAATCTGTGATGCAATATGCACAGAGACTAGAGCTTATAAGAGAGGAGCCTTGAAAGAGCGAGAATTGTATACTTTATCCATCTCTTGCCTGAGAGCAGTTGTTTGAATACAGATAACATACATAGGGTTGAAAAAAGACCAGAGTCTATCAAGTTTAACCCTTCCAAGTAAACCCAGAACACACAACCTATACTTGCCAATCTATCCCCTCACATACAGACCCACACTGACCTATCTATCCCCTCACATACAGACCCACACTGACCTATCTATCCCCTCACATACAGACCCACACTGACCTATCTATCCCCTCACATACAGACCCACACTGACCTATCTATCCCCTCACATACAGACCCACACTGACCTATCTATCCACTCACATACAGACCCACACTGACCTATCTATCCACTCACATACAGACCCACACTGACCTATCTATCCACTCACATACAGACCCACACTGACCTATCTATCCACTCACATACAGACCCACACTGACCTATCTATCCACTCACATACAGACCCACACTGACCTATCTATCCACTCACATACAGACCCACACTGACCTATCTATCCACTCACATACAGACCCACACTGACCTATCTATCCACTCACATACAGACCCACACTGACCTATCTATCCACTCACATACATAAACCCATACTGACCTATCTATACACTCACATACAGACCCATACTGACCTATCTAAGCCTCCCCAAACCTGCTTTGGCACCTAAAAAAAAAAAAAAAAACACCTTGCTCTGTTTCCGCACTGTCCGGGAAATCTTCTCCTGTTCCTGCTGTAATCAGCTGTGCTCTGATTGGATCTTTCTTCTGGTGGATTCCCCAATCAGAGCACAGCTTTCTTGACAGACAGTAAAATTGACCAATCAAGGCACAGATGCAGACAGGGGCTTGGGAGATATTACAAACTGAAGGCAGTGCAGAAATGAAGCCTGAAAAGAAGGATCTGCAGCTGTAACTTTACCTAAGAACCAACTCTCAACTTTTGCTGCAGATTTCATCCCACAGGTACTATACACAGGTACTATACACAGGTACTATACACAGGTACTATACTGTATATGTTCTAAAGGCTGAATCACTAGCTGAAATTAAATTGTTTTAAATTTAAAATCTATAATATCCCTATCTCCAACTTTAACAGATGGATGGTAAGTTAATTCTTTCCCCCTGAAAAAGCTCATTGTGCTTTTATATATTTTTTTGTTGTTGTTTTTTGCACTTACTATATACTCACTGTATATAATGTGCTGGTTTCGTAAATACAGACTGCATCTCACTGTATATAATGTGCTGGTTTCGTAAATACAGACTGCGTCTCACTGTAAATAATGTGCTGGTTCTGTAAATACAGACTGCGTCTCACTGTATATAATGTGCTGGTTTTGTAAATACAGACTGCGTCTCACTGTATATAATGTGCTGGTTTCGTAAATACAGACTGCGTCTCACTGTATATAATGTGCTGGTTTCGTAAATACAGACTGCTTCTCACTGTATATAATGTGCTGGTTTCGTAAATACAGACTGCATCTCACTGTATATAATGTGCTGGTTCTGTAAATAAAGACTGCATCTCACTGTATATAATGTGCTGGTTCTGTAAATACAGACTGCTTCTCACTGTATATAATGTGCTGCTTTCGTAAATACAGACTGCATCTCACTGTATATAATGTGCTGGTTCTGTAAATACAGACTGCATCTCACTGTATATAATGTGCTGGTTCTGTAAATACAGACTGCATCTCACTGTATATAATGTGCTGGTTTCGTAAATACAGACTGCGTCTCACTGTATATAATGTGCTGGTTCTGTAAATACAGGCTGCATCTCACTGTATATAATGTGCTAGTTTTGTAAATACACACTGAGTCTCACTGTATATAATGTGCTGGTTTTGTAAATACAGACGGTGTCACACTGTATATAATGTGCTGGTTTCAAAATACAGACTGCGTCTCACTGTATATAATGTGCTGGTTTCATAAATACAGACTGCGTCTCACTGCGTATAATGTACCTGGGATGTCAGTACCCACTGCCTCTCTATAAAACTTAAACACATCTAAAGGGGAGGTTCACTTTTCAGTTGAGTTTTATGATGTTATAGAACGGCCTATTCCTAGCAACTTTGCAATTGGTCTTCCTAATTAATTTTTTTTATAGTTTTTGAATAATTTGCCTTTCTCTTCTGCCACTTTCCATGGGGGTCACTGACCCCGGCAGCCAAAAAGCATTGCTCTGTGAGGCTACAGTTTTATTTTTCCATGCAGGCCCCTTAACTATTCATATTCCCATCTCTTGTTTAAACCACTACCTGGTTGCTAGGGTAAATAAGACACTAGCAACCACATAGCTGCTGAAATACCAAATGAACAGAGAGATGAACAAAAAAGCTAAAATGGAGAGCTGAAAAAAAAAGCTAAATAACTGAAAAAACATTAAAAAAAAAGAGGACCAATTGCAAATTGTCTCAATATCAATGTCTACATCATATTAAAAGTGAATTAAAGGTGAAGTACTCCTTTAAGCTAACGGATCACAAACACAAATGGATGGAGAACCCCTAACAGAAGTGCCTGTATGAATACTTTTACATCCTAAGCATTTTAGGGTTAAAAAAAACACTCCCACCCGCACTTTTGAGCAGTATCCCTGGAAGTCAGTGGGAACCGCAAGAGATAGTAAGGAAAAAGTAGTATAGAAAAAGAAACATATATTCCAGAGCCCCCCCCCCCCCCCCATTACCCCCAGGGTCTGTTCCCCCTATAGTTACACCACTGACATGTAGCTTTTTCTAAAGAACAGATTGCAGGAGCTGCCATAAAGCCAAAGATGTTCTATGCCAAAAATGAAATAAAGAGGCTTGCTAAAAACACATCAATAAATAGGATGACAATTGGTTAATTGATTGGGACACTTAGTGCCGTGTAGCACAAGGGCCTCTGCAGTTGTGTAGGGTGTAATCAGCTTGTGTCATGGGGAGTCCCTGATGGGCAGAGATAGAGCAATGCACCTACACTGGGGCTCACCCGCTGAATAGATTCTAAATCCTATGTAAAACAATCCTGTAGTAGCCGGTAGTGATGCCCCCCCCCCCCACATAACAGTTCCCTCTCCCACAGCAGCAGTAGAGCTGTTCCTATTGGGCAAGGAGATACCCAGCAGCGGTCGGGGGCCCTGGCAGCTCATTTGCATATCAGTTATGGTGCCAGTTTGTGTTACAAAGAGAGAAATCTGCTCATTTATGCTTTGATTAAGGAACCTGAGGAAGGCGCAGGGATAATATTGATGACACGCACAACGCTGTGCACTGAAATTGCCAACTTTATACAAATGTCTCTACAAGGTAAAACAGTCAGCAATTCAGGGGTATAAATACCCCCCGGACCGGTCAGTTGGTTTGTGCCGACAGGCCTGGGAGGCAGTTGGTGCTATGCCGTCACATGGGGAATGTCATGTGGTAGATGGGACACAATCCCAGTGTCCCATGTTAGGGGTCGTCGTGCTGCCAAGCTCGATGGCCAAACAAATACAACCAGTCTGGGTGATGGATAGTGTCATCCCACGCGCTGGATGAGGCAGGGACGGCCCGGGAACCAAGCTACTGAGGTCAGCCTGCGTGTTTGACCGTGGCACGCACTGCTGGCGTAGCAGTCACAGCATTGCACCAACAGGAGTTGTGCACGAGTTTTTATCCCCCAATCAATAACATTCTCTCTTTTTCACAATTCTTCTCACCCATTCATTCAAAGTACAACCTGCTAGAGCCGTACCACTCACATGTGCTGCTGGGGGCCACTGCAAAAAATACAATATGAAGACCAATTGCAAATTGTCTCAGAATATCAATGTTTACATCATATTAAAAGTGAATTAATGGTGAACTACCCCTTTAAGCTAACTGATCCCAAACACAAATGGATGGTGAACCCCTCACAGAAGTGCCTGTATGAATACTTTTACATCCTAAGCATTTTAGGGTTAAAAAAACACTCGCACTCCACCCGCACTTTTGCGCAGTATCCCTGGGAGTCAGTGGGAACCACAAGAGGTAGTTGGGAGGTTCATTATTTACACCAGCAGCGAATCCACTAAGTCTCACATTAGCTTTATGTCAGTCTATGTATGGCCCATATTTAGCCTCCCCAAACAAAAAAGTCACCCTCCGCCTATGCAATCTCCCCTAACTGGCCTTCAGGCTGCCCTGTGTATGTAGCCACAGAATGGGCAATCTCCCCTAACTGGCCTTCAGGCTGGGCTGCCCTGTGTATGTAGCCACAGAATGGGCAATCTCCCCTAACTGGCCTTCAGGCTGGGCTGTGTATGTAGCCACAGAATGGGCAATCTCCCCTAACTGGCCTGCAGGCTGGGCTGCCCTGTGTATGTAGCCACAGAATGGGCAATCTCCCCTAACTGGCCTTCAGGCTGGGCTGTGTATGTAGCCACAGAATGGGCAATCTCCCCTAACTGGCCTTCAGGCTGGGCTGTGTATGTAGCCACAGAATGGGCAATCTCCCCTAACTGGCCTTCAGGCTGGGCTGTGTATGTAGCCACAGAATGGGCAATCTCCCCTGACTGGCCTTCAGGCTGGGCTGCCCTGTGTATGTAGCCACAGAATGGGCAATCTCCCCTAACTGGCCTTCAGGCTGGGCTGTGTATGTAGCCACAGAATGGGCAATCTCCCCTAACTGGCCTTCAGGCTGGGCTGTGTATGTAGCCACAGAATGGGCAATCTCCCCTAACTGGCCTTCAGGCTGGGCTGTGTATGTAGCCACAGAATGGGCAATCTCCCCTAACTGGCCTTCAGGCTGGGCTGCCCTGTGTATGTAGCCACAGAATGGGCAATCTCCCCTAACTGGCCTTCAGGCTGGGCTGTGTATGTAGCCACAGAATGGGCAATCTCCCCTAACTGGCCTTCAGGCTGGCCTGTGTATGTAGCCACAGAATGGGCAATCTCCCCTAACTGGCCTTCAGGCTGCCCTGTGTATGTAGCCACAGAATGGGCAATCTCCCCTAACTGGCCTTCAGGCTGCCCTGTGTATGTAGCCACAGAATGGGCAATCTCCCCTAACTGGCCTTCAGGCTGGGCTGTGTATGTAGCCACAGAATGGGCAATCTCCCCTAACTGGCCCTTCAGGCTGGGCTGTGTATGTAATGGGCAATCTCCCCTAACTGGCCTTCAGGCTGAACACCCCATGTTGCTAATTGTCTTTACTACAACTCCCATCACTCCCCCTAGGAGCTTATGCAAACACACCAATGGAAGGAAGCAGCTGTAGCTCAACAGCACCAAAACTCCCACAGACTGAGCTATATATATATATATATATATATATAAGGGTAGAAGGGAAGTCCCGCTGTGTCTCCCAATACTCACCTGTGCGCTCATTGACCCTGCACCACTTCTGGTTCTGGTTCCTCCTCCCTCACCTGAAAAGGAGCAGAAGCTGTGTTTGATAGACAGTCACATAAGCCAATCAGGCGGCGGCTTCCGCCAACTGACGTTGACGTTCCGGAGCGGTTTCCATTGGTGGTGACGAGATCCGGAAGTGACGTTCCTAAGGAACTTTGTTGACAAGAGCCGTGTGATTGTTGGTGTGACCGGAGTGGGACATGGTGTGCGATAAGTGTAAGTAACAAACCGGGTTTAATCTCGCTGGGTGTATTTCCTGGTACCGGGCAGCTCCCATAGAGCCGTGTTATGTGGGTAACGCTTACACCTGCCATTGGATACATTTGCCGAGCAGCTGTAAACCATGGCGTCCTGTTTATATTATCCTTCACATTCGTCTGCGCAACTGGCTGAGCAAAGCCAATGGCTGGTTGGTTGCTAGGGGTGCCTACTGTTAGTAATAAATAAAGCAGACATAGCTGTAGCTCTGGTTTATCCGCTGTTCGCAATACGTAGTAATATACTTACTGTGCTGCCGGCTATTACTATTCTCCCTGACTGTATTGCTCATTGTCACTATATATTCTGATTATCTCATTGACGTTTTTGGATACCTGTATGGGAGAATGTAATTACTGTTGTTTTTAAAGGGATAATGTCATGACTTATGTGGTATACTTTTTATTTCTAAATTACACTGTTTACATAGCAAATAATTCACTCTGCCATTTAAAATGTTATTCTTGAACCAACAAATGTATTTGTAGCTGTAATATTGGTGTGTAGGCGCCATCTCAGTGCCTTGTGCCTGAGTCTGAGCTTTCAGCCAGCGCTACACATTAGAACTGCTTTCAGCTAACCTATTGTTTCTCCTACTCCCATGTAACTGGAGGAGTCCCAAGCCGGACTTGGATTTCTTACTATTGAGTGCTATTCTGATACCTACTGGGAGCTGCTATCTTGCTCCCTTCCCATTGTTCTGCTGATCGGCTGCTGGGAGGGGGCGGGGGATATCACTCCAACTTGCAGCGCAGCAGTAAATTGTGATTGAAGTTTATCAGAGCACAGGTTACATGGCTGTGGCACCCTGGGAAATGAAGAATATGGCTAGCCCCATGTGAAATTTCAAAATTAAATATAAAAAAAATCTGTTTGTATATTTGAAAAACAGATTACAATGCAGGATTCTGCTGCAGAAGCTCTATTAACTGATGGGTTTTGAAAAAAACGTGTTTTCCCATGACAGTATTCCTTTAAGGACGTAGATAGGGATATGTGTGTGCAGGAGCAGCATTAACTAATGACGTGTATTTAATGACAGGTGAGAAGAAACTGGGCACAGTTATCACTCCAGACACATGGAAATCCGGTGCCAGGAATACCACTGGTAAGTTGTGGTGCCATTTAATCGGATTTGCATTATTGTGTATCAATCCACTAGCACTTCTTGCTCTTCCCAGTCTTTCAGAGGCAGAACTTTGATCCTATTATAAAGGCCAGATATTGTTTATATAAAGGCAGACTTTAATATTTATTTTTTTTGTAAAATATATGGTGACATTTAAGGGCTGAACCTGTTGTGCTGTGTTATTAAAGGCTTCAAAGTGTGCCTCTGCCACCTATGCAGCTTCCCTTAATAAGTACACAAGCAAAACATTTGTACACTAAAGGCTTATATGAATAAACTCATTGGTTAAAGGAGAAGGAAAGGTAAAAACTAAGTAAACTTTATCAGAAAGGTCTATGTAAATACAGTCATAAGCACTCACAGAAACGCTGCACTGAGTCCTCTGTCAAAAGAAACACAGGATTTCTTGTCTACTTTTTTGTAAACATGTTCTTAGGGTATCTGACTTTCTCTCTCAGAAAAATCCTTCATTCCTGTGACCAGAGTCAGTGCAGCTCTCTCCTCTCTCCTGCTCCCCCCTCCCATAAGAATTCATAAGACTCACTCCCCCCTCCCTTAGGAATGTGTAATCTGAGCTATAACGCTAGACTGCAAACAGGAAGCTATGGAGACCAAGCTAAAATGGCAGCTGCAATCTTAAAAAGAGAAAGCTTCTAGGGCTCTTTACTCAAGTATGGCAATGCTTTCTGCAGAATAAATATAGTGTTCTAGGTGGCACTAATGTGGCAAACCTATTGGCAGTTAAATGCCAAAATGACTTCTTCTCCTTTAATGCCTCCATGAAGTGCCACCAGTTATTATCTTTAGCCATTTTTTAACAATCTCTTTACCTGAAATGTTATCGCTGCATGTATCTAGCTAATATTAGCAGAGTAATGCAATTAAAAGCATTAACTGATATTTTTATTGCCTATTGTAAATTGATGATAAGCTATTTTTTTCTAAATAAATATGGTATAAAATACACTTTTTTGCTTGAAAAACAGTCGGTTTAGTTTATTCAGTGACTGGCTTACCCAAAGGAGGCTGTTTGAAGCCATGGCCACTTCCAGAGTCTTCCCTCCCTCCTCCAGAACTGCACCACCAGGGACCCCTAAAACTGCTCTGTTTGGTCTACCTGGTTAAGGCTTATTTTCAACTGGGGTGGCGGACTTTCATTTTTTGATGAATTGTTCCATTCACACGTAAGCCTTCTTTAGTGAATATGCCACTGTTTGTTTATTTTAATAGGCAGTATTTTTTTGTCTTGTTTTGGCACAACAGTCCCTGTCAGAATTAATGTTTGCTCAAGTAAAAGAAAAAATCCAAAATATTTCATTTGTTTGCCTATGGCCCCTAAGTCCTGGAGCTGGTAACCTCTCTATAGTATTATGTACAATGTTTCAAATGGGGGACTTGATGGGAGGCTTATATTTCTAATTTATTTAATTAAACAAACACATTTGGCTTCTGTGGGAAAGGATTATTACAGTATTCTTCTGGTTATTGATTTTTCTCTCTCTTTACACAGAAAGTGGAGGCAGAAAACTAAATGAGAACAAGGCACTGACATCAAAGACTGCAAGGTGAGTACTAATCACACAGTGTCTCCTTTTCAACTTGAGTTCAGTGTATAGGGTTTGCTGTGAACATACTTTTTGCCTATTGTAACTCACTTTCAAATATCCTCAAATATTTTGAGGATTTGTGACAATCACTAGGCTTAACTGCTTTACTGCAGCTCAAAGTAGATTGAGCATGTGCGGTGTCACTGACACCATAGAAATGGCCCAACAAGATCAGAATGATGGGGAGCGGCTGTGAATATCTCTTATTACTGTTATAGGACTGGGAACTTCTGGGCTTATACAGAAATTTCAGTACAAAGGAAACGGCATTTCTATACAAATTCTTACTTGATTTTATAAATGCTTATATTTTATATTTGCTAATGTTTAAAATGAATATGTTACATTTTTCACGCCTCCAGTTGACCCCTGAACCTGCTATGCACATACAATATACAGGCCTCCAGCTATACATACTGTGCTGAGAAATATTTACACTTAAATTGGCCTAAAAAGTAATCAATTAAAAATGTAAAATAAATGTAACTTTAATTGCACGCGGGTGTTATTTTTTTTCCTTTTCAGGTTTGACCCTTATGGAAAAAACAAGTTTGCAATATGTCGTATCTGTAAGAGCTCCGTTCACCAGCCTGGCTCTCACTACTGTCAGGGCTGTGCCTATAAGAAAGGTGAGAAGCATTGCTTGCTTGATTTTTTTGCAGTGGTGGCAATGACTGATTTGTGGAATGTAAATGTTGTCATTATGATTGGCCACACACGTTACAATTACGATCTTTCAACCATTGGTCACAGGAAAGATCGTTCGTACCCTCCACTAATGTTCAGGGCTGAATAATTAGATATGGTGGTAGAAACAATAGGAATTCTACCCCTGTCTGAGGATTCAGCCCTAAACGCTTGCCTTTGCTCGGGCACCTTTTTACTTGACATTTTATATATATATAGATATATAGATATATAAATATATAGATAGATAGATAGATATGATATGGGCTTCTGCAACTTTTACATGTAAAAATATTTATATACTGATTTTGTTTTCTAGGTATCTGTGCCATGTGTGGAAAGAAGGTTCTGGAGACAAAGAATTATAAGCAAACATCAGTTTAGTACAGGACACTCGGGATTCTTGTGAAGAAACATGGCTGTGTATGTATGACGTGTGTAAGTTATGGCTTGGAGTATTTGAGAAATATGAAACTTCATAATTTGGATGAAGAAACAAATGTAAATAGATAATGTGTTACAGTGCTTTTATTTCTTGTATTTTATTTTCTTACTGATGTTTCAGTGTTGGCTAGTCACAGTGGCCATTGGGTTACAGATTATCACTAACTTTTGTTAAACACAGTGAAATGGTTGGAGCAGATTACATAATAAAGATTTTTTCATTTTATTACAGACTGTAATGGTGGTCTTTATATAATTCCCCCCCTTCACTGTAACTTTTCTCTTTTTCTTATACTGTGTGATGTTAAAATTATGAGCCTATGCTTTCAATTTTATCTTATCTATAATTAGTACATACTAAGTTTAGAGCTAGTTTAGAGTAGGGATAATCCATGACAGGGCTATCCATATGGCACACTTGTTAGTAGGGACTTCATTGCTCAGCTTTTGTGCTGCTTTCCCATTCCATTTCCCTTAAAGTGCACCTGTCACCCTCTAATCTAGGTGCAGGATAATAGAGCCCACAAATCCAGTTATGCAAAACGATAGTTTTTAAACAAATACAGCCCCCATTGCTGCCTGCACCAGGAGGGAGCTCCCGGTGCAAGCGGCCATGTTGTTTGCCGCACATGCGCATAATGTGCAAGTCTCCCCGCTAGCTTATTATGCACTGATGTAGGAGTGGTTGATATGATTCACCCTCCTATGTCACACATTAGCGCATAATGAGAGAGCTGTGGCACTCGCACAAGTGTCACAACATGGCTGCCTGCACAGGGAGCTCTTACCACTGTTGCCTCTGTAAATAAGAGAATCAGTAAGTAATAGAATCTACTTCCATTGTTCCAGCCCCTCTGAAAATAAAAGCTTTTACACATAAAGGAGAAGGAAAGGCTAAGTCACGTGGGGGTGCCAAAAAGTCACCCCCAAATGACTTTAATCTGCACCAGCCCGGGGTAGCTGCGAGCATCTCCTCTTCCTGCTTCGCGTGCTTGCGGAGTGGAGTGAAAAGCTGAACTTTAACAAAAAAGTTGGCTTTTCACTCTACTGCGCATGCGCCAGCCCAGGGATTCTGCCGACAGAAGGAAGTGCTCGCTACAGGTACCCTGGGCTGGTGCAGTTTTCTCCTAACGGGCACCAGCCCGGGGTAAAAGGTAAGCGATTAAAGTCATTTGGGGGTGCCTAACATTTTGGCTCCCCCAAGTGACTTAGCCTTTCCTTCTCCTATAAGGCTTAAGCCACAGGGGGCTGACAATCATCCTGTGGATAAAAGCAGGCCGAGAATCAGCCCCTATGGCTCAATTTAGTTTTCAAATATGTTGCAGGCACACAGAGCAGATTCTGGCACTGAAACACATGAGTATGCAACTCAGCACCAAAATTCACTTTGTGTGCCTGCACCTGTGCATAGTTACATAGTTACATAGGGTTGAAAAAAGACCAGTGTCCATCAAGTTCAACCCATCCAAGTAAAACCAGCACACCTAACCCACACCTACCAATCTATACACTCACATACATAAACTATAAATACAACCACTAGTACTAACTGTAGATATTAGTATCACAATAGCCTTGGATATTCTGATTGATCAAGAACTCATCCAGGCCCCTCTTAAAGGCATTAACAGAACCTGCCATTACCACATCACTAGGAAGGGCATTCCACAACCTCACTGCCCTCACCGTGAAAAACCACCTACGCTGCTTCAAATGGAAGCTCCGTTCCTCTAATCTAAAGGGGTGACCTCTGGTGCGTTGATTGTTTTTATGGGAAAAAAGAACATCCCCCATCTGCCTATAATCCCCTCTAATGTACTTGTACAGAGTAATCATGTCCCCTCGCAAGCGCCTCTTTTCCAGAGAAAACAACCCCAACCTCGACAGTCTCACCTCATAGTTTAAATCTTCCATCCCCTTAACCAGTTTAGTTGCACGTCTCTGCACTCTCTCCAGCTCATTAATATCCTTCTTAAGGACTGGAGCCCAAAACTGCACCGCATACTCAAGGTGAGGCCTTACCAGGGACCTATAAAGGGGCAAAATTATGTTCTCATCCCTTGAGTCAATGCCCTTTTTTATACAAGACAGCACTTTATTTGCTTTAGTAGCCACAGAATGACACTGCCTGGCATTAGACAACTTGTTATCAACAAAAACCCCTAGATCCTTCTCCATTAAGGATACCCCCAACACACTACCATTCAGTAGATAGTTTGCGTTTATATTATTTCTACCAAAGTGCATAACTTTGCACTTATCAACATTGAACCTCATTTTCCAGTTTGCTGCCCAGTTATCTAATTTTGTCAAATCGCTCTGCAAAGCGGCAGCATCCTGCATGGAACTTATAGTTTTGCACAATTAAGTGTCATCAGCAAAAATAGAAACAGTACTGTCTATGCCCACCTCCAGGTCATTAATAAACAAGTTAAAAAGCAAAGGCCCAAGGACTGACCCCTGCGGTACTCCACTAACCACACTGGTCCAATTAGAAAATGTTCCATTTACCACCACTCTTTGTACTCTATCCTTCAGCCAGTTCTCTATCCAATTACAAATATTATGTTCTAGGCCAATATTCCTTAATTTGATCATTAACCTTCTGTGAGGTACTGTATCAAACGCTTTAGCAAAATCTAAGATGACATCAACTGCCATTCCAGCATCAAGGTTCCTGCTCACCTCCTCATAAAAGGCAACTAAATTAGTCTGGCAAGATCTGTTACGCATAAAACCATGCTGGCACAAACTAATAGTATTGTGAACTGCAATGTATTCAAGTACCCTATCCCTTATTACCCCTTCCAAAAGTTTTCCTACTACTGATGTCAGACTAACAGGCCTATAGTTTTCAGGCTGAGAACGGGATCCCTTTTTAAATAACGGCACCACATTAGCAATCCGCCAGTCTCTTGGCACCATGCCAGACCTCAATGAATCCTGAAAAATTAAGTGAAGAGGTTTGGCAATCACAGCGCTCAGCTCATTTAATACCCTGGGATGAATCCCATCCGGCCCTGGACCTTTGTTTACCTTTACATGTTCAAGTCTCTTTTGAATTTCCTCCCGAGTGACCCACGCGCCAGTAGCTAAATTACTAGAAATGGGCATATTACAAGGGAAGCCTTCATTATCTGGCTCCTCAGATGTATAGACAGATGAAAAATAAGAGTTCAAAATTTCAGCTTTTTCCCCGTTCTCATCAACCAACTTACCCCCCCGTGATAATAAAGTTCCCACCCCTTCTTGCTTCATTTTTTTACTATTCACATAATTAAAAAATAATTTTGGATTCTTTTTACTCCTAGCTGCAATATCCCTTTCCATCTCTATTTTAGCTTGCCTGATAGTTTTTTTGCTGCTTTATTTGCTTCCTTGTACCTGATGAAAGTTTCTGCTGTCCCAGCTAACTTGAATGCCCTAAAAGCACGTTTTTTCTTACCAACCTCGACAATAACACTTTTATTCAGCCATAAAGGTTTTGCTTTGCGATGCCTTTCCTTGCTTACAAGGGGAATATACTGTTGTGTATACCTACAAAGCAATGTTTTAAAGATGTTCCATTTTCCTTCTGTGTCTAACCCCATGAAAAGCTTTTACCAGTTGACACATTGCAGAGATGCCCTTATACTGGCAAAGTCTGCACGTCTAAAATTGAGCATTTTAGTTACTCCCTTATAGAGCTGTCTCTGTAGCATTATCTCAAAGGAGACCATGTTGTGATCACTGTTCCCCAAATGCTCGCCCACACAAATGTTAGAGATAAGTTCATTATTATTAGAAATCACCAGGTCCAAAATAGACTCATTCCGAGTAGGTTCTTGAACTGCCTGAAATAAAAAGTTGTCATTTAGCATATTTACAAACCTACTAGCTCTTTCTGACTTAGCCACCCCATTACTCCAGTCAATGTCCGGATAATTAAAATCCCCCATAACAACAACTTGACCCAGTTTTGAAGCCTCCTCCATTTGCAACAATAGCTGGGCCTCATCCCCCTCATCTATACGGGGTGGTTTATAGCATACACCAATGATCATTTTCTTTGTGACCTTCAGCCCTACTGAAATTTCTACCCAAAGAGATTCGACGTTTTCATTGGTAATGTCTTTATTACATGGCTTTAAATCTGACTTTACGTAAAGACTGCAGATGCAGTGGCTCTGGTTTCAGGCACATGGAAAGGCTCATGATCATACAGTTTGGTAGAATAGTGATTTTATGATATATCCATGCATGTGTATTATAAATTCTATTTCATATAAATTCTATTTTAATTTCTAAATTTCGTAGCTTTAGAGACAACCGCTTTTTAGGACTGGCCTTGAAAAACATGGGGTAGAACAGGGATCCCCAACCTTTTATACCTGTGAGCCACATTTAAATGGAAAAAGAGTTGGGGAGCAAACCAAGCATTAAAAGGTTCTTGGGGGTGCAAATAAGAGCTATGATTGGCTACTTAATAGCCCCTATGTGGACTGGCAGCCTATAGAAGGCTCTGTTTGGCTTTACACTGTGCTTTTATGCAACCAGAACTTGCCTCCAAGCCAGAAATTCTAAAATAAGCACCTGCTTTGAGGCCACTGGGAGCAACACCCAAGGGGTTGGGGAGCAATATGTTGCTCCTGAGCCACTGGTTGGGGAGCACTGGGGTAGAACTAGGCCTACACTGGTAGAGAATCGAAAAGATTATTTGTATTATTGGAGAAACACACTATTTGTATTCATGCTGCCCAACAAAGAGTTTTTGTTCCCAAAAAAAAAAATCATGTACTACTTTAAATTTATATTAAAGAATAAGTAAACCTTTTTTTTTCTATAAGTAAAATTACTCTAAACAGCCTCCAGAATTACCTACCTTTGTCCCAGCATTCTCTCTGACCTGGTTCCTCAGTCAGAAGGTGTTGGTTTTTCTTTGCTTCCTTGTGCAGAGTGAAGCCCCGCCCCCACTTCCTGTTCAGGTCTCTCATAAAAAAAAAAAACCCTGCTAATGCACAGACTGACTCCTGCTGCCTCCAGGCATTGTGCAAAAGGCTCTCCAGGTCAACAACAGTAGTCGAATTGAAGAGAGAACTGAACAGGAAGTGGGGCGGGGCTTCACTCTGCACAAGGAAGCAAAGAAAAATGAACACCTTCAGACTGAGGAACCAGGTCAGAGAGAATGCTGGGACAAAGGTAGGTAATTCTGGAGGCTGTTTAGAGTAATTTTACTCATAGAAAAAAAAAAGGTTTACTTATTCTTTAATATAAATTTAAAGTAGTACATGATTTTTTTTTTTAGGCTTACTTATTCTTTAAACACATGATTTTCAGCACCAATATGTGGATCGTTATAACACTACAGAACATAAGAACTAGATTGCTTGTCCGGTTCTAGTTCTATGTTACGCCTTAATTAGAGAGAGGAATTCTTCTCTGGTCTTGGGATCTTCCAGGAAAACTCCATGCATTGTGCTGGTAATGGTTCGGCTGTTAATCTTCTGCACTCCTCTCATAACCATGCACATGTGTCTGGGGAACAAAAATATGTCTTATTAGATGTCATGGTAAAAGTAAATATGTTGTCAGATAATCTATTGTTTATCCTACACAGTGTAACTGGAGAAGTTGCGACTGGACATGGGTGTTTTACTCTTGGGTGCTATTCTGATATCTACCACTAGGTGGGGCATAGGAGCATTTTAACAATACAGGTATCAGGGAGCTGCTCTCTTGCTACCTTCCCATTGTTCTGCTGATTGGCTGCTGGGGGCGGTTATATCACTCTAACTTGCAGCTCAGTAGTAAAAAGAGACTGAGGTTTATCAGTGCACATGGCTGAGGGCACATGAGAAACTAAGAAGTGGCTGTATGTAAATGTTACTGCCAGTGTGCCTGATACCCGTTGTGTGCCTTACATTTGCTATATCCTGTATAGTTGCAGGTGCAATTGTGTGCAGTTTCCTAGCCAATACAAAATTTGCCCATTTTGTAATAAGGCTGTTACCCCCAAAAGGCACTAAGTTTGCCGGATTTGTAGCCCGGGCGCCCCGAGGGCCCCCCGCGCATCCCCCTGCCGCGAGCGCGGACATTTAAACTCCCATACGGAGCAGTGGGGTGGCATGCCGCCCCTTAATTTGTCCCGCCCTAGGCCCAGGCCTGAGTTTTCCCAGTAGCAATATCCCATAGCAACCAATAAGATGTTTGCTTTTAAACAGGTGGCCAGTAAATGCTACCTGCTGATTGGTTGCTATGGGTTACTGCTCCTGGGCAAACTTAGTGCCTTTTATTACATAACCCCCTGTATCACTACAAGTCATGGACTATAGCTGCTGCGTGACTGACCACTGCTTGTGAGTGTGTCTGTGACTACACAATGCTGAATGGCTTACAAAGAGCACTTACGAAGCTTCCATGACAACAGCAACTCCTATGGGCTGCAGAGCCTCGAGAATTGCGAACGCAATCTGTTTAGTGAGCCTCTCCTGAACTGCAAATATACAAAATTCAGTTTTAATTCAATATATACGTGATTCTGGTTACCACCTCACCCCATAACACCCACAACTAAATGGTGTCCTGTGCATTGATTTATAATCTCCTTTTACCTTTAACTGTTGCAAACTCTGTGTTTGCTTCAAACGCTCTACTATATATCTTATATAAACACATTGCAGTGTAGCCATGGGGGCAGCCAATCAAGTTGAACAGGGCACTTGTTTAATTAACAAATAGATAAACTGTAGTGTAAAAATGAAACTGGGTAAATAGACAGGCAATGATTTCTGTTATTTCTGGCACTAAACAAGAAGCAGTTTCACATTAGCACTTCTTGATCCAGGACAAAACTTCAAAGGAGCTGATAAAATAAATTACCAGTCCACTGTGAAGCCACTGATAATGAGCTGCTCAAACACCGCTGCTCAGAGAAGAAAGGGGTTTGTTTGTTTAAAGGTAAATTGGGAGCTCAGAACAAAATGCCCTGTTTATAAAGAAAAGGGGAGGGGGGCAAGGTCAGAGAAAATAGGCCAATTTTTAAATTAATGGTGACATTTTAGCAAAGGGCTTTTAGGGGTTCTGCTATCTCTTTAACCAGGGAGATGAACAGAAGTCAAATGCCATTTATGGCTCTCATTTGGAACCAGCATATTAGGTTGAGCAAAATCAAAGTGCCAGCACAGGTGCTGCCACAGGGGCTCCAGGCGCAGTCACAGGGCAGGACTGATGCTAGAGAGGGAATGAGGATCAGCCTAATTTATGATTTACACAGTTGAATTTTTAGTGGTGGGCAAATGTCACACAGCAAGTGCCCCCAATAGCAGCATACTCAAATAGTGCATTAAAGGAGAAGGAAAAGCAAAAACTAAGTAAGCTTTATCAGAAAGGTCTATGTAAATACAGCCATAAGCACTCACAGAAACGCTGCACTGACTTCTCTGAAAAAAGATTTCTTGTGTCTGTAATTCCTGTGCCAGAGACACACAGCTCTCTCCTGCTCCCCCCTCCCTCAAGAATGCTAAGATCTCACTCCCCCCGCTTAGGAATGTGGATCTGAGCCAATCAGCAGGAAGCTGACTCATAGTCTAACTAACTGAGCATGTTCTCTTGGTCTCCATGTCTGTGCAGGAGCGAGGCATTATGGGAACTTTCTTTACACAGCTCAGCATTTTTTCTTCCTGTTTGGCTTCTGATCATCTGAACGGGAGAAATATGGGGAGACTTAAGGGCACTATTGAGAGAACTGAAGGTATGCCTGCAGCTTGAGATTAACTCTTTATTAGCCTTTCCTTCTCCTTTAAAGGGGAACTCCGGCTTCTGAACGTGTTAAAACGCCCCACACCCCACAGAGACCCCTTAAATACCTATCACTGTAATCTGTTCCTTCAAAAAGTATGAATAAATATTTTATATGCTGATAACCAGCTGCAAAACAGTTCTTCTCTTTCTGCATCATTTGAAATCCTGGCAGGGGAGGAGAGACTATGGGGCTGATTTACTAACCCACGAATCCGACCCGAATTGGAAAAGTTCCGACTTGAAAACGAACATTTTGCGACTTTTTCGTATGTTTTGCGATTTTTTCGGATTCTGTACGAATTTTTCGTTACCAATACTATTTTTGCGTAAAAACGCGAGTTTTTCGTATCCATTACGAAAGTTGCGTAAAAAGTTGCGCATTTTGCGTTGCGTTAAAACTTACGCGAAAAGTTGTGCATTTTTCGTAGCGTTAAAACTTAACGCTACGAAAAATGTGCAACTTTTCGCGTAAGTTTTAACGCTACGCAAAATGCGCAACTTTTTACGCAACTTTCGTAATGGATAGGAAAACTCGCGTTTTTACGCAAAAATCGTATTGGATCCGAAAAATTCGTAAAGAATCCGAAAAAATCGCAAAACATACGAAAAAATCGCAAAGTACCGATCATTACGAAAAAAACGCAATCGGACTCCATTCGACCCGTTCGTGGGTAAGTAAATCAGCCCCTAAAACATTGAAACTTCTCCACAATTTACAGACAGCATGCAGGAACTACATAACCCACAATGCATTGCAATGTTAATTTTCTTATTGACATCCCGTGTGCAGGGAATTGTGGGATTGGGAGGATGCAGGCTGAGGGCAGTCGACTACTGTTACATTTTATTTGAGTCACAAAGTAGCCAGCCAGATCAGCAGGGGTACAAGGGGCGGGGCTTAGGGAACTGTTCCAAACCATATTATTTCAATTAATATTCTAAAAAGGCTTCATATTTTTTCATTGATGTATATTGCAAAGTTGCTTGAAATTATGTTTACTTTTCAAAAATCTGAAGTTGTTTGGGTGGAGTTCCCCTTTAAAGTGAATCAAAACTTGAATGCAGTATTGTATGTATGTATGTGAGTATGTGTAAAGCATTAGTTCAAGGTAAAACATGGCACCAGGGGCTGTGTATTGGTCATTTGTGTGTGTTTATTATCCATCAGTGATGTTATAACTGACACATAATATTTTATTACTGCAGAAAGGAATGTTAATAACAAAGATGTTGCGCAAAGAAGTTCATAACATAATAAACAGTAACTTGAGCATTAACCTGAGTTAACTGATATGACCCCAAGTGACAGTAGAATCACAAGCACTATGAGCATTCGCTAGGCTAAATAAAATTATGGTTACAGACCTTGTAGCCTCCGACTGTAAATTTCAGCAATCCTGGAGGAAATATGAAGATAAAGGTGCATTATTAATAAACCCACAGTGTATAGGTATTATCCCTAGTGGGCTTTGTAGCTGCATTGTGCCCTGTAACAAGAGCAGTATCACACAAAGTTCTGTATTTTGTATATTGGCTGATTCTTTGCACTTTGTACTAGCTGCCTTTCATTTATATACATTGTGCCCATATCATGCTCCATTGGTCATATCTCTACTCTCTGTATATTCTTTAGCTGGCATCAGCACCTTTCTGTTCCATATAACATGAAACAGCTCTTTACTCCACATTCTCCTTCTCCTTTTCCACTTAAGGTGGCCATACACGGTAAGATTTGCTCATTTGGCAAGCTTGCCATAAGCAAATCTTTTTCCCGATATGCCCACCTTGGGGGCCTTATGCCCAAACGATCGCATTGCAATCAAGAGGATAGGAAAGGTCAGAGTGAGGACTGCATCAATGAGTCAATGCGGCCCCCGATCTGAAAAAAAAATCAAGACTTTCCGATCAACATCTTGCCAATTTTGGCAAGATATTGGTCGGGAAGGCCTGTCGGAGTGCCCCATACATGGGCAGATAAGCTGCCGAGTCTTACAAATCCAAATCGGCAGCTGAAATCTGCCCGTGTATGGCCACCTTTAGTTCCCTGATTTGTCACTAGGCACTATATGAGCCATAAGTGAAAGCAGCTTTCCGCACAGACCTTGGATTTATTTCCATAGACTTCCATACACTTATATGCACACAGTCATTCCGTGTGTGTCTTACAGTGCTGTTGTGTTCCACATACATTGTACTCACCTTGCTAATTTGCTCAGACCAACGACTTTCTTGTTTGGTATGTAGCCAATGTGCACCTACAAAGCAATTAAACCATTAATAATATCCAATGGTGAAAGGTTGGTTTAGAGTCATGAAGGGAACCCTCTGCCCATTAGTCTCACCTTCACCCATACCCGAGTTAACTTATAATGATATACAGGTATAGGACCCATTATCCAGAATGCTCGGGACCAAGGGTATTCCGGATAAGGGGTCTTTCCGTAATTTGGATCTCAATACCTTAAGTCTACTAAAAAATAAATAAAACATTAATTAAACCCAATAGGATTGTTTTGCATCCAATAAGGATTATTTATATCTTAGTTGGGATCAATTACAAGGTACAGTTTTATTTCTACATAGAAAAAGGAAATCAGTTTTAAAATTCTGAATTATTTGATTAAAATGGAGTCTATGGGAGACGGGCATTCCATAATTCGGAGCTTTCTGGATAACGGGTTTCCGGATAAGGGGTCCGATACCTGTATAATGCTAACGTTAGAGTATTTTTAATGGAAGACTCTAAGCCCAAGTAGCCAGTTAGGATATACATGCTACATTAGAGGAAAGTCCAGGGCTTATCTAATTGTTCAGCCCCTGGACCAAGTTCAGATCAGAATAGGGGCCCATGGAGACCTGTTGTAGGAGGCCTGAATCAACAATGATAAGTATCTTGCCTAAACTGGCTGTACATTGACCAATAAAACCTGCCAACAGTCATTCCAGACCTAGTCAACAGCTTATTGGCTTGTTTATAGGTCACACCCACTAGCCTGTCCAACCAATATCTGGCTGAAAATGGATCACATATCTATTGGGCAGGTCTGGGAATCCTATCTGTTGAGAACCATGTGGACACATTGATCTGGTTCTTATGTCCATAGGTTCTGCTGTATGATAACAATCTTTGCCCCCGAGCCAACAAAAAGATAAGCTTGATTTGGCCCAGAACATGGGTTGGATAAGCTTGTTTTTTTGAGGTGTCTAAATGATTGGTTCTTACCAGTATAGCCATCTTTATTTTCAGCCAGATATTGGTCAGGCAGGTTGCTGGGTTGCTGCCAGGCATGGGCCAACCAATAACCTACCATCTACTGCCTGAGGAACAGCCATCTATCAGGCAGGTTTGTTAAAGCTCTGCATAGGCCCTTATTGTGATTCGCTCATTTGGCCGGGGGGAGGGGGGGGGGACAAGGACACACCAGTCTTCACTAGAATTTATACATAAACTTTACATGTCATAAATACTTTGATTTTTACATACCTTGCCAAAAAATGGCACCAGGTGATGTTCACATAGTGAGAAAATGTCAATGTCCTTAACAATCACAATCTCGTCATGGTCCTCATCAAATACTGCGTTGTTCATTACATCTGAAAAGATAGATAAGATTTTTTGTTAATATATTTCTGTGTAAGATCTCAGACCCTATTTGTGATGGGACCTCACACTCCAGCTTGTTATATCAGGGCACCTAGCTACTTAGTAGCAGCTACTTGTCACAGCTAATAAACACCAGAAAATACCCTGTCATAGACAATACTGAGAGTTGCCTCTGCTAAAACACACGTAGAGACAATTCAGTAAATAATCAGCATTGTCTATTTTAGTAGCTGCGACAAGTAGCTGCTACTAGTAGCTCTGTGTGTCTTCACCCTAACACGTACATGTGCCCTTGGTTTGTTGTTATCACCGTGAATCATATCCCAGGGAGCGATCCATACTACTGAAAATGGCAGTTTTCTCTTTAGGATTACCCAATTGTACATACTATTAAAATACAGGTATAGGTCCAGTTATCCAGAATGCTCGGGACCAAGGGTATTCCGGATAAGGGGTCTTTCTGTAATTTGGATCTCCATACCTTAAGTCTACTAAAAAATCAATAAAATATTAATTAAACCCAATAGGATTGTTTTGCATCCAGTAAGGATTATTTATATCTTAGTTGTGATCAAGTACAGGTACTGTTTTATTATTACAGAGAAAAGGGAATCATTTAACCATTAAATAAACCCAATAGGGCTGTTCTGCCCCCAATAAGGGGTAATTATATCTTAGTTGGGATCAAGTACAGGTACTGTTTTATTATTACAGAGAAAAGGGAATCATTTAACCATGAAATAAACCCAATAGGGCTGTTCTGCCCCAATAAGGGGTAATTATATCTTAGTTGGGATCAAGTACAGGTACTGTTTTATTATTACAGAGAAAAGGGAATCATTTAACCATGAAATAAACCCAATAGGGCTGTTCTGCCCCAATAAGGGGTAATTATATCTTAGTTGGGATCAAGTACAGGTACTGTTTTATTATTATAGAGAAAAAGGAAATCAGTTTTAAAATTCTGAATTATTTGATTAAAATGGAGTCTATGGGAGATGGGCTTTCCGTAATTCAGAGCTATCTGGATAATGGGTTTCTGGATAAGGTATCCCATACCTGTAGTATATTTTTAATGAGACTGGTTCATTAAGATGTAGCAGGGTATTACATTGAGCTGTTTCATGTTATATATTTTTATATATACACAGCTCACAACAATATAAAAAGATACATAAAGCATTCTTTATTATCAGATCACAAGTAATAATAAAATAATGATAATAAAGAATGCTTTATGTATTTTTTTTTATATTGTTGTGAGCTGTATATAGTAACACTGTATTTTGGTTACCCTCCGGGTTGAGTCTATTGGTTTTTGTAACTATTCAGACTATAAAAATGCAGGCAAATTTGGGACACCAGATGGGGAGTCTAAAATATGTTCTGAAAGGCACAGTCAAACTATGGTATGGTTATATTTTTATAGACACCCGCGTTGTTTGTGGGGGGTATAACTTTCCGTCAAGAAGACTCCTCACTCTTCACATAGAAAGTCCCTGACTTAACCAGGATGATGAGAGCCAAAGTATATTTTGGGTGAAAAATATGAATATATATATATATGTAACAGTGATTTCAGACAATGACTGCACAGCTGAATTCTATGTGTCAAATAAACCATCATATAATTCCATTTCCAGGTGTGCCAGGCGTAGGGAGGGAAATAATGCTTGTCAGAAAAGGACCATAAGAAACTCAGAACAAAAAGGAAACATTCTTGTAACTGCCTGGGAACTAAAGACGAGGAATAGAAGAAAAACACAAACCTGGGCAGGATCCAAAAAATACAAAAAACAAGTAGTGGTCCCTTGATAAATGAGCTCACACAAGTCTCTACTGCACTAAGCACTATTCCTCCATTAGCAATCACAGCTGCAGGGGTCACTTTATGACATCCAGGATCCGTGGAGTAATCGTGAAGCCTTTTCTCAAAGAAACAGCAGGCCTGTGTTTGCCCCCCGTTATTTACTTTTTAATGAATACAACTGGGTACCTATTATAACTGTATGATTTAGCAACACTAAAATATTAAAGGCCCAGTATATAAATAACCATTTTACATTACTAACAGAACCTTCATGTACTTGTGTAAGTAGGAGTAGTATTTGGTCAGACCAGGAACTCACCATAGACCGTTTCCTTGTATCCCTTAGTAAGGAACTGCATTGCTTTGGCTGCCCTGCTGGGAGTCAGGAGAAGACCTTCCCTCTCTGGGTTCTCTCCCAGCTCTCTGAGGATGGTACTGTAGGCTCTTTCTATTGCTCCGGCTTTTTCTTGCTCATGTCCTTCCCTGTTTGATTGATTTGCCTTATCTGGTTTCAATCCCTTTTTTAAGTCAGAGCTGTAGGTGCTTACATGGCTGCCGTTGGCCTCCCCATTCATATAGTTGTTCATAACTTCCATTCTGTTTAAGGGCAGCACCAATTGAATCACAGGAACACTGGCAGAGAAGCCCCAACTGATAGCAAACTTACTGCCAGAACATCTCTATTTGTAGTGCATCGCCTCCCCCTGACATGAGATAACAAGTGAGATGACGTTGAACCTGCTGAATGGGGCACATTTAGTAAAACCGTAACTCCTTTCCCTCAGGCAACAGCACATCTGATGTACAAATAAATGTCGGGGAAGCAGAAGACAAATGGGTTAGACATGCTGCGCTTCCAGGCAAACCTGACCAGTTCCATGCTCTCTCATTCATATGGCACATCACGAATCCTGCTAGTAATGTAAGGTTAATCTGATTGTAGCAGAACCAGAACGCTCCGAAGCTCTTCCCATTCTCACTGAGTCATTAAGTGCTGCTTCATAGTGATGTGGATTCATCAGCTTCTATAGAGAACCAAGGGGCATCAGGGCAGTTTTATGGTTTAGTTTAGTGGCCCTTTAAGTGTGTGTTAACTAAGTATTAATTCAGAAACAAAAAATGTACATTACACAGTACTGCATAAATGACACATATTCCTTTTCCTGTTCTTTCCTTCCCAGGCTGCAGGTTTTGGTGGCAATAACTGCTGATTTTGGATAAGGACCACTGACCAAGGCTTTAGGCTCAGGGCACACTGATTATGGCTTTAGGCTCAGGGCACACTGATCAAGGCTTTAGGCTCAGGGCACACTGATTATGGCTTTAGGCTCAGGGCACACTGATTATGGCTTTAGGCTCAGGGCACACTGACCAAGGCTTTTGGCTCAGGGCACACTGATTATGGCTTTAGGCTCAGGGCACACTGACCAAGGCTTTAGGCTCAGGGCACACTGATTATGGCTTTAGGCTCAGGGCACACTGATTATGGCTTTAGGCTTGGGGCACACTGATTATGGCTTTAGGCTCAGGGCACACTGATTATGGCTTTAGGCTCAGGGCACACTGATTATGGCTTTAGGCTCGGGGCACACTGATTAAAGCTTTAGGCTCGGGGCACACTGATTATGGCTTTAGGCTCAGGGCACACTGATTATGGCTTTAGGCTCAGGGCACACTGATTATAGCTTTAGGCTCAGGGCACACTGATTATGGCTTTAGGCTCAGGGCACACTGATTATGGCTTTAGGCTCAGGGCACACTGACCAAGGCTTTAGGCTCAGGGCACACTGATTATGGCTTTAGGCTCAGGGCACACTGACCAAGGCTTTAGGCTCAGGGCACACTGATTATGGCTTTAGGCTCAGGGCACACTGATTATGGCTTTAGGCTCAGGGCACACTGACCAAGGCTTTAGGCTCAGGGCACACTGATTATGGCTTTAGGCTTGGGGCACACTGATTATGGCTTTAGGCTCAGGGCACACTGATTATGGCTTTAGGCTCAGGGCACACTGACCAAGGCTTTAGGCTCGGGGCACACTGATTAAGGCTTTAGGCTCGGGGCACACTGATTAAGGCTTTAGGCTCAGGGCACACTGATTAAGGCTTTAGGCTCGGGGCACACTGATTATGGCTTTAGGCACAGGGCACACTGATTATGGCTTTAGGCACAGGGCACACTAAGGGCCTGATTAATTAGCTTTCGGCACTGAATTCTGCCATGGTTCCCAGCCTGTAAATGTACACATAAGTTTTATTGAGCTGAAATTAACCACTTCCAGTGCTGTCAGCTATTCAATTCAAAGGAATGGGGAAAAAAAAGTGGTTGGTTTGGGTGTTTCTCCACTGTCTAAAAAACCGCCCTCAGACAATAAGTCTATTGCCAACTGACAATAGACATGTGACACCTATCATGCTACCTATATGCTTGTAATTTAAAAACCAGAGTAATATTGTTCCTGCTATGGCCTTAAGGGTGTCACATTTAGGGTGTGCCTGCATCCCACAGCTACTTGGGAACCCTCTCTGTTCAGGTACATCATAAGCTGCTTTTTTTTTGGCAAGATGTTATGTATGTGTGTGTCCAGTTTGTGCCTGTATGTTACCCAACCACTTAGATTGTAAGCTCTACGGGGCAGGGACCTCCTTCCTACTGTGTCTCATACCACATGGCACTTATTCCCTGTGTATTTATACTTATTTATTGTATTTATTTATTATAACACTTGTCCTCCCTGTGTGTAACTGTGTATATTGTAAGATAGTACAGCGCTGCGTACCCTTGTGGCGCTTTAAAAATAAAGTTATACATACATACATACATACATGTATTTTCCAATTCCAAAATGGATTTTCCTTATATCTCCCTAATACCCCTGTCTTGCCCCTACACTTTCACCAATGAGGAATAGGTTCATGGGCGTCCGCAGAAAATTTTCCAAGGGGGGGCAAGTAAGCTAGCATCATCCTGCAACAGACAAATCTATATATATATAAATATATATATATATTTTTTTTGCAGGATGATACTAGGGGAGGCTAAAGATGGCCCATACACAGACTGACCTACAGCTAATGTGACACTTAGTGGATTCGCTGCTGGCGTAAAAAGTTAACCTCCCAACTACCTCTTGCCGTACCCACTGACTCCCAGGGATACTGTACAAAAGTGCGGGTGGGGGTGCTTTTTTTTTTACCCTAAAATGTTTAGTATGTAAAAGTATTCATATGCGCACTTCTGTGCAAACATTTGTGTTTGTGATCAGTTAGCTTAAAGGGCTAGTTCGCATTCGAATTCACTTTTATTTTTAATGGTTTTTCAGTTATTTAGCTTTTTGTTCAGCAGCTCTCTATTTGGTATTTCAGCAGCTATCTGGTTGCTAGGGTCTTATTTACCCTAGCAACCAGGTAGTGGTTTAAACAAGAGATGGGAATATGAATAGTTAAGGGGCCTACTTGGAAAAATAAGTAATACAAAATTATAATAATAATAAAATTGTAGCCTCACAGAGCAATATTTTTGGCCCCCATTTGAAATCTGTATAGAGGCAGAAGAGAAAGGCAAATTATTCAAAAAAATTAATTAGGAAGACCAATTGCAAAGTTGCTAGGAATAGGCCATTTCATAACATACTAAAGGTTAACTTAAAAGTGAACCACCCCTTTAGATGTGTTTATGTTAGTTTTATAGCAAGAAAGGCAGTGGGTACTGACTCCCCATTATATACAGTGAGACGCAGTCCGTATTTACAAACCCAGCACATTATATACAGTGAAACACAGTGGGTACAGATGGCAGATATTCAGGCCCTGGCACTATAACACTGTCACTGATACACAACATTGGCCCCACTGTAACTTACTATAAATGAACAAAACAATGACAAAAAAAAAAAAAAAAATAGAAAGTGCAAAAAACAACAACAAATATACAAACACACAATGAGCTTTTTCAGAGGGAAAGAGTTAACTTACCCTCCATCTGTTAGGATAGGGGATAGATTATAAATTATTATAGATGTCAGGTCAGGCAAAAAACAATTTAATGTCAGCTAGTGATTCTTTAGAACTGTATAGTACCTGGGTATAGTACCTGGGTATAGTACCTGTGTATAGTGCCTGTGTATAGTGCCTGTGTATAGTACCTGTGTATAGTGCCTGTGTATAGTGCCTGGGTATAGTGCCTGGGTATAGTACCTGCGTATAGTACCTGTGTATAGTACCTGGGTATAGTACCTGTGTATAGTGCCTGTGTATAGTACCTGGGTATAGTGCCTGTGTATAGTGCCTGGGTATAGTGCCTGGGTATAGTACCTGCGTATAGTACCTGGGTATAGTACCTGGGTATAGTACCTGTGTATAGTGCCTGTGTATAGTACCTGGGTATAGTGCCTGTGTATAGTGCCTGTGTATAGTGCCTGGGTATAGTACCTGCGTATAGTACCTGCGTATAGTACCTGTGTATAGTACCTGGGTATAGTACCTGTGTATAGTACCTGTGTATAGTGCCTGGGTATAGTACCTGGGTATAGTGCCTGGGTATAGTACCTGGGTATAGTGCCTGTGTATAGTACCTGGGTATAGTGCCTGTGTATAGTGCCTGTGTATAGTACCTGGGTATAGTACCTGTGTATAGTGCCTGGGTATAGTACCTGGGTATAGTGCCTGTGTATAGTACCTGGGTATAGTACCTGTGTATAGTGCCTGGGTATAGTGCCTGGGTATAGTACCTGGGTATAGTACCTGGGTATAGTGCCTGGGTATAGTGCCTGGGTATAGTACCTGGGTATAGTGCCTGTGTATAGTACCTGGGTATAGTACCTGTGTATAGTGCCTGGGTATAGTACCTGGGTATAGTGCCTGGGTATAGTACCTGTGTATAGTGCCTGGGTATAGTACCTGGGTATAGTACCTGGGTATAGTACCTGGGTATAGTGCCTGTGTATAGTGCCTGGGTATAGTGCCTGGGTATAGTGCCTGGGTAAAGTGCCTGGGTATAGTGCCTGGGTATAGTACCTGTGTATAGTACCCTGTGTATAGTACCTGTGTATAGTACCCTGTGTATAGTACCTGTGTATAGTACCTGTGTATATAGTACCTGTATATAGTACCTGTGTATAGAGTGCCTGTGTATAGTACCTGTGGGATGAAAACTGCAGCAAAAGTTGAGAGTTGGTTCTTAGGTAAAGTTACAGCTGCAGATTCTTCTTTTCAGTCTTCATTTCTGTTTCCAGTTTGCAAAATCTCCCGATCCCTGTGTGCATCTGTGCTCTGATTGGTCAATTTTACTGTCTGTCAAGGAAGCTGTGCTCTGATTGGAGAATCCACAAGAAGAAAGATCCAATCGGAGCATAGCAAAAATGGCTTGAGGGGACAGAAACGGAGTAAGGTTTTTTTTTTTTTTGCTACTTTTCCAGGGGGGGGCAAGTGCCCCCTCTTGCCCCCTTCTGTGGACGCCCATGAATAGGTTGGGTCCATTTGATGCTGAGGAAGTGGGGGGGGACATTCTGTCCTGTGCTACCCTTAAATTGTCCCTGTGTGTTTAAAAATTTCCAGTGAATTGATGTGGTCAGCAAAGTGTCAGAACAGATTCCTCACATGCTCAGGAAGGGCACATCACATGAATGTCAGTTGAATTTCCTTGATATCCTTGGAATACTAAGACTCACTAAGACAATTTTCTACTTCTCTCTTCACTCACCTTCTTCATTCTCTTAATCATTTCTCTGTACATATTATTATCTATCCTTACTTCCATTCTTCTTATATAGAAATAAGAAACAACTACTGTATGTTATAGACTTACAAGGCAAATGGCTGGGTGAGCACGAAGGGCCCATTGATACCTGGGCCCACTGGGAATTTTCCTGGTATCCTGGTGGGCCAGCCATTTGCCTTGTATGCCTATACCATAATTACTCATCATTTCTATATTTTTCTGGGTTAAATATATTCAAATATTTAACATGATCCAATAGAAAAAGCCTGTTTGGATATGTTGCCAAGATAATTTTGGGGGGAAATGTTGGCAAAATCTAACCAGCAGCATAATGTAGACATTCAGTGCATGGCCAAATGGGAAACTGTTCATGGAGTTTGCTAGTGCAATATGGTCAGTTGGAAGGTCCGGACTGGCAATCTGTTGGTTCTGGCAAATGCCAGAGGGGCTGCTGTAAGATGCCACAGACAGTCACTGTTGATTGGGTTACTGGGGGCTGTTTGGGCCCCTGTGTACTTGATATGGCAGGGCGTCATAGAGATTGAGATATTAATTTAGAAGAAGTAAAGAATATTTTTTTGCATATGAAACAATTGCTTCATAGCCTTAGGGGCACATTTACTAACCCACGAACGGGCCGAATGCGTCCGATTGCGTTTTTTTCGTAATGATCGGTATTTTGCAATTTTTTCGGAAAATTGTCGCGACTTTTTCGTTACTAATACGATTTGTGCGAAAAAACACGAGTTTTTCGTAGCCATTCCGAAAGTTGCGCAAAATCTGGCGATTTTTCGTAGCTTTAAAACTTGCGCAAAAAGTTGCGAATTTTTCGTAGCGTTAAAACTTGCGCGAAATGGCGCACCTTTTAAGTTTTAACGCTACGAAAAAGGCGCAACTTTTCGCGCAAGTTTTAACGCTACGAAAAAATCGCCAGATTTTGCGCAACTTTCGGAATGGCTACGAAAAACTCGTGGTTTTTCGCGCAAATCGTATTGGTAACGGAAAAGTCGCGACAATTTCCGAAAAGTCGTAAAGACGCCGAAAAAATCGCAAAAAATACGAAAAAGTCGCAAAATGTTCGTTTTCAAATCGGAATTTTTCCAATTCGGTTCAGATTCGTGCCTTAGTAAATGTGCCCCCTAGTGTAATAAAAGGGCTGGGATACAAGATTTTTTATTGTTATTTTAACAGCATTTTGTTACTTAGCATTTACAGAGCATGTACAAGCCCAGAGGCACCCTTGCTGCTACAGCTCTTTTCCCCATAAATTACAAAGAGCAACACTTGTACGGAAACCAGATCCAGAGCTCAGATTTTATCTCCTAGTTATGATGCATTTAGCCAGCGCCAGTGTGGGTTACTGGGTGTGTAGTAAAGCAGGTACGGAATCGCTGACTCAGAGCGGCAAGTAAATGAATCACTCAGAAGCACCCTGAAAAATCTTACATTCATTTGTTTCACTGGTTTACATTTTTCTAGGCCACATGGAGTATGAATATTTTCATGTGATTCCCACAAAGTCCCCTTTGGGAAGGGGTTTTTTTCTCTTTAATCAGATACAACCTCAAATTCTACACCTTCACAGAGAGGGGGAAACCATACTGGAGACCCAGCAACTGTTCAGGCCCCCCTATCCCAGAGACCCCATCACTAAGGGGGGGTTGGATTGTCCTAGAACAGGGCTCCCCAACCTTTTTTTTATCTGTGAGCCACACTCAGACGGAAAAAAGTGTTGGGGAGCCAGATTGCAAAATATTGCACCCCTAAGCCGGCTCCTTCATACCTCAAGCTGCCCCCTCTTTGCAACATGTTTGTATTCGCACACATACACATTATGTGCTCATTCTGTCTGCCTTCCCCAGGCACGCAACTGGCTCGCTAGTTTCTACAAACATCAACAACACTGAGGACTGGGCACAGAAGATTCAGCGTGTCCAGTCCCCAATGCTCCAGCTTTCTGTTGGAAGGCAAAACTTACATGCCACCCTAGGCCAGGGCCTTTGTAGCCTTCCCAAGCACAAGCTTGAAAAATGTACCAGGGTGATGCCAAATAAGGGCTGTGATCAGATGTATGGTACCTGCATGTTCACTGGGAGCCTGCAGGGGGCTCTGCTTGAAGTACACTAGTGTTTTTATGCCTCCGAACATTGGAGGGACATGTCCCTGGCACATCGAAGAGATGGACTTAAAGAAACAGTAACACCAATGATGAAAGTCAAAAATAATTAATATATTATGTACTATTACCTTGCACTAGTTAAAGTTGTGTGTTTGCTTCAGAAATATTACTATAGTTTATATAAAAAAAAGCTGCTGTGTAGCCCCGGGGGCAGCCTTTCAAACTGAAAAAAGAAGAAAAGGCACAGGTTACATAGCAGATGACAGATAAGTTACATAGACTCCCATTGTATTCTACACAGTTTATCTGTCATCTGATTTTGTAACCTGTGCCTTTTCTCCTTTTTTCCAGCTTGAATGGCTGCCCCCATGGCTACACAGCTGCTAAAGTTGGCCATACACGTACAGATAAAATAGTACGAAACCTAATTTCAGATGATTTTCGGACCATGTGTGGGCTTCGAATTATTGTCCTGATAATTTTCCTGCCATTTAGTCGATAGGCCAGGTTAGAGAATTTCTGTCGGTTAATAATAAAATCTGTGCATGTATTGTGTATCCGACGATATCCTTGGGGCACCTACAATGGAAGTCACGTTCGTACGATTCGTGTCTGACAACTGTTCAGAACATACTCCAATTTGGCTTTATCCTACAATTTCAGACTGAATGTCAGTTTCAGAAGCATACGACCAATATCCAAACGTTCATCAGAAGACTATAATTTGAACGTGTATGGTCACCTTTATTTATATAAACTATAGTAGTCTTTCTGAAGCAAACACACAACTTTTACCAGTGCAGGGCAACAGTATATTATACTTTTATTTAGGGATGCACCAAATCCAGGATTCGGCATTGCTAATTAGGATTTGGTTCGCTATTCAGGAGTTCGGACAAACCCAAAAAACAGGGTTCGGTGCCTCCCTACTTTTATTACTTTAAAACATTTTTATTTTATATTGTTACTGTTGCTTTAACTAAAGGTGGCCATACACGAGCAGATCCGCTCGCTTGGCGATATCGCCAAGCGAGCGGATCTTCCCCCGATATCCCCACCTACGTGTGGGCGATATCGGGGAGCATTTAGGTAAAAAAAAAAATAATCCGATCGTTTGGCCGATGCGGTCCCCGATCCGACCGGATTTTCTAACCTGGCCGATCGAGATCTGGCCAATTTCAGGCCAGATATCGGTCGGCCAGGCCGCTCTGCTCTCCCCATACACGGGACGATTAGCTGCTGAATCGGTCCAAGGGACCGATATCAGCAGCTATAGTTGGCCCGTGTATGGGGACCTTAATACACACTTTAGCTAAGGAAGTCAATTTAACAGGTTACCCACTTCCACTTTAGCCAGTGTGATAAGTTCACTGTCAGGATACCTGGGAAAGTCCAGGACGGAGCTTATATATGTCCTAGGTTCCTAAAAGAATGGTTCCGGGACTGTTAGTCCGGCCCGGGTGTTGTGGGTTTACCTGAGGCATCTCAGCTGGCTAATTAAAAGGCAGCCTGAGCAAAGTAGAATGCTGCAGTCTGGGGGAAAGACACAGGGAAGCTGCCTGTGTGAGCTGACTGAGAGATTTTGAAAGCACTACAAGGTTTGAACTTTGTTTTCCTTTTCTCTGTGTGGGAGACAGGCGGTAGGTCTGCTCCTGGTTAGTTAGGACAATTGACCTGTGTTAGGTAGAGCCCATTATATGGCAAGGATTTTATTTTGAACAATTTTGTAATTTTTTATACAAGTGAAAATAAACTGCCTAAAAGAGAATACACTCTCACGTGTTGTAATTGTGCCAAGGGCTGCTTTACCCCCAGAAAGCCGCTACCTAACCCCTGACACCAGCTATTGGTTGAGCATGTCATGGATCAGCTGTAAAGCTTTTTAAGTGCAATGGAATAACTAGTTTCTTCTAAAAAATCTTCCTGACACAGTAGCAAGGGGCTAGGATACATCGGTACAGCGACTAAATCTTCAGAAGCACCAATCTTTCCTTCTGAATGAATCCAAAGAAACATTTTTTACAAGTGAGATCTGTAATGGGATGGAGAATTTTAAAAAAACTTTTAATTCATTTTCTGTAACAAATTGGCATATCCAATGAATCTCTTTTTATCAAAGACCCTGAGCTAATTAAGTATAGTGTTTAGCTTCTTGGAATTCATTTGAAATCCTTGAGCAGAGATAGTAAAGCCCAACAATTTCATGGCTTTAGCACAGAGTATGAATGAGAAGCTTGTTTAGGATTTTCTTCACACGATGAACATGTTCCTCCAAAGGCAACAAAAAGACTAAAGAGGTAATTTACTGTGACCCTAGGTGCACGTGTTAGAGCAAAACTGAGCGGCACTGAGCACAACTATATGAAAGCAAAAGGAGCGCATTTTGATGCAAGTACCTGAAAGTGGTTTTACTGACAGGCTGCAGGCTGGGACACACAGCTACTAGACATTGGGTTACACATTGGGACACACTAGGGCTCATGTACGTGTACATCCGCAAGTGCAGTTGTGGTCCCCGCAATTTGCACACAGCCAGTTGCACACAACACCAAGAAAACTATACCTCCAGAATATATATCCAAAAATCAGTTGCAAAGGAGGAATCAATCAGCTCCAGGCAGTGTTTCAAAACTGCAGTACAGGTATGGGATCCCTTATCCAGAAACCTGTTATCCAGAAAGACTCCATTACAAGCAAATAATTCTAATTTTTAAAAATGATTCCCCTTTTCTCTGTAATAATAAAACAGGACCTTGTACTTGATCCCGACTAAGATATAATTACCCCTTATTGGGGGCAGAACAGCCCTATTGGGTTTATTTAATGGTTAAATGTATCCCTTTTCTCTGTAATAATAAAACAGTACCTAGTACTTGATCCCAACTAAGATATAATTACCCCTTATTGGGGGCAGAACAGCCCTATTGGGTTTATTTAATGGTTAAATGATTCCCTTTTCTCTGTAATAATAAAACAGTACCTGTACTTGATCCCAACTAAGCTATAATTACCCCTTATTGGGGGCAGAACAGCCCTATTGGGTTTATTTAATGGTTAAATGATTCCCTTTTCTCTGTAATAATAAAACAGTACATGTAATTGATCCCAACTAAGATATAATTACCCCTTATTGGGGGCAGAACAGCCCTATTGGGTTTATTTAATGGTTAAATGTATCCCTTTTCTCTGTAATAATAAAACAGTACCTAGTACTTGATCCCAACTAAGATATAATTACCCCTTATTGGGGGCAGAACAGCCCTATTGGGTTTATTTAATGGTTAAATGATTCCCTTTTCTCTGTAATAATAAAACAGTACATGTAATTGATCCCAACTAAGATATAATTACCCCTTATTGGGGGCAGAACAGCCCTATTGGGTTTATTTAATGGTTAAATTATTCCCTTTTCTCTGTAATAATAAAACAGTACCTGTACTTGATCCCAACTAAGATATAATTACCCCTTATTGGGGGCAGAACAGCCCTATTGGGTTTATTTAATGGTTAAATGATTCCCTTTTCTCTGTAATAATAAAACAGTACCTGTACTTGATCCCAACTAAGATATAATTACCCCTTATTGGGGCAGAATAATCTTATTGGGTTTATTTCATGGTTAAATTATTTTTTAGTTGACTTAAGGTATGGAGATCCAAATTACAGAAAGACCCCTTATCTGGAAAACTCCAGGTCCCAAGCATTCTGGATAACATTCAGGATACCTGTATCATAAATCGTGAGCTGCCCTTGAAAGTGCAAAAAAGAGGATTTGTAGGGAAATGTAAATGTAGCCATTGAAAAAGTCATAACGACAACCGCAGCGGCCCATTTCTGGGCCAAGCGGTTACCGGGACATAGGGAGGTTAAGTGACTTCTGTCCAGGGGTCACAAGGGCGTAACCTGTGGTGAGGCATATTTCTAGCTATGGGGGATTAGAACTACTGGCTGGCTTGCTTAAGGCGGGTGCCTTGACCACTCGGCTACGCTTGCTCCTCCCGCTTGTAGGATGTTTTTTTCGTCCTTTTGTCAGCGTCATATTGGCAGTTGACCTATCCTAACCGACTGAATGAAACAGTGCACCAATCCCCTTGCACCAAGACCTATATAACTAGGGGGATGAATCCTCCATTTATCAACATTCCCTGAGAAAGTAGATAAGTGAGCCTCAATGTCTTTAACTTTAAGGTTACAAAAGATGCTGAATAATGTAGTTAGCTTAAGGGTCATATTGAGATCTCTGGGTAACAATGCTGCTCAGTTTTCCACGTGCCATCATGCAAAAAGAATAAAGCATTATGTTTAATTAGCACAGTATGAGCTAGTGTAGTGTAGTATAACTGGGGGAGGGAAGATATGGCCGTGCTAAGTAACCCAAGGCGGCACTCTGCAAATATATTAGGAGATTTCCTTTTTAAAGGATGTGTCAACCCCCGAAAAAAGGTTTTTGCCTAATAAAAAAAAAAAAAAGTTTTTGCCTAATTCCAAGCAACTTTCCAATGTGAATTTATTAAAAACTATTAGTGCTTTAAAAGTTATTTGGAAATGTAATTGCTATAGTAAGTAGCATTGGGAATCAGTGTAGTCTGCAACATACTCAATACTGGGTAAAAAAGGGTAAAAAAGCTCTCCCACCCAGTCAGTGGGAACCACAAGAGGTAGTTGGGAGGTTCATTTTTTACACCTCCAGCAAATCCACTAAGTGTCACATTAGCTTTATGTCAGTCTCTGTATGGCCCATATTTAGCCTCCCCAAACAAAAAAGTCACCCTCCGCCTATGCTTACCACAATGTATTATAGCTGTGAATATTCTTGTAACAAAATGAACACTGCTCCCATGTTTACTAAAGTGCGTTAAGACAAGATTTGTCTTGTGATAAGTGGCAATATTTTAGCAAGTGTTAGTTTCTGCATTAGTTCTGGTGAGTTTTTGGTCATTTAGGTTAACTGCATTATCCGCTATAAATCTTGCATCACTGCCAAAGACCATGTTAATGTATAGTTTATATAAAATAGTATTTATTAGAAATTTATAAATAGTTACATAGGGTTGAAAAAAGACCAGTGTCCATCAAGTTCAACCCTTCCAAGTAAACCCAGCACCCACAACCTATACTAACCAATCTATACACTCACATACATAAACTATTTATACAACCATTAATACTAACTGTAAATGTATTAAATATAGTTATGGCCAGGCCTGGATTGGCAATCTGTGGGTTCTGGCAAATGCCAGAGGGGCTGCTGTAGGATGCAATAGACAGTAAAATAAAATAATTTCAGGAATGAATTGTGTTCACATTATATTCATTATTCTTAATTAATTCAATAATAATACATTTATAAGTATCATTATTCCCCAATGCAATCACTAATTTTCACTGCTCATGTTTAGAAACTTGGTTTACTTGCGTTCACTGTGAATTGTATGATCCCAGGAGGCGGCCCTTAATTTTTAAAATGGCAGTTTCATATTTAGTATTACCCAATGGCACATACTACTAGAAAAGTAAATTTTTATGAAAATGGTTTATTTAGCTGAAGCACTTCTGTGTAGCTGTGTTTGGCACCACTCAGTCCTTCCTGCCTTCTGTTCTGTATCGGGCATTGCTGTGCCTGCTGATGCAGGGAACCCTGGGGGTACTTCTGGGGGATCCCCTTGTGCCCAGCATCAATAGGCACAACACTTGTACTCTTAAAGAATCAGGTACAGACGTCACTCGCACAATGAACATAGAAAATAATGGCAGGAGAACTTTGCACAATTGCGTCTGATTCACAGCACTCTTGTGGTAATTTTGTTGAATTGGATGCAATTGCAGTAGGCACAGTAGAAAATTACATCGAGGGAATCGCCCCTCGGTGACCAAAATAACACTTGAATTCTGGGAAAACACTGCATTGTGGGAAAAAAATGTACTTGTACTAATTAATAAATTATTTATGGTTGTATAGACACACACATTCACATTCCTTTGTAAGCTCCTTGCTTCCTCTGCATAAAAATGTCAATAGATAAGAATCAATCAGTGGTCATAGGACACTGACTCTGCCTTGTGACCATTGAGTATGGCTTTCGGGGGAATCACAGTGATTGTTTAAGATTCCCTGCTTACAACTGAAACCAATCAATTTTCAGCGTTTTGTGGAACAGAGCATTCCCAGGGCTGTTTTTGTCTATAAAAAACCTACAGTATAGGAATGTTTAACCCATTAGGTACTCCTGGGTTTCCTGATTACTTTCTAGATTTACGTGTAATACAGTTAATGTGTTTGTGTAATGTGGGGAAAAAAACATTGCAATTGTGCTCAAAATTGCACTTTGCTCGCTGCACTTGCAGATATCATGTATGTTTAATTTAATTTGCCAGACAGAGGTCTCAGCTGAGAGGAGATAGAAATGGACTGCAGATGGAGAAGGCACACTGGCAAACCATACCTCCCACCTGTCCCGATTCTCGCGGGACAGTTCCGATTTTAACAGCTCAGCCCACAGGCCTAGATTCATATTGAAAAGTCACTCATTTCCCTTATTAAATTAAAAAAGATACAAAGTTTCTCAAACTTAATTAGATAAGTAGCTTTTGGCAGAGAGCCCAGAAACTTAACAAGCAACACCTGCACTTTGCTACAATTGTAACTAATACGCTAAACAGGTCTCTTGGGGGAACTGAGACTTGCAGCTTAAAGGGAAATTTCACTTTTTCTTTTGCAAAACTGCAATAACACATAATACAAGACCCCAAAACCCCCAGAAAAGTGTTCAAAGTTTAAATACCCTGCCAAATTTTGTAAATATGGGAGTGGTATTTTGGGGTTGTGGCCAAAATGTTTTTGCTGCACTACGCACAGAATTTCTTTTTGTCCCTCTTTACACTTTTCAAATGCTGGGAGGTATGGCAAACTGCTCACAGAACACAAACAAGTTACTTGTAATTAATAAATTATTTATGGTTGTATAGACACACACATTCACATTCCTTTGTAAGCTCCTTGCTTCCTCTGCATAAAAATGTCAATAGATAAGAATCAATCAGTGGTCATAGGACACTGACTCTGCCTTGTGACCATTGAGTATGGCTTTCGGGGGAATCACAGTGATTGTTTAAGATTCCCTGCTTACAACTGAAACCAATCAATTTTCAGTGTTTTGTGGAACAGAGCATTCCCAGGGCTGTTTTTGTCTATAAAAAACCTACAGTATAGGAATGTTTAACCCATTAGGTACTCCTGGGTTTCCTGATTACTTTCTAGATTTACGTGTAATACAGTTAATGTGTTTGTGTAATGTTTAAATAGTTTCTTAGATTTAAAGTACGGAGATCCAAATTACAGGAAAAAATCTTATCTGGAAAACCCCAGTTCCAGAGCATTAAGGATAACAGGTCCCATACCTGGGGATCACTGTTCCATAGAATGGTCAAATGGTTGGGGATCCCTGGTCCATAGAATGGTAAAATGGTTGGGGATCACTCGTCCATATACTGGTCACATAGTTGGGGATCACTGGTCCACATAGAATGGTCAAATGGTTGTGGATCACTCGTCCATAGAATGTTCAAATGGTTGGGATTACTCGCTAATATAATGGTTACATGGTTGGGGATCACTGGTCCACATGGAATGGTGAATGATTGGAGATCACTGGTCTATAGAATGCTCAAATGGCCCTGATAAAAGTGTGGGGTGTGTCCCCAGAAACAAAAAGTGAAGCTCTTTTGGACAGGGCCCTGTTTGCCTCTTGTGTTGGTTGTTTTCACCATTTCACTATACATTTATCAGCCAATAAGTAGGGTTACCACTCGGCCGGTAATTCACCAGCTAGGGCCAGAATTACAAATGTGCCCCATACGACACCACCGCCTGCTCCCCTTACCCGAAGGCTGGTATAATAGTAAAAAAATAAAAAAAAGGTGGCAACCCTATCAATATGTAGCATGCTGGGAAACATCCATGGTTGCAGTACATGTGGCCCCAGAGATCCTCAACAGGTACTGTAGGTCCAGCCGTACACTATTAAAGCATTATAACTACTGTTACTACTGTACTCTCTCAGCTTTCTGGTGCAATATCATGGCTATCATTTATACAACCAGTCCTGGATTTGTGGCATGGCCGGCCTTTGGGGGACAGAAAAGAAATCTGGCCCTGGAAAACACCCTGAGAAAGTTGAGCACTTCACAAAATAATTAAAAAAAAACAAAAAGAAGAACCACAAGGCTGTGATGTTATTGCCCCACCTGGTGTTTGCTTTTGGAATAATAAAAAAGTGGAACCAGAAATTAAAAAAACAATTAGCAAAGAAGAACAAATATGGAGGTTTTTAGTAATTGCATTTATAAATTGATTGGAGCTGTAAATCAGTGTGGGAATGAAACAATGGGCCTGATTCACTAAAGTGCGATAAAAATTATCGCATGCTTTTTTGCGTTAAAAAAGACGCGATAATTTGCGCACGATTCACCATAGTATTATCGCGTGCGATAAATCGCCATTTTCGCATGCAGTATTTCTCGCGCTAGTTTTACCGCATGCGTTAATTTCCGCGCTGAAAAGAATACGATCGCATGATTCACTATAACTTTTGCGCGCTAAATATCGCATTCGGCTATGCGAAAAATAACACCTACTACAGGCAGGCGAAAAATTATAGAAAAGTGCAGTAAATGAGTTTTTTGCAATAAAATATGGACTTACAGTGTTATTTATTCAAGTCTGTGTTTCCCCCAGAGTGACGCAGCCGCCAGTTTGCAGCGAAATGTTCATTTTTAATACAGTAATTTTCCGCAAGTATTTGCGTGTATGGCTAACATGGCGTGCGTTCATTTGCGTGACTATTTATATTTGGCTACAAGTGATGAAATGTTTCGCCAGGCATGGATTCGCAGCGAATTTTTGGACGTGCGTTGAATTTTTTTGCGGCAGATTTTTTCATGCGTTTCGCAAAACAATCCGCCAATGGCAAAAAATTCACCACGCAAAAATTCACCGCACATC
The DNA here is from genome assembly GCF_000004195.4 of Xenopus tropicalis. Lineage (NCBI taxonomy): Eukaryota > Metazoa > Chordata > Amphibia > Anura > Pipidae > Xenopus > Xenopus tropicalis. Next base: position 20,007,396 of record NC_030681.2, read on the forward strand.
CAAAAATTTATACAAGCGTCAAAAAATAATAGTCACGGGCAACAATTTTTTTGCCGTTTCGTGGATCTTCCGAAAGATTTGCTAATTTTTCACTAAAGAAACCAGAACACATTTGCTCATCCCTAGTGGCTACTATTTATAAGCATCTACTATTTATATGCTACCATTTATATGTGGCTAATATTTATATACACCATTTATATGCGACGACAATTTTTATACACTATTTCTATGCTACCATTCATATGCGGCGACTATTCGCGTGCGTAATTTAGCGCATATACCGGCAAATACCGCATTGAAATAGTCTTTGCGAGTTAAATAACGCATGCAATATCGCGCGTAAAAAAGCTCAAGTATGCTTATAGGGAATCGTGCGAAAAGTCGCCAAAATTAAGACGCTGTAACATTTTTAGCGCACACTAAAAATAGCGCACGTTTTATCGTACTTTAGTGAATCAGGCCCAATGTGTTTTAGAATTCTACAGAAACAACAAAAAAGTCTTGAGACAAGTCAGTAGGTGGCAGGCAATGTCTTAGTTTAATTGCAGCCAGAGACTTCTGCAGGAAAACGAGTGACTCATGATATAAATAAGTTGTATTATTTCAGGCTTTTAGTTTAAAATGTAGCTTACGGTGCAATCATTTTTTTTTTAAATTCCTAGCTTATTTAGAATTTTCTGCAGCCTTACTATAAAATGGGTTGCTTGAAGGGTTAAGTGTAAATTTGTATTTATAGTTAACAATGAGTACATGTCTATATAGTTAGTTACATAGTTACTTAGTTACATAGTTACATAGGGTTGAAAAAAGACCATTGTCCATCAAGTTCAACCCATCCGAGTAAACCCAGCACACAACCTATACTAACCAATCTATACACTCACATACATAAACTATATATACAACCAGTAATACTAACTGTAGATATTAGTATCACAATAGCCTTGGATATTCTGCTTGTTCAAGAACTCACCCAGGCCCCTCTTATAGGCATTAACAGAATCTGCCATTACCCCATCACTAGGAAGGGCATTCCCCAACCTCACTGCCCTCACCGTGAGGAACCCCCTACGCTGCTTCAAATGGAAGCTCCTTTCCTCTAATCTAAAGGGGTGACCTCTGGTGCGCTGATTGTTTTTATGGGAAAAAAAACATCCCCCAACTGCCTATAATCCCCTCTAATGTACTTGTACAGAGTAATCATGTCCCCTCACAAGCGCCTCTTTTCCAGAGAAAACAACCCCAACCTCGACAGTCTAACCTCATAGTTTAACTCTTCCATCCCCTTAACCAGTTTAGTTGCACGTCTCTGCACTCTCTCCAGCTCATAAATATCCTTCTTAAGGACTGGAGCCCAAAACTGCACTGCATACTCAAGGTGAGGCCTTACCAGGGACCTATAAAGGGGCAAAATTATGTCCTCATCCCTTGAGTCAATGCCCTTTTTTATACAAGACAGCACTTTATTTGCTTTAGTAGCCACAGAATGACACTGCCTGGCATTAGACAACTTGTGATCTACAAAAAACCCTAGATCCTTCTCCATTAAGGATACCCCCAACACACTACCATTCAGTAGATAGTTTGCATTTATATTATTTCTACCAAAGTGCATAACTTTGCACTTGTCAACATTGAACCTCATTTTCCAGTTTACTGCCCAGTTTTCCAATTTTGTCAAATCGCTCTGCAAAGCGGCAGCATCCTGCATGGAACTTATAGTTTTGCACAATTTAGTGTCATCAGCAAAAATAGAAACAGTACTGTCTATGCCCCCCTCCAGGTCATTAATAAACAAGTTAAAAAGCAAAGGCCCAAGGACTGACCCCTGCGGTACTCCACTAACCACACTGGCCCAATTAGAAAATGTTCCATTTACCCCCACTCTTTGTAATCTATCCTTTAGCCAGTTTTCTATCCAATTACAAATATTATGTTCTAGGCCAATATTCCTCAATTTGATCATTAACCTTCTGTGCGGTACTGTATCAAACGCTTTAGCAAAATCTAAGTAGATGACATCAACTGCCATTCCAGCATCAAGGTTCCTGCTCACCTCCTCATAAAAGGCAACTAAATTAGTCTGGCAAGATCTGTTACGCATAAAACCATACTGGCACAAACTAATAGTATTGTGAACTGCAATGTATTCAACTATCCTATCCCTTATTACCCCTTCCAGAAGCTTTCCTACTACTGATGTCAGACTAACAGGCCTATAGTTTTCAGGCTGAGAACGGGATCCCTTTTTAAATAATGGCACCACATTAGCAATCCGCCAGTCTCTCGGCACCATGCCAAACCTCAACGAATCCTGAAAAATTAAGTGAAGAGGTTTGGCAATCACAGCGCTCAGCTCATTTAATACCCTGGGATGAATCCCATCCGGTCCTGGACCTTTGTTTACCTTTACATGTTCAAGTCTCTTTTGAATTTCCTCCTGAGTGACCCATGCGCCAGTAGCTAAATTACTAGAACTGGGCATATTACAAGGGAAGCCTTCATTATCTGGCTCCTCAGATGTATAGACAGATGAAAAATAAGAGTTCAAAATTTCTGCTTTTTCCCCGTTCTCATCAACCAACTTACCCCCCCCCGTGATAATAAAGTTCCCACCCCTTCTTGCTTCATTTTTTTACTATTCACATAATTAAAAAATAATTTTGGATTCTTTTTACTCCTAGCTGCAATATCCCTTTCCATCTCTATTTTAGCTTGCCTGATAGCTTTTTTGCTGCTTTATTTGCTTCCTTGTACCTGATGAAAGTTTCCGCTGTCCCAGCTAACTTGAATGCTTTAAAAGCACGTTTTTTATTACCAACCTCGACCTTAACTCTTTTATTCAGCCATAAAGGTTTTGCTTTGCGATGCCTCTCCTTGCTTACAAGGGGGATATACTGTTGTGTATCCTTGCAAAGCAATGTTTTAAAGATGTTCCATTTTCCTTCTGTGTCTAACCCCATGAAAAGCCTTTCCCAGTTGACACATTGCAGAGATGCCCTTATACTGGCAAAGTCTGCACGGCTAAAATTGAGCGTTTTAGTTACTCCCTTATAGAGCTGTCTCTGCAGCATTATCTCAAAGGAGACCATGTTGTGATCACTGTTCCCCAAATGCTCACCCACACAAATGTTAGAGATGAGTTCATTATTATTAGATATTACCAGGTCCAAAATAGACTCATTCCGAGTAGGTTCTTGAACCACCTGAAATAAAAAGTTGTCATTTAGCATATTTACAAACCTACTAGCTTTTTCTGACTTAGCCACCCCATTACTCCAGTCAATGTCCGGATAATTAAAGTCCCCCATAATAACAACTTGACCCAATTTTGAAGCCTCCTCCATTTGCAAAAGTAGCTGGGACTCATCCCCCTCATCTATACGGGGTGGTTTATAGCATACACCAATGATCATTTTCTTTGTGACCTTCAGCCCTACTGAAATTTCTACCCAAAGAGATTCAACGTTTTCATTTGTAATGTCTTTATTACATGGCTTTAAGTCTGACTTTACATAAAGACAAACCCCTCCACCCTTTTTAATCCCTCTGTCCCTCCTAAAAAGCGTATACCCATTTAAATTCACAGCCCAGTCGCATTTTTCATCCCACCAGGGGTCATAATTTTCAATATTAAACAGAAGAAGTATAAGAGAAGTTTATATATCATGTTAGTTTACTCTTATTGCATTGTTCACTTACTAGATGGCAACTCAGGGCAGTGAATCTCCTTTAGAAAGTTCTGGTAGGAGGTGGTGCCTAAGTGTCAGTCAGGAGAAAAGGCCTCTTTTTGCTGATAAAGAAGGTAGCATGGATGGCACTGAGGGGCCTGGGTCAGCTACATCAGAGAGGTGCCTTAGGTGTGGTATGGACAAGTGGTAGGACAGATTTTGGAGTTATCTGCAGATAGTGAGAGACTGGAGTAGGCCAGATAGTAAAGAGGCTCCACCGTGGAGAAAGGAAGGGTTCAGTACCATGGGAAAACCTCACCAGTCAGGGAAACAGTGTCACAGAATTAGATAGGGCCTTGATCCTTGATTCTCTTTGAGATATGTGCTTCTTGCTTGATCATAGACATGGGTGTCAAGAAAGGAGAGTAGGCAGAGGGAGAAGCTACCCTGTGAACTCCTGTGCTGTTTATACATTTATAATATTGGGAACTGTGTGAACTATTGAGATCAACTAGAGAAGCTGTGCATCCTGTGGACCTCCAGTTTATTCCACTGTTAATTCTAGTTATACCACTAAAGTTATTACTGCCCCATGTTTAAACCCATTGGGGGTAGTTCCTAGTGTAGGGACCCATAGGGTTAAGCTCCCTATGGCTTTACTTCCCTATCTTTCCTTATCTGTACTGTTATAGGGCAGAGCCCTCTGCACTCAGGTTACAGTTATCAAGCTATTCCTAATAGGTTTAGCCCCTGGTTGACCACTCCCCTTGGAGACTATATAGTGTCTTGCAGGGAGGAGTGTCTTCCTCTCTGGCTGCCACTGTCTCAGGCGTCAGTCCATTGAGCCTGGAGGCATCAGCCCCAGTAATCTACTATCTTAAGTCGGGGACAGGGCCCCGTGAACGAGAACAAGTCAGCACAGTCAGAAGTATTTAATAGCACCCTCTAGTAGTGGTGAGCACAGATAGCGTATTTAGTAAGGGCAGCTATTTAGCCCCATCAAAGGAGTGTTAAGGGTTTAGCCTACCCCGGCTCTGTTTGCCTTTCTGAAGGGACCGGTTTAGACGCAGGATTCAGGAAGGTGCTGTGCCCCTGGACCATAGTTGGCTGGAAACATTCCCTACTGTGAGGGTATTCATCTCAGGTATCCAGCTAATACTCTGCATATCCTTCAAGTGGGTTATACTGTTCCTTAAGTGTCACATCTGCTACTCTCCATTGTGACCAATTCCTATACTGCTGTGTCTGTGAGTATAACACCCTGTCGCTCTCATAAGTGTCTTGTATAATAAACCAGTTGTTAGTTCATCATCAAGAACCTTTCTGGCGTCCATTATTCTATCTGCACCACACAAGCTTTATATAATTGTAGTTCCACTACACCCTCATCTCCATTTCATATCTCCCACATAGCGGAGGCCCACTCCTTTGTATTAAGGTTGCATGTAACACATGCTCTACAGCACACTACTAGCCTGGGTTTGCCATATCTAAGCCAAACAAGTGTTACACTAACATAATACAGCTCATCATTTTGAAAAGTTTATGTTTTCATATGTTTTTAACTGGACATTAAAATACAATTTACTGTTCTTAGCTTTCTGGCTATAATAAGAACAAGAATGATGTGTAAGGGGTAGATGTAATTTGGTAAAAGTATTTTATATTGGTTTGTTGGTGTTACATGGTATAGTCACTAGATGTCACCTTAGAACAGACCCTTTGGTAGAAAGTTCTTGAAGAAGGCTGCCTCACTGTCAATTAAGAAGAAGGGGTTGCCCTGGGAAGTCCATATAAGGGATGAAATAGTTGGCCCAAGCCTCTCTGGCTAATGATTGGGGAGAACTGATGATGCCATGGGCCTTAGAGACACTTAGGTGAGACTCTTCATCATCCAACAACATTTCTATAGGCCAGCTAGTGTTAGGGCCGCTTCTGTTGAGATATCCTTAGTTGGTGAGTGATAGTAGTGATAGCAGTAGGTCAGCAAGCAAGCAACAACCGAGGAGGAAGGGGTTAGTACCTTGGCACAGTTTCAGGGTTTAATAGATCTTTTGTCCTACATAGATGGAAACCCTTTCAGGTGTGCCTCAGACACCTGTGTGTCAAAAGGGCCCTGAATAAAGTAGTGACTTATGGAGCTTGGCATAGGGGGAAATAAGTGATGCTGGGCTTCTCTGGGATATTCATCTTTATAGCTTTTACTGTGAATCACTATTGAACTGGTGTGACTTTGTATTGGTGGCTGTAAATGAAGTCTTTTCAACAATTTTCTGCCTAATGTCATTGTAAATGACCCATGTAGTCTTAAAAAATAGAAAATCTGTGTAAAATGGTTACTGCTACAACCTGTTTAACCAATCAGTCTGGGCTGAGGATATAAATTCTCTAAAAGCTGTAGCATATGCTTTTCAACGTTTGGACGACATAAAGGCGGAAGGTGACTATAACTGAAGCTATCTGACATGCTCTGAAGTGGTCTCCCAAGAACAAGGCTATTGCTATTCCAGCCAGGCTGATGCTTTAACTTAAACATTGCCTTTTATAAGTCTAAACTAGATCAAAACATTTCAAAGGCCATGACAGGTTAAAGGACCTTTCTTAGAATGCAGACACGAGACAGAATTAGGAAGGGCAAAGGAGACGGTGCTTCTTGTACAGACTGTATAATTTAAAAGATAACATAAAATATATCACATCTGAACAGAAGCTCTATTGGTGGCCAGTTCATAATTTCATTTTAGGAGCAACAATGTTCTGCTGTCATAGTAACATAGTAACATAGTAAGTTGGGTTGAAAAAAGACATACGTCCATCAAGTTCAACCATAATGCCTATATATAACCTGCCTAACTACTAGTTGATCCAGAGGAAGGCAAAAAACCCCCATCTGAAGCCTCTCTAATTTGCCGCAGAGGGGAAAAAATTCCTTCCTGACTCCAAGATGGCAATCGGACCAGTCCCTGGATCAACTTGTACTAAGAGCTATCTCCCATAACCCTGTATTCCCTCACTTGCTAAGAATCCATCCAGCCCCTTCTTAAAGTTATATAATGTATCAGCCAGCACTACTGATTCGGGGAGGGAATTCCAGAACTTCACAGCTCTCACTGTAAAAAATCCTTTCCGAATGTTTAAATGGAACCTCCCTTCTTCTAAACGGAGTGGGTGCCCTCGTGTCCGTTGGAAGGACCTACTGGTAAATAAAACATTAGAAAGGTTATTATATGATCCCTTTATATATTTATACATAGTTATCATGTCACCTCTTAAGCGCCTCTTCTCCAGTGTAAACAGACCCAACTTGGCCAGTCTTTCTTCATAACTGAGACTTTCCATACCCTTCACCAGCTTAGTTGCCCTTCTCTGGACCCTCTCTAACTCAGTAATGTCCCGTTTGAGCACTGGAGACCAAAACTGAACAGCATATTCTAGATTGGGCCTTACCAGCGCTCTGTAAAGGGGAAGAATAACCCCCTCCTCCCGTGAATCTATACCCCTTTTAATACAGCTCAAAACCTTGTTTGCCCTTGCAGCTGCTGCCTGGCATTGCTTGCTACAGCCAAGTTTATTATCTACAAGGACTCCAAGGTCCTTCTCCATTATGGATTTGCCTAGTGCAGTCCCATTAAGGGTATACGGGGCTTGCATGTTTTTACATCCCAGGTGCATGACCTTACATTTATCCACATTAAATCTCATCTGCCACTTAGCTGCCCAGATTGCCAGTTGGTCAAGATCCTGCTGCAGGGATGTCACATCCTGGATAGAATTGACTGGTCTGCAGAGTTTTGTGTCATCTGCAAACACTGATACATTACTCATAATACCCTCCCCTAAGTCATTTATGAACAAATTAAACAAAAGTGGACCCAGTACAGAACCCTGAGGGACCCCACTGAGGACCTTATTCCAAGTAGAGAATGTACCATTAACAACCACCCTCTGTACCCGATCCTGTAGCCAGTTTTCTATCCATGTGCAAACGGCTTCACTAAGACCAATAGACCTTAGCTTAGAAAGCAGTCGTTTGTGGGGAACGGTATCAAATGCTTTGGCAAAATCCAAATAGATGATATCTACTGCATCCCCACTGTCCAGCTTCTTACTTACCTCATCATAAAAAGCAATTAAATTGGTCTGACATGACCTGTCCTTCATAAAGCCATGCTGATTACTGCTCATAATGCCATTCTCCACTACATAATTTTGAATGTGATCCCTTAACAAGCCTTCAAATAACTTGCCCACCACGGATGTCAAACTTACAGGCCTATAATTGCCAGGCTGAGATCTTACTCCCTTTTTAAATATGGGAATGACATTCGCCTTCTTCCAATCCCTAGGTACCATACCTGATGAAAGAGAGTCTGAGAATATCAGAAACAAGGGCCACTGCAATTCTGCCCCTAGCTCTCTCAGTACCCGAGGGTGTATTCCATCTGGCCCAGGTGCCTTGTTTACATTTATCGTGTGTAACCCTTTAAGCACCATATCCTGCGCCAACCACTGTGTAGTTGGAGCTGAGGCAACAGTGCAGCTATTGGGTGGGACTTGTCCCACTGGCTCCTCTACTGTATACACAGAAGAAAAGAACTGGTTAAGCACATCTGCCTTTTCTGTATCCGCTGTAACCATATTGTTATTATAACTCAATGGGGCCACACCCTCAACCTGCATCTTTTTACTATTAATATACTTAAAAAACTTTTTGGGGTTAGTCTTGGCCTCGGCCGCGATGCGCTCCTCATTTTCTATCTTTGCCTTCCGGATTGCTGTTTTACAACACTTGTTATAGTGTTTATAATCATTAAACGCAGCTACTGTCCCCTCTGACTTATATTTCTTAAAAGCTTTCCTTTTTCTCCCTATTAACTTCTTTACCTCAGAGTTAAGCCACATAGGGTGATTCTTAACACTTCTACTTTTTCTTATTAATGGAATAAATTGAGAACAGTAATGATTTAATATAATTTTAAATGACAACCATTTCTGCTCTGTATTTTTATCAGAAAACATAATGCCCCAATCTATGCCCTGAAGCGCTGCCCTTAAGGAGCTAAAATTTGCCTTCCTAAAATTCATTGTCTTTGTTGCCCCCGTGTAAATTTGTTTCCTGCACCAAACATTAAATGAAATAACATTATGGTCACTATTACCCAGGGGTTCAACCACTTGCACATTTGCTATACGTTCTGGGTCATTAGAGATCACTAGATCTAGTATAGCATGGTTCCTGGTTGGCTCCTCAACAACCTGTGACATAAAGTTGTCATGCAGCAAGTTTATAAACTTGTTCCCATTTACTGTCCTGGCAGTACTATTGCCCCAATCAATATCAGGGTAATTAAAATCCCCCATTATTATCACTTGCCCCAAACTAGCAGCCTTTTCTATTTGCAACAGGAGCTGGGCCTCCTCCTCCTCACTTACATTAGGGGGTCTATAGCATACCCCTACAATTAGTTTGGTAGATTCTTTACTATCTGTGAGAAGCTCAACCCATAAGGATTCAGCTCCCTCTGTTAACCCCATCACTTCCTCCCTAATATTTGCTTTGCTTTTTTGTCCACCTAGTTCTTTACCGTTGTCTGCCTGCAGATTATGATACAAGCTGCCTGCCCTGGGTGTTGGCCTGAATGCTTTTTATGATGGCTGCTGCCTGTCCAGAACTCTGTTTTGGATCTCTAATGTCTGTCTGACTATATTTCTGGTTTCTTGTTCTTCCACTGTCTTGACTATCTCTTGTCTAAGGTTGTCACATTTATGAATAACAGCACGTGGAGCTCTTTTTGGAAAGGTTTCTGACCACAGTTGAAGTAGGGTTGGATTGACCTGCTGGGTTACCGGGAAATTCCCCGGTGGGCCCTGTTCAGGGTGGGTCTTTATTCCTTTTGGGAGCAGAGGATGAAGTCAATACTATCTTTTTTTCAGGTTCTCCTTGTGTTTTTCTAATCCAAAGCATGAAAGAAAACCATGCAACAAAAATAGGGAGGAGTTTATTTCAGGGGGTCAGGAAAAAGACACCAAATGTATTGGCACAGGGGAATCCAGGATGACTGTTTATTTTATAGGCTGATAGTGGCAAAGAATTTGCACAGTATAAATAGGAGATCAAGACGTTGCAGTTTCCCTGTTGGGCCCTTGGTGCCCCAGTCTGAGAAGAAGGTAGCCTCTATCCTAGGTCCAATCATATCTGTACATTAAAGCATACCCACAGCATTTACATTTGCCTTTGATTTACATTCAGTACTTAATACCCAAGGAAAAAGTAGTTTGTTTTTTTTTTACTGTAAATTTGTATTTTGTGTTAAAGATTTACGTTCAGTGTGTAATCCTTGCTGTAACAATAATCCTCATGCGCGTATGACAATAGGGACCTACTGTGTGGATTAAGTTCAGCAGATACATGTCACAGAAAGGCTTCAGTTCTCACTTTTGCCACATCTTAAACTTACTCATAAATAACTGATGAAGGACCTGAATTATTAACGTTTTTGGTTTTGTGTTGAGTAATTGTGCAGTATTGTGTGTCTCGCGCTCCAAGGGAAGCCCTAATGTCCCTGATTGTTGTACTGGGGAAGTGTCAGTGTCTCGGGGCTGCATCTGCAATTTGATTTGTAGTTCTGTAGCCCTAAAAGTGCAGATATTGGCAGGATTCTGCACCCATGTTGCCCCAGCAGCGGGGTCTCTGGGCCGTATCAGTAGCCCCAAGGGTGTAGATATTGGCAGGATCCCACACCAACTGTTTATTAAATAACCAAATTTAATAAGGATTCCCCTTGTATCTTCTGATGATGGAGCTGTTACATCTCTGGAGCTTGTACTGTGGCTGTCACATATGTTTTTTTCATTGAATTGTGTCTGGATCTATATGAGCATCTATAGAATCTGGAATTGAATTGAATTAGGGTGTAAGCTTTTCTCATCAAACTGAATCTGGCCAAAATGAGCTATTGTGATCAAAAATGGTTTGGCCCTTGCATCTGAGATGAGCCCTTATGTACTGTAAGAGCCCAACAATTCACATCCGCTTGAAACGCCCGGAAATGTGGAAGGAGGCATTTTTGTGCCATTACCTGTGATCACCACATGTAGTTTGTTTTACCGCGTCCCACCGCGTCCCCCTGCACCCCCCCCCGCTGAGCCTTCCTTACCACCCCCCACTGAGCCTCCCTAACCACCGCAGGGTCGCCCACCCGACATCCTCCCCTGAGTATGTAGATGTTTAACGCCTCAGGGGAGGAACAGTTGGCCGGGGGAGCGCCAGCAAGGGTCAGGTCTGGGCCGCCGGGGCCCAACGGATTTTTTCCTGGTATCCTGGCGGCCCAGTCTGACCCTGGCGGCATGGCACACCACGTGTCAGCGCCCATAATGTACTGTAACATCACTTCTGTGAGCTTGAAATAGGGGGGCAGCTTTGCAAAGTGCTGAAATAATAAGGGGACAGGGGGTGCGATTCAGCCTTTCTAATATAATGCTGCACATCATCCAAAAACAATGCTGAGATTCTATGCACAGGGAGCTCACAAAGCACCACTTTTATTAGTGAAATAAACCACTTATCACAGAGATATCAACCTAGAAGTGACTGGCACTAACAGGATGTAACGTCACTGTGCGCATGCAAATGTTCTCCTAAAGTTGCTGAATGCTACATGCGCAAACGCTCCTGGAGGCAAAACAATCCTATTGGGTTTAATTAACGTTTAAATGATTTTTTAGTAGGCTTAAGGTATGAATATCCAAATTATGGACAAATCCGTTATCGGGAAAAACCCAGCTTTCTGGATAACAGGTCCCATACCCGTACAACCCTTATAACCCCATTTTTATTATAGATATGGAGAATCAAATTTCCTTTTATGGGTTCGGGAATTCACTTGTTAATAGTTCTATAACCGGGCCACACAACACTGGGTGCCATATACTCCTAAATCTGCTATTTCCAGCCCCTTGCCAGGTAACAGGAGCTCCAGTATGCAACCATTTCACTTGTCAACAGTCAGGTATAAGAAGCCAGATTGCAAATTCAGTCAATTCCAAGTTTTAACAATATGTTTTTTTGATCATTTCAGTCTTTATGAAACATTATATGCGTGATTGTGCAATGGTCAGCAGATGTTTCTGGTAACAATATTTGCCGGCTCATGATAGTGTATGACTCCTAAGCTTAAAAATTCCACTAGACACCCAGTAATAAAAGATTTATACTTTCATACGATGGCAGGGCGCAAGCCAGGTACCTCTTCTGCCTACCCCTAGTCTGTCATTGCCCCCACTGTTTGTCATTGCGTGAGTGGAGATTGCTGGGGCGAGGTGGCCGACCGTGTTTCCTAGGGTGCCCAGTCGGTTTGGATATATACACACAACAGCTATTAGCACACTGCACAATTACACCAAAAAGCAAACAATCCAGCAACTGGATGACAACAAAGGCCATGGATTCTGTTGCCTCTATTCTCTCACTTTGCTACTTTGCTCTTCACTTTTACCAATTCTCTTTTCCAATGCTATTCCACACCCATCCCTTTCTCTTCTTTACACTCTCTCTTCTGAACTCCTTTTTCTTGTATGCTCAAGTTTTCTCTTCTCTCCCTTTTTGAAACCCTTTTCCCTTTTGAGCTCTTTTCCTCTCTTAAACGTCCCCCTACTCTTCTCTACAGGTTACCTGGAGCCCCATACAATCTTCTCTACAGGTTACCTGGAGCCCCGCACAATCTTCTCTACAGGTTACCTGGAGCCCCGCACAATCTTCTCTACAGGTTACCTGGAGCCCCGCACAATCTTCTCTACAGGTTACCTGGAGCCCCATACAATCTTCTCTACAGGTTACCTGGAGCCCCATACAATCTTCTCTACAGGTTACCTGGAGCCCCACACAATCTTCTCTACAGGTTACCTGGAGCCCCACGCAATCTTCTCTACAGGTTACCTGGAGCCCCATACAATCTTCTCTACAGGTTACCTGGAGCCCCATACAATCTTCTCTACAGGTTACCTGGAGCCCCATACAATCTTCTCTACAGGTTACCTGGAGCCCCACACAATCTTCTCTACAGGTTACCTGGAGCCCCGCACAATCTTCTCTACAGGTTACCTGGAGCCCCATACAATCTTCTCTACAGGTTACCTGGAGCCCCATACAATCTTCTCTACAGGTTACCTGGAGCCCCACACAATCTTCTCTACAGGTTACCTGGAGCCCCGCACAATCTTCTCTACAGGTTACCTGGAGCCCCACACAATCTTCTCTACAGGTTACCTGGAGCCCCACACAATATTCTCTACAGGTTACCTGGAGCCCCATACAATCTTCTCTACAGGTTACCTGGAGCCCCACACAATCTTCTCTACAGGTTACCTGGAGCCCCACACAATCTTCTCTACAGGTTACCTGGAGCCCCACACAATCTTCTCTACAGGTTACCTGGAGCCCCACACAATCTTCTCTACAGGTTACCTGGAGCCCCACACAATCTTCTCTACAGGTTACCTGGAGCCCCACACAATCTTCTCTACAGGTTACCTGGAGCCCCGCACAATCTTCTCTACAGGTTACCTGGAGCCCCATACAATCTTCTCTACAGGTTACCTGGAGCCCCATACAATCTTCTCTACAGGTTACCTGGAGCCCCATACAATCTTCTCTACAGGTTACCTGGAGCCCCGCACAATCTTCTCTACAGGTTACCTGGAACCCCACACAATCTTCTCTACAGGTTACCTGGAGCCCCATACAATCTTCTCTACAGGTTACCTGGAGCCCCATACAATCCTGGGCATCATGACTACTCTGGTGCTTGGAGGTGCGCAGTTCAGCATGTTTTATTTTATTTTACTTATTCATTTATTTATTTTTGAAAATACATTTTTGTTTTAACATGTTAAAGCTTTATAGGTACACAAGAAGCATTTATATAAAAGCAGGCAAAGAATGCACAAGTTCTGACAGTATACTTACAGTGCTATAACGACATGTCATTTCTTGTACCTTGAACTATATGCTTCCTAAATAAACTAATTTAACAAAACAAAGTGCCTGATGTCCCTGTTCTGGAATAAGCGGTAATCAAACAGGAAAAAGAAAATAATATTTACTTAAAATGTTCTAGGACCACGGTAGTACTCATATAATGTTAAAAAACACAAAAGAAAAAGTACCAGGAAACCATCTAGAAGTATAGAAGGTAGTTATATCGAGAGAAAGAGTAAATCAAGTCTGGATATGGTAACTCTTGTAGCCCAAGTCCAAGTCCTGTTGGGTTTATTTCATGGTTAAATGATTCCCTTTTCTTTGTAATAATAAAACAGTACCTGTACTTGATCCCAACTAAGATATAATTACCCCTTATTGGGGGCAGAACAGCCCTAGTGGGTTTATTTAATGGTTAAATGATTCCCTTTTCTCTGTAATAATAAAACAGTACCTGTACTTGATCCCAACTAAGATATAATTACCCCTTATTGGGGGCAGAACAGTCCTATTGGGTTTATTTAATGGTTAAATGATTCCCCTTTCTCTGTAATAATAAAACAGTACCTGTACTTGATCCCAACTAAGATATAATTACCCCTTATTGGGGGCAGAACAGCCCTATTGGGTTTATTTCATGGTTAAATGATTCCCTTTTCTCTGTAATAATAAAACAGTACCTGTACTTGATCCCAACTAAGATATAATTACCCCTTATTGGGGGCAGAACAGTCCTATTGGGTTTATTTAATGGTTAAATGATTCCCTTTTCTCTGTAATAATAAAACCGTACCTGTACTTGATCCCAACTAAGATATAATTACCCCTTATTGGGGGCAGAACAGTCCTATTGGGTTTATTTAATGGTTAAATGATTCCCTTTTCTCTGTAATAATAAAACAGTACCTGTACTTGATCCCAACTAAGATATAATGACCCCTTATTGGGGGCAGAACAGCCCTATTGGGTTTATTTAATGGTTAAATGATTCCCTTTTCTCTGTAATAATAAAACAGTACCTGTACTTGATCCCAACTAAGATATAATTACCCCTTATTGGGGGCAGAACAGCCCTATTGGGTTTATTTAATGGTTAAATGATTCCCTTTTCTCTGTAATAATAAAACAGTACCTGTACTTGATCCCAACTAAGATATAATTAATCCTTATTGGAGGCAAAAGAATCCTATTGGGTTTAATTACTGTTTAAATAATTTTTTTAGCAGACTTAAGGTAGGAGATCCAAATTACAGAAAGACCCCTTATCCTGAAAACCCCAGGTCCCGAGTATTCTGGATAACGGGTCCCATACCTGTAATATGTGTTTTGAGGAATTGAAAGAAAGGGGGTAAAGGAGATCTTCTCCTCATATGCTCACCTAAAATGGCTGATATCAGGCTTATTTTTTAAATATTTCACTCGATAATATTTCCTTGAGAAAAACACTAAGGAAAAAATAAAAAATTGAAGACACAGTGTCCCTTTAAAGGTTTAAAATGTATTACTTGTAACACATTAAAGAATGTATAATTAGTGTATTTATCAATAACATTAATTGTTGGGTGGGGAAGGCATTAACATTCTTTTGGTGGTGCTGTTTTGCAGAATCATATTGCAAATATTAGCAAATAACAGTGTTGACCTGAGTCCAAAAAAAAGTTACACCAAGGATTATCACCTGAATTCCTTCCCATCTTACTCTCGGCCGTTAATTATATATGAGAACATGCATAAATCACTATTTGTTTGTGTGCGCGCAGAGTAAGTTGTCATTTCACCAGATACCTGACACCCAAAGGTGGAAGGCTCCGGAGAGCCATGACAAATAATGCATGACCTTATATGTTATTACAGTGTCTTCTGGAATCAGATGTTCCTTTTTGTGGTGTGGGAGGAGGATTAGCATGGATATCCGGCTCATGATAGCACACTCGGCCTGCTCCGTGTAAGGATTTCATCAGGAGTCTGACACTCGGACTCAGTAACTGGAAATCTTTCCAGCCAGTTGAATGGTAACAATTAGTCCCCTATGAGGAAAGAGAGTTTTAGCCCATGAATGTTTTACAGGATATTTTTTGTTACAGAGGGCGGAGGATTGGTATTACATGGGTCTAAAACAAGGACAGGTTGGACCTATATGTGACAGTGTCATCGGTTATTATAGTGGGGTAAATCATAACCAGGCCCAGATTTGTGGAGAGGCCACAAAGGCCCGGGCCTAGGGCGGCACAAGTTTAGGGGCAGCATGCCGCCCCGTCGCAAGAACATTTTTAAGTTTGGGGAGTTTAAAGGAGCGCATGTGCACTCGCGGCTGCGGGGGGGGGGTTGTCGCGCATTCGCGCATGCGCACTGAGGGGGGGCGAGCGTTCGCGCATATGCACGGGGGGGGGGACCAACAGGGGCGGCCTCGGGGCCGGATTTGTGGCAAGGCCACAAAGGCCCGGACCTAGGGCGGCACAAACTTAGGGGCGGCATGCCTCCCCGCCGCAGCGCACTTTTTACATTTTGCTCCCATACGGAACAATGGGGACCTCTCCCCAATGTTCCGTATGGGACCTTTACTGTTCTGTTGGTTTGCACATGTGTGCGGGGGGTGGCGCTTGGTGGCCGAAGAATGGGGGCGGCCTCGGGGCGCCCTCATTAGAAACCCGGCCCTGCCCAGAAGAGAAATCCGTCCCTGATCATCACTGCCTTGCAGAGGATAGAGACAGGAATATTTTCAAATACTAGACTTTATCATTTTACAAAATGGCCTCATTTACCAATGACAGGGCACACTTTAAAGTGCAAAAATGGGTTTGAACTGACATGCTTTTTGCTCTTTTTACCTGCATTTGCCCTTTAGTGAAATTCCATTTTGAAGCACCTCCTTTGATGTGGCTCTTACATGAATAAAGTGCTTCCTGTGTCCAGCAGTGCTGTATTCATAAGTGTCTTCCTGGACACGCCCTTGCTTGCAGCCCCCAGTAGGTATCAGAATTGCACTCAATAGTAAGAAATCCAAGTCCGGCTTGGGACTCCTCCAGTTACATGGGAGTAGGAGAAACAATAGGTTAGCTGAAAGCAGTTCTAATGTGTAGCGCTGGCTGAAAGCTCAGACTCAGGCACAATGCACTGAGATGGCGCCTACACACCAATATTACAGCTAAAAAATACATTTGTTGGTTCAAGAATCAAATGTTAAATGGCAGAGTGAATTATTTGCTATGTAGTCAACAGAGTCATTTAGAAATAAAAAGTACAAAATATAAATCACAACAGAATCTCTTTAAGCCCAAGGTGCAAAGTGCTGGTTATACAAACCCCATTAAAGGGTCCCAGGGGGGGTTGCATCTGTGGGATTTGTAAACAAGGTCCCTTGAGTTTTAACTTGACAATTATATATAATTATATACAATATAATATTATACTGTAAGCTCCATGGGGCAGGGACCTCCATCCTCTTGTGTCTTTGACTCTTATCTTATTGCAACTGTATCTTGTATTTATTTGTATTTATTGTTATACTTTGTATTTATCTATTATTATCTTAATAACCCCCTGTTTGTATTAATGTATTCTACTGTACAGCGCTGCGTACATAAGTAGCACTTTATAAATAAAGATATACATACATGCATACATATAACCAAGAACCTTTTTTTAGCCAACAACAAGAAGCTGTTATCTTGAACCTAGTAAAACCAATTTTTGCTCTCTCTTACAGTTTAATGAAAAGTAAAATAGGTAGCAATAAGTTAGAATTATATCGACACATGTATTTTGGCTGCAAAGCTATTGGAGCTTGGAGCTGCCTAGCTGGAATGTCGTTTCGGGGTTAGTTTTAGGGTTATTTTTGGCCTGCTTGGACGGAGGGAGCTTGGTGTGAAGAAATGCTTTAGCTACTCTTGAACTAGGGAACTGTCCTGATGCACAGTGATTTTTTTAGGGGGTGGGGCAGGAGTTGGTTGTTTGGCTAATTATATAAATTATTATTATTATATACTAATTATGTTAATATGTAGTTATAACACATAGTTGTGTCAAATATACTGTGAAATATGCCCTTATATTTGTCACTTGGTGATGTCAGACATAGAGTAATATATGGATATATTTCAGTGACACCCTCAAATACCCCTCCTGACAATTTCTAAACAGAGAGGCCAATCAGAAGTGTGTGTGGCATGGACAGTGATGTCATACATGGCCACCACAGATTGGTAGGTAGACAACAGGGTAGGTTCCCCAATTACTGGTAACAGGATGGGACATAAACTAATGGCTCTATTTACATATAAACTGATACTAAACAACTTGATTATGTCTCTTTCATGGAGGTGAGTTCAGGAAAACTTTCCAGACAGTAGGGCAGCCCTCCAGCTCCAGCTACTTCTCCTTTGCCTCAAGCTCCTTCTCTTTTACCTCTAGCTTCTACTCTTCTGTCTCAAGCTCCTTCTCTTCTACCTCTAGCTCCTACTCTTCTGTCTCAAGCTCCTTCTCTTCTACCTCTTCCTCCTTCTCTTCTGTCTCAAGCTCCTTCTCTTCTACCTCTAGCTCCTACTCTTCTGTCTCAAGCTCCTTCTCTTCTACCTCTTCCTCCTTCTCTTCTGTCTCAAGCTCCTTCTCTTCTACCTCTAGCTCCTACTCTTCTGTCTCAAGCTCCTTCTCTTCTACCTCTTCCTCCTTCTCTTCTGTCTCAAGCTCCTTCTCTTCTACCTCTAGCTCCTACTCTTCTGTCTCAAGCTCCTTCTCTTCTACCTCTAGCTCCCACTCTTCTGTCTCAAGCTCCTTCTCTTCTACCTCTAGCTCCTTCTCTTCTGTCTCAAGCTCCTTCCCTTCTACCTCCGGCACATTATCTTCTACTTTCAGCACCTTCTCTTCTACCCCCAGTTCCTTCTCTTCTACCTCCAGCACCTTCTTTTCTAACTCCATTTCCTGTTAACTCTTCGTGCCACTGTCCCCTTCATGACATACAATGCCCTCTACCCAAGAATAAGTATATCTCAAGTCATTTGTGAGTTTCCTGATGTAAATAAAGGCACATATAAGGGAACAAGACCAACGTTCTTATTTGTTAAATCTTCATTTAACATCATCCGGGCACAACACCTTATACAGAATATTTTATTATACAGAGCATTACTACATAGATTTATACTACATATAAATCCCACTTTTGCATAGCCACCTCTGTTCCGGCGATTGGGTTTCTCTTTTGGTTTTTCCATGGGGCAGTAGACACCATTTTCAATTGACTAAAATCTTAACTAAATACCATCATGTTAGCATAGCATATTTATGAAAAAAACATGTATCAGAATAATTAATGCATTAATTCACAAAAAAGCTTGATTGCCACAAATAGTCATACAAAGTAGCTTAAATGTTTACCATTGACTTGCAGAAAGTTTGCCAGGTTTTAGCGGCCATAAATTTCAATTAGAGTTTTCAAAAACATTTTTTAATAAATAAATCTCGAAAATTTCAACTGGAATTCAATAATTGAATTGGCAATATTAGTTTTGCCATCGTTTTGATGTCTGAATGAATCCACCCTCATGTGTCTAGCCGTGTCTGTGAAGCACTTTTTCAGCCCAGTAATTAGTGAAATAATACAAACAATTTAGTGAAAATTGAGAAACGAGGAGGTGTGGAAATGGGGAGGAGGCACACAAATCAGGTGGGGAAATTGATTCTACCCATTTGTTGCGAAGCTTCTGTCCAATTATTTCTTTAGTCTCCTACACATTCGACTTAATAGGTCTGTTGCACATTTCGCTGATACATTTCCCTTAAGCCAAAACCATTTGCACTTGGGATTCCAGATTTCCATGATTCATAACTGTCTGTCTCCAGAATGTATCATCACTTCTCCTAGTTTGTTGCTGAACCGGTAGGGCTAGATACAATCTACGTGTGCTTCTAATAATTTCTATTTTAAGTCACCTCTCCATATGTGAGTTATATTGTCTTGCTATAAAAAGCAGCAGAGCTGGTGAGAATCTTTAATAAGCCATCATCCCAGAACTTCACTGAAGCTGTGGAGAATATGAGAAGCCTTACACATTTTGTCTCTAGATGACAAAAAATATGAAAACAATTCATGTTGAAATGTGTGGTCTTTAATTTCTTACATGGTTAAGTTGGGTTGAAAAAAGACCAAAGTCCATCAAGTTCAACCCTTCCAAATGAACCACAGTGCACATATAAACTTATACAGCCCAATCTATACACTCACATATATGACCCATATACTACTATCTATACTAATTGTAGATCTTAGTATCTACCAATAGCCATGGATATTATGCTTGTTCAAGTAGAATGCAAGTCAAAATGTAAAAAGCATACTGCCCAATAGTCCTCCTATTGTTTAGTAAAAACGCCACACTTTTGGCTCACCTAATCACATATTTACTCAGTCACACTTACTTCACATTTTCTAGAACAGGCAGCCATCTCTAAAAAGGTATTCTCCCTTCCTTTCCCTCCTTGCTTCATACTGCACATGTGTTTCATTCCCTCCCCCCCTCCCCTCTGCCAGATCCGCTTCTGATTGGCTGGTGGGCATGTGTAGCTCAGAACAGGAGACAGGATCAAGTTACACACATGCTCAGAGAATAGGAAGGCTGTCGCTGGCACCTACAGGAAGGGGAGAGAGATTTCAGTGATGTCACTGTAGGCTTCACACTGCTGTAGGCTGCCAGCACCATATCTCAGAGATGCAAGCAGGGATCTGGGAATTTAGATATGCAGTAAGTACTTAAAAAGAATGCCTTTAGACTTACTTTTAATTTATATTAACCTTTCATTGTCCTTTAAAGGAGAGCTAAACCCTAAAAATGAAAATGGCTAGAAATACCATATTTTATATTATTGAAACCAGCCTAGAGGATCAGCATCTCTACAGTAGTAACGATCCAGCTCTTTAAATCTGTGACACACTACCATTATTTTATTTCTGCATAACTTTGCACTAATCATCATTGAACCTCGTTTTCCAGTTTGCTGCCCAATTTTCCAATTTTATTTTTTCTTTGCAAACAAATACATTATTCTATTGTGTAACACTCAGTATTGGAATTTCAACTACTATGTGGTTTCAATGACTTACATACTCTAGCAGCTAGTGAGCTGTTTGGAAGACAAAACTCAAGATCAGTAGAAGAGAGGGTCAGGAAAGTATAATAAGCCATTAATATTATGACAGGGTCAGATTGGCATACAGTACCAGTGTATTAGAACAAATCTCACTGCCGGTGGGCTTGTACGGTGGTCACATCGGCAGTGGCAGGTAGACTGGCTCATATGACGATGGCCAGCAGTGGTGGATAGGGGGACCCAAGATATCTGCTTCTCTGTTGGACCCTGGGTACTCTATCCAAATGCTGAATTAAGGCTAGTAAGAAAGCTGAACCTTCAGTCGATTTGGTTTGCCAGGGTCGGTGACCCAACCAGCTTCAAAACACAAGGGCACAAAAAAAGTGCATTTGGAGGACTCGTACCTCAGTGATTTGCACCGTGTACGCAGAAATAAATAATTACATACAAAGCCGTTACTGCTCTCTCAAACAGAAGACCAAAAGGAACACCATTCCACAATCTGGCATCACGGATATTTAATGATAACATAACCACACTGGATCCATGTCTATTACTATCCAGACTTGTAAACTGGGAGGGAGGTAATATAAATAAGCGGCAAGCCATACGCAGTACACGTAATGTTATGGTTTCCATTTTCATTGCCCCTGTAAACTGATCTCTGGAGTAAAAATAAAACATTTCCCCGGTGTGCCCTGTAGGCCGCAATGGTGTCTCGTCATGGATCAAAGGCACCTTCAGCATTTACAGTGGCTGATACCTGTATAGGCATTTCCTTACTTTGATGTTGGGATTGCTGACAAGCTCTGCTCTTGTAAAACAGACCACACAGAGGCCTCATTGCCATCCATTGTAGGAAAGCTCCCTTGTCATCATACCTTTGGCATTCTGGAGCCAGCGACCATGCTTTAAATCGTTTACGTGCCCTGATGCTTTCTGCAGTGGCATTTTATAGGTTTGCCTTGTGTTAAAATAAAATTCTGTTATTCATTGCACATCAAATTCTGTATTTAGTATTCTGAGATGTTTTTCTTATATATGCTTGTTTATTTTTGCACCTAAGCAGTGCTCTTTCTGGTCACTTTCAACCCCTAACAGAATATCCGTTAAAGTAAGTATTTAGGCCATAAAAGGTAAGTACAGAGGGTCACCATCCTGGATTTTGTGAGGAATGTCAGTGACACTGCACATGCTCAGTGGACTCTGGGCAGCTGTAGAGAAGCTAAGCTTAGGGGTT
Organism: Xenopus tropicalis; assembly: GCF_000004195.4. Lineage (NCBI taxonomy): Eukaryota > Metazoa > Chordata > Amphibia > Anura > Pipidae > Xenopus > Xenopus tropicalis. The sequence continues at coordinate 20,029,369 of NC_030681.2, forward strand.
GTCACAAATCATCAAGCAAAAAATGAGGTTCATCTGTCATAAAAGCTGATGCTACAGGGCTGATTATCAAATTGCGATGTTAATTTAATTGGTTTTTGAGCTGCCATTTAATGCCATTATATAAGAAGCCTTATATAATGGCTTCTGTATTCTACATATACAGTATCTTGTAAGTGGGTCCCTAAGCTCAGGTAAGTGACAGCAGCACAGAGTATGTGCAGGGAATCAGCAGAAAAGAAGTAGGGGGGCAACGGGGGGTATCTTCAGAGTCTTACAGATCTTTATCAGCTACCTGGTTTCTGGGGCCTAATTACCCTAGCAACCAGGCAGTAGTTAGGAAGTTAGAATGGCAGATCAATAGTAAAGGGCCTAAAGAGAAAGCAAGCCTCATAGTATGTTTTTGTTTGTCAGTGTTACTGACCTATACATTTTAGAAATGTGGCTGTAAGCTTAGCTTGGTAATTGATAGGCCGCATTATAAGAAGCATTAGTCATGCGTGGGTGCATTCTATACTAGCTGAATGCATGGGTTTATCCCTGGTCAGACAGATTTGGGTCATGAAGGGGTGCTACTGCATGCAGGTTCAGGTGGGTGGCAGGGCAACTACAAGTATTACCTAGCTGGTAAAACACCTGCCAAGGCCGGGGCCAGTATTACAAATTTACTGGCAATGTAAATGCTGGAAAATTTGTAATAGCCTTAAAATAAGCCCCTGGCCTGCCCCCAATCCACGCCAATCATTTAGGTCACTACCCCATTGTCTTTACATCACAACCCTATGTGCCCACCCTCCCACTGTCCAGAAAGGTGGCAACCCTAATTGCTAGTTATGGTATAATTTTTATCTGTTTTATTTAAACTTACTCTATACCTGTTTATATTCTATTTAAATTTATAATGGATCATATTATTTTATACTCTTTTTTATACTCCTTTCCCCCTGTAAAGGTCTAAAGGTGGCCATACTTGGGCCGATTCTAGCTGCCGATAACTGTCCTTTAGACCGATTCGGCAGCTTATCTGCCACGAATGGCAGGCCTGCCCGACCAACATCTGGCCTGAAATCGGGCAGATCTCAATCTGGCAGGCTTGATTTTTCCATCAGATCAAGACCGCATTGGCTCGTTGATGCGGTCTATATCCACCATCATAATTTGCCAAAATTAACCTGATATTGCCCACCAGTAGGTGTCCCCCTTCCCCAGCAGCTCTCTTACCTACTCTGCCAGAGCAGCCAGTGAGCGGGGGACACAGGCCGGCAGGTGGAGGGAGGGCCTGGTAGGTGCATGCTGGGCCCCTTAGATGATTTTTTTGCAGGGGGACCTGGTGCAGGGTTGTTGAATGGGGATGACCATGATTAAAACCCCTATATGGATCACCATGTTAGTGCTTCTCTAGGTGGTGTACAATGTATAAATATCTTATTTGCCATAGAGTTTCTGTACCTCTGGGCACACATAGCAATCTTATAATGTTAGATAAAACTAAATGTAGAAACTGCCAAGGGCTTTCCATGTATTCCATGTACACTCTAGTTATATTGTAGATCTCTGTTGCAGACAATATAATAATAATGCTTCCCGGTGGTGCCTGCTGCTGCTGCTCTGTGCTTTAGGAATATGGCAGTAATGATATTATCTTGCCTTGTGCCATGTCACCCGCTATCCACTGATAATCACTGTCAGACTGCAGCTGCGGAGGGGAAACTGCCTGATACGAAGAACAATTAATTGGATTTTGAGTGAGCAATTCTATATATAGTGGAATTTTAATACCCGGAGCGGTGCAAGACCCAGCAATCTAAAATGAAAAAAGATCAAAGCAATAAGAAAAACACCTCTGAAATAATTTTATTTTCACAAATTGATGTTTGTGTTGTTTTGTTCAATTGTGTTATTAACACAAACATATGGATAGTTTGTGGTTTATCTATATATTTTACATTGGCCTTTCCTGTAGAAGTTGTGGTTATTTGCTGCCCTTGATCCACTTACATGGATATTTAGAATTAAGTTTTGGGCAGCCAGTTACTTGCTGCTCTAAATATTCCTATAGGGGTCAAATATGTTAGTGCCACTGTTTTCCCCCATGATTCCAGTGTAATTGTGGTTGCCAGAGGGAGATACGCCTGTTGCAATTGTGGGCAATGCGTCAACAATGAGAAAAGAAAGATTTTTTTAATTCCAGTTAATATCATTTCTGGCATTTGTTTTGCCAGCAAACTGGTTCAGCTATGCAAAATTCAGAGCAGGGGGCGAGCAGTGCCTACCAGCCCAGACTGGCTATCTGTGAATTCCGGCAAATGCCAGAGGAGCTTTCAATTTTTTTTATTATATAGGCACCCTATATGCGCCCCTGCCCTGGTCATTTTAAGAGGCAAATTTCTAGTTGTTACTAGAACGTCTGCATTTCTAAGGTAGAATTTGTGCTCTCTGCATTAGGGAAAGCAATCAGACCAATAACAATTAACTGCCCATTGGTTTAAGAATAGGGGGAGCAATCTTTGTGGCTTTGGGGGGGGGGGGGTCATTGGGTGAGAGGGCTCATTGAAAAAGGACTTACATGGATATTTATCTCCTGCGCCTATGTCAGTATGTATATGTAAGGGGGGAAGTAAAAAATGCTGCTGGGGGCCCAAGGACATCACCAAATACTCCTGTAAGCTACAATGTTGACCACAGGTTACTGGTATTATTATATTTAATGCCCCTTCTCTTGTTTTAAAGTCCAAGTATGCCAAGAGCAACAGAAAAGCAACTCAATGCCCCTGTAGTTACTAGGCTGGCATCAGTTATAGCTTTATATGTTCAACATCTCATCTTCATTTCTTTTTTTGCCTCCCTGCACAATTGTTAAAATTAAGAAATAACTCCTGTAATGTTCCCACCCTACTGCAAATTTTGCAAATATGTCTTAAAGGAACAGTAACACCAAAAAATGTATATATTTCAAAGAAATTAAACTATAATGTACTGCTGCCCTGCACTGGTAAAAGTTTTGTGTTTGCTTCAGAAACATTACTAAAGTTTATATAAACCCTGGTGTGTAGCCATGGGGGCAGCCATTCAAAAGAAGAAAAGGCACAGGTTATATAGCAGCTAACAGATAAACCCTGTAGAATACAATGGTGTTTTATCTGTTATCTGCTATGTAACCTGTGCCTTTTCTCCTTTTTTCCAGCTTGAATGGCTGCCCCCATGGCTACACAGCAGCTTATTTATATAAACTATAGTAGTGTTCCTGAAGCAAACACCCCAGTTTTACCAGTGCAGGGCCACAGTATCTTTCAATTACTTTAAAACACTTTCATTTTTTGGTGTTACTGTTCCTTTAAAATGTGGAGCGGTTATCTTTGTGCAGCAGTAATGAACATATTTGAGAATTTGTCATGGCAATGTTTTGAACATTATTTATTTCTGCCAAAACTTTGCTTGACATTCAGCAGCATTAGGACAAATCCTACGAGGTTTGTGTCATGAATTAGTCCTACTACCCTTTTGGGTTTGGCAACTGACACTAAGGGGCACATTTACTTACCCACGAACGGGCCGAATGCGTCCGATTGCGTTTTTTTCGTAATGATCGGTATTTTGCGATTTTTCGGAGAATTGTCGCGACTTTTTCGTTGCCATTTCGAATGTTGCGCAAAATCTGGCGATTTTTTCGTAGCGTTAAAACTTGCACGAAAAGTCGTGACTTTTTCGTAGCCTTCGCGCCGAGTTCGAAAGATTCGGATTCATTAAAGCTTCAGTATGGTGACTTTCCTTGGGCTGGGTTGGAGCTGCAGAGTGCCATTGAGCCCTATGGGAGACTTTCCTTGGGCCGGGTTGGAGCTGCAGAGTGCCATTGAGCCCTATGGGAGACTTTCCTTGGGCCAGGTTGGAGCTGCAGAGTGCCATTGAGCCCTATGGGAGACTTTCTTTGGGCCGGGTTGGAGCTGCAGAGTGCCATTGAGCCCTATGGGAGACTTTCCTTGGGCCGGGTTGGAGCTGCAGAGTGCCATTGAGCCCTATGGGAGACTTTCCTTGGGCCGGGTTGGAGTTGCAGAGTGCCATTGAGCCCTATGGGAGACTTTCCTTGGGCCGGGTTGGAGCTGCAGAGTGCCATTGAGCCCTATGGGAGACTTTCCTTGAGCCGGGTTGGAGCTGCAGAGTGCCATTGAGCCCTATGGGAGACTTTTCCTTGGGCCGGGTTGGAGCTGCAGAGTGCCATTGAGCCCTATGGGAGGCTTTCCTTGGGCCGGGTTGGAGCTGCAGAGTGCCATTGAGCCCTATGGGAGACTTTCCTTGGGCCGGGTTGGAGCTGCAGAGTGCCATTGAGCCCTATGGGAGACTTTCCTTGGGCCGGGTTGGAGCTGCAGAGTGCCATTGAGCCCTATGGGAGACTTTCCTTGGGCTGGGTTGGAGCTGCAGAGTGCCATTGAGCCCTAGGGGAGACTCTCCTTGGGCCGGGTTGGAGCTGCAGAGTGCCATTGAGCCCTATGGGAGACTTTCCTTGGGCCAGGTTGGAGCTGCAGAGTGCCATTGAGCCCTACGGGAGACTTTCCTTGGGCCAGGTTGGAGCTGCAGAGTGCCATTGAGCCCTAGGGGAGACTTTCCTTGGGCCAGGTTGGAGCTGCAGAGTGCCATTGAGCCCTATGGGAGACTTTCCTTGGGCCGGGTTGGAGCTGCAGAGTGCCATTGAGCCCTATGGGAGACTTTCCTTGGGCCAGGTTGGAGCTGCAGAGTGCCATTGAGCCCTATGGGAGACTTTCCTTGGGCCGGGTTGGAGCTGCAGAGTGCCATTGAGCCCTATGGGAGACTTTCCTTGGGCCGGGTTGGAGCTGCAGAGTGCCATTGAGCCCTATGGGAGACTTTCCTTGGGCCGGGTTGGAGCTGCAGAGTGCCATTGAGCCCTATGGGAGACTTTCCTTGGGCCGGGTTGGAGCTGCAGAGTGCCATTGAGCCCTATGGGAGACTTTCCTTGGGCCGGGTTGGAGCTGCAGAGTGCCATTGAGCCCTATGGGAGACTTTCCTTGGGCCGGGTTGGAGCTGCAGAGTGCCATTGAGCCCTATGGGAGACTTTCCTTGGGCCGGGTTGGAGCTGCAGAGTGCCATTGAGCCCTATGGGAGACTTTCCTTGGGCTGGGTTGGAGTTGCAGAGTGCCATTGAGCCCTATGGGAGACTTTCCTTGGGCCAGGTTGGAGCTGCAGAGTGCCATTGAGCCCTATGGGAGGCTTCCCTGGGGCCGGGTTGGAGCTGCAGAGTGCCATTGAGCCCTATGGGAGACTTTCCTTGGGCCAGGTTGGAGTTGCAGAGTGCCATTGAGCCCTATGGGAGAGTTTCCTTGGGCCAGGTTGGAGCTGCAGGGTGCCATTGAGTCCTATGGGAGGCTTCCAAAATCATGCTAAGTCTGAAAGTTTCGCCCGCCGCTTACGAGCGCTCAATACGAAAAAGTCGCGACAAGATACGAGCGCATCGTAATGGCTACGAAAAACTCGTGTTTTTTTGCGCAAATCGTATTGGTAATGAAAAAGTCGCGACAATTTCCGAAAAGTCGTAAAGGCACCAAAAAAATCGCCAAAAATACGAAAAAGTCACAAAATGTTCGTTTTCCAATCAGAATTTTTCCAATTCGGTTCGGATTCGTGGGTTAGTAAATGTGCCCCTTAGAATTGTGTTCTTACCAGTTGGGGTGGTTGCAGGTATATAAATAATGAGGGCACAGTGAGTCGGGTAGGGACTGGGACGGATTTGATCAGGTGCATATCGACTTTTTGCCAGCATCACTTACATTGATACAAACTCTGTGGTAAAGATAAAATATATGCTTATGTTACAGCTGTAATCCAGGAAAATGGAATCAGATGGCATCCTTTACCTTAAACTGGAAGTAGTTATAGGCCTTCAAGTGGCAGCCATTTCTGCTGGGTTAAATTTAGAAAGCAAAAATATCAAAAATCAATGGGAGAAAACAGTGGCGATATTGAACTCTGCAGCCCTTTTTAATTAATGATCCATGTGGATAGATGTAAACAAACATATAATTTGGCCTGTCAGACAGGCACTGACCTTTAACCTTGATGACTGACAACTAGCTTAAACATATGTCCAACATTGTGACAAATAGAGGCAATATAATTGCTGGTGTGTATTGTAGAGAAAGCTGTCAGTGTTAGAATTGCGCAGTCACAACAGCAGTGATGAGAGAGCAGGCCCAGGCACGCTGCTCATCCCTCAGTAACAACAGGACAGGCTCACGGAGCTTTCAGCATTTCCAACAAATGATTGTTTTCCCATATAGATTGTAAGCTCTACGGGGCAGGGACCTCCATCCTCTTGTATCTTTGACTCTTAACTTATTGCAACTGTATTTATCTTGTATCTATCTGTATTTATTGTTGTACTTTGTATTTATCTATTATTTTCTTAATAACCCCCATTTGTATTAATCTATTCTACTGTACAGCGTTGCGTACATAAGTAGCACTTTATAAATAAAGATATACATACAGATTTACATTCATTGTTTTCTTTGTATATTCTAGCAAAATATCATAGGAATCCCCAATATATTGTCTCATGCATCTCCCCCCCCCCCCCCCCCAACAGCAATTACACTGGCATACTGGGTAAAAATCATGGTAAATTGTTTCCAAAATTGCATACTTCATTTGTGTAAGGAGATGACACTTTTTGTATGTTCAGTGTATTATAATGCATACATTTAGGATACAACATCAAGCACCACAAGCAATACCCAGTTCCTGTCCATGTCTTCTTATTATTCTGCACCATCAGAATTCACTGTATTCCATACACTTATTAGAAGGGGAACAGGGCTTCCTGTATGTTACACAATACATAGGTATGAAAATATTTCATACATACAGTGTTCCAGCTAGGAGCTAGAGCCCTGAGAGAACTCCCTTTGGCTTTCTGTGCCCTGAAAAGAGCATACTTTGTTCTTCAGAGCCCTGACAAGGACTCCCTTTTCCCAGTAATATCTAGGATTTTACAGTACATTCCCTCACTCCCCCTGCTTCTCTCTCCCAGCGTCTCCTCTGCAGGTCTAAAGGTGGCCATACACGCTATGATACGCTCGCTTGGCGAGGTCCCCAAGCGAGTGGATCTTCTCCCGATATCCCCACCTACAGGCAAGTGATATCAGGCTACTCGATCATTTGGCCCTGGAGCCAAACGACTGAATGAGCCGATGTGGTCCCCAATCCGACTGATTTCAATCCTGCCCGATCAATATCTGCCCAATTTCAGGCCAGATGTCAGTCCAGCAGGGCCATCTTTAGTGCCCATACAAGGGCCGATAAGCTGCCGAATTGGTCTGTGATCAATATCGGCAGCTAGGATCAGCCTGTGTATGGCAGGCTTAACTTCCTGTCAGCTCACAGGGGTGGTAACTCCTCCCCCTCCCTTCACAGCCTCACTGCACCGATATATATATATTAAAGTCCAAAAGGGTCCATGCTCAAACTGGAACTTTGGTGGGTGGTGAAGTCAAGTAGCAAATTATATCATGAAGAACCAGCACTTCATTCTTGAATCAAATCTATGAAAGCTGTATTTCACACCTTATCACTTTGAATCTGACCTTTCAGTCCCTATTGCATAGCTGTCAAGTCCAGGTCAGGACTGGGATTCAAAACAGGCCCTGGCATTTCAAGTACAGGGAGGCCCAAACAGTCCACCGGAGGCCTACTACATAGGCACAGTCTATGGCCAGGGCCATATTTATATATAGGTACCTGAGGACAGCAGCTTTTGGGAGGTAGCCGTTGGGTGCCTATGTAATAGATTTTTGTTTAATTCAAAAATCCCCACAGCCCTGGCTAGAAAGTTTTTGTAGAAATCCAGCATGTGTCTCATATGGAAGTGCCGTCACTTGCACACTGTGTGTGACACCACTTTCACAATCTGGGGGGCATATTTAGGTCCAGTGTCTATGGTGGCACCAGACCTAAATACAGCACTGTCTATGGCACCTTACAGCAGCTCCTCTGGCATTTGCCAGAATCCACAGGTTTCCATTTCAGGCCTGGTCACCGCCCCCCCCCCCCCTCCCTCACCTTCCTGACTAAGGGTATATCTAAGAGTCCAATAACAAAAGAAAACCAGAATTCAAAGAGGAGTTATAAAGCCGGAAAAGTAAGAATCCTGAAAGTAGTGGAGTAAAGAATGTGAGGCATAATCCTTGGAAAAATGCTATGCTACATTGTAAGGCAGTAATATCTTATATATTATGAAATACCCTTTATATCTTCCCTATTTGTGGTCGTTTATAAACTGCATTGTAGTTAGCCTTAACACCGCATTGCTGGCTTCCTTGACCTACTTCTCAGAAGTGAAATAAGTACATTGGCAGTTATTAAATTATGGCATTTAATTTATATATATATATATATATATATATATATATATATATATATATATATATATATATATATATTACACACACTATACGCACACTCTTTGGACTATGTAGAAAGTATTTGTGTAAAACATGCCAGATGTTTTGAGTTAAAACACTTTGAACAGTACACAGTGTCATTATAAGTATTAGTTGTAACAGGAAATACCATACAGTATAAAGTACGTGACTTGCCTCTTAGTCATACGTTGTAAGTTTCCCAGTGCAGAACCTCTGCAGGAGTGAGGGAATTCCTAGTATGGCATGATTCAAAAATAAAAAAGTAGGTGATGTTTTAATTGGTTCTACATGATTGTATTGAAATGGGTACTTTATAACCAATGACTGGCTATATAAATTCTCTCTATCTTACTGGTATGAATAGTGTTTATCTTGTAAAATATACCTGTTCAATAAAAAAATATGAATGATTCTGCATATATTTGTGCTTAATCTGCTATGAAATAATGCACTTTGTAATATTTACATCACATTTTTTCTTAATAACCTGAGTGGAAGCTGCCGTCCTAGATATTACCTATAGATCTGTGTGTCCAATAAAGACAAATAATGGAAAATGTTTTCTTGGTGTAACCTACACATATTTATTTAATTTAATATTTTCCATGTTTTTTCCAGTCATAGATACGCTATGTGGACAAAAAGTACCTAGACACCTACCTGTCCAACATCTAATTCCCAAAATAAGGGTATTAATATGAAGTAGGTCCTCTTGTTGCTTCTATAACAGCCTTTACTCTTCTGAGAAGGCTTTACTCTAGTTTTTGGAACAACGTTGGTGGAGTTTGTGCTCAGATGTTGGAGTTCAGGCCTGGGTTGAAAACAGTCCCTTCTCCGAACTTTACCATCAGCATTATGCATTTAGGTTGGCGGTGTTCTCCTGCAATCTGAGAAACCCAGACTTGTCTGTTAGATGGCAAAATGCAATGGTTCACTCCAGAAGACCCAAAGGCCAGTGACAATGACCTTTATACCATTCTTGCCAACACATGGTTTTGTACACTGTGTTAAAGTTATGTGCCTCTGTTCACCATTAAGGTTACATTCCCTCTGGAGGCAGTTTGAAAGTGGTAGTGAGCATTCCAGATGAGGTCATTCCATTTTAGATTTTGGGTCCAGATACTTTTGGCTACAAAATTTGTCTAGAAACTTAGAGTTTATAAGGACAGCAAGTGAGAAAGCAAGTGAGATATAATTGGTCATTTATGATTTCCAATCCAAGTGCAATGTCCCTGTTTCTGCACTTGTATTAAAACAGCATTATTGTGTGATTCTGTGGGTACAAGTCTGTAGCACTTATACTCTGTGTCATAAATCTATACTTTTGGCATCAATTCCAACGTAAGTCTGGCATTCGCACTGTTATAAATAAAGCAGCCAAAGGGAAGCTCTGCATTAGGATAAACACTGCTGCTTATTGCTATCATGGCCAATAATACCGTTGCAAGCTCTTCATCTATATGGCAACTTGGCCATCCACATAGCTACTCAGTCTGCACAAATATTTCAACAGTCATCCCTTGGGCAATATGTAGTAAATGAATAGAAACCACTGGATATATGTGCTTCAAAAATGTTAAAAAAATAAATACAATTAACACCTGAGTGGAACCAGTTTGAGCAAAATAAAAGATGATTGTCCTCTCAGCTCCAAGTGTTTACAATTATAGCACAATGACATTTAGAGCTAACCATCAATTAACTCACAAAGCCATCTGCAACTAATACAAGTAGCAACACAGGAATGATAGATGAGTGTTTGTTCCATACCCGCCATCAGCAGACTTACAATTACCCTTGTCTAGCTGATAAACAGCTTGTCACTGACTGTAATCTAGAGCACATTGCCAAATATAACTGGCCTTCAGATTAATGCTTTTACTGGCATCTTGTTTTAATTAATTATTTAATCATCTACATATTAAAACACTTTCTAATACAATATGTGTGAGGGCCTAAATTGATGTTATACAAAAAAGTCAATGGAGCTCTTCAGCAGAAAAGGTGCCGCAAGAATCCCTTGGAAGGTCAAGTCCATTGCACATGCCTCTAGTTGGATAACCCTGATCCAGATGATGAATATTTTCTTGGTGCGTAAAAGGCATTTTTCTGATCTGGAAGGGAGAAAGCACCTTTTCACACCTATTAAGACCCAAGCATTGCGGTCAAATAGCCAAATGAGCAAAACAGTGCAGAATGGCTAAGTAGCAGATACTTAATGCACTTCTGGTCAAAGCGATAAAAATTGGGATTTGCTGTTCTGGGTTGTCACGTTTAGGACAGGTATGGGTTCACCTGATTAGACCTGTGCGGGTTTCTCATCAAGACATTAAACCATATCCCATCACATGGCCATATCTCCCAGCTGCTATTTTGTTTCAGGGTGCCTGCTTGCCCTTAGTGACACTAACTTTTCTGGAGGAGTTCTAAACGTCAAGGATTCGTGTTAGCCATAGTCCCTTGCTGGGGGCTAAAAAAAAAGTGATTGGAGTTAGCGTTCCATGTTCCTGCTGCTATGCCCCCAATCTTTGGAAGGCTACAGTAGAAAAAGGACATCAAGCACCTTTCGGACACCAGGGATCCGTTTAAAATCCGAACTTTATTTCATCATGTTTAAAAACAAAGAGTGCCTGACGCGTTTCGTGCGTTAGGAGCACTTATTCATAGGCATGTGATTAAACATGATGAAATAAGTGCTCCTAACGCACGAAACGCATCAGGCACTCTTTGTTTTTAAACATGATGAAATAAAGTTCGGATTTTAAACAGATCCCTGGTGTCCGAAAGGTGCTTGATGTCCTTTTTCTACTGTGAAACTACTCCCATTCAGCTGCGGGTTCGGGGCTGAGAGCACCCGGACCACTGCCGGGCATTGGTGAGCATATTGTTCTCGGACATTGGTTTATATAAGAGATTGACTTTAGATCTCAAGCGGCGGGTTCGGGGTTTGAACACCCGAACCTCACTTGACTATGCGGTACTTATAACTTATTATCCTTTCTATTTACATTCTCCTTCTTTACCTAATTGTTTATTTAATATTTCCTTACAATTTTTGTTTTCTGAGAAAATCTGCCTTAAGGCTTGCGTTGAGAGCAATGCTTTCCTTTCCTTTGGAAGGCTACAGGTCTCTTCAGAATGTACAGCATAAGTTGAGGCACTGCTATAGTACAGGTACCACTTGAGCCCAGCTGGGACATAACCTGTGAGAGCCCCTAGGCTCATGAGACACACCACAGCTGTGAGTATTGTGAGGGGACAATTTTCGTGGCTTGGGGGTATATTTATCATGCCGTGTAAAAAGTGGAGTAAAACATTACCGGTGATGTTGCTCAAAGCAGCCAATCAGATGCTTTGGTTTGGTTTTCTAACTGTTGAAATCTAATTGCTGATTGGTTGCTCTGGGCAACATCATCCACTTTTACACAGCATGATAAATATACCCCTAAGTCTTGTCAGGGTAGTGGTACAGCCTGGTGCTCCATAGAACCAAATATAAAGACACTTCTTAAACAAAGGGAATTCATTTAAAGAAAGGTTATTACTACCCAGGCAGCAGGGTACCCCTTTTCCAAGCCGGTTGGTACAGTAGCTAGCTTCTAAATGAAGTTGGCTACATCAAATAGGGCCACACATTTTAGTCCTTAGATAATGACTTAGGGGAAGGCTTAGAATGACAACATAGCTTTAGAAGGTGGCAAAGAAAATAAAAAACAAAGAACAATGTGTCTTTTAAACTCTTTTTGCAGGCTTTTTTGCAGACGTTTGTAAAGGTTATGGTAAAGGTCTCCATGCCATAGAACTACTCATGTTTCCATCACCCAGGACAATGATGGTATAGGGCCAAATGAATAAATTCTCCAATGGCTTGGTTCCATCACATACTAGACAATTTCCCCTATATTAGGGTTGTAGCTAGATCTAGCTCCTTAGGCAATACTGGCCTTAAAGGGGTTGTTCACCTTGAAATTATGAATGATAAACTGAAATATGAATAGAAGAAGAAGAAAGTTTTAAGTGGGTTCTGGGTGGATCAGAGGGGTGAGGCCAAGGGCTGCACTACATTGCTGGTAAATTTGTAATACCAGCCTAGGCCAGTATAATACCAGTTAGGGGGCAACCTAATAAGTGGGATGTGGGAACCCTGAAGCTACAGCCTGGTTTGAAGGTGGGTTCCCCTGCATCAATAGACACAACTGCCTTTGATTCGGAAGTATATTTAATGAATGGGATTTTTTTGTGTAAATTTAAGGCACCCACAACCATGGCAGTGCACGTTAATTACACAATGCTTCATAGGAAATTCATGTTCTAACTGCTCAAAGCTCACTGTGATGAACAGCTTTGATAAATGTGTCACTTTGTTAAAAGCTGACCGTACCTGCTGGAAATCTTTCTGAATCTGTATTATCTTTAATGATCTGCCCTGTAGACAATTGTATCAAGCATCTTGCATCTTATCTCTTAAAACAGACCAATAAGAAAGCACAGTTTGCACAGGTTCTAGTTATCCATAGCAACCCCTTTTACATTGCCCCCAATCCATCATGAACTTTATATAATGCATTCAGTAAATGTCAGTTGGGTTTAGAGAATGTTGTCAAACAAACTGGTTGCCATAAAAACCGATTTGGCTTATCAGTACAGACCATTCAGCTGTGTATACCAAACTGCTTTTGGCTACAGTTACAGAACCTGAAAACTGACATTCCAGTCATTCTCAATGAGACTCAGTGATGTGATAAGCAGCCTGTCAGTTTAATTCTAAACACAACTGGCTGAATGAGGAGCATACAATTGCAAATGTACTCGCAGCTGACAACAGCCAGTTGTATCCCTTGCATACCGGCCAGTGGGTGATAGGGTGGCACAATCCTGTTCACCTTGTTGCTTTAGGATGAAGGATTTTTCATTATAAAAGGTGTAAAAGGTGTAGGTATAGCCTTTTTTTTTAACCAATGTTCCTGTGTTAAACAGATTCTGGGATCTGGGGGTCTCTAGAGAAGGGTTTAGGGTTTTTTTTGGATTGTGCGAGGCAGATTTATATTTTTTATATATATATATATTTACATTTTTTCGTAATGTGATTCAAGAAAATCACAGCAAAACCATGATCTTGAATTGATCTTGATATTGAGTTTTTCCTGTTTTTGAGTTCTCCAAATCAAGTTTCGTCAGTTACTAAAAGAATCTCATCACGTTATTCAGAGTATTTATAGCTTTTTTTTTTTTTAAAACCGTCATCTCCAAAAATAACTCGATCAAGTTTAATCTCAATTTTTTTTGTGATCTAGTTTTATTTCATGACTTAATGCAATTAAATTTTTCAGTTTTTTTAAAAAAAAAATGTGATGTCCAAAAATAACTTGATCAAGTTTAATCATGATTTTTTCCCCACAATTAAGTCTAGAAAAACCTTGAAAATGAATAAATCTGCTTCCCTGTCTCCTGAAGAATATTTAAAGCAGAAGAAAAGTCTCAATCACTTGGGGTGCTAAATGTTATGCACCCCCCCCCATTGACTGTAATCACTTACCTGTGATCACTCCTTTTCTTTCCTTCTACTTTAAAAATGAAATAAACCCAGTAGGAATGTTGTGCCACCAATATGGATTCATGCAGCTTAGTTACCAGCAAGTACCAGCTACTGTTTTATTATTACAAAGAAAAGGGAATCATTTAACCATTAAATAAACCCAATAGGGCTGTTCTGCCCCCAATAAGGGGTAATTATATCTTAGTTGGGATCAAGTACACGTACTGTTTTATTATTACAGAGAAAAGGGAATCATTTAACCATTAAATGAACCCAATAGGGCTGTTCTGCCCCCAATAAGGGGTAATTATATCTTAGTTGGGATCAAATACAGATACTGTTTTATTATTACAGAGAAAAGGGAATCATTTAACCATTAAATAAACCCAATAGGACTGGTCTGCCCCCAATAAGGGGTAATTATATCTTAGTTGGGATCAAGTACCAGCTACTGGTTTATTATTACAGAGAAAAAGTAAAATCATTTTTAGAAATAAGATTTGATTAATGTGGGAGATCCTTTCTGTAATTCGGAGCTTTCTGGATAATGAGTTTCCTGGATTCCATACCTGTAGTATAAAAATGCAATTTATTTAGTGTCCCTGGAGACCTGAAATGCTGTTAGAGTTCCCAAATGTTTCAATAATAAAATGTACTGTAGGGTACAGTATGTCCTGTCTGAACATTTGCATAAACATAGCAGGCATAGGGCTGCAGCAAATGGCATGTAAGTGAATGTACACTACACAAGTCCTACTCCAGTCTTATAATTCAACCCAGATGTGTCTGATCTTCATACTATAGTTACAAATGTGTTTAATCTTCCTTTACAGTTTATCCCAGATCAGAAACAAATGCCTTCAACTAAAAGCAAAATCTGATAATATCCAGCACTGGAGAGGCTATTGAAGGAAGGATCTTGCAATATAGAGAGTTGTTCCCTTTTGGATATGTCATTTAGCCAATTTAATACTTTTCTGTCTTTTGCACTAGTGCATCAAAAGGAAAGATGAGCCACATACGAGCACTGCATTTAATGCCTGATATGAGTATGTTGTAAGTAAAGCCCATCCACTGTGCTGCACCCATGGGTTGTACATCTACTGCCCTCTTTATAGTGGGCACAACTTGCAGCCAAATATGTCCCACTCATTACCTGGCACAATCTTCTTGTTTTAGGAACTGGACACAAAGGTTTGTGGCAGATACAATTAGCCTTATAAATAAGCCTTAGCCTTATAAAAAGTTTAATAAAAATCCTGTTATGGTTCCATTGGTTTCTGTAGCAAATCTCAACCTATGCCCCTGCCATGTTCCATCATGATTTATTCTATTTGATCCAGTGGGATAACTAGGTGTTACTAGGCTCCACAGCAAATTCAATTTAGGGCTCCAAAACATTGGTATGTTGACTTTTTCTACAAAGATATTTTGTTATTGCTAACTAATTAGGGTCTTATTGGGCCCTGGTCAGAAAATACAACTTGACCCAGCACCTACTAGCTTGTTCACAGCTACAACTCACCCCCACCTCCACCACTGATTGCCACCATTGCCACTTCCACAACACCCCCCAAGTTACTAACTTGTTTGCTTTCTTACTTTCTCTCAACCCCAAGTCTACAGCTTTGAGGAGCTATGCCCCACTTCAACTGCGCCCTAGGCACGTGGGTACCTTGCCACTCCTATTTCCAGTCATTAGTATAAAAACTGTTTTTCTCCTTGAAACAGTGTGTGATATTGTATAAAATAGTGCCGCTTGATTCAGTTTACTTTGAAAGTTATTGCAACTTTGTGCTCTGATGAAGAAATACATTTTTAGGAACCTATACAAACATTTCTACGGCACTCTGGATGAATAACAAACCAAATTTGAAGTCAACTTTGCATAATCGAACCTGAGAATAATAAAAAAAAAAAACTGCATCACTTGCAAACAAAAAGTTGTAAAATTCAGTTGCCCAGAGAAGGAAGAAGCTAAACACATATCACCATAATAAGGCCATTACCCCCTGATTTATTGTTTATTGTTCCCACCCCAAAAAACAGAGGCTGATGTGGAGAAAAGCAGCAGAGGTGATAGCACAAGGCAGTATAGAATTACACACACCATCTTTATAACCCCATCAGCAAAGGTACCAGGGTGGAGGGGGATCCAGCAGAACATTCCAGCTGAACAAGCGGCTTGTTTGTTTAACCCCTTTCTTTTGACAAGTGAATGGAATGAATTGCCTTGCAGGACATAATCCTTCCGCAACCAAGATGTTAGGGTTGGGGGTTAAATAAATGTATGTGTGCAGCCTATGAATATTCCCCAGTAAGACGGCGCTGAAATACAAGAGATTCTTATGTAATCCCAGGAATGAGTGAAATAAAGAGTCTGGCAGTAAAATTTAACGCTGGCTCTGCATAAATACAAGTGTCTCGCTGGATGTCATATATTATTCAGGAAAGCAGTATAATTTGCTTACTTATTTAACAGTTCCAAGTTTGAATAGTCTATATATAACCTCATAAATTGCATGCGTTTCCAAAGCTACGCTCATTTAATCATTCTTACTTTCTTCGACTTGAATATGTGACTCCAATAGCATCTCCTTCCCTAAAACTATTCCACGTCCCTTGATACATGGATTTTTGATGGATTTTTTTTTTTGGAAGGGGGAAATGATGAACATTTGTTATGTCGGCATGCTGGGTTTTCCAGAGGTGGCTAATGGTTTCGCCATCTGCCATTCTTCAGATTGGAAATCTTGCCTATATTACTGCTTCAAATAGGAGAGTTAAAAGTTCAGTAGAATTAGAATGAAAAGGTTTGTGTGGGAACTTCCACTGTGACTTTAAGGAACTCATATCGAAATGCAAAAAAACAATTTTCCTCTTTAATAGGAAACAGCTGAAAATCTGCTCATGGATCTGATTTATACAGAACAGTCCAGAATCACTGACCCAAATGGGGCAGGCAAATGAGGGAGTGCTTGTGCATAAGTGGATGTGGCTGGGGCGAATAGGAGGTGTGGCCTAAGTTGCTCTGCTTTTTAATATCTAATTGTTATGAAGTAGTAGGGTTGCTACATTTCTCTTTTCTGAATCCTGGGCAGAGGTGCAGGCAATGATGTCACAAGGGCAGGTGTGTGATGTCAGGGGTGGGGCAGGAGATGTCAGGGGCAGGGAATCAGCGATTGGCTTATTGCCACATCATTAAAGGGGAGGCCCATCTGGATTTCCTGGATTTTGAAAACCAGACAGGCAGTTTTGTTCTGGATAGCCCTTGTGAAAACCGGGCTGTACAGGCAACCTTATGATGTAGGCGGCGGCAGAAGCTTTATTAGGTATATTATACTATTCAATAAGGTGCTCATTTGTAGTTTTGTCTCTTACCTTGCCTCAGTGGTGACAAATAACCACACGTGGTAACAATAGCATACACCACGCTTGGTCCGAGCAAGGGGGTTGATGTGGGCTTGGCAGGGAGGACAAAATTGCCACTGGTCATTTCTTTTAAAGGGAAAAATGCCACTGTTTTTGTAAAATATATACAGGCATGGGATCTGTTATCTGGAAACTTATTATCCTTAAAGCTCTGACTTACGGGAAGGCCATCTCCCATAGACTCCATTTAATTCAAATAATTCAAAAATTGTAAAAATGTTTTCCTTTTCTTTGTTATAATAAAACAGTACCTGTACTTGATCCCAACTAAGATATAATTACCCCTTATTGGGGGCAGAACAGCCCTATTGGGTTTATTTCATGGTTAAATGATTCCCTTTTCTCTGTAATAATAAAACAGTACCTGTACTTGATCCCAACTAAGATATAATTACCCCTTATTGGGGGCAGAACAGCCCTATTGGGTTTATTTAATGGTTAAATGATTCCCTTTTCTCTGTAATAATAAAACAGTACCTGTACTTGATCCCAACTAAGATATAATTACCCCTTATTGGGGCAGAACAGCCCTATTGGGTTTATTTAATGGTTAAATGATTCCCTTTTCTCTGTAATAATAAAACAGTACCTGTACTTGATCCCAACTAAGATATAATTACCCCTTATTGGGGGCAGAACAGTCCTATAGGGTTTATTTAATGGTTAAATGATTCCCTTTTCTCTGTAATAATAAAACAGTACCTGTACTTGATCCCAACTAAGATATAATTACCCCTTATTGGGGCAGAACAGCCCTATTGGGTTTATTTAATGGTTAAATGATTCCCTTTTCTCTGTAATAATAAAACAGTACCTGTACTTGATCCCAACTAGGATTTAATTAATCCTTATTGGAGGCAAAACAATCCTATTGGGATTTGGGTTTATTTATATTATGTTTAAATAATTTTACTAGACTTAACTGTATACAGTATATATATATATATATATATATATATATATATATATCCAATCCAATCCATACATACACTAGATAGATAACAGATAGACAGACAGATTGATAGATGATAGATAGATAGATAGATAGATAGATAGATATTTTGTAACACACAGACAAACATTATTCCTTAGATTTAGAAAAACACAATAGTCTGCCTTGGACTCACAGGGACCATTTCCTCACACCTTTTAATGATACTCTATGTTAAATTGATGGATTCTATGACTGGGCCTGGGACTTGAAGTCCCTTTGCTTTGTCACAGAATCCATTACTATGACATGGACCAAGGTGAAGGAGGAGCTGTATAACTTTCAGCCTAAGGAGGAAAATGGCCCATGCAAGTCAGAGGTTAATCTTAATTTCCTCTCAAGATTAGGTTCAGTTCTTTTACATAAACTCAGCAGAATGAGCTTATGTCAAAAAAGGCATTTTTTTCCCTTAAAGGAGAATGCAAGTCAAAATGTAAAAAGCATACTGCCCAATAGTCCTCCTATTGTTTAGTAAAAACACCACACTTTTGGCTCACCTAATCCAATATTTACTCAGTCACACTTACTGCACATTTTCTAGAACAGGCAGCCATCTCTAAAAAGGTATTCTCCCTTCCTTTCCCTCCTTGCTTCATATTGCACATGTGTTTCATTCCCTCCCCCCCCCCCCCTCTGGCAGATCCGCTTCTGATTGGCTGGTGGGCATGTGTATCTCAGAACAGGAGACAGGATCAAGTTACACACATGCTCAGAGAATAGGAAGGCTGCCGCTGGCACCTACAGGAAGGGGAGAGAGATTTCAGTGATGTCACTGTAGGCTTCACACTGCTGTAGGCTGCCAGCACCATATCTCAGAGAAGCAAGCAGGGATCTGGGAATTTAGATATGCAGTAAGTACTTAAAAAGAATGCCTTTAGACTTACTTTTAATTTATATTAACCTTTCATTGTCCTTTAAGTGATATTTTTTAGAATTAAAAGAATACTGTCTAACTTTGAAATCACAGGGAGTGTGTGTTTTACTGTGGTTGATAAATAAGATTTATAGCTTTACAATAAATAAGGTAATTGGCAAGGAATGGGCATGCAAGCCATCTCTTGCCCTCTATGTAGCTGCCTACCATTATTTTTTAACTTTAAGGCTCAGTGAAAGTATGCAAAATAGCACAGTCATTCATAAAGAATCATAGGAAGTGCAAGGCAGTTATTATATGATGGTACCTTCTCACAGGATATCAGTAAGAGTCTGGCACATATCATTTAAGATGATGAAAGACAGGAACATTTTTAAAGTGTTGTGATCTGCATCAAGAATCAAACTGAAATAGGCATAATACACCCACATGTTCTGTAAGATAACTATACGATATGGTTAAGTTATGGCACTACAAACACAACCATTGACTCCCCTTTACACAAACACAGACAGGGAGAGAATTTTAAGCAAAGTACACAGGGAAATAGTGACAGTCTCAGAGCCACACCGAGACATGCACAACAACAGATGCACAGCTAATGATAAAGCCCCTGAAGCACAGGCTAGGGTCCCACCTGTCCTGGTTTTCGGAAGGGCTGTCCAGGTCAAAACCTCCTGCCCTGTTTCCTGAATTAGGAAAACCAGACAACATTGACATGGCGATTAGCTAATTGCCGATCACCGCGTCATAGCCCCGCCCCTGTGGTCACTCCACCCCCTGTCTGGCTAAGAAAGCTGGCAGAGGTGGCAACCCTAACATAGTTCCCACCCCCCCCCCAAGGTCTATCACCAATAACAAAATATTGCACAGGAAGGTAAAATAAATGTGTTTATACAAAAACCAATAAAAGTAAGCTCTTTTGGGCAGGGCCCTCTTCACCTCTTGTATCGGTTACTGATTGCTTTATATGTTACTCTGTATGTCCAATGTATGAAACCCACTTATTGTACAGCGCTGCGGGATATGTTGGCGCTTTATAAATAAATGTTAGTGTAATGTAATGTAAAAGAATTGAAAAGGGTCCTCCCAAAAGAGCTTACAAAAGGTGAAAGGGACGAGACACAAGGTGTGGGGCTGGGTATAATCAGGAGTGGACAAGAGGAGAAATGTGGCATTGCACTTAGCTAACATGAGGGTGAGCTTCTCTAAAGAAATGCATTTTATGACATCTTTTAAAGGCAGAACTGAACAGAATATGGGAGAAAATTCCAGGGAAAGGGGTGCAGCTCTTGTAAAGTCTTGAAAGTCCGTTTTATTATCATTATATATGCCAACATATACCACACCACTGTACAATTCATGTGTGTGTACACCAAACATACAGATTCCTTACAAAAATAGAAATACAAGAGGTAAAAGTGGGCCTTGCCCAAAAAGATCTTACAATCTTAAAATCTTTTCAGTATTTCTCAATACAGGTATGTCCCTTATCCAGAAAGCTCCAAATTACGGGAAGGCCGTCTCCCATAGACTCAATTGTAATCAAATTATTGTCATTTTTAAAAATGTTTTTTTTTTCTATAATAATAATAAAACAGTACCTGTACTTGATTCCATCTAAGATATAATTAATGAGATATAATAATTCCTTATTGGAGGCCAACTGTCCTGTTGGGTTTAATAAATTATTAATGATAAATTTAAATTTAGTAGACTTAAGGTATAGAAATCCAAATTACAGAAAGACCCTTTATTCGGGAAACTCTGTAATAATAAAACAGTACCTGTACTTGATCCCAACTAAGATATAATTACCCCTTATTGGAGGCAGAACAGCCCTATTGGGTTTATTTAATGGTTAAATTATTCCCTTTTCTCTGTAATAATAAAACAGTACCTGTACTTGATCCCAACTAAGATATAATTACCCCTTATTGGAGCCCAAACTGTCCTATTGGGTTTAATTACTGTTTAAATAAGGTAGGAGATCCAAATTATGGAAAGACCCCTTATCCGGAAAACCCCAGGTCCCGAGCATTCTGGATAACAGGTCCCATACCTGTACAAATTTTTAGAACTATTTGGACCTCAAATACATTTTGAATAGTATCTACCCAGATAGTGCTGCCATATAATTATTTATTATTATTTAGCAAGTATTTGCAAAATGCCAACAGGTCTGCAAAATGGGGGGTGTTAGTGGCACAAAACTAATATAGTGTGCAATTTGACAAAAAGTTGCACATTACTACTGTGTAGAAAACACAAGGCCGGTCTGGCCAGTTGCACTCTGCAAATGCCATATAACAGGTCAAAGGTTAGGGCCAGAACCACACAATGGGCCCAGGCCAGGTAAAGATCTCATTGGTGGGCCCCAACAACTGCACCAATAAATATCTTATAGGACTGCCCTCAAGCAGGGGAACTTGAGTAAAGTAAACCAGGAGACACAGAAAACAGTCTGTTCTTACTGTATTGGACATGAGGTCCAGGTGTACCAGCGTGTACCAACCGTTGTAATATTGGTGTGTAGGCGCCATCTCAGTGCATTGTGCCTGAGTCTGAGCTTTCAGAAGGAGCCAGCGCTACACATTAAGTGATACTGACACGAAAAAACAACTTTTTAAAATATAAATCTACATAAAAAGTTACCTATAGGTCGTGTTGATCATTTTTTACTGATAGTGCTGCTTTTGTAAGTAATTGTTACTTGAAATCCCAAAACCTGACTGTTTTGCCAACCTGACTGTCCCTTCTCAGCCTGTCAGTTATAGCTTCTAATGCTAACGGGCCTCCTGCTGGACAAATATGGCCGCCCCCTCATAGCGGAACATGGGGGATCAGATAGGGAATGTAAAAGCTTGCAAAGCTTGCATAGCATGCAAAGACAATGCTATGACAGATGTAAAAATAATTTCATTTCTGTTGTCAGTATCTCTTTAGACCTGCTTTCAGGTAACCTATTGTTTCTCCTACTCCCATGTAACTGGAGGAGTCCCAAGCCGGACTTGGATTTCTTACTATTGGGTGCTATTCTGATACCTACTGGGAGCTGCTATCTTGCTCCCTTCCCATTGTTCTGCTGATCGGCTGCAGGGAGGGGGGGGGGGGGATATCACTCCAACTTGCAGCACAGCAGTAAAGTGTGCCTGAAGTTTATCAGAGCACAGGTCACATGGCTGTGGCACCCTGGGAAATGAAGAGTATGGCTAGCCCCATGTGAAATTTCATAAGGAAATATTAAAAAAATGTGTTTGTGAATGGATTTCAATGCAGGATTTCACAGAGAAGAGAAGCTCTATTAACTGATGGGTTTTGAAAAAAAAAAAACTTGGTTTCCCATGACAGTATTCCTTTAGGTATTGAGTTCTAGACATAGGCAAAGGTCAGACGGGGGCTTGTATATAGAAACCTAAATCCCAGTTACAGGGAAGGGTGACCTGTCTGAGTACAGGGCCCGTCTGGCAATGTAACAGCCATCTGACCAACAGCCCTGTGTGAGAACTGACTCCAGAGAACAGAAAAGTACAAAAGTAATGCTGCTCTAAATTCTTATTTATTTAAAATTACATTTGGAACCATTTTCATTTTTAAAACAGTTTAGAATTGTTTTCTCATGACAGTATAAAGTTTTGGGGGAACTTCACATTTAATACCCAAAGCTTTGTTTTCTATCTGCTAACTGCAAGTTTCACTCGCTGCACTCATCACCCCCGCGGCCTTTAACAAGGTTGGACTGTACAAACAGCCACAATATAAGAGTTAAATCCCTGTCAGGCCTTGTCGCCTGGCCGCCGCCTCTGTTACACTGACAACCCTCAGCCCTAATGCTACCGGGTTACTGCTCCGCCCTCTCCACCAAGCTTAACGCACTCTCCGCCCCTTTTGCGCATGGTTGGCAGCCAACAGGAAGCCGATTGGCTGCTGCAGCTGTCGGAGCCACGCTGTCTTTCCCTTTCCTTGTTCTGATTGGCTAAGGGTGCCGTTCCACCGTTCCATTGGGTGCCGTTCGCTGCCAGTCGGAGGTTGGATATTTTCTGTCGCTGTCGGGCTTGGGATGCTGTACTGCCTCCATAGTGCCTGCAGGAGAGCCCACCCAGCCGCCACCGAGCACCCCGGCCCACGGTAGCCGCTGCCGGAAGTCACCAACGGGGTGGCTGGAAACCCATGGGCCTTGCAGTGGCCGCTTTGGGACAGTGGGTTTTCATCGCCTAAAATCGGCCGGAGGGGGCGAAGGGAAGGCCGGAAGGTTCCGGGCCGCTCAGTCCGCAGCTTCGGGGGATGTTTCTTTGCTTCAGGCCGATTTCACAGACAGACAGTGGCAACTTCACGGTCAGTGGGATTCCCAAATGATTTGTTTTACTTGTTAGGGAACTTGATTCGTTTCCTGTCCCAGGTTATTATATAGTTATATTATATCGGTTATTATATATATATATCGGTATCTATTCCGAAGGAGGATCTTCTATATACCTGCATTCAGTAGGCACCTGTGTATGCTGGAATCTGGGCTATCATCCTGATATAGGGGTATGTGTATCTACATATATATGTAATACAGCCTCTTCAGCATTAGACTCGGGGTAATGTAACAACTGACAGTTTGTCTGTATATACTGTTATCTGGCAGCCATTCTATATAGGTGTCTGGGGCATCAGCCTGTCATATGTACACTTATATCAGCATCTGGGGTATCAGCCTGTCATATATACACTTATATCAGCATCTGGGGTATCAGCCTGTCATATATACACTTATATCAGCATCTGGGGTATCAGCCTGTCATATATACACTTATATCAGCATCTGGGGTATCAGCCTGTTATATATACACTTATATCAGCATCTGGGGTATCAGCCTGTCATATGTACACTTATATCAGCATCTGGGGTGTCATATATACACTTATATCAGCATCTGGGGTATCAGCCTGTCATATATACACTTATATCAGCATCTGGGGTATCAGCCTGTCATATATACACTTATATCAGCATCTGGGGTATCAGCCTGTCATATATACACTTATATCAGCATCTGGGGTATCAGCCTGTCATATATACACTTATATCAGCATCTGGGGTATCAGCCTGTCATATATACACTTATATCAGCATCTGGGGTATCAGCCTGTCATATGTACACTTATATCAGCATCTGGGGTATCAGCCTGTCATATATACACTTATATCAGCATCTGGGGTATCAGCCTGTCATATGTACACTTATATCAGCATCTGGGGTATCAGCCTGTCATATATACACTTATATCAGCATCTGGGGTATCAGCCTGTCATATATACACTTATATCAGCATCTGGGGTATCAGCCTGTCATATATACACTTATATCAGCATCTGGGGTATCAGCCTGAAATATATACACTTATATCAGCATCTGGGGTGTCATATATACACTTATATCAGCATCTGGGGTATCAGCCTGTCATATATACACTTATATCAGCATCTGGGGTATCAGCCTGTCATATATACACTTATATCAGCATCTGGGGTATCAGCCTGTCATATATACACTTATATCAGCATCTGGGGTATCAGCCTGTCATATGTACACTTATATCAGCATCTGGGGTGTCATATATACACTTATATCAGCATCTGGGGTATCAGCCTGTCATATATACACTTATATCAGCATCTGGGGTATCAGCCTGTCATATGTACACTTATATCAGCATCTGGGGTATCAGCCTGTCATATATACACTTATATCAGCATCTGGGGTATCAGCCTGTCATATGTACACTTATATCAGCATCTGGGGTATCAGCCTGTCATATGTACACTTATATCAGCATCTGGGGTATCAGCCTGTCATATATACACTTATATCAGCATCTGGGGTATCAGCCTGTCATATATACACTTATATCAGCATCTGGGGTATCAGCCTGTCATATATACACTTATATCAGCATCTGGGGTATCAGCCTGTCATATATACACTTATATCAGCATCTGGGGTATCAGCCTGTCATATATACACTTATATCAGCATCTGGGGTATCAGCCTGTCATATATACACTTATATCAGCATCTGGGGTATCAGCCTGTCATATATACACTTATATCAGCATCTGGGGTATCAGCCTGAAATATATACACTTATATCAGCATCTGGGGTGTCATATATACACTTATATCAGCATCTGGGGTATCAGCCTGTCATATATACACTTATATCAGCATCTGGGGCATCAGCCTGTCATATATACACTTATATCAGCATCTGGGGTATCAGCCTGTCATATATACACTTATACCAGCATCTGGGGTGTCATATGTACACTTATATCAGCATCTGGGGTATCAGCCTGTCATATATACACTTATATCAGCATCTGGGGTATCAGCCTGTCATAAGTACACTTATATCAGCATCTGGGGTGTCATATATACACTTATATCAGCATATGGGGTATCAGCCTGTCATATGTACACTTATACCAGCATCTGGGGTGTCATATATACACTTATATCAGCATCTGGGGTATCAGCCTGTCATATATACACTTATATCAGCATCTGGGGTATCAGCCTGTCATAAGTACACTTATATCAGCATCTGGGGTGTCATATATACACTTATATCAGCATCTGGGGTATCAGCCTGTCATAAGTACACTTATACCAGCATCTGGGGTGTCATATGTACACTTATATCAGCATCTGGGGTATCAGCCTGTCATATGTACACTTATATCCGCATCTGGGGTATCCGCTTGTCATATATACACTTATATCAGCATCTGGGGTGTCAGCTTGTCATATATACACTTATATCAGCATCTGGGGTATCAGCTTGTCATATATACACTTATATCAGCATCTGGGGTATCAGCCTGTCATATATACACTTATATCAGCATCTGGGGTATCAGCCTGTCATATATACACTTATATCCACATCTGGGGTATCCGCTTGTCATATATACACTTATATCAGCATCTGGGGTATTGGCCTATCATAAGTACACTTATATCAGCATCTGGGGTATCAGCCTGTCATATATACACTTATATCAGCATCTGGGGTATCAGCCTGTCATATATACACTTATATCAGCATCTGGGGTATCAGCCTGTCATATGTACACTTATGTCAGCATCTGGGGTATCAGCCTGTCATATATACACTTATGTCAGCATCTGGGGTATCAGCCTATCATAAGTACACTTATATCAGCATCTGGGGTATCAGCCTGTCATATATACACTTATATCAGCATCTGGGGTATCAGCCTGTCATATGTACACTTATATCAGCATCTGGGGTATCAGCCTATCATAAGTACACTTATATCAGCATCTGGGGTATCAGCCTGTCATATATACACTTATACCAGCATCTGGGGTGTCATATATACACTTATATCAGCATCTGGGGTATCAGCCTGTCATATATACACTTATATCAGCATCTGGGGTATCAGCCTGTCATATATACACTTATATCAGCATCTGGGGTATCAGCCTGTCATATATACACTTATATCAGCATATGGGGTATCAGCCTGTCATATATACACTTATATCAGCATCTGGGGTATCAGCCTGTCATATGTACACTTATATCAGCATCTGGGGTATCAGCCTGTCATATATACACTTATATCAGCATCTGGGGTATCAGCCTGTCATATATACACTTATATCAGCATCTGGGGTATCAGCCTGTCATAAGTACACTTATATCCGCATCTGGGGTATCCGCTTGTCATATATACACTTATATCAGCATCTGGGGTATCAGCCTGTCATAAGTACACTTATATCAGCATCTGGGGTATCAGCTTGGTTTTAGGATATACCAGCATCTATCCGTCTGTCATAGTGACCAGTTTATGTATGCAGGTGGCTATTAGCCTGTTTTAGGGACCAGTAATAACCAGCATTGAGGCTGGATGTCTGTCAGAGGGAACTGGATATACCTGCATCCAACAGCCCATCATAGGGGCCAGTGTATCTATGCATCTATGAATTGTAGGCATTTGGGCTAGATGTCTGCCAGAGGGAGCACTATATACCTGCATCTAGGCTAGCAGGCAGTCACAGGGGCCCTTACATACACTGTCATTTGGGCTAAGCTTATCCCTAGGAACCTATGCACAAGGGCCTATCATTGGGCCATTGAATATCAGTATCCAGGCTAACAGCTGCACTCCTAGGGACCAGTTAATAGACTTGTGACTACTGGCATCTGGGCTAACACTTAGTCATAGAAACCTGCATGCACTGGCATTAGTGCTTGCAGCTTGTCAAAGGGATCGAGCATTTATCAGTATTGGGCTAGCAGCCTATCATAGGAACCAAGCTATTACAATATCCAGGCTTGTGATAAATGGTGCATTTTGGAACATCCTCACATTTGTGTTCTGGTATTGCAATTACCAGGGTATATTGGCATCAGCGCTTCTTCCATGCTGTGGGCTTGCACAATTATTATGTCATCAGCTTACACAGTTGTGAAGTGTGCATAAAATTACACACAATTAATGGCACAATCAAACCCTCCTGCTTTGCAGCACATACGTTATAATTGAGCATGTATAGTTGCCTTGAGTGCTACCTGCCTGTCATAGTTATCTGATGCTGCTAGTTTCCTCAGGATACCTGGCATCCAAACATTTATAGGTCCTAACCTATATATAAGTTATCCTAACCTGGGTAAACAGGCCATTTGGCTAGCAGCCTGCTATAAACCCCTTATAGTGACATCAGTTTATATATATTATAGTGGCATCACCTTTGTTTGAAGGCAGCCAATTGTTCATAGGCTACAAACAGCTGATTTGGCCAGATTGGTTGCACTTTCACTGTGCTTATACATTTTAACTTGGCCTTGGGTTGCTGTCACAGCCCCCTTTCCTTTTTGAATCTTTAAAAGGCGCCCTTCTCTGGTGTTTCATGGGTATATGCACTGTGTGAGCTGTGATAAGCACCAATGCCTGCCATCTTTTCTGTATACCTTGCAATGGCATGTTTGCTAAAAGCCGGCACATTGAGTATAGCTAAGACAAAAAATCAAAGAATAAGGGACACAGTATCTCATGTACTATACACATGGCAGAAAAAAGGGTTCAGTGTGAGCATGTACCATATCCATAATGTTAGGATTTGACCAAGTACTGAATCAAATTCCTAATTTGCCCATTCAATTATGCTTCTTCCATTCAAAATGCTTTAAAAGCCACATTCAATTCTGAGCAAAATGCTAACATTACTTCTGTAATTTTGATCTAGTTCTGCTGAGCACCAAGCTTTCTACAGTATAGGACCTGTTATCCGGAATGCTCGGGACCAAGGGTATTCCAGATAAGGGGTCTTTCCGTAATTTGGATCTTCATACCTTAAGTCTACTAAAAAAACACTTAAACATTAATTAAACCCAAAAGGATTGTTTTGCCTCCAATAAGGGGTAATTATATCTTAGTTGGGATCAATTACAAGGTACTGTTTTATTTTTACAGAGAAAAGGGAAATCAGTTTTAAAAATCTGAACTATTTGATTAAAATGGAGTCTATGGGAGACAGGCTTTCCGTAATTTGGAGCTTTCTGGATAGCGGGTTTCCAGAAAACGGATCCCATACCTGTACTGAATCCTGCTGGGATTCATAGGAATCCTAAACCAAATCTTGGATTCACTGCATCCCTGGGTAACGTAAAAGTGCTGTGTCTGAATCCGGAGTTAGTAGCCCACTGTCTGTCGCGATAGTAGCTCACTGTCGTGTTACCAGCCTTCTGAAGGATGACCTGTGTCATAGCAAGTATCATGTGGCATTCTTTATATGTAATTGTTAATGATAAATATCCTTTTTCTATTTAGCTTATTCATAAAAACATTAGGTACACCCCCTTCCTAACTTAATTCTAATCTGATTTTTTTAACAAATCTAATGCTGACTATGGACCTGGGTAGTTATAGCACCTTTTTATTTTTTTTAACTGGTCCAAATGTCCGATTAAATTTGTATTTGGGTCATATCTCAATTTACTGGGAAACATTGGACAATGGAAATCATAGCTGCTCCTGCATGCAGATTGCTTGTGTGTTGTAGCAGAGCGATTACTTTCCCTTTGTTCCCAATGCTGAAGGCTTTGCCGTACACTCCCCTTTTTAGAAAGCTTTGCAGCACTGAAGCTCCTGCCACTTCTCTGCGTTCCCTATGGTATGAAATTCGCTTCTTATCTATAAAGGTATGTCTCGTAGATACAAATCGTAACACTTAATGTTAATGCAATTATACATATGCCTAAGCGCTCTTATTGTCGGTTAATGGGGTACAGTGGAGTGCACGGAGGGTCGGATAGAACTGTCCATTATAACATTGTTTAATTATATCTACAGTATTATATCTACAGTTTAGAATCGGTTGTTTGATAATGTTGTGCAGACAAATATACCTGCATTGCCCAAGGAATTCCTGGACTGCTCAGTGCCAGCCGTTCGCATGTGCATCCCCTTTGTGTGGTTAGTGCCCAGGGCAGCCTGCTCACACCCACCTCCTGTTTTTCCTTCACTGTTTTCTTTAAACACAGTTTTCTTTTTATATGTATATATAAGCATTTGCTTTCTTTTTTAACAGATTAGCAAATTAATTTAAAGACAGTCGTGGTACCTTAGCATTGTTTAATAACACATGAAACCTACGCTTTGGAGCAAAAATACATACATTTATTGTGCATGGATGTGTACTTGCCCCTATTTTTTTCCACGGTTCTTAAAAATCTCTATGAATGTATTCATTTGAAGATAGAAGAGCTTAGCAGTGCCAAATACTCCCTCACAAAGGCAGCATGGACCATGCAGTCATTGTCATTTTTAACCCTTTTCACGTTTCCTCCAAAGTGCATCAGTCCTGTGTAACACTTTGTATTCCTGCCAATGTAACACTTGCTGCAAATTGAACCAGGTATAAATCCTAGGGGCATGAGCAGAAAGAGATTGCTTGGAATAGTTACACATATAGATGGTATTAAGAAAAGTTGCAGAAATCCTTATCAGTAGTAAGGTTCATTCATATGTAAAGTGAGCCATAAATGGCCTTATGTCTGACTTATCTGATTGTCACCTGAAGGCCAGTTATAAAGGACCAAATAACGTAGATCCACGTGGTTGATGACCTGGGTGTTGAGTGTGCTTTGTTACTCATATGTGATATCACTTTCATGTACTATTGCAGTGGTTACTGGCCCACTTTTGTGGGGGGGCTCAAAGCAGTAAATACCCCCCAACAGAATATCGGTTATGTGAGATTTGGGTGAATACCTTTTGGTCTACTGCTTGCTTCTGGAAGCATTAAACATTAATTTTTGGTAAGATTTGGATTGCAAATGCGTTTTTAACCTTAAAGGAATACTGTGTTAACACGTCAGTTAATAGAGCTTCTCCAGCAGAATCCTGCATTGTAATTTGTTTTTTTTATATTTAATTTTGAAATTTCACATGGGGCCAGCCATATTCTTCATTTCCCAGGGTGCCACAGCCATGTGACCTGTGCTCTGATAAACTTCAGTCACACTTTACTGCTGCTCTGCAAGTTGGAGTGATATCCCTCCCCTCCCAGCAACCGATCAGCAGAACAATGGGAAGGGAGCAAGATAGCAGCTCCCAGTAGGTATCAGAATTGCACTCAATAGTAAGAAATTCAAGTCCAGCTTGGGACTCCTCCAGTTACATGGGAGTAGGAGAAACAATAGGTTACCTGAAAGCAGTTCTAATATGTAGCGCTGGCTCCTTCTGATTGCAGGTCAGATGGCCATTTATGGGTAGATTTTAGCTGCTGGTTTGTTTCCTTCAGTCCTAGTTGGCAGCTTATCTGCCCGTGTACGGGGCACTCCGACGGGCATCTACCTGACTATTATCTGGGCGAAAATCTGGCAGATATTGATAGGTCAGGTTTTAAAATCTTGTCGGAGAGATGACTGCATTGGCTTGCTGATGCTATCCATTGTTCCCGCGGCTTGTACCCCTGTCATTGTGATCCCTAGGGTCAAATGATTGGATCAGTCCGATATCACCACATTGGGGAAAGATTTGCTCTTTTGTGTTTGTGTAATATTTGTTCAATGTATGGCCAGCCATGGTATAAAGGCATAGCAGTGTGCTTGGCCACATTTAGCTTGATTCCCAGTGCTCTAGGGAAACAAAAAAAAATAGGTGGCCAACTAGAGGTGATGTACATTTAAAGGGTTGAAAGGACAAGTCAACCCAAAATATAATTTCTTGCCTAATAAAAGAAAATATAATTCTAAGCAACTATCCAATATACATTTATTACAGTTATTTGTATACAGTGGCTTGCAAAAGTATTCGGCCCCCTTGAACTTTTCCACATTTTGTCACATTACAGCTACAAACATGAATCAATTTTATTGGAATTCCACGTGAAAGACCAATACAAAGTGGTGTACACGTGCGAAGTGGAACAAAAATCATACATGATTCCAAACATTTTTTACAAATAAATAACTGCAAAGGGGGGTGTGTGTAATTATTCAGCCGCCTTTGGTCTGAGTGCAGTCAGTTGCCCATAGACATTGCCTGATGAGTGCTAATGACTAAATAGAGTGCACCTGTGTGTAATCTAATGTCAGTACAAATACAGCTGCTCTGTAACGGCCTCAGAGGTTGTCTAAGAGAATATTGGGAGCAACAACACCATGAAGTCCAAAGAACACACCAGACAGGTCAGGGATAACGTTATTGAGAAATTTAAAGCAGCAGGCTTAGGCTACAAAAAGATTTCCAAAGCCTTGAACATCCCACGGAGCACTGTTCCACCGATCATTCAGAAATGGAAGTAGTATGGCACAACTGTAAACCTACCAAGACAAGGCCGTCCAACTAAACTCACAGGCCGAACAAGGAGAGCGCTGATCAGAAATGCAGCCAAGAGGCCTATGGTGACTCTGGACGAGCTGCAGGGATCTACAGCTCAGGTGGGGGAATCTGTCCATAGGACAACTATTAGTCGTGCACTGCACAAAGTTGGCCTTTATGGAAGAGTGGCAAGAAGAAAGCCATTGTTAACAGAAAACCATAAGAAGTCCCGTTTGCAGTTTGCCACAAGCCATGTGGGGGACACAGCAAACATGTGGAAGAAGGTGCTCTGGTCAAATGAGACCAAAATGGAACTTTTTGGCCAAAATGCAAAACGCTATGTGTGGCGGAAAACTAACACTTCACATCAATCTGAACACACCATCCCCACTGTCAAATATGGTGGTGGCAGCATCATGCTCTGGGGGTGCTTCTCTTCAGCAGGGACAGGGAAGCTGGTCAGAGTTGATGGGAAGATGGATGGAGCCAAATACAGGGCAATCTTGGAAGAAAACCTCTTGGAGTCTGCAAAAGACTTGAGACTGGGGCGGAGGTTCACCTTCCAGCAGGACAACGACCCTAAACATAAAGCCAGGGCAACAATGGAATGGTTTAAAACAAAACATATCCATGTGTTAGAATGGCCCAGTCACAGTCCAGATCTAAATCCAATGGAGAATCTGTGGCAAGATCTGAAAACTGCTGTTCCCAAATGCTGTCCATCTAATCTGACTGAGCTGGAGCTGTTTTGCAAAGAAGAATGGGCAAGGATTTCAGTCTGTAGATGTGCAAAGCTGGTAGAGACATACCCTAAAAGCCTGGCAGCTGGAATTGCAGCAAAAGGTGGTTCTACAAAGTATTGACTCAGGGGGCTGAATAATTACGCACACTTCACTTTGCAGTTATTTATTTGTAAAAAATGTTTGGAATCATGTATGATTTTCCTTCCACTTCTCACGTGTACACCGCTTTGTATTGGTCTTTCACGTGGAATTCCAATAAAATTGATTCATGTTTGTGGCTGTTATGTGACAAAATGTGGAAAAGTTCAAGGGGGCCGAATACTTTTGCAAGCCACTGTATATAAATGCTATTAGAAGCAGTGTTTGGCTGTCCTTTTCTATTCTCTGCTTTGGCTCTGGCAGTCGAAACAATGTAACACAAGGCAGCAGACTGACAGACCTGTCTTGCTGAAGGAGACTGACCTTTGCAACATTGTTTTAAAATAGCAGTTACATTTACCAATAACTTATAAAGCACTAAACATTTTCAATACATTCACATTGGAAAGTTGCTTGGAATTGTGTTTTCTTTTATTAGGCAAAAACTTTTTTGGGGGGGTTTACATGTCCTTTAAGATGTAAATCAGGATTGTATAACTGGTTTCCCACAGGCCCGATGACATCCAGGCAGCACACTTTACTGTTACTTAGACTAAAATGAAATGTATTGGAAAATGTTGGATGAGACCATTTTGGGAGGCATCTCTGTTCCGCTGAATTGCTAGTCTGTTTTGGCCATAACTGATTTTACACGCTCAGATATTCCATTACCAGTCTTTTAGTTCAGTTTCCACAAATTCAACTTGTGTTTACTTTTTGTTTCTGGCTTTTACCTTGTAATATACTGGGTCATCGCTTGCTTTAGAACTGTAAATTCATTATTTTATAAACCCTTCATTTTTGTGGTATGTGAAAAAGGTGGGGAAAATAAGATGAGTTAGATATAAGAATTTACTTGGTATTGGAGAGAAGGAAATACAGCTAAAAGATCAAGGTAATTGATGGCTGAACTGGAGATGACATTGCTACACAATGAGCTGAAAGATGAAGCAAGATGCCTTTAGGCTCTGATTTTGTGCACAGGTAGCTGTACCTGACTGCGGAATCTGTGTCATCCTCATAGTGCTGGCTGTCACTGGTCAGAACTGGAACACAGCGCATTTAACTGATGGTGCAGATGTCATTGTTTACTTACAATTTAGGGCTTGTCATTTGTGCCTGTAACTCACACTATTGCTTGTGCATGATTCCATCTGCAAGTATTAAGCCAAGTTCCTATGTTTTTGTGAAAGGACAACCTAGCTAAAATATTGCATGTTATTTGCCATTCCTAGAGTAGGGTGTCAAGTTGTGAGCTGAAACTGCAGATACCAAGGTGGGGGTGCAGGAAGGGTTTGTGGGTCAGTTGCCATGATACTTTAGAGGAGATATATTGGATACATGAGAAAAACCATAATTTTGTAGGCAATAATGAATAATAATCCTATCTGTAAAAATGGCCTCTTATTGGAACTCCCTATAGATCTTATCAGTTCTTTGTCCATGTTTGAAATCAAGGGTGGGCGTGTCCTAACGGTCCCTGCCAGAAGCACAGTAGGAGGGGGAGAGCCAATCACAACCTTGTACTCACACAAGCAAAGATAGGCTTCAGTTCCCTATCAGGTCAGCCTAGCTGCTGATTGGTTCCTATCCTACAGTGCCTGTACTGAGAGGCCGCTGGCCCCCCTGCACATCCAGAGAATTCAGCCAGCAGGAAGTGGAACAGATGGGCGGGGCTAGTGGGGTTTTGGGGGAATTTCTCAATAAATCAGTCTGAAACAGAACTTTTTTGAGCACAATCCCTCTATATCTAGAGGAATATAATTCACTGGTACATTCATAATTGTTATAGGATATGTCTCCTTTAAATATACAACTGGAATCTAGGACTGGTTTTAAAGAAAATACCTCATAAAATGAGAAAAGGACTGGCACTGGAAAATACTGGGCCACTTAGCAAACTGTGGTGCAATTAAAATATGTTTGTTTTTTATTTAAAGAAAAAACATCTCAAACATGCACAGCCTGACGCATTTTGTGCCAAAAAGCGGGTACTTAATCATAGAGTGGTTCACCTTTATGTTAACATTTAATGTGTTATATAGGATGGCCAGTTCTAGGCAGCTTGCAATTGGTCTGCATTATTTATTTTATATAGTTTTTGAAATATGTCCCTTCTTCTGATTTATTACTACTTTCAAATGGGGGGGGGGGTCACTGAACCCAGCAGCCAGAAAAACTATTGCTCTCTGAGTCTTCAGTTTTAT
This sequence comes from Xenopus tropicalis, assembly GCF_000004195.4. NCBI lineage: Eukaryota > Metazoa > Chordata > Amphibia > Anura > Pipidae > Xenopus > Xenopus tropicalis. Next base: position 20,064,569 of record NC_030681.2, read on the forward strand.
TATTGTTCTTACATTTTATTACTTATATTTCTGTTTAGGTCCTCTTCTATGAATATATCAGTCTCTCATTCAAACCACTCCTTGGTTGCTAAGGCAATTGAACCCCAGCAACCAGATACCTACTGAAATTCCAAACTGGAGAGTTTCTAGACAAAAAGCTAAATTATTCAAAAAACACACAAACAATAACAAATGAAGACCAATTGCAAATTGTCTCAGAATAGCACTCTCTACATCCTACTAAAAGTTAACTCGAAGGTGAACTTGCTGGCCCAGCTAGTGGGAGACCAGTACTGCTACCTTCTCCTAATTCAGACATTTATAGACCAGCACTTTGGCGTCAGGATTAATGGTACAGGCGTGCCTCGTGCACTTACATTAATTCTATATGTCTGACCTCAGTAGTCAAAGTATGTCTGATATAAATTACTGGTTGGGTGTCCTGATAAGGATTCAGGTTTTTTCCATACAAAATTTCTGCCCTGTTAATCCCAGGTGATTTTGTTAGTCCTTCATAGATTTTGCTGCTCCCCTTCTTTTTACAGTAGGTGCTACAAGTAAAATAATCACTTGTTTAGCTTCAGATACATTTAGTGGCCGGTTGCTTGTAGGCTTGTGATCTATTATCCAGCGCGGCCTTTTACCTTGCTTTTTCTTTTTTACCCAATTAGTTGTTTCTTTGTAATAAGATAATGGATGGTAACTGCAAGAATCTTTGTGGATGACACAATTATTGGGTTGGGTTCTTTAATTGGATTTCTCTTAGTAGATTTTATGCACATTGCTCCAAATGATGGGAAAACCCATTACCGATAATCCCCAGGTCCCAAGCATTCCGTATGATGATCTCTTTCTAGATATTTCCTTCCCTATTCTGTGTTTTAAACCACACAGAAATACCCCCAGCGCCTATGCTGCTAAAGAGTAGTGAAATCTCCCTTCCATGTGTTTCCTTGTAAACACTAGAACTCAGTTACTAGGCAGGCCGAGTGGCAAAGACCCTGGAGTGCAGCACATTAGGCTGATGGGACATGGGGAGATTTGACATCTGTGGTTAAATCGCAGCTGAAATTTCCTGCACTGGGGAACTTCGGGCGAATTACTTTATTGCTGATGGGAAGGCATTCAGGGGAGATTTGTTGCCTGTGGTAGCCGCGATTTAACCGCAAGCGACAAATCTCCCCTTGCACCACAAGCCTTAGGGTTTTTGGCCTGCACTTATTCCTGGATATGTAAGAATGCCAGAGCAACCAGGGGCATGTACTGAAGTCCGACAGGAAGATTAGTCGCCTGCTACCGCCATAATCACCCCAAAATGCCTGTCCACCTGCAACAAAGTGAATCACTGGTGGAAAGGCATATGCGTTGCTTTATAATCTCACACATACTAATGGGCAGGGCAGGCCCTCTCCTATTCTTTATACAGTCTCTCAGTCAAACTACTGGTTGCTAGAGTAAATTGGCCCTTAGCAACCAGGTAGCTACTGCAAATCCAAACTATAGAGCTGCTGAAAAGCTAAAGTATTGGAAAAAATATATGAAGAACAAATGGCAAAAATAATATCACTAAATTGTAAACTACCCCTTTAATTGTACTTTGAGGCCCAGGGTACATGTGGGCAAGTGATCCTTTTCCTTCTTCTTTGTTTAAGTGCTTGCACATGTGCAGTGGAGTGAAAAGCCAAACTTTAACAACTTTTCACTCTACTGGGCATCTGTAGGCCCCAGAATAGTGAAGAAAGAAGGCAGAAGGATAAGGATTGTTCGCTCACAGGTACCCCAGGCTATGCAGATTTCTCAGGGGCGCTGGGCCGGGGTATCAGTTAAGTTATTACAATCACTGGGGGTATAACATTTGGCACCCTCCCTTCAGTGATTGTACCATTCTTTATCCTTTAATACTTGCCATTTTAGAATATAGAGTGCAAAGGGATATAATCAGAGGTTCTTGCACAGCGCCAGAACCAGCCTGAGAGTTCCCATCAGCCCCTCTGTATGTCTTTTATGGGCCCACATAGTGCCAAATTGTATAGGTTTCTATCTGTATGTAATTGTTGAGGGTGTGGGCCCAGGATGCCAGGTGGGCCAGTCCAACTCTGAACCTGATGATAAACATTGATACATTTTCCTGCAAGTCTTAAGCTTTAGTATCTAAACTCCCTTTATTTTTTTTTTCTCCCCCTCCAGAACCTACTGTTGCACTCTGAGCAGCGGGCCAATTTCTATCAGAATCGGAGAGATTTCATCTTTTCGGCACTCAATCTTGTGATCCTGTTGCCTTGGAACCGGAATGTTCGCATCGCTTACAGGCATCCCTGCACTAAAGGAGGACACGCAAATATGCTTTAATTTCCCTGTTTATTAAAGCTGGTAAACTTTCATATTCCACAATGGAGAATGGGGCTCAGATATATCATCATTAAGGTAATTACGCAGGAACAGAAAACATTTTTTGTTGCTGTACCATTTTTTGTCATTCTGCCATAAAAAAAATCAAATCTTGCCATGCTTGGGTTTATCTTTTATTTTGTTATTTGTCCTCCCTCTCTGCCAGCTCTTGTTAATCAGAGTGCAGAGACTTAAAGCGTGCTCAGACAGAAAAAACAGATTATACCCATGAGCCCATCAAATAGATGAATGAATAATATTTAGCTGTCCTGCTGCTACAGGAGCGGAATTAGTCCCTGGCTTCCCCCTAACAGCTGCTCTGAGGTGGGAAACTGACCCACTTAGCTACCATCAACTGACATGCTCTGGGCTTTATATAAGTATTTCATCTGGCTGTGCTGCGGCTTGCTCTGGCATTATATGCCTAATAGTGTTGGCTCTGTGAGCATGTAATGGCAAGGCTTCAAGTGCTACCTGATCAAGCAAGAGGGCAAAGGCAGCTGGGCAGGTGGGTTGTTGCATGTAGTAGGTGCCATATGGCTTTGTAATACAGTCCCCAGCAAACAAATGTTGCTTCTATATGGAAGCAAGGGGCTGACTTTCCCATAGCATTTTAATGTCTTGTCACAGTTGCTAAAAATGAAATCAGTTGTTGGAATGGGTTACTTGAGCGAGACAGTGCGACTCATTTACCAACACAGGGAAAATTTGTATCTTGGCAGCAAGGCATTTCAACCAATAAGCGGTTGGCGTTTTTCATCCACCTGAAGCCAAAAATATGCAGCCCTGCTGACTGGCCAATTAGAGAAATGAGAAGATATAAATGGTTACTGTTAGTAGAACAAACAAAATCATATATATACATATATGTATGTATGTGTATATATATATATATATATATATATATATATATATATATATATATATATATATATATATATATATATATATATATATATATATATACACACACACAAACTAGATCTAGAGCTGAAAATGTAAAGAAAAATCTTGATTACTTGGTCACTGAAAGGCACTGTTTCTTTCTGCAACCAGCATGACTGTTCCAAGCCCCCCGTGACACAATGTAGACAGTGATTTGTTAAGTTCTAAATGTTCTATTTCTTATTGTCATTTAGTGTTTTTATTAAGAAGCTCTCTCTCAATTTTAGCAGCTATCTGGTTGCTAGGGTTCCTAGGTTTACTCTAGGAACCAAGCAATTGTTTGGATGCAAAAATATAAGAAATGAGTAATACTGTAGCCTCATGGAGCAGAAGCATTTTGATAGAGACAGAGGAGGGAGGCAAATGATTTTAAATCTGCTAAGAATAGAGCCTTCTATAACATACAGTACTAGAAGTTATTAAGTGAAAATAAAGTTCACCCAACTCTATTCACTTGCATACAATTTTAGTGGCAGAGCTCTGTGGTTTTTTCCCCTTTGCTAAATAAAAGTTCTGCACAAATAGAGAGCTGGGGATGATGAGCTGTGTTTTCAGCCTTCGATACATGTGCACCCAGATCAGAATTCTGTTAAGTGGGATGTATGATTGTATGATTTGCAGGAGAAAAATATTAAATAGTGTGTTATTTACAAAGAGACTGTTTTATGCTCGGGTGCCTCTGCCACTTTCAGCAAATTTAAGATAAGAAAGTCTCATTGTTACGACATGCAAGTCTTAAAGGGCCATGGGTCTGTTTTACAGATGGCTAACATAACAAAACCAAGCAGCTTTGCTTGTATTCCTTCCAGCATGTAGCAACATTGGTAACATTCCTTAAACTTTACCAAATTCCTCACCTAGGTGCAAAAAAGAAGGTGTCCCAGATAACAATATACAGTGTAACCTCCCTACTAGCAAGTTACCTTGTAAGTCGGAATGAGTGAACATATAACATAGCTAAACACCCCCATTGAGTTTTACTTTCATGTCTCCTATGAAAGGGGTCATTCACCTTTTTAAATTAACTTTTAGTAGAATGTAGACATTGATATTCTGAGACAATTTGCAATAAGTGTTTATTTTCTAAGGTTTTATTCAGCTTTCTAGCTTTTTATTCAGCAGTTCTCCAGTTTATTTCAAGAGCTTATCTGGTTGCTAGGCTATTTTATTTAACCTAACAACCATGCATGGTGTAAACGAGAATGGAATATGACTAGAAGAGGGTCTGCATAGAAATAAAGAATAACAATACCAATAAAAGTGCAGCCTCACAGAGCAATAGTTTTTGACTGCTGAGGTCAGTGACCCCCATTTGAAAGCTGAGAAGAGACAAAGGGAGAAGGCACATAATTCAAAAACCATAAAAAAATAAATCATAAAAAAAAAAAACAATTGCAAAGTTGCTAGGAATTGGACATTTGATAATATACTAAAAACGTAAAGGTGAGACACCCCTTTAAGGCCAAAACACATACAACTTATAATGGTATGGGTGCTTTATACCACACTTGCCTGACACATAATCGTTTGGGGAGAGTCAGTTTTGACACTATGTTCCGTTATTATGTTGGATAACACTTGGTCTCTCTGGACAGAAAATCAGGTCTGTCAAAGCATCGTGCCATTGCGTGTGGCCAGTGTAATATCGCAAAGCACTGCCTGTGTATTGCCCTTTGTATAATCATTTTCCTCTTTCTTTGTTTTTTCCCTTAGATTCTTACAGTTTTATGCTTGTCTTAGCTGCCATTGTCTGGCTAGGGCTTGCCTGGCCGTTGTCTGGCTAGGGCTTGCCTGGCCGTTGTCTGGCTAGGGCTTGCCTGGCCGTTGTCTGGCTAGGGCTTGCCTGGCCGTTGTCTGGCTAGGGCTTGCCTGGCCGTTGTCTGGCTAGGGCTTGCCTGGCCGTTGTCTGGCTAGGGCTTGCCTGGCCGTTGTCTGGCTAGGGCTTGCCTGGCCGTTGTCTGGCTAGGGCTTGCCTGGCCGTTGTCTGGCTAGGGCTTGCCTGGCCGTTGTCTGGCTAGGGCTTGCCTGGCCGTTGTCTGGCTAGGGCTTGCCTGGCCGTTGTCTGGCTAGGGCTTGCCTGGCCGTTGTCTGGCTAGGGCTTGCCTGGCCATAGCCATGCTATTTTGTTATAATCCCCTTACCTATATCCAGGAGATTTGGCTAGACGTCTTCAATGCACAGCTGGTCAGACTAAAGATGTAGTTCTTTATGTTTGGCAGGGAGATCCCTCTTAGTTACAGAGATAATGCGTTTTGTCTTTGCAGATTGATCAAGTGCTTTTCTGCTGCAGCTGAGGGGAAAAGACAGGGAATGCAACTGCATGGGTTAAAGCGACCCATAATATCACTCGGTAAAAAAGGCAATGCTTAGGAGGCTGCCATATTGTTTGCTAGGCTGAAATGCGCAGGCAATAGCCATTACAAACAGAATTGCAGAACCAGCCAATAACAATTAAAGCAGATATACAGAAGGACTATATAGCACAAACAATGAGCTGTACCTGCTTTAACTGTGCTTGTACACTGTATTGGCCCTTTAATGCCTTATGTGAGGCCCTGTTGTGTGTATTGTACTTATGTAGTGTATTACTTGAGATCCCTATTATGTGCTGTCTACAAAAATGCAAAGCGCTTTTACACCATGAGCATGAGATGTTTACCTCATTACTTTTTTATTGTCCTTTAAACTCCTTTTAATTCCTTTTTTTTTATATTAACAGACTCAATCCAATCACACCCATAATTAAACACATAGGCCTGACCCATATTTAATGTCTGAGCTGCCAAAGGGCTTGGCAGTGAATTACACCAAGCTTAATGTGGTATGAGAAGGATTCTACCGAGGCTATAAATTCCTGCAATAGAAATCCCTGCTCTGTAATACAATTCATGATACTAGGTGCCTGCTGTACGCTTAGTAAGTGTCCCATGTCTTTGCAGCTTGGGCTTTTGTGCATTTGGCTTTAGACTTTCTTATAAAAAGTTTTGTCCAGGTCTGAAATGGTGAAAACAATAACAATGATCTATGGGCAAACAGCACAGCCCTTTGTCTGTCAGTTTTGTTCCTGTTCCAACTCGTATATATATATACAGCTACATTGGTGATCAGATCTGTCCATATGCCCCTTATGTTGCCCCACACGTGCCGACATTGGCTGCCAAGTTGGCTGCTACTGTCAGTTCTGTTGACGAGGGTACGATGGCTTCCCAGCTGATGGACAGATATCTATTCCACAGATGACCTGTAAATTAGTCTATTTGCCATTGGCTCTGCAAAGACCTCATTGACCTGGGGGTAATTTTGCTAAACTAACGGATCTTTACATGTATGGGCACCTTGAAGGGGTGGTTAACCATAGGTTAACTTACAGTATGTTATAGAATAGCCTGTTATCACCAACTTTCCAGTTGGTCTTTGTTTTTTATTTTGTATAGTTTTTTGAATTATTTGTTTTCCTCTACTCACTCCCGCTTTTAGGGGGTCACCAACCTCAGCAGCCAAAAATGATTGCTCTGTGAGGTTATTATTATTATTAACATTTATTTATAAAGCGCCAACATATTCCGCAGCGCTGTACAATAAGTGGGTTTCATACATTGGACATACAGAGTAACATATAAAGCAATCAATAACTGATACAAGAGGTGAATAGGTTACTATTTTATTGTCATTGTTACTTTTTATTGCTTACCTTTTTATTCAGGGCCTTCTCTATTCATTTCCCTGTCTCTTTCAAATCACTGCCTGGTTGCCAGGTTAAATTGGACCTGTATTCTTGTAATTTATTCTCAGTTATTGAACTCTGTATCATCTCTGTCATGTATTAATTTCAAGTCAAAGGTATGTTTTTTCATTTCCAATCTTCAATAAACCCACCAGAGTAAAAAAAATTGGACACTGGCAACCAGATAGCTGTTGAAATTTCAAAATAGAGAGCTGCCAAACAAAAAGCTGAATAATTCAAAACCCGCAAATAATAAAAAATGAAGGCCATTAGCACTCACAGCAGCATTCTCTACATATAACTAAAAGTTAATTGAAAGGTGAACAACCCCTTTAACACTGCAGTGCCATTGTAACACCAGTTTGTGCATGGCACCCTGGGCACATAGGGATGCTGTTATCACATAACTATGTTTTACAATCCCATCTAACTTTTACACAAGCTTTTAATAGTGCAGTCATTTTTTATATCAGTGGTTTAGAATTCATAGGTTTATGCATATTTGCTGTGCTACAGTGCAGCTTCTTTCCCCACTCATGGCTAAAGCATGCACAGGTCTCTCCAGGCAGCAGTGCAGAAGGTGAACCTCGGGCTTCTGAACTACCCTGTACGTGTGCCCTGAGGTGCATGCAAGCAGGTGCCCAAACATCACATGATTTGGAATATATATTATTTTTTATGTTTATCCAGGGTTTTTAAATGCTTGTGTGTAAACAGAGAGGTCTCGATTATTATTTATTTATACACCCTATGCCGCTGCTGTTGGTGGTGCATGGTGCCTTGGTGTTACCCCCTACTTTATGAAATACCATTCTGACTACAGCTCACCTTTCTTCATGATAGCCAAAGCTATATGTTTTGTATTATTTTATTAACCTTACATAGTGCTGGCACATTTATGCTGTGTTTCAAGAAATCTGTCATAATTCCATGCCCTAGTGGGGGTTACACTCTAACACATTCACACAATACACAGGGGTAGGTAGGCTATATGCCTAAAAGTGATCCTATAAAGAACCAGTAGCATCAATAAGGTAACAGCTCAATGTTTGCCTTAGGCAAGAAACCGAAAAAAACACAAAACAAAGTATTTAATGGTTGAAGTTGCTTATAGGTCTATGGTAGTATCATATTATTAAATATAAGGATGTTCAAAACAACAGGAGTTCTGTGGCCATATAAAGGCACAAGGCTGAGTTATACATGGAACTCTGAGTATCACTCAAGTATTATAAGGGATAATGTACCCATTACTATAAGGTATATGGATATTAGAAGTCACTGAGGTTCTGTGCCCATATAAAGGCACAAGGCTGCAGGCTGAGTTATACAGGGAACTCTGAGTATCACTTGTGTATTATAAGGGATAATGTACCCCCTACTGTAAATTACAAGGATATTAGAAGTCACTGAGGGGTTCTGTGACTATATAAAGGCACAAGGCTGCAGGCTGAGTTATACAGGGAACTCTGAGTATCACTTGTGTATTATAAGGGATAATGTACCCCCTACTGTAAATTACAAAATTTACACCTTTGGGTTACTGTTTGATCTGCGCAGCCCCACGTTTGCCAGCAAATGGTGTGACATGATTAAAGAGAACTGGCAGACAACTGATTCAAATACCCAGGTTTTCTTGCATTACTTGTCAGCGGATGGAGAAGCTTGGTCTGACTATAGAAAACAGATGTTGGCTATTGGTATCGCTCAAGATCAGTGGACCAAGATGCGGTGACTTGTCCTACAGACATTATTTCATTTCAAACAAACTTACACAAATAGCCTGTGTGGCCTTAAAACAAGTCCCCAAATTAATGCGGCCTATTTAGGGAATAATTTATAAAGTGACAACCCAGACCTGGGAGAGGCATGCTGGTTTTAGCTCTGTGGTGTATTTTCTTGGATTGCCCGGGTTGGTATTTTTCTTTTCGTACAAATTCACGTTTCCAAGTATAAAAGTGGTGAAGTGTAAAGGCCACTCTTGCAGGGCCAGATGTGATGTAAATGCTCAGACTGGAAAGTAAAATACATGGATTTAGCCAAGAGGAAGTGGAACAGTGATCCATTCACTTTAGAGCCTCGCTGTTTCTTTTGGCATGAGTCAGTGCCAAGACTTTCTCCAACTCAAGGAAAAATGCCTTTCAGCTACATAGAACTTCTGCTAAAATGGTTGCTGGGTATATTATTTTGTTTTTCAGGAAATTTGATTTCATTTTCTGTAGAAAAGTTAATTTCTATTTCATGCTGGAACATTATTTTTGCATTTTGTTCTTTAGGGCAGTGTTTCTCCCAGACTCCCTTGCAGTTCTAGCGAGGCCCCAGTGGACTAAAGTGGCAATCTTCTCTTTTACTGTATACTGGAGTGATGGAGGTGGCTCTATTCAAAATGCTCGGGTTTAATGGATTTTGTCTGGCACACATGTCCATTGAAGTGGAAAGAAAAAGGTGTGGCCATAAGGGCCGGCAGTGGAGAGTACTGGGTGGGCATGTAATACTACTGCTTGCAGGGATATATAATTACAGTGATGCTATGCCCTTTTATTTTAATGGTGTTTTCCCTTTTTTTATCTCTTCATGTTAGCACTGGGTTGTTTACACCTTTGGAAGATAAATATATGTACTCACCATCAACAGACGAGGAGTTAAAAGCTCTGTATTCTGAATGCCCCAGGAATATTGTCTAGGAATATCCAACCTGTGTTGTTCAGCTGCAACCCACACTGATGTAATGATGTATATTGGGTTCCTACAAATTGTAGTAATATCTTTTATTGCTGGAATTGACTTGCACTCTTAAGGCATCGGTACACTGGTTAAATTGTCATGTTGTGCCTCCCTAGAGGAAAAGGTCACCGCAAAAAAAATGCCCATTGACTTCAATGTGTTTTGCGATTTTTCTCTGTTGCAAATTTTCCAGCGAGGCAAAACAGCCCAGGTCCATTGCTCTTCCAGTTATGCTTTTCCATTCTTTTTCTAGTTTTGTAATTCTGTTTGTTCTTTCTTGCAGATCAGTTGATCAATGGATAAAGTGGAAAAAATGTGGAACACTTTTAAGTACCGATGCCAGAATCTCTTTAGCCACGATGATGAGGCAAATCAAAATGACACCGTTGATGTTAATGCAAACAGATGTTTAGGAGGGATCGATAAAAATGAAAATGCTTCTGGCCAGTCTGCCATGCTCTCTATTGGACCATTGCAACAGAACATTACCTCCGAGCTAAGTCCCAGCAGCAGCTCAAGTAGGAGGAATCAGAACTGTGTTAGTGAAATGCCTCAGCTTGTCGAGATTAGTGTAGAGAGAGATAACGACTCGGGGCTGAGTGCCGGGACCCGTTTAGCTCGCAGGGACTCCTACACCCGCCATGCGCCATGGGGTGGAAAGAAAAAGCATTCTTGCTCCACTAAAACTCAGAATTCTTTCGATCCTGACAAAAAAATCTGTAGAACAAGGAGTGGCCTTCAAAGGAGAGAAAGAAGGCATGGAGCAAACTCTGTCCATGACATGGAGACTATCGGCAGCAGAGCTGTAGGAAGTCGCAGCTTAAGGCAGAGGCTTAATGAGACTGTTGGCCTGTGTTTCCCAATCAGAACCTATAACAGACCATCCAAGCCCCTCTTTACTAACAAGAGAAAAATTCATCTATCAGAGCTCATGCTTGAGAAATGTCCTTTCCCCCCTGGGTCAGACCTGGCACAAAAATGGCATCTGATAAAACAACATACAGCCCCTGTCAGCCCACATTCAAGTTTTTTGGAAACGTTTGACCAGTCGGTGGTTTCTGCTGAGGACGAAGAAGATCGGTTACGTGAAAGGCGCAGGCTTAGCATTGAAGAGGGTGTAGATCCACCTCCGAACGCCCAAATCCACACATTTGAGGCTACAGCACAAGTGAATCCCGTTTATAAGCTTGGACCAAAATTAGCCCCTGGCATGGCTGACATATCTGGGGATGTTAATGCAGTTTGTCAAGGTGGTTGCGAGTCTGAAGAAGATACCACCACTCTCTGCCTGCAGTCGCGGAGACAGAAGCAACGGCAGTTTTCTGGAGACAGCCATACCCAAATTACCAAACAAGGGGCTTGGAAAGTTCATACGCAGATTGACTACATTCACTGCCTGGTGCCGGACTTGATCGAGATTATAAGCAACCCATGTTATTGGGGAGTCATGGATCGCTACGAGGCCGAGGCGCTCCTGGAAGGCAGGCCGGAAGGCACATTTCTGCTCAGGGACTCTGCACAAGAGGATTATCTGTTCTCTGTGAGCTTCCGACGCTACAACCGATCCTTGCACGCTCGCATTGAGCAGTGGAACCATAACTTTAGTTTCGACGCTCACGACCCGTGTGTATTTCACTCCTCTACCGTGACGGGGCTTTTAGAACATTACAAAGATCCTAGTTCTTGCATGTTTTTTGAACCTTTGCTCACCGTCCCCTTGAACAGAACTTTCCCTTTTAGTCTGCAGTATATCTGCCGGGCGGTTATCTGCAGGTCCACCACCTATGACGGAATCGATTTACTTCCCCTGCCGTCGATGCTACAAGACTTCCTCAAGGAGTATCATTATAAACAGAAAGTCCGAGTGCGGTGGCTAGAAAGGGAACCCATTAAGTCTAAATAATAAAGTGGCGCAGCATTTGTGTTCTCCGGTCCCCTTACCTTCTGAAATAGCACCTCATAGACTTAGGATATGCTTAACGTGTATCAGTTTATAAAGCACATTTACTTGTATTTAGTTATTATGACAGTATCTCACTTCAAGCTTTAAATGTTTCAGTCAATGGTATTCTGCCTGTAAGGAGACAGAAGTGCATTCTTTGGAACTATGAAGCAGAACACAGTACTGCATGTTCTATTGAATGCCGACACTAATATATTATTGTACTAATGCTTGCTTCTCCTTCCAGGCTGTAGCTTGGAGCGAGCTATTTAGAAGGCTTTCTAATAGATATCTATACGCAAATGTGCAGTAACTTTAAAAAAAAACACAAATACACGTAATTAGGACCCCCATCCTCATTAAAGAAAAAAAAAATAACCTTGACTCCCCAGATTTCCTGCAGGCAGCGCTAGACCAGTTGCTTAGCTCCCAAACCCACGTGCCGGGTAACATTTATTGTGTTTTATTCAGCTTCATTTGAAATGTATGACAGAATAATCAGCAATATTGTGTTAAATACCAAGAAAAAGAAGCTATTAAACTACTGGTGCTTAAACTCAATTAAGTAAAAAGAAAACAACACAAATAAGACTGAGTTAGGTGAATATTTCTTTTTTGGATCATTTTACTAGCAGATTTACACGACAACGTCTATCCACATTGGCTGGCTGTAAAATGTAGGGTTGGTGCTAATAAGATAGCGAGGGTTTTCATTTTGATTTGAGTTCTTGATTGGCAACATAGAATTTCTTCATTTATCCTCTTTTTAACCCATTTTATGTCAAGATGTTACAGAACTACAATCCCCAGAATCCTTGTGTCCGCTGGGGGTACTGTATTTTGCCTATAGCCTATTGGGGTGCTTTTTAACAAATGATTCACTAGTAAAATTGTATAGAAAATTTAATTTTGCATTTTTTTTTATGCCATTACAAATTTGCACTTAGTGGTTGAGCCACCTTAAAAAAATACAACAACAAAAAAACACTAAGGTGCTAATATCATGAATTCATTGTATGCTGCATCAGTCTGGGGCCTGTATTATTTGAAGCACAGCTGTTTTAAGGTTGCTTTCAGTTTAGAAATGGGAAAAAATTGCACAGGGGTACAAAAGAATAACAACAGAAAGGGTATGACCAAGTTTTTGCCCAATTAGTCTTTGAGAAATAAGATTTTCTAACCTGCTTGATAAATATCTGTCCAATTGTCACCCAGATATTGGTCAGGTGGTCGGGAGGGCCCAAACATCAGTTTGTGTTTGGCCACCTTTAGTTTAGCGAAGCCTGGGGAAACAGGAATCTTGTGGAGACCCATAATAAACTAAAATAGATGTTTGGTCCTCCTTGGCCACCTCTCAGCTCCCCCTAAAAGCCTTTGGCTGTATGAGTTCTGTGATGTAGCAGCAACATATATATATATCACACACACACAAGAGCCATGAATATTCTGTAAGTTATTTCCCAATAAACGGTACTTAGTGATGTAATTTCACATGAAACATGTGTATCATAATACAGTAAGTACCCCCTGTTGGAGTTTCATGACCTGTAAAAAAACACTGCATTCAGCCTTGTGCTTTTATATGCTCATGGAACTCCTCGGTGTCTTTATAATATCCTTATATTTTACAATAGGGGGTACATTATTCACTAATATATATAATGTGTGTGCTGCTGGCCGTGTCAAGGTGCATTTCTGACATTTCCTATGGGGAATTTCACTACCATTTGTCACCCCCGCATGTTTTATAGCTCTGCGGACGGGCAGCAAAACACTTGCAATTGCCTCCCATTCATTCCTTTACTAATTTTGTGTACTTGTGGGTGCATGAGAATTAATGAGGGGTTATTCTTTTGGGCAGTTGCTGGATCCCCACTTTTATAAATTTATTTAAAGGCAGAATAGTCATGGTATGCTCATTTGCCACAAAAACTGCATATTTTTCCTACTGCAATAAATGAATCATGAACTCTTGGGGGGGGGGAAGAAATTAATACTAAAACTAAGCTCATTTTTACTTTAGGGAACCAAGGCCAAAATGTTTTTAAAGGAGAAGTAAAGGTACAATGACTGGGGTACCTGTGAGCGAGCAGTCTTCTTCCTACTTTGTGCCGCTTGTGCATGCAGAGTAGAGGGAGAAGCCAAACCTTAACAAAAAGCCAGCTTTTTACTCTACTGCGTATGTGACGGCCCCAGGATCACTCAGACAGGATCACTGGTACCAGTTTAGTGATTACAATCACAGTGATTCTACCTTTCCTTCTCCTTTAATAAAATAAACGCCACCCAATCCCTAAATCGTTCCTCTTCCCAGTCCAACCTTATACGAGTATTTGAAAATGTAGTTGTGGTGTTACCATGAAAACCAAACCGGCATGTTTCCCTCAATGGTACATTTTATAAAGGTGCTCTGACGATATTCTAACTATATTATAAAGCACAATAAGGTGCAAATACATTGTTGCTTTAGTCCACGTTTGTGCCGTTCTGATTCCGTTCAGTGACCCCATGGCAGATGAGAACCACCATTTCATTAGTATTTAAGGTACTGTACATTCATTGCAATTGTAAATACTTTTTAAGACTGCATTGGCACTTTAACATTGAACTCCGGAGCCTCTAGACGGGGTTCATAGTGTACTCTGCTACTTTCTTCAGGGGGGGGGGGGTGAAACTGTAACAGTAAAGGGGAAGTAGCACTTAACAGTATTGAATATGTTCTCTAGTGGGACATTCGGAAACGTTAGTGTTTTTATTCGTGTGTGTACGTCGGAGCATGGGCGCTCTCTTGTTGCTTAACTGCTGCAAAAAACCTTGTATGTATCATTTATGTGGATTTTAGTGAGCCGTTTACCTGCAGCTCTGAGATGGGACATTATATGCAAGCCTAATCCCTTTCTAAGTGTATCTGTGCCTTGTATAGTTTTATGTTGAATTCAATTCAGTGCTAGAACCATTTGCCATATGCATGCTTTTACTTAATGGGGAAAGATGAACCTATTTTATAAGGAGAGGCTGGATTCCATTTTTTCCTTTTTTAAAGTATGAGGGCAGAGCTTGTTCAGAGACTGGTTGCACGTTTTCATCTCTAAATATATGGGTGGACATTGATGCACAGATTTGGTCAGGCAGTTTGACTGTCTACCTGGCCATGGCCTAGACTTGAAAAGTTTTCCGTTGAACTGGTGCTGATGTCTCTGGAATGCTTAAGCAGCAGCCTAACTGTGTGTAAATACAAAAGCCAGTTGCCATAAGTTTCTTAAGGTCTCACTCTACCCTAAGAAGCTGGTGCTGTTACTCTTTTTCAAGGTATTGTAGTTTATTTAGAGCAAGGCTTTCAACTGGAGGCCCATGGGCAAGATGTTGCCAACTAAAGCATTTTATGGTCCCTAAACTGCTTAAGGCACTGGTTCCCAAACTCTAGAGCAGTGGCAGCAGGGCTTAGCCTAAAGCACAGTTACAATGAGATTTGGGGGAGATGTCCCTTTGCTTTTTTTAAATATTCCTAAAAGCCCAGTGTGAAGGTAAATTTAGGGTAATATTTGCATTTGGCTATGACTGATTTCATTTCTGTAGCCTTATTATAAGTTAAGGGTGCTTTGAACAAAGATTGGTCATCCAAGGGGACCAAAATAGTCCAGCAACCACTGGCTTAAGGGCTCCATAGAATAGATATCAATTTGATATTTACTTTAAACTACAGTACAGTAGTATACATACATAATCTAGCCCTTAATGTGCAGAATGACAAATAATTGTCCCACTACATGTAAAATGTAAACTTGTACTGATCAAACAGGGAATGAGAAGAATGCATAGAGGGCTTTTTTTATTGATGTATTATGCCTTGTTATAAGGATTTTGGCAGAATAGTTGAACTATGGGATGAAGTCAAATATATGAAATTTAAAACTGCAACTATGCCCATAAGGAACATCCTTTGCACACAGCTGTGCCCTCATATTTACTGTAATGGAAGCAATTATAAAGGTTAATGTAAACCTCACTTTATAAAGTGTTTTTCCTATCAAAGGGGCGGTTCACCTTTACAAAACCTATCATTTATAAATGGTATGTTATAAAATGTAATTAATTCACCCCTTCACGTTTCCCCACAGTAGTTTGTTAAGCCAGATTGTTGACTTTCTCAAATTTAATAGAGGCAGAATCTTCAAGGGGAAGAACCCTGACAACCAGAAACCATGTAGTTGCAGTATGGAAATAGCTGGAGTAGGGACTTTAATTAAAAAATTAAAATCTACATTTTAAAAGACAGTTAAAAATAGAAATTATTTTGAGTTTCTAAAGGTGAACTGCCCCTTTATGTCTGCACAGTTACTATAAGTGACCTCCCTATTGGCTCATGAATTATTCAGATAAACTATGTGTAGTAATATTTAGCAAAACTAATGTTCTACTATTTCTAATTATGCATATATATAGAAATATATGTCTCCCAGTCACCTTTCTATATTAAAAGGAGGTGAATCTTCTGGGTGCCTAGTGGTTATGAATCCATCCTTAACTCAGTATAGCACTGGTTACACTTGAAAGTCGCCTCGTGGTTATTATTTGCAGGTACTGTTTCTTGCTGAAGGATTTATATTTTTATCCCAGAGTTTGTTTTATATAGAATTTAAAAATATGACCGTTTATTATTAGTAAATCTTCCTGAGAACTTGAGCAGCCGGAAATTATCACAGAGGGTGTGGTAATAGAAAAACAGGAGACTGAATTAACTTACTTAGCTAAACACAGTTATTTATCTCACACACACACATGTAGATGTGTTCATCTAACCCCCCCACCCCCAACTTACCTGCGGCCTCTATGCTCTCACAAGTTTAGTTAAGTGCTTTATTGGCCCTCAGCCAATCCGTGGCCAATAACTGTGGCCCCCTGGAGATGCAGCCAAGCAGTTACCCATAAATGTTTCCCAAACACATTGTGCCTCACTAAAATGAGCACTTTGAAGCTATGTAAAAGTTAAATAGAGAAACAAACTAAATTGCCAAATTGGACAACAGGTTCCATTGTTTACTGTGGGTATAGTCCAGAAACACCTGAGGATATACGGTTAACAAAAAGGGACAGTGACTCCCAGCATTTTTCACTAGGTTGGACTTTTAAGTTGTCCTCCAGGATCTTGGGAGCTTAAGGATAAGAAATAATTATCTTTAAGGAACAATGAAAGCTACTTTTTGCCTGTAATCAGTTTTTAGTTACAGTTCGTCTTGTAGCATATCCCTTTGTAATTTGCTCTGGCTTCCTTTTCTAGTGCTTCTAGTTGACTTGCTTAGCAGTGGTCTCATCGTACCTGACCACTTGGGCCAAGCACAACAATTGTATCATGAATTCTCTAGTAATATAAATATATTATTATGTCCATAATCAAATGCAAAATCTCCAAAGCTTCCCATTCTACCAAAGTATAGCTTATGGGTTAGACCAGTATATTAGTGCTCAAGGCCCTGCTTCATGCTTAGGCCTCTCGTGGATTATTTTATCTTTCATGTATATACCAAAGCATTTTAGATTTACAAATATGTTTTATGCAAATGTACTGGGAAAAAAAGTGTGCACTTTAATTGCCTAAATGTTGCAGTATGGGTAGTCACTGACATCTTTATGAGAGACATAATGGTTGATTAAATGGGATGGCTATTTGAAGTTGCTTAAAAAAATAGATATATACTCTTTCCAGTTTAATACATATACAGGTATGAGACCTGTTATCCAGAATGCTCAGGACCTAATAGATAGATGCTCAGACCTTTCCAGATATAGGGGTACTTTGAATCACCTTAAAAATGTATTTAAACATTAATTAAACCCAGTAGGATTGTGTTGCCTCCAATAATTAATTATATCTTTGTTGGGACATGGCACTGTTTTATTATTACAGAGGAAAAAATGGAAATATATTTTTTAAAAATTTGAATTATTTGCATATAATGGAGTCTATGGGAGATTGTCTTCCTGTAATTTGGAGCTTTCTGGGTAATGGGTTTCTGGATAACTGATCCCATACCTGTACCCTCTTACTCAACTAGTAAAACTGTAACAGGGATGTTTACACCAGGAATGTCCAACCAGCACAACTTTGGCCATCCGTTTGTGTTGTAATCTATACGGATAAAGCCAAAGGGGGTGTGGCTTGGCAGTATAGAGGTGTAGTATGACATCACTGGGAGTATGACCAGCCAAACGGGGCCATTAATGGCACTCTTATCCACTGGGATGAGGGACCATAAAAGTATAAGCGGTTAGATAGTCCCCATGTGCCAAGCAAAAGAGGGTGATATCTGAGGTTGGAACTCATTTTAACATTCAGATTTTAAGGAGCCTCCCATTGGTCGTTCAGCAACTGGGCGGAGCTGCAGGTTGTACTTTCCTGGTTTATGCTAATAAAGGCAAAATAAGCATCTAGAACAGGGGTCCCCGATCATTCTTAGTCATGAGCCACAGTCAAATGTAAAAAGACTTGGGGAGCAACACAAGCACCATAAAAGTTCATGGAGGAGCCAAATAAGGGCTGTGATTGGCTATTAGGGGCCTCTATGCACCCTATCAGCTTACAGGGGCTTTATTTGGTAGTAAATCTTGTTTTTATTCAACCAAAACTTGCCCCCAAGTCAGGAATTCAAAAATAACTCCCTGGTTTGGGGGCACTGAGAGCAACATCCAAGGGGTTGGGGAGCAACATGTTGCCCCCGAGCCACTGGTTGGGGATCACTGCTCTAGAACATATAAGGGAGTATGTGACCATGTAAATACTTCTACCATTGACAGAAACCCGTATCTGTGCGAGTACCTTATGTGTATGTTGTGCAGTTGTGAGTGTACAGTACATGGAGACCTTGCTGTTCAATACACTTATACAATATATACAATAAAATTGCATTAGTATACTAAATATATATCTCTCCTGCATGGGCCTGTATTCATTGGGCTTTGGCCCTTACTATAATAGGAGTCATTTGGTGCAAAGCCCCACCCAAAGTTTGTTCCCAAATAGGGAGCAGCTCATTCTTAGCCCTTACGGCCAGACGTGATCTCTCTAGTAACTGGTTACACCCTAACTAATTACTAGTGGCTTCTGGGTGAGAAGGCTCACATGTGTCATGTTTCCCAGTTGAACCTTATGAACCTTGGGCTGCCGTCATGGAAAGTCAGAACTCTAAAATATTCTTAAAGAAAAAAAAAACATCTGAGCCAAATATCTGGGTTGAGCTTGCTCCATCTGTCATGAAAATATTATATCAAGGCTTTTTTGCTATCTCATAGACTTAACTTCACCAAACATTCAGATAAACCTACACAACAGATGGAGCAACTTCTTGGCCTGCCATGTCCCATCCTATCACTGTATGGAAGCAGATCATTATTCTGGTTCATCATAATTGGCAGCCAATTCATTCAGAAATTACTGGCCCAATTGGCCTACAACATCAATAGATGGGTCTGGTGCTTGTGTTCATTAGCAATGACTGTTTTCCATGAAGGCACTGAATCTCCTGACATGCCCGGTTCTGGGAAGTGTGACAAGCAGCTTTTATATATAAAGCAATGGCTATTTTAGCAGTAGGTGGCTATGCAAATACCTTCTACACTTTGCTATTTCAGTGTGTGTTACATAGAGATCCTTGGAGACAATGAGGTATATTCTGGTACAGACAGTAAAAAACATGAAATCTATATACAGGTACAGGTACAGGTATAAGATCTGTTATCCAGTAAGCTCCGAATCACGGAAAGGCCATCTCCCATTTTAATAAAATTATTCAGATTTTTAAAAATGATGAAGATTTTCTTTTTCCCTAATAATAAAACAGTACCTTGTACTTGATCCCAACTAAGATATAATTACCCCTTATTGGGGCAGAACAGCCCTATTGGGTTTATTTAATGGTTAAATGATTCCCTTTTCTCTGTAATAATAAAACAGTACCTGTACTTGATCCCAACTAAGCTATAATTACCCCTTATTGGGGCAGAACAGCCCTATTGGGTTTATTTCATGGTTAAATGATTCCCTTTTCTCTGTAATAATAAAACAGTACCTGTACTTGATCCCAACTAAGATATAATTACCCCTTATTGGGGGCAGAACAGCCCTATTGGGTTTATTTAATGGTTAATTGATTCCCTTTTCTCTGTAATAATAAAAACAGTACCTGAACTTGATCCCAACTAAGATATAATTAATCCTTAACGTGGAGTGTGGATATCCAAATTACAGAAATAAACAGGTCTTGATGTAAGTTCCCATAACTGTATAGGATCTGTCATCCAGAATGCTTGGAAGGTTTTCCACAGAGACTAGGCGCTCTGCAAGCCTGCAAAATCATTCTTATTGTTTCTTTTTATTACTTATTTTTATATTCAGGAACTCTCCTACTTATCTTCCAGTCTCTCATTCAAACCACTAGCTGGTTGCTAGAATAAAAAAGACCCTGATAACCAAATAGCTACTGGAATTCCAACCTGGAGAGTTGCTGAACAAAAGGTAAAGAATTAAAAAACAAAACAAAATGAACAATTGCAAATTGGCTCAGAATATGACTTTCTGCATCAGACTAAAAATCAATTTAAAGGTGAACTAAAATAAACAGGATTGTTTCGCCCCCAGTATGAATTCATGCAGCTTAGTTACCATCAAGTAATAGCTACTGTTTATTACAGAGATAAAGGAATGTATCTTTTTGCATAAAATTATAGTCTATAGGAGATTGCCTTCCCATAACTCTGAGCTTTCTGTATATCAGGTTTCCAGAGAAGGGATCCCATACTTGTATACACATGCACCTTTTGACTCCATATTCATTGTAGTCTTCTACAGCATGGTTGTTCAGAACTAAATCACATTAGCTGGTCCTTTAAAAGATAGAAGTATATAGTTGCCTGTGCCCAGTGAGTTTATGGGGTTCATGACTGTACCCTAACAAAGGTTCGGCCAGTTTGGTCGAATACACTGGGCAAATTGGGCAACAGGTTGAACATAGGTGGCAGTTAGTGCTGCAGGTAGGCACGTGGCTTGGGCACATTATCCTACATTTAACCTGCAGCCGTATCTGCGCTGCACCATACTGCTTCCCCATCAGAGAGGCCCCTCTTTATTTGCCCTTTGATGAACCCAATTATAATACATTTCTAAACTAATTTTAACTAATGGCAGTGTTGGGTTCCTGGGTTATGCAACTAGTTAAAGAAGGCATATACCCACCCATGTAAGGAGGAGACCTATTTATCAAACGTCAAATATGTGAATTTTTCAAATTTTCTTCTACTTTGAATAAACTCTAAAGCTTCAACCGTGTGCTTATTTATTAAAAAATCTTGAATCTAAAAAACCGGATTGAATGAACCTGTTGAAAATAACAACGCACACACATGCAGTGAATTCGCATTCTACTTATCCTTTTCTATGAGTCTGAAAACTCTCGAAAAACTTTGAACCAAAAAAAAATCTCTTACATTTTGCTAGGACAACTCGCATTGGCTTTTACATGAACTTGCAAGACTTTAGATGCTGAAGTTTTACATTCAAGTTTCTCACACTTTCGAGTTTTGAAAACCTTATTTCGAGTTTTAGCACAAATAAATTTGAATTATGGCAAAAATTTCAATTTGAACTTTGATAAATTAGCCCCTTACTGTAAAATTGCTCTTCTGAGCACTTTTGCAAATTGCATACATTTTTTTTTTCTTTTAGTTTTCATGATATTAGCAGTTGTTCAGTACTGAGCAAAAGGGTGTTGGAAGACAAATCCTGCATCAGGAAACTAAGCTTTTTCCATACTGTTTAAGCTTAGACTTAGCAGTAGAGGGCGCTCCTGTTAGACATTTATAATATTATAAGTGAACAACTGTTAATATGTAATCTAAAAGAAAATAAAATGTCAATTGCAGAAGTGCTCAGAAGAGTATTCTGAGCAGTTTTACATTATCTTGGGTTCGTATATATGGGTTAACATGATGAGAGATGGGAGGCTACTCCTTGCATTGTGCTTGCTATGTAGTATGCCGCTATATTATATTTACAATGTAATACACCTCCCAGCCAAAGGGCAGCACCGCTCTCAGCCTGTGCAATAGAGTGATAACTGACCCCCTCATACTCTACAGAACAGAAGGCACACTCTGCATGGAGGGCTGTCCGGTCGGAAGCTGTTATTGCTTCTGCATTCTCTGAGACTGTGTCAGAATGTCCCTTCTGTAGTACTTGTACTCAGCCCCCTTCCCAACTGACTGAGTGACAGCTGCTGTATGCCTGTGTCATGCCTATATTATGCCCGCCAAAACATATGCCATTATAAATATAAACAAAGATATAAACCAACTTGCAACAACTGGATTTATGTTCAATGCTGGTTACACACGGGCACGTATGAGTTGGTTGAATACATTCTATTTTGCCTGTTTGTGCAAATATATATGTGTATATACATGCTCTGCGTGGCTTTATTATGGTTTGTGTGTAAGAGCCCTAAGTTACCCTTTACATAAATATAGGTATATCTGGGAAGCACACGTTCAATTTCTTAATTATTTCTACTAAAATTGTGCCCGCCTTGTATATTGCAAATACTTGGTGCTCTGCAAGCCAAAGGTACCTGAGACCTTCCTGCAACAAGGTGGCCCTAGAACTGAATAGGGCTATGTTCAACCCCCCCCCCCCCTTGCCCTTTACTTAGTGCTGTTTATCTTATTCATAGAAAATTTTGTACAAAAATGTGATTGATTGAATCACTTGAACTGACACTTAGCACTAGTCCTACCAGTTACCATTTGTATGGTGTGTACATAAATATATATATATATATATATATATATGCCACTGACCAAAATGGACTCATATTATATATAATGAGTCCCTTTTGGTGAGTGGCATATGGGCTGGGAGGTATGGGGCTGTGTAGTTACTTTAGTTCTGCGCCCTGTACCTTTTAACAATTGCTTTGATAAGCAAAAAAGTGGAGACCTGGGTAGACCTACCTCTAAAAATGATATAATTTTGCTTTTTGGTATTTGGCTTTGTACCCAGTGTGGCATTAACCAACTCAGGATGCATCCTCCCAGCTGTGGGCACCATATGCGTAAGCATGAATATCTTCTTGCAACATTATATAACCCCCCCCCCCCACCTAAAAAGATGAATGCAGTGCTGTCCTTTATTATGGAAATAGTTCCGCAATGGTTATTATTAATTGCAGGAGCTGGCACTAAGTGTTGCCCTCTAGCTGCTACTGCCATTTTTACAACCATTTTTTTTTTTACATCCGTCCCCAAGGGAAGGGATAGGGTGGAACTGGGACGCCCTTTACTGATGTTCCCAGTGCCTTATA
Source organism: Xenopus tropicalis (assembly GCF_000004195.4). Lineage (NCBI taxonomy): Eukaryota > Metazoa > Chordata > Amphibia > Anura > Pipidae > Xenopus > Xenopus tropicalis. The sequence goes on from NC_030681.2 coordinate 20,087,640, forward strand.
CATAACAGTGGTGCAGTTTCTGGCCTGGGTTGCTTATGTCGCAAAGGAGATGTTAACCCTTTACCTTCCAGAGAGTCATGTACGCTGCCCTTTAGGAGCCAGGCAGTTAATGTTCGATATTTACTCTAATGCTGTTTCACTGCTGTGGAAATCTTAAACATTTGAAGGTTTTTCTATTGTAAGCGAATGTTCCGTTCCTCTGTTCCCTTGTACAAGCTTCGCTATTCTGTTACTCGCCTTGCGTCAGTTAATAATAGTGCAACCAGGTGACTATCATTTAGCTCTCATGTTAGCCTTCTAGAGGTCACAATTTTATTTTACTCAACAGCTGACATTCTTGGTGCTTGACTATTATCCTGTCTTAAACCTAAATAAATATCTCATTATGTATCTGTTTTATAGGTGTCTTTTTTTCCCCCCCTATGTGTTCACTGTAGAGGAGGCTTAATAAAAGCAATTTGGAAGTGTGTGGGTGATGATTTGGCCCTAGGGTCCATTGGTCTGGTAACCTGGCCATACACGGTAAGATTGTGAGGTCGCCAAACGAGCAGATCTTCTCCCCATATGCCCACCTAGTGTGGGCGACATCGGACTAATTCAATCGTTTGTCCCTAGGGCACAGGCGCAGTCGGATCGAGAACCCCATCAATGAGCAGATTCGGTTCCAGATCTGACAGAAAATCAAACCTGCCAATTTTAGGCCAGGTATAGATTGGGTAGGCCCATCAGGGGGCCCCATACACGGGCAGATAAGCTGCTGAATCAGTCTGAAGGACCCGAATCGGCATTGAAATCTGCCCATGTCTGGCCACCTTAAGAATCATTTAACATCTAGGGGTAGATATATAAAAATGCTAACGCAGACATGGGGAGAACGCCACCCCATCACCACTAAGGGCTTAGGCAGACGGGGAGACTAGTCGCCTGCGACAAATCTCCCTTGTCCCGGGCGACTAGTCTCTCTGAAATACAATCCCACCGGCGAGTATGTAAATCACTGGTGGGAAATGGCGCCGCCGCGTACGCAATGTTATTATTGTAATTATTCTTAGGTAAAGGCTTAATGTAGTACAATATATCTGCTTCGAGAACCTAAAGTATCTGCATGTTTTACAGTGCAGTAGAACCACCATTTTACAATTTTGGGGGGAACCAGAAAAAAATGGTGTAAAATCCAGGAAAATATAAATCAGGGAAATTTATCATGCATTGTATATTGGTGGGACCACAAAAAATTGTGTGGGAAAACTTAAAATCACAGTGTGTAAACGTGTTTAACCAAGCTCTATGGGAATAGCCTTTATTTCACACATTTTTTTGGTTGTTTTTTATGTTCTTTTTGTTGTAGTTTTTTTTTGGTTGTTTGTTTCATGGAATACATTCATTGGCCTAAGCCACAGGTTCAATACCGGTTAAAGGAATACTGACGCATTCCTATAAAGCCCTATAGCATGGGTTTTAAACTCAATCACATAAGGGGGCCGAAATCTAAATCACAGGATAAGTCGTGGGCCAAATTTTTTATTAATATACTTAGTAAGATACTAAGGGGTATATTTATCACAATGTGTAAAAAGTGGAGTAAGACATTACCGGGGATGTTGCTCATAGCAGCCAATAGATGCTTTGCTACTGTTGAAATCTGATTACTGATTGGATGCCTCGGGCAACATTACTGGTAATGCTTCACTCCACTTTTTACACACCATGATAAATATACCCCTTAGTCTTAGTTACTATGTGAGGAAAATGGAAATGGAAATTGATCAGGCTGGATTGTCAGACACACTCACCAAGGGCCACATAAAACAGCCAGGTGGGCCGGATTTGGCCCCCGGGCCTTGTGTTTGACATATGATCTATAGGAACATGTCAGTACAGTTGTGGCACAAAAAGTTTGTAAAGGAAAACTATACCCCCGTACAAAGTACATTGCATAAAACAGCTCATATGTAAAACCCTGCTTCAGCTAAATAAATCATTTTCATAAAAATATTGTTTTTAGTAGTATGTGCCATTGGGTAATCCTAAATAGAAAATTGCCATTTTAAGTACTAAGGGCCGCCTCCTGGGATCATAGGATTCACAGTGCACACAAACAAGCCACGATAAAATAATGGACAGAGTTCTGTCTTTTGCTCCCACACTACTTCCTGTTACAGTTAGAGCTGCATCACTTCCTGCCAGCTGATCTCTGAGGGAGCACACAGCCCATCACTAAATGGCGGCTCAAGGGAAAAGATGGAAAAGAGCAATATTTATTTATGCTGTAACTCTTTAGTTATACTGACAGCTTCCTATGGATTTTAATAGGAACATGTCAGTGTCCCTTTAATATAATGGCACCCCTTAGTGTCTTAACTTTCACTTCTGCTTTAACGTAAACAAAGGGTTTGTGCCAGTGATAGAAGCTGAAATAGTTTGTCCTGCTATGAGAGAGGCGGCCTGCTGTTCCTTGGCAGCCCCGACTGTATACACAGCGCCTGGAAGTCTGTGCTACTGTGCCTGCCAAGGTATCATAGGTTAGTGACCAACTTACCAAGCCCTATGTGGGCTTAATCTGATTGGCAGGCTGAAAAGTGTCATACTGCATTACCGGTGAGCTCTTGGCCACATTATGTTACTTTTGAAGTTCGCTATCTCTCTCGGCTCTATCATTCTATCGGCACTCGGGGCAAAGCAATAGGATGAACCCATCCCAATATGACAATCTTAATGGGTTTATTCAATATTGAAATGATTTTTATCAGACTTATGGTATGGTGATCCAAATTCCCTTATCCGGAAGACCCCAGGTCCCGAGCATTCTGGGTAACAGGTCCCATAACTGTATATGTAAAGGAGTGTAAATTTAATCTCTAAACCTGCCCTAGAAAGTGCTAACTGGTATAGCCATAGGCCTTTTTGTCCCATCTCAGTTTCTAGTGCAGTGCAAAAGCATCACAGCTCATTTTAGGGCAGATTTGGAGTTCGGCAATCCATGCCATTTACTGGCATAACTAAACAGGAAGCAGATCCCATGGTCACAGGGGGGGCCCAGGTGATTGGAAGTGGACGACAGGAAGTGGGGAACGTAAGGGACTCAGGCCCGGATTTGTGGCAAGGCCACATAGGCTTGGCCCTGGGACGGCATGCTGCCCAACAACAAGTAAAGTTTGCTGGCATACAGAGCACTAGGGATGGGAAGCGCAACTTCAGCGGAGAATGATGCAACCTTTTGGCTCTCCGAACTGAAATCCAGCGCTGAAGGGATGTGGGTGAGCATGGGGCCGGGTAGGAGTCCTGACTAATTACACCCACTGACTCATACATATATATATATACAGTATATATAATATATATATATATACACAGGTATGGGACCCCTTATCCAGAAAGTTCCCAATTACAGAAAGGCCATCTCCCATAGACACCATTATAAGCAAATAATACTAATTTTTAGAAATGATTTCCTTTTTCTCTGTAATTATAAAACATAACATTGTACTTGATCCCAACCAGGGGCGGGCCAAGCCGACCAGGGGCCCTAGGCAACCGGGTCGGCCAACTCCGCGCACCTCCCCGCCCCCCGAACGGCGCATGCGCGCCAAAGCACAGGAGGCGGGGCGGGGCGATTCAATCGGTCATTACCTCCGCCGCTAATGACAAGCGGCGGAGGCAATGACAAAGTAGCGCTAGGGGTAGGCAGGAGAGGCTCCTGCCTGGCGCCCCTCAATCGTTGCGCCCTAGGCAGCTGCCTCTTCTGCCTACCCCTAGTTCCGGCCCTGATCCCAACTAAGATATAATTAATCCTTACTGGAGACAAAACAATCCTATAGGGTTTATTCAATATTTAAATGATTTTTAGCAGACTTAAGTTACAGAGATCCCTTATCGGGAAAACCCTAGGCCCGAGCATTCTGGATAAGAGGTCCCATACCTGTATATATATATATATATATATATATATATATATATATATTTAGATATAATTTGTCAGTTTCTGCTTTTACTAGCAGGCACGGCTCTGCCATACCAAGCAGGTTCTCCATGGAGCAGGGCAAAATCTAGGCAGAAAATCACCCTTGCCTGACATTAGCCTATAACTGTAGCCTCACAGAGAAATAATTGCTTGGCTGCCAGGGTCAGTGACCCCATCCCCTATTCTGAAAATTCAAAACTACTTAAAAGACCAAGTGAAAAGTTCAACCCAGGTTTTTCTTGTTTAAGAGATTTCTTAGAAAGCTACGTTCTTATACCCTTTTATGGCCAGCAAAACTGTAATTAAAAGACACGCTGAGGATTAATGTGAGTCAGCAGACTGACCCAAGGACTAAACATTTAATGCATTCACATAGGGAATAAATAGTTGTATTGATAGGGGGTTTGTGACGCTGAGCTAACAATCATGAAGAGAGCAGTTTCAGTGGAAACAAGTAAAATAAGATCCACATGAGAGGAGAGAATCAGATTATGTGCCAATGAGTTTCCATGGGTGCATCTCGTGTTCTACAGTGATTCTCCATATGAACACATCCATTCTTCATATCCACTGTCTGAAATCAGTGTCATGAACTCCTCGATACAGTATATACTTCCAAGAAAAGGGGCTTTTACGTACCAGGAGCAGCGGCTAATGTTTTTGGCACAGGGATTACATCGATTCCATTAGTGTTTTTTTCTTTTGGTGCAAGTCTGGTGGTACTGATGCAGCCCGCAAAGGGAACCCAGTAGCCCCCCATCTTCTTTTCTGCTGATTCGGATCACATGCTCTGGGCTGCTGTCAGTTACCTGAGCTTAGGGACCCATTCCCAATATACAGTGTGTATATAAAATACAATTCAAGATACAAGGCTGCTTTGCAATTAATTGCTGAAAGCTTGGTTTCTCAACAGCACACGGAGCATGTGCAGTGCCACAAGTGACACCCAAGAGATGGCCTAACAAGATCAGAAGATGACAAACTGCTAAGGATAACTTTAAAGGCCTTCATCCTTACTGTTATATGGGTGCTAAACCTCTATGCAGTAAGTTGCCATTTTACATTACAGGTTTAAAGGTCCCCATACATGTTAAGCTCGCCAAGCGAGCGGATCGTCACCCGATATCCCCACCTACGGGTGGGCGATATCGGGGAGCGTGTAGGCTAATTTGATTGTTTGACCCTGGGGCCAAACGATCGAATTATATTGGCGCCAATGGGGTAGTCGGTTCGGGAACCGCATCAACGAGCCGGTGCGGTCCCCAATCCGACTGAATCTTTTAACCTGGCCAATCGATATCTGGTCAATTTCAGGCCAGATATCGGTCGGGCAGGCCCCTCGTTTCTGCCCCTACACGGGCCAGTAAGCTGCCGAATCAGTCCAAGGGACTGATATTGGCTCATGTATGGGGACCTTAAGTTCACTTTTAACCAATTGTGCAATTGACTTGATATATAGAAATAGTTTGCCTTTACTGCTGGAACATATGTATTATTTCTAGTCTGTAACACTGCGTCGGACTTTCTTGTTAAGTGACTATGAGTATTGAGCAGGGCCTCCTTGTATCAGTCAGTATATGTATGTAATGTGAGGGTTCAGTATATACACCCATATTTTTCACAACACTGCGGAATACGTTGGCATTTGGTGTATATTGAAGGACTGTTGAAGCACAACTATTGCTCAGTGTAGACCAATGGCTCACCGGTTTCTTGGCTCCTCCTTCAGCCCGGGGTTGTCATGGCTCAAGTGAGTGACTATAATATGGGAACCCCATCAGCAACTAAGGGAAGCGATTAGTAGGTGCCTTCGACCTCAGATTGTGAGCTTCATTTGGCAGGGAATTTCGAAGCTTGGAATGTTCTCCAGTGCTGCGCAAAATGACTAGACTCACAAATGAATACAAATATTATTGCGCTTGACCTGAGCGAGCAGTTAAAGTAACAGGGAGCAATAAAAGTGTCCAGGAGATGTTACCATCGCTAAAGGGCACACAGAGCAGCACAAAAGAGCCATTGCAGTCTCATGTTATATACATGAGGAGCTGTTTCTGGAGCACTCCACTTGTTTTCCTAGCACAGCATTTACATAAATTGCCATAACCACAAACATTCCACCCTGCTGGTCTGTGAGCTGACACAGAAGGTAATTTCCTTTCTGCCTAATTCCCAAGACTTTGCAGGAGATAGTTACATTTATATTTCTTCTTTCCTTTGCTTTGCTTGACCAAACCTCCTGCAGGGTCTAGACTGGTGTGTCTGAGCCATTTCTTCAAAATATGTTCCAAATGGTACCCAGATCATTCACCCCTAATCTACTAATAGCCACTGGTACCCAGATCATTCACCCCTAATCTACTAATAGCCACTGGTACCCAGATCATTCACCCCTAATCTACTAATAGCCACTGGTACCCAGATCATTCACCCCTAATCTACTAATAACCACTGGTACCCAGATCATTCACCCCTAATCTACTAATAGCCACTGGTACCCAGATCATTCACCCCTAATCTACTAATAGCCACTGGTACCCAGATCATTCACCCCTAATCTACTAATAACCACTGGTACCCAGATCATTCACCCCTAATCTACTAATAGCCACTGGTACCCAGATCATTCACCCCTAATCTACTAATAGCCATTGGTACCCAGATCATTCACCTCTAATCTACTAATAACCACTGGTACCCAGACCATACACCTCTAATCTACTAATAGCCATTGGTACCCAGATCATTCACCTCTAATCTACTAATAACCACTGGTACCCAGACCATTCACATCTAATCTACTAATAGCCATTGGTACCCAGATCATTCACCCCTAATCTACTAATAACCACTGGTACCCAGACCATACACCTCTAATCTACTAATAGCCATTGGTACCCAGATCATTCACCCCTAATCTACTAATAACCACTGGTACCCAGACCATACACCCCTAATCTACTAATAGCCATTGGTACCCAGATCATTCACCTCTAATCTACTAATAACCACTGGTACCCAGACCATTCACATCTAATCTACTAATAGCCATTGGTACCCAGATCATTCACCTCTAATCTACTAATAACCACTGGTACCCAGACCATACACCCCTAATCTACTAATAGCCATTGGTACCCAGATCATTCACCCCTAATCTACTAATAACCACTGGTACCCAGACCATACACCCCTAATCTACTAATAGCCATTGGTACCCAGATCATTCACCTCTAATCTACTAATAACCACTGGTACCCAGACCATTCACATCTAATCTACTAATAGCCATTGGTACCCAGATCATTCACCTCTAATCTACTAATAACCACTGGTACCCAGACCATTCACATCTAATCTACTAATAGCCATTGGTACCCAGATCATTCACCTCTAATCTACTAATAACCACTGGTACCCAGACCATTCACATCTAATCTACTAATAACCACTGGTACCCAGATCATACACCTCTAATCTAGCAATAACTACTGATACCCAAATCATTCTCATCTAATCAGCTAATAGCTACTGGTACCCAGATCATTCACATTTAACCTACTAATAACTACTGGTACCCAGATCATTCTCATCTAATCTACTAATAACTACTGGTACCCAGATCATACTCATCTGATCTACTAATAACTACTGGTACCCAGATCATTCTCATCTAATCTACAAATAAGTACTGGTACCCAGATCATTCTCATCTAATCTACAAATAAGTACTGGTACCCAGATCATACTCGTCTAATAAGCTAATAGCTACTGGTACCCAGATCATTCTCATCTAATCTACAAATAAGTACTGGTACCCAGATCATACTCATCTAATAAGCTAATAGCTACTGGTACTCAGATCATACTCATCAAATCTACTAATAACTACTGGTACACAAATCATACGCCTCTAATCTACTAATAGCTACTGGTACTCTGATCATACACCTCTAATCTAGCAATAACTACTGATACCCAAATCATTCTCATCTAATCAGCTAATAGCTACTGGTACCCAGATCATTCACATTTAACCTACTAATAACTACTGGTACCCAGATCATTCTCATCTAATCTACTAATAACTACTGGTACCCAGATCATACTCATCTGATCTACTAATAACTACTGGTACCCAGATCATTCTCATCTAATCTACAAATAAGTACTGGTACCCAGATCATACTCGTCTAATAAGCTAATAGCTACTGGTACCCAGATCATTCTCATCTAATCTACAAATAAGTACTGGTACCCAGATCATACTCATCTAATAAGCTAATAGCTACTGGTACTCAGATCATACTCATCAAATCTACTAATAACTACTGGTACACAAATCATACGCCTCTAATCTACTAATAGCTACTGGTACTCCGATCATACACATCTAATCTACTAATAACTACTGGTACACAAATCATACGCCTCTAATCTACTAATAGCTACTGGTACTCTGATCATACACATCTAATCTACTAATAACTACTGGTACCAAGACCATAATCATCTAATCTAACTAATAAGTACCAGTACCCAGATCATACTCATGTAATAGACTAATAACTACTGTTACCCAGATCATACACATCTAATGCACTAATAACTAATGGTATCCAGATTATACTTGTATAATCTACTAATAACTGCTGGTACCTAGATCATACTCATCTAATCAGCTAATAACTACTGGTACCCAAATGATACGCCTCTAATTGACAGATAACTATAACATAGGCATACAGAATTGAAATGAGTCAGATCATAACAACTTCCCGCTAATGTTAGAAGCCTGGGTCTGGTTCCGTGACACCTGCTTATTATCGCTATAAACATGGATTATCAGGTTAATGCAGGTACAAAATTAGGTCCAAACATCAACTGCCAACAAATCCTGGACTGGACTCATGTTAAAACATTAATTAAACAGGCTCTGCCAAATGAAATCGACTGTTTTACAAAATATCTTTTTCTCTTGCATTTGCCAGATTTAAAGAGTCGAAGTTCAGCCTGCCATCTGCAATTCCAATGATCTGTGGGAGCGATGGAAAAATAAATTGTAAACGTTTGCGTGATTAAGTAAAATTGCATAAAAACCTGCAATCAAAACCTACTTTGAAATGTCGAGTCCTGAAAAAATACGTTTATAGGCGGCCATAAAATGAGAGACCAACTGTGTGGTTCCTCTATAAATGAGGCTGCTCGTGGGGCAGAACTGCATGAATAATGAATTACTGGGATGTGGAAAAATAGCATTTTCACGAGCTGTGAACAAGCCCGTCTTCTTCCTCAAAGAGAGAAATGGATTTGTTTTTGAAGTTAAAGAAAGTTGAATTTCTTTCTGCTTCCTTGCAAAGGCTAATTTGCTATTCATGCCCTGTGCGGCAATGTAAGCTCGGGGGCTGGAGTTATATATATGGGGCTTCAGGCACTTCTAGAGGTGATCAGGCCCATTCTGACCAAGTTGACCCTTGTATGGGGCCCTCCAATAGGCCTGCCCTATTGATGAAAAAAAATCAGCCAGATGTTAATCTAGCAGGTTTAGAAATCTAATCAGGGTGAGGACTACATCGGCTCATTGATGTAGTCATTGCCACCACAGCCTGTATTCCTTTTGCTTGGGTCAAATGATCAGATCAGCCTGATATCGCCCAAATTTAGCTAGCCACATTGATCAAAAGATTGTTTGCTATGTATATATCAAGTGGCCTATTACAACACATATTTATGTACCATGGATTCTCATTGGTTGGACAGGTTTGCAAATGTCTTCCTCTGATGAAGCTCTGCTTTAATCCCTGCTTTTTAAGCTAATAGAGAAGTGTTTATTTCTACTGAAGGCAATGGGAGGCACCTGGGCAGTTGTCAGTTGTATGGAAGCATAAGGGCCACAGCAAATATATTTTTCTCTCACTGTGTATTTACGTGGAAGGAGATAAAGTTAAAATTGCCCCGGTGCCTCCCATTGCCCCCAGCGGAAATGGCCTTATACTGCTAAAACAGGTGGTTACGTTGTCCGACCCAAATCCGGCCATAAGTCCATACCCATTATGACCACTTTTCTATTAGTTCGGACCAACAGCTCAAACAGCAGGGAGTTAATAGAAGCTTCTGAAAAGGATGATATTTGAGGACCTGTCCAACTAATGAACCAATCAATAGCCATAGTGCAAATATATTTGTCAGGATGGTCCAACTAATATACATGTACAGAAAATCTTTTCAATGTGGCTATCAGGTATATAATTAGAACTGTCAACTCCAAGCAAAAGCTTTGAGATCCCAATTTTATTTTTTTTGCAAACCCGAGATTGTGAGCATTAATCTCATTATAAATGTGAAAGTCTTGTTGGTGCTCTGCTCTCAAACTAAACCCAGTCTTCCTGCCCGATACAGCAATGCTGCATCCAGGGTTCCACTGTTAAAGCCATTGTGTGGTTTCGCTGCATGCCGGCCATACAAATTTATCAATGTCTCTGCTAATTTGACTTGAGAATGCAAAATAGGACTTGTTCCGTATATTTTGCTTACATATGATAAAGATAATCTTTCAAAATGTAAAGTGAGAGGCTGTAGAGGCCACACGTTCACATGTTGCCATTATCCAAGGCACAGCCTAGTTAAATCCCTTCCACATGGCCCACCACTGGAAACACTTTTAAAAAATTGCTTTGGGTATGAAGTTTCGGATTACATTGTATTATAGATATTTTCCTCTGTTTGTTAATGAAGCTGAGTACACGGGACAGGGAGCACTAATAGCACATGGGTGTGATTGATTATCACGAAGGCCTATTTACAATGTCAAATGCAAGTTCACTAGTGCCGAAATGGAAGAAAACTTGAGCACACATTGATACCATTCACAAAGGCGCTCACACCCATACATTGCTCCTTGCATCTACTTATGGGGAGTGCAGTTTCACCTACCTAGAATGTGTATTTGGATTGCACACATGGACCTCAGCAAATGCTAGACTTAGCGCCACTATAGGGTTGCCATTATCTGATGACTGGAGTAAGGGGTGGGTCGGTTACAGTCAGGGACAGGGCTATGACGCGTGGACTCTTTTGGCCAAATGGTGCATCAGTCAGGGGAGAGAACTGTCTGGGTTTCAGACTTCTGAAATCTGGACAGGTAGTCTTTAACTGGACAGTAGTGATGGGCGAAATGTTTTGCCAAGCATGGATTCGCAGCAAATTTCTGTGTTTCGCCATTGGTGGATTGTTTCGCGAAACGGTTGAAAAAATTCGCCGTGGAAAAACTCGCCGCACGTCCAAAAATTGTCGCCGGCGTCAAAAGAATAGCCATTCGACAAAATAATAGCCACGGGCGACAAAATAATAGCCGTGGGCGACAAATTTTTTTGCCGCACAACATTTTCGCCGTTTTGAGAATTTTTCGCCGTTTCGCGGATCTTTTAAAAGATTCGCAAATTTTTCGGCGAAACGGAACAGATTCGCTCATCACTACTGGACAGCCCGTGTAAAAACTTGACTGTCTGGTTTGAAACTGGACAGGTGATAACCCTACTAGACATGGTGATAATTTTAGTCTTCCACTTGCCAGCAGCATCCACGGACTGAACAGCGTTGTACCCATTGAATAGTTTGCTATCCCCACTGCTTAATCAGTTGCTTCAACTTGGGTCTGATACATTGGGAGGTTGCATCCAAATCAGCACTAATTCACACGAGTTATAACAACCACCTAGCAACCTAGCAGTGCCTGCAAAGATGGAAGAAAATGCTGCATTATGGATAAAATACACAAGACTCTCAGCCTTTGCACCATGCGGCATGACTGTAAATGCGTCTTATGGTTTCAGGGAGAACCATTGTGGTTAAAGGTTTATATCTGCTCTGTGTTCTCATACATGTGAATGTGAAACGCGTTGAACATGGATAGCAGTCAGAACCACACAGCCTTAGATTTATAAGTTTGAGTATAATGTTATTATTATAGAAATGGCAACAAGGCACTAACCGTACATTTTGGAACACACAGATCCTCTGGGATATCTATACCCAAAACACAGATAAGAATCACAGCTTCTGATTAAAAGAACTCATAGAAAAGGAGCCAGAAACAATCCAGCTGAACCCAGAGAGAAAGGGCATTATACATACCAATAGATACCGAAGATGCCTCTAATACTTTCCTACCTGTTAAGATTAACACCTGACTCTGTTTGATGATGCTTGTACTGTGGGAATTTACCCAATTTACAGGAGTCATAATGCCATTTCCAAACAAAGAGACAGCACCCAGGGTAATTTTAAGCAGTTATTCTCCTGTGTTTTATTCACAGCAGGGGTTTTTCCTAAAAAATAAGGCACTTTGCATTTTATACAGCATATGCAACCAACACATGGAAGTTTTCTTTCCTCGGCTCTCTCAGACTCTATAAACAAGTCCCCCACTCCCTGATTTCTAGTTCTTTGACAGAAAACTTAGTTGCGACCCCTTTCTCTTTATGTCTTCACAGATACGTATGAATCTAAAAAATGAAAATCAAAAATGGAGGAGAATTTGTACAGCACTGCTGCCTGTGTTGGTGCTTTATAAACACTTGTTAATAATAATAATGATGCGGGAATGTTTGTAAGTAATAGGCAAATGGCAGTAGGAAACAATGGGAGCCAAAGCCAGCAAGCATAATCTCATTCTGCTAGTTAATAGACAACAGAATGAAGTTCATGTATATTAAATGAACTCCTCGGGGAGTCACAAGAATGTTGAAGGAGATGCAAAACAAACAGAAATGCTGCAAAAAGAAGTCAGTTGACTGGAAAGTGGAGATTTCCATTCAGAGTTGATAGGGAAATACTGTATCACTGAGATCCATGTGCGCCACTGATGAACTTACCCTAGTTGTAAGTAAGACTTGTATTGACTAATGATTGATAAATGATCATAAAACTGACAAGCCAACATACCACATCAAGCTGGTCCTAATTATTTACCTCTGGTCATATTTTTAAAGGCTGGCACCTCCCTGCGTTGGAGCTTTTCTTAAGATAAGTATCTCTTGACCTGGGCATGGGTTTCAGTCATAGGACTTAGTCCTCCCCCACCATTAGCTTTTATAGGAAAGAGACTAACCAGACCAACACCCATTTTTTTTTAAAGGCATAAGACCACCATTAAAGAGGTGGGTGTGGGGGTGCTACATCCATATGGAATTTTGGGGTTGTGGGAGCAAACCTTCAGCTAATGGGAGCGACTATCTTAGAAAACATTGGAATAACACTGGCAAAAACTCCCAACATACTGATCAAAGTAAAAAACAAAAATGTTTTAATGTTCAAATAACATGTGCCTCAAGGCACAAAATGCATAAGGCTGTTTGGTGACATATTATTTTATTTAAATAACCGACGTATTAAAGATAAATATATACAGGTATCGGACCCCTTATCCGGAAACCCATTATCCAGAAAGCTCCGAATTACGGAAAGCCCGTCTCCCATAGACTCCATTATAATCAAATAATTCAGAATTGTAAAACTGATTTCCTTTTTCCATGTAGAAATAAAACGGTACCTTGGAATTTATCCCAACTTAGATATAAATAATCCTTATTGGATGCAAAACAATCCTATTGGGTTTAATTAATGTTTTATTGATTTTTTAGTAGACTTAAGGTGTTGAGATCCAAATTACGGAAAGACCCCTTATCCGGAATACCCTTGGTCCCGAGCATTCTGGATAATGGGTCCTATACCTGTACTACATTTCCCTTTCCAATATTTTCTTGAGATTTATAAAAACCAACATAGTTTTTTGTTTCAACCCTGCATAAAACTCCATTGTTCTATGGCACTCTTCTGATAAAGTGTTATATTCCCTTTCAGGAAGCCAGAAGGAGAAGGTGGCATTGCCTGATGTCACTGGAGGAGTGGACAGCTAAAAGTGAGATGTCATGAAAAACTCAAGGCACATGTGAAACTGCAGGAAAGCTCACCAGTATTCATTCACATTGGGTTTGGGTGCCAGGCCTGAAACCTTCATCTTAGGGGAGTGGAACAGCGTAGTAAAGTAAATTGGTCTAGATCTCTGCATAAAGTCCAACATACAGGACAAATTATAAAAAGGAAAGCTTTACTTTTACTTTTCTTTTACCTTACTATTATTTTTCAAATAATGTCTACAAAAAGCCATATGCATTTCATGCCTCAAGGCAAGAGAAGATGGCAACGCGCGGTGTCAGGTGTTGACAGTTAAAAACGTAAGGCATTGAAAAGACTCAAGGTACAACTGCAGCTAGACTCCCCAAGTTTGCTATTGGCTTAGGCATGGGAATATATGGCACTTCCATAGGCTTCCATGATATACAACTACTTTGTTCTAGAGCCCTTGCCACAGTGGTTTAGATGTTGTCCTGAGGGAAATGTTTTGATCAGCATTAAAATTATTCTCCCACAATATGTGTAAGAGCAGCACTAGATGTAAAGTCCAGCCTCTCGGCTCTAGAGATGTAGGATTGTTTATATTATGCTTGGATCCAATGCAAGAGGTCTGTGTAGGAAAGTCGAAGTTCAAAATTTCAGACAATCAGCAGGGAACCGACTGGCCCAGCAAAATAGCTGAAGGCAAATATTGGGTTGTCTGAACTGACAAGAGTATATACAGTGTATATGCAGTAGTGATATTGACGCTATGTCATGTCAGTATTTATACATAGATCCCAGGCAAGAGAAAGGTTGAGGATAAAATGTAGTGGAAGCGAGAGAAAAAAATGGGTCTTTGGGTCATAAAAAAGAAAGGTAAGATGAGAGAATGGAGGAGAAAAGAGGGAGCTGTTGAGGAGTGCAGGGAGGTAAACAATACTGACCATGGATATGCCTTTCCCAGGTCCTGGTATCCTGGGGATGGAAAGTGTTTTTTCAGGACTACGGTTTCCTGAACTTCTGGGCCCCAGTTACTAAGTGGCTACAGAAGTCAGGTTGCTGCCTGCTTTCCTCTATGGACACATGCAGGAGATCCAATTACTAATGTGATCCATAGTGAGCTGAGTTAGAACTCTCAGGCTGCTCTAGCCCAAAAATATGTGAAAAAGTGCTGCCTTTAAGACATTAGGTATTGGAAATTGCACAGCAGAAATTTAAAAAGAAAGTACTACTGTCCCTTGGGGAATATGCATATTAAGAGGAGAAAGAGGTAGACGAGTGTGAAGAGGAAGGAAGGAGAGAGGAGTGTTGATATGTAGGTAAATAAAAATAAGCACCTAAAATCCTACTGAATATTGCAGTGTAGACTTTCAAATGTATTAGAAAAGAAATGGTAGCAAATAAAAATTGATTTTGGTCTTTTGAGGTAGCAGAAGTTGTGCTTCCATGTTATTGAGATAGTTGGACTTCTTTACTAATGTGAAGGTTTGGACTTATTTGCTAATAAGTCAGTTGGACTTTCTTGTTAGTGAGACACCTGGCCTTCCTTCCTAAAGGAACAATTGGACTTCCTAATGAGAGAGCTGGACAGTTGGACTTTCTTGCTTGTGAGATAGTTGGACTTCCTTTCTAATGGAACAGTTGCATGTTCTTCCTAATGAAACAGTTGGACTTCCTTTCTAATGAGATAGCTGGATTCCTTGGTGGCATTAGCCTAGATTAATGCTAGGCAGAGACAGATCTTTCTGTGGATGCTGCCTGACTGCTCCTGAGTTCCTGACAAGTTTGTTCTGGGTCGTTTCTCAATGGAAATGTTAACGTGTGAGACAACAGAGTATGCGACTGTATGACTTCTGAGCTTGAAATGCTAATAAATCCCATGCACAGCGTATCTGGGGTTCTGTATACTTCAGCACTTCAGTGACATACAGCTGTAAAATATAAGAGGAAAGTAATGTTCTGAATCTAATTTTAGGTCCCAGACCCATTACTCATGGGTGTCTTTATATCTCCCCATCAAGTTTTCTTTTTTAAGTCTACAGTAAGCCAGCACGCAAGTAATCTTTGTTCCAGACAGAGCCGCAGTTAAAATCTTTGGCACGCCTCCTAACCTCATTCTATCATTTCACATCTTTGCTTCCCCATCTCTTCTCCTTTCTACATGCTCCTGTATCCATCCCATCCCATTGCCATCCTTACACATATTTTTCATTCATTTTCCTCTTTTGGGTTCATATTAGAAGTGTATTTATACAATTATATCAGGCAATGTAGACTTTTACATGTACTCGAGCACTTAAAGATCACTAGTGGCGGTCATTTACTGAGATCCTAGATGCATAAGTACTAAGGGGTGCAAGTTCATGCCCCTTAGTGCTCATTAAAAAGAAGCTGCATCTGGGTTCTGGGTGCACCAGTTCAGAGTGCATTGCAAGTGGGTTCAAGGTAGCGCTGTCTTTTGCAGCTGCTATTGGGAAGGTGGTGGTACAGGACTCCATTGTGACTTGCGCCAGCTCCCTATCTTGCACTTCTGAATAATGGTGAGGGGGCGCTTACATGCCACCCTTGGCCATTGAATTAATGGTGCAAACACAAGTCTCCGCTAACTGTTTTGGAGCCCAGAAACCTGCACTAATTCTTCTACCTGCGGGGTAGGGTGCAAAATGCAAAAAACACCATGTATTGTGCCCATTTTTTCCATCAAGCACCCTGCCCTGTAAGTAGTAAATAAACCTCTGATAGGTCCTCTTGCTGTTATTTTATCTATATTTAACCGGCCTAGCCCGTAAATCACCAGCTAGGGCCTGCACTGGTATTGCAAATTTACGAGAAATATACTTGCTGGTAAATTTATAATACCCTATAAATTACCCCCCTTTCCTAACATTCTTTGCACTGATCAGCCTTTATACTCACAGGCCCACCTCTGCCCTGCCCATTTCCCTGCTCACTCCGCCAATTTCTCTGGCCTTTTACCAGTCACATTCACCCTTCCTCACCTGGTCCAACCATTTCCCACCACTTACATCATAGCCCAACCCCCAAATTACATCACTGCTCACCCCCAAACTGAAGGCTGGTATTACAGGAAAATAAGGTGCCAACCCTAGTTACTTTCCTTTATTTTCTGCACAGGCTTAGATACATGCTGTGTTCTTTACTACCATAACATTGAGCCTTATTATAAGAAGGGATGCAATGCAGATATTGGTTTGGGATTTGGAATTATTACTTAGAAATGTGTCTCATCTATCATTAGACTGGATTAAATCAATGGATTAAATCCATTGATGCCCATCACACACAGTGCACAATGGGAAATAAGAGAATAATTTGTCAGACGGTATATATCAGATCAGATGGTATATATCAGATATGTATCTAGTTCTACCGATTCTGATTTGTGTAGATAAAATATAAGCATTTGTTGTCCTTTGTAATCACTATTGTTTTGCTTCTGTGTTTTACCCTATCCCCATAAACCATAACTTTCAGTAAGAGTCTCAGACTAGAGGTAATGGCACGCACGATATCCTTCTATGAGGAACTATACCTATGTCCATAGGCCCAGGGATAGTAACTCTAGTTCCAGATGCAGCGAGAAGTCGTATATAGCAGTGCTCTACAGTTATAGGCAGATTTACTAAAGCTCTAATTTTTCTCATTTTTTTTTAAAATTCAAATAAACTCATATTCACAAATGTCTGACATTTATCAAGAAATCTGAACTGAAAAAGCACGCGCAGGAAAAAGTCAAAAATTGAAAAACTTTTTCGAATTGTCGCACAATAACAGCTACTGTTAATAAAAGGCCCCGTAGTGTCAGCTTCATTTATAATGGATGTATAATGATATCACTTGTGGCTCAGTGAATGTCCCCCCCTTTGTAATATGTAAGGGTGTTAGTCTCATTGTGCTGATATGACCTCTCTATAAAAGCAGTGGGATTGTGGCCTTGTGCAGACATACACTGTACATACAGAACTTATTAGCAATGCTTCTATAGAATTCTATTTTTATGCCAGAGCTGAAACCTGCTTCACATCTTTCTACTTACAAAAATAGCCCCGAAAGTGTTATAATCCTTAATATTCCTGCCAAAAATTGCTGCTTCCAAAAAAGAAAACCTGCTGGTGATCAGGAAAAAGCCTTCAGTGATCAGACATTGCGGTTGTCACAATGAGCAAATGTAGAACGGAGAGCTTCATGCCGCGCAGAAGGTTTGGAAGCACGACATGGAGAACTTTCTGTGGTAGGAAATAAAAGCTTTGAAAGTGCAGAGCTGCTGGCAAAGAAGTGCTGCTTTGGCATAATATATGCCCTCTGTGCCACTTAGTGCCACGCCAAGCTCAGTGGGGGAATCATTAAAGTGAATGTTGGGAATATGCTGCTGCTTGTCAAATTAGCCGCAGTTATTGGATTTATATTCGCGTGCCATCTCTCCGGCTGCCTCTCTGTGGGCCCCATAGGTGCAAGGAAAATGAAAGTTTCATTGTAAATGTGGGATCAAATCAGGTAACGAAGAATTCTATGACTAACGGCGGTGTGAAATCCAAATTCATTTGAATCTATGGCCTTTGGTAGAGCATGGAAATAAATGGTTTACTAAGCAGAAGGGATGCACCGAATCCGGGATTCTGTGAAGATTCTGCCTTTTTCTTAAAATCACGTTGGTTACATGAACACACGAGTGAAAACATTTTTAACCCTTCCATGGCCTAATTTCCATATACAAATTAGGGTTCAGTTCAGTATTTGGCCGAATCTTTCGCAAAGGATTTGAGGTTCGGCTGAGCCGATTTGGTACATTCCTACGCTAATCTTGCATTTCCATCCAGGGTCTATATAAGTCAAGGCCATGACTAGGGTAAGGCAGCAGAGGCTCGTGTCTAGGGCATACCTCCCAACATTTGAAAAATGTAAAGAGGCACAAAAGGAAATGCTGCGCGTAGCAATGGGAATTTTTGGCCACGCCCACTTTGTGACCAAACCCCCCAAATATCACTCCCATTTTACAAAATTTCGCAGGTTATGTAAACAGCAGGTTATGTGTTTGAACACATTTCTGGGGGTTTTGGGGCCTTGTTTCATTTGTTATTACAGTTTTGCTAATGAAGGTGAAATTGCCCTTTAAGCTGCAAACTTCAATTTCCCCAAGAGACCTGTTTAGCTTATTAGTTACAATTGTATCTCAGTGCAGGGTTTGAGCATTCTGGGCTCTCTGCCAAAAGCCACTTATCTAATTAAAGGAGAAGGAAAGGTAAAAACTAAGTAAGCTTTATCAGAAAGGTCTATGTAAATACAGCCATAAGCACTCAAAGAAATACTGCACCTCTATCAAAAGAAACACAGGATTTCTTGTCTCTTTTTTTGTAAACATGATGTTCCAGTGTCAGACTTCCACTCTCAGAAACATCCCTAATTCCATGGCCAGAGTCTGTGTAGTTCTCTCCTCTCTCCTGCTCCCCCCTCCCACCAGAATGCTAAGAACTCCCTCCCCCCTCCCTTAGGAATGTGTGATCTCAGCTATAACAGCTAGAGACTGCAGGCAGGAAGCTACTTAAAATGGCAGCTGCTATCTTAAGCAAATGGAGAAAGCTGTTTACTCGGGTATGGTAATGCTTTCTGCAGAATAAATATATTGTTCTAGGTGGGAATAATGTGGCAAATCTATTGGCAGTAAAATGCCAAAATGACTTTCCTTCTCCTTTAAGTTTAAAAAACATTGTATCTTTTTTGGCATTAAGTGCAGGAGATCAAAGGGAAATAAGGGACTTTTCAATAAGAATTCAGGACTGCAGGGACTGTGGCCACAGTCTACCTTAAGCTGGCCATACATGCACCGATACTATCGTACGAAACCTCGTTTTGTGCGATATTTGGTGCGTGTATGGCATGTCGGCGAGTCGACCGGTATCGCAGGAAGCTGCTGATATCGGTCGACTCGCCGATCGGCCAGGTTAGAAAATTTTGATCGGGCGCCATAGAAGGCGCCTGACCAAAATCTGCCGTCAGGGCTGAATCAGCAGAAGGAGGTAGAAATCCTATTGTTTCTACCTCCTTATCTGCTGTTTCAGCCCTGAATGGTGTGTGGCGGATCTGACGATGTTACGTGCAACCGACGGTCGCACGAAACATCGTCAGATCGCCACGTGTATGGCCACCTTTAAAGACCTTCATAGTGCCCCTGTGGTGGTATTATTTCATACAAGAAGCCAACAAGGAACTGGTAACCAACTTGTTGGGTCTAATGTCACCAAGGGAATGTCCAGCCAACAATGTCTGATCCTGGTTTCATTAGATATATCTACAGCAGGAACAACCCTTAACCTATAAATCTGCTGAGACACCAGAGGCTGATGGCACAGAGGGCATTTTATAAAACAAGTGGAGCAATTCCTAAAACCTTCAGTTGGCTGCAATACCATCCACCAGACCCCATTGACCAAAACAGTGTCTTTAGGCCAAGAACTCATTAACAACCGGGTCAAGTGGATCCTATTGAAGTCATTGGGGGCATTTGGGTGCTTCTTGTGCCAGTATCACAAATATAATATCACAATATGAGACACAGTGTAAGTGGATATCTTTAATATACTGTATTATCACCAGGTTTTTTACATTGTCAGCTAAATGACATCCCATGCTCACTTAGGCATTAGGCAATTGCAAGAGGCTGCCCTGGATATAACATATGATGGCTTTACATCTCCCATTAGCTCTCTATAGGGGGCTATTTTGCCTAGAAAATAACGCTGAACACTGAAATTTAACAGGTTGCTTTTTTTAACAAAATTGGCTTTCAGATGATTTTCCAGGAAATGTTCAGTAATGTCTGCAAACAGAGGCTATAAATATTCATGTGCCTCGGGGTAAGAACTTCATTTTAATTGCAATTGTGCTTTAATTGAAGTCCCTCATTCATCAAACTTCTCAGCGATACAGAGTACGGCAAAATAACAAAAATTTGATTAATAGATATTGTCATTTACTGTACCTTTACACGGAACAAAGAGCTCATGTTATATAACAGCAGTTTAAGTAATTACCAGTAAATATTTGATTAGTGTCACCTTCTGAGATAAATGAATATCTGTCATCCATAGGGCTCTGGCATGCCCAAACTGCCCCCCACAGCCCCCAATGCTATAGGGCTCATTTACTAGCACAGGTGCACTTTCTTTATTTCCGGTTCTTGTATCAAAATTATATCTGTGCCCTATTCTTTAAAGGGATCCTGTTATGATTTTATGGTATACTTTTTATTTCTAAATTACACTATTTACATAGCAAATAATTCACTATACCATTTAAAATATTATTCTTGAACCAACAAATGTATTTTTTAGCTGTAATATTGGTGTGTAGGCGCCATCTCAGTGCATTGTGCCTGAGTCTGAGCTTTCAGAAGGAGCCAGCGCTACACATTAGAACTGCTTTCAGCTAACCTATTGTTTCTCCTACTCCCATGTAACTGGAGGAGTCCCAAGCCGGACTTGGATTTCTTACTATTGAGTGCTATTCTGATACCTACTGGGAGCTGCTATCTTGCTCCCTTCCCATTGTTCTGGGAGGGAGGGGATATCACTTCAACTTGCAGCGCAGCAGTAAAGTGTGACTGAAGTTTACCAGAGCACAGGTCACATGGCTGTGGCACCCTGGCAAATTAAGAAATGAAGTTTTTTTGCACCAATTGATGCAGATCGCTGTAGGAACCATGGATATACTGCCACCTTCAAAGCTGGCAGCACATATGCTTGAACTCAAAATCAAAAAAGGCCCTGGCATTTCAAGTACACAGAGGCCCAAACAGCCCCCCCATAGGCCCAATAAACAGTGACTGTCTATGGCACCTTACAGCAGCCCCTCTGGCATTTGCCAGAACCCACAGATTGCCAGTCTGGGCCTGGCTGCACTGTAGTTCCAGAGCTCCACTGTGTAAGTAGATAGTAGTAGGAGTGGTTTTGGACACTACAATGGCTTTTTTTTTTTAGGTAAAAATTTATTTTTTCTGTGAACAACCATTTGCGAAAAAAATATGCACTTCACAAACTTTAGAAATGACCCCCAATGTGCTTAAATCCGAGTGAATTAGGCTTCTGGTATAAAATATTTTTACCACATAGACTTCTTCACAATAGAAAAATGAAGTCCTTTTAGGCATTAACGCAAGTGTCGTAGCCCAATTTGTCTGCTTCTGCATAACCACTGAGCTTCATTGGGTATAATATGGCTACTTTAGGTCTGGGGTAGGTAAGAATAATGGCACAATGAGAAACTCTAAAGGGGAGGTATGTCTCAGAATATATTATGACACCAAGGAAACATGTAGAATAACAGGGGTTGTGTTTACTCAGTATTAACCTGTGACAATGGAGGGAGCTGATTGGCTAGGAAGTAGGATCCAGGAAGTGGGGGATGAGCTTGGACAGTTTGAGAGCTGATGAGGAGTAGAGATGTAGCGAACTGTTCGCAGGCGAACTAATTCGCGCGAACATCGGGTGTTCGCAAGTTTGCGAACTTTTCGCGTATGTTCGCAATTTGGGTTCGCGTGGCATTTTTCCGCTGCATTTTTCTCGGCCTAAAACGCCGCACAAGCCACACATGGCGTTTTTCAGCAAATCCCGTTGCCATGGTGCTAATAGTGCGAAATAGCAAAAAACGCAGCGTATTTCCGCTAGGTCTGCCTTTGCGGTTTTACGCAACGCTGTGTCAACAACGTATTTTTCAGAGAAATTTTTGCCCTTGATCCCCCTCCTGCATGCCACTGTCCAGGTCGTGGCACCCTTTAAACAACTTTAAAATCAGTTTTCTGGCCAGAAATGGCTTTTCTAGGTTTTAAAGTTCGCCTTCCCATTGAAGTCTATGGGGTTCACAAAGTTAGCGAATATTCGCACTTTTTGGCGTAAGTTCGCGAACGGGTTCGCAAACTTTTTTTTTGAGGTTCCTACATCCCTAATGAGGAGGATGAGAATGAAAAAAAACAAACAAAACAGTAAGTAAATTACATTGCTTTATTTGTAAATAAAACACAGGCAAATGCCTACCTAGAGTTACCATGGTGTTGCTGTCTCTTCCTTTGACACTGGCATTGCCATTCTTGCCACAATATACCTACAGCATCTGTAGCCAACACAGCCTCCGCACTCTGTACCTACAGGCAGGCATTAGTAACTTGCCGCAGAGAATGTGGGAGACCCCCAATTAAACATCTAATAGCTGTAAGAAAAAAAAATGGACAGTTTATTAAACATTTATGAATTTCCCCTGCTGTTTGTTGCAATGGATTACACTATAGGTTTTTCCCCTTAGATTGGGCCCCTGCCTTCCTGCAGTGCTCAGGGCCCCCGTGTCTCTAACTCCAGTCCTGGCTGCTCTTTCGGAGTTTTCTGCAGAAGCTAAAGCTGAATTGTGAAGCTGAAATGGCTTGAAAGTCGATTAAGGATACAGCCTCTCTCTCTGTCTGCCCAAAACAGAAAGCTATTGTTAGTCTGCACTGTTTGGGTGTGAAGTGCTACAACATTGTTAGCATCTTGTGTTCTAAATTAGAACCAACCACTCGTAGATTTCTGACCTGTAACTATGTGCCCTACTGATTTATGTCATATTAAAGAGATATTGTCATTTTTAATGTTTTGTCTTAGCACAATTGTACATTCTATAGGGGAATACCTAAGGTAGGATAGATTTCTAGTATGTAACAATACAAGTTTTTAAACTATTTAAGATATTGTCATGTCACATTCTGGACTGCCAAGCCCCAACCCTTTCTGGCTTCTTATAATAGGATCATAGCTCACTAGTAGGTCTGCCATCCTGCCAGAGAGACAATGGCCTAGTAAAGGAATTCTATCATGATTTTTATGGTGCACTCTTTATTTCTAAATTACACTGTTTACATAGCAAATAATTCGCTCTGCCATTTAAAATTTTATTCTTGAACTAACAAATGTATTTTTTAGCTGTAATATTGGTGTGTAGGCGCCATCTCAGTGCATTGTGCCTGAGTCTGAGCTGAGTCTGCAATCTACAGAGGTCTCTTGGAAATAAAACAACACCAAGCGCTGTGAGTTGCCCTTTACATTTCTTAAATATGACTGAAATGCACTTGCTTTATTTAATCTTTCATCTCCTCTACTTACCATATATTTTTTGGTTTATACCATAAAAAAACATTTATTTTTTTTAAAAATCTTTATTTTTTTAAAATTCCATTTAGTCTCCCCCATACTTTATAGCCCCTCAGAGTCACTTTGCAGTATCCCAAATAATTTCCCATAGTTCCCACACTCCTGCACGGCTGTGTTTTTCATAGCCTCAACCCAAGCCCCCACTGACTTTCCATAAGTAGGTATAGGTCACACACACCTGATGTTGTGCAGCTTATGAAATCTAATAAACCCTATGTCTGCATTTGCAGCACAGAAAAATCCCCATTCCCTGGACAGAGAGACACATATGGAAATCCTCTTAGTCTTCAGATTATTCCCTCCATCCTCCTGTTTTCTCAGAAGAGTCTCTAATACCCATCCTTCCATTATTAAAACATATACCTTTGTTAACTCTACTTGTGCTGTGGCCTATGAGAAGCAAAGCCATCTGGGAAGGAACATAGTTCATTCACTGCCTCCCTCAGTGCACATATTTAATACTGGGACAATGATATTCTGCCATTTGTTTTGCAAAGGGAGTACAAAAACATGAGTTTTATCTGTGCCAGCCAAATGCTATACTGTGTTGCACTAGAGACTGGCTGGTACAGGGGCATTCTGTAAAGGGGGAATGGAGCAGTGCAAATGTATAGGAACATGGTCCTTTCTCTAATTCAATCACATTACTACTTTATCCCTAATGTAGAAAATAACCCCTGCACCAGCCAACTCTTGAGCATTTATCAAACGGCAAAAGAAAGTGATAAAGAACATCAGCTGCCCCCCCCACCCCCATGAATATCCCTTCAGTGGCTCCTTAGCCCTTCTCAAATCAAATTCAAATGGCTAATACATTCAGGTCCCTTAATAATGAAACCCTTCTTTATATCTCAGCTTTTAAAATATACTCCTTCATTCAACCTATACTCTGCTTGTGACTTTTACCTTTCTCTCAGGCTTCTGTCTGTCTCTGGAACGTCCTATCCTTAAATGGTCTCTAAAGACCCTCCTGTTTAGGGAAGCATATATAATACATCTGGGCTGATTATACCCCAACTCAGGGGTGGGCCAAACCGACGGGGCGCCCTAGGCAACCCAGTCGGCCACCTTGCCCCTGATTGCCCCACATCTGCCCCAACTTACCATAAAACACCAATTGTTTTTCTAATCCTTATGTTTCAAATGGACCCTAACCCTTTAGATTGTAAGCTCTTGCAATTAGGACAATGTGATCATGTTTTTACTGTGTAAACTCATGTTTGTTAATTTATTGTACGATTCCTGTTCTTTATAAATTAATGCTAAGTGCTGCTAAACTTGCTGACACTACAGTATATAAGTAAATGATGAGGATGAAGATCAATGGGTGGCCCATGGTTTTCATGGTCCTTCTGTGCACTTAAGACACGTGTCCAAATAAATAAATTGTCTTTGTAGAGTGCTGAGCCTCTAAAACGGCTTCCATGTTCCTCACGATCGGTTCTGCTAGTGGTTGGATCTGTACTAGTATGAAGTAACACGATTGCTTTAGTGCTAGAAATGGCTGAAATTATCTCTAGGGCCTGAAAGGCTTTAGATCATCAATCCATTCAGTAATCACCCAGTGCCATTTGTTCCTGGACCATTTCAGTCACATCAGGTTAGAAATACTTTAACTTTAGGATGGAGGTGATCACACTGAATGGCATCTAAAGAGTTGAGTAGGTCTAAACTATGCCATGTAAATGCACCCTACCCTATACTGGAGGTACATAAATCTTCCATCTTGGAATTCAAGGATGCAGGTCTCTAGCTTTTAAAGGAGCGTACCATATCCCTGTCTTGAACTCTTTACTAGTTTAGCTAACTGACAATATCTGTGCTGACCTGCATATTGGACCATTTGCACTGGATCATTGCATACTGATACTTTGGTTGACTATTATGAGCCATTGCCTCATATATACTGTAGCCAGAACATATGGAGCAGCAGATTGGAGACCAATTGCAAAGAGACCAAGTGCAATTCAGTGGGACCATATGAAGGTCTGTCCATTCTGTTATTAAATGAGACATATTGTGTATAAATAAAGAATGTGCCAGTGCATTTTACTCCTCTAGATATAGAAAGAATGTGCTGAAAAAGTCAGGCTGATTTATTGAAATTTTCCCCCAAAACCCTACTAGTCTCACCTATCTGTTCCGCCTCCTGCTGCCTCCTTTCCCAGGCTGTGCAGGGGGGGGCCGGTGGCACTTAGCATACTGCATTGTAGGACAGGAACCAATCAGCAGCTAGGCTGACCTGATAGGGGACTGAAGCTTGTCTTCGCTTGTGTGACTGGCTATCCCCCTCGTACTGTGCTTGTTGCAGGAACTGCCATCCCTCATTTGAACATGGACAGGGGACCAGGGAGCTTAAAAAAGGGGTCTTTTTTTAAAGATAATATTAATTTTTGGCACAAAGTAAAAGCAGCACTATATCTTATTCATTATTGCCTATAAGAGGGGTTTTAGCGATATGTTTCCTTTTTCTGAGGACCCAGAGAATGTATAGAGAATATGCACGCTTATACAACGGATGTGCATCTCTAACTGAGAGACAGTAGGGCATAACAGCACAAGGTTATAGTAATATATTTTATAGCCGAATATCCAGACATTATTTGTATTAGAACTCAAACATTTGCGAAAATGAGATCCCATACAATAACTCAGGAAATGAGATATTTGTCCAATGGATACTTTTATCTGATATCCACCCTGCAGTAATATTCTGTGATTGCAATAATAATGTCCCTGCTAAACGGCATGCAGATCTATTGCTCCAGTAAATGAAAACTAAATACAAACCAGGTTTTGTCGAGTTGCCATTGAGTTGGCAGCATCCGTATCCCTTTAATAAAGTCTGTATCATCTGAAAAGAGGGAAATATATTTGATACTCCGATTTGGCACTGAAACAAAGGAATAAAACATTAATCAGGCAAAGAAAGTCTTTTTTTTATTTTATTATTGCGATTTAATGATCTGAAACCTCTAGAATGATTAATAAAGAGAAGGTCCCAGATGACAATGAGCCGGCATTATGGCTGAACTGTAGACAATTCACTATTGGATGCACTTTTTATATTACTGGAACTCCCTTTTACAATCTGCGAGGAACTACTAAGCTATATTTTATATCCTGGCTCCCAGAAACATTCGATTTTTATGGCTCTGTGGAGGTGATTGCCTCATTTTAACATTATTACAAAAGAGATATGCACTATATGGAGGTAAAAAAATGTTATACATGGTTTAACTAAGCTTGATTGGTAGGATTTCTTTTTTTTTTTTTGGCTGGTTGTTTGTAGTGGCTGCTCTCAGTCCAGAAGGATAACTGCAATGAATGTACAAGGATTCCATAGAATCAGAATAATCCATCAAGATGGGCTCCCATGTCAGTAGGAGAAAGTTCTCATCAGCTTTATTAATAATCCGTCACACTGCAGAGAGCTTCCCTTTATTCATGCATCTGACATCTTCAGGCACATTTCATCAAGGGCAAAGGGCTAGAGACATAGGAATGAGAATATAAGGGCTGATTTACTCGTAAGACATACAGTATGTATTATGGTGCTGCTTCCCAAACTGTAAGGCTTGCTCTCTAGGGAGCACCTGAAGCAGTGGCAGAAGGCTCAGCTATAAGGTAAGTTAGAGTGACATTTGGGCAGAATTATTGTCAGCTCCTCTAGATAAACCAAAAGCCCAGCCTGAAGGTCAATTATTGTGAGATTTGGGGTGAAAATGTGTTTACTTTCCTAGATATCCTTGTAACTATGGCTGAATTACCGGTTGATCCACATCAGTATCTGTTACCATGTTATGAGCTAAGGGGGCCCTGACCAAAGATTGGTCCTTCAAAGGAGGCTTGAAATGAAAAAGTCCAGCAAGTGTTGCCTTAGGGCAGGGGTCTTACTCGTTAGCCACAGTCAAATGTAAAAAGACTTGGGGAGCAACACAAGCACCATAAAAGTTCATGGAGGAGCCAAATAAGGGCTGTGATTGGCTATTAGGGGCCTCTATGCACACTATCAGCTTACAGAGGCTTTATTTGGTAGGGAATCTTGTTTTTATTCAACCAAAACTTGCCCCCAAGTCAGGGATTCAAAAATAACTCCCTGGTTTGGGGGCACTGAGAGCAACATCCAAGGGGTTGGTGAGCAACATGTTGCCCTGAGCCACTGGTTTGGGATCACTGCCTTAGGGTGAAGACACACTGAGCTACTTAGTAGCAGCTACTTTTTACGGTTACTAAACACCAGAAAATCCCCTGCCATAGACAATACTGAGAATTGCCTCTGCTAAAACACATGTAGAGTCAATTATCAGTAAATGATCAGCATTGTCTACTTTAGTAGCCATGACAAGTAGCTGCTACTAGTAGGTCAGTGTGACTTCACCCTTATGGTCACTGACACTGCTTCGATTTGTAGGTTTCAAATATTAACTGTGATAGGATGATCTGCAATAAAGTTATAAGCACAGTTGTCACGTAGATTTCCCAGCGGTCAGTCATTAGAGGCACGTAGGTCAAATAGGAGCTCATTGTACTTCCGTATAGTTGCACTCAGTGCTGCTCAGTCCTTTCTACCTCATGGGTTCACACAGCGTCCAACGTTAATCACCACAGCAAATAGGACACACATGCCACACACGTGCTGAATGCCAGGCATGACACCAACCAGACTTGGTATATATGTATATAGGTATATATATATATGTAAGTTTGGCACAGTGGCCACAATTGTATTAATCATATTCTCTTTCCCATCCATTAAGGCAGCCACCAATTGCGCCACCCACAACCAATCACTCACCCACCCAGTCCAGTCAAATTTCATTCTCTCCCTCCAACCATCTATCCATCCATCTTGCTGGAGTCCACCTAATTATTTTCACACCAGTGAAATCTACTATTCTGACACAGGATCCAGTGTAAAAGAATATTTGCGTAAGTAAAGTAAAATATTCCTTTTATTTGCATTTCTCCCCATGCAATTGATGCAGCAGAGACTCTGTAAAGTGGCCAGTGGAATTCAATGAAGAAAAGCAGGAAATTCCCAGCATTCTGAGGTAGGATTCATGTTTTCATCTTCAAAGTATTTCCGAGCTGACAGAAATAGAGCTAAAGGAAAAGTATGTACTAAGGAACAACTGTTCCTTTCAGGTCGCGGAGAAGTTTGCCCAGCTCACCTGACTTTGTACGGGAATAGTTCTGGAAATAAAATGAATGTAAAGCCAAAATTCAAGTACATCAATAGTTCAATTTCTATCAGTGTTTATGGGGGATGTAAATACTTAGCCCTCTATGTGCTACACCAACAATGACATCCTTGATCCACCTACATGCCCCATATTAAAGTGCCAACATCAGGATTTGGAATCGCTTAGAGAGAACTTCATTTGGTTGTTGGGCTGTCTAATTGCAGGGAAGTCACACAGGGAATGCTCAGAGAATCCCAAGGAGGAGCCCTGTCTTAAAGTGGCATCACAGCAGCCACTATATGGGTGAGAAGATGATCATTGTGGGCAGTAGGGAGGCCGGTGCTCTGGAGGACACTAAGAAAATTAGCCTCCGGACACGTATGACCATTCTGACCATCAGTCCTGGTGTTTGTAGGCTGATTGTATTAAAGGAATGACATGATTAAAGAAGGGATTGTGTGTAATGGCACCAGGAGTAGAGCTAGATACTGTAGGTGCTTAATATTTAGATAGGAGAAAGTGATGACTGGGTTAGTGCCTGCTGTGCTTTCCTTTCCCTTACAGAAATATGGAAGCATTTAATGGATAAACAGATATAGCTCAACAGTGTTACATAGACCTTTTAGCTTTATTCATTTTTTCTAATGCCAAGCCAAATGTTCTGGCAAAAGAAATGTTGAGGAGATCACACTTCTCTACCTACATATCTGCACCTCCAAGTTGTTATTCTCTTGCTTGATTCTACTTGCTCTCTCTTTTGCTCAAGTTTGTCATTCAAGCTCTCTCCTCAGTGCTAGTAAGAGCAAGGGGTAAGGGTATGTTGGCAATGTTCCATAAATTCTTAGTATATAAGTGAGGAACTGATAAGGTTCAACTTCATTTCTTCCTGGATTTTCCCCTAGGCAGGCAAGGGATGAAGGTTGGAGCCTAGGCAAAGGTAGGCCTAGTTAGCTGTGAGGTTATTCTCCATCATAGATCACTCCAGGAGTAGATAGATAGGACTAGGGTAGCTAGTGAGCAGCCTGAGCTCCAGTGATCCCTCCTGGTCGATCATAGGACTGCTAGGAGCATACTATGGCACAGGAACAGGAACGTATGTTCCTTCTATAACTAAGGACCCTCTTACCTGTCTAAACTTTAGGGGATTGTCTGAGGAAAGGGGTAACTATTTTATTATTCCCCTACACAAAGAAGGATAAAATTCCCCTGTGCATCTATGAATGAACTGTGCCTGCAGGATTGTTCTAATTTTTTCGTTTTAAATTGGTCTTTCCCCTATTAATTATTTTATACATAAACCCTAAACACCATGCTGAATGGACGCAAAAGTCAATTGGCATTCACCTATAAAATGAAGTAAGAGGCATGAAATATGTGTCTTAACGCCTGACACTTCCCAGTGAATTCTGCTGGAACACCTACAGACGGATGTAGTCTGGCACTCGTGCACCTTGTGTAATGTGCAAAACTCGAGATAAAAGCCAGAAGTCGAGGGGAGCGGAGCAGAGAAGCTCATTTCTGGATCGGCTTGTCAGGCTTTCACTGTCCAACAGCACAAAAGCTCTAAATAACCCCGGTGATTTAAAGAAGGTTCAAATGAAAAAGTGAAGTTATGTGCTCTAATGAAAGAGCGTTTAGATGGGTGAGTGCCCACGTTCTGAGTGAAGCTGTGCCATGATGCCAGCTGTATTGACCTCCCTGCATACACATTCCAAGTTGCCTTGTTATAAGAAGGGATGAAGCAGACGGTGAGTCCTGCCAGTCTGGATGGCGAGAGTATTGCTGTTGGCTTATGGCCAGGCTAATACATCTCTTGACTCACCTTTTAAAGCTCTTAAAATGGCAAAGCTCGCAAATCTGTGCAAAGCCTATTGTATCCCGAGAGCAGAGCTCCTGTCACTTTCAATGAACCAGCACAGATAAAACACAGATATCCCTGTATAAAAGGAATAAAGAGCCGAGCTGATGTCACTTTGGGATATTCTCCGGCTATGCAGGAAGAATATTTGGAATATGTTTTAAAGACAAAAAGAGGTAGAATAAAAGCAAATAACTTTCAAAATGATGAAATAACCTTAACAATGCAGAATATTCAGCAAAGGGTGAACAGACAGTTAGGCCCATTTCCTCAGAGAAGCCTATATATTAGGGGGCTATCTATGGGTCTGCATTCTGTCAATTCACTCTTAAACCATGTTCCAAATTCAAGGAACAGTAACACCAAAAAATGAAAGAGCTTTTAAGTAATAAAAATATAATACACTGTTGCCCTGCACTGGTAAAACTGGTGTGTTTACTACAGTAACACTACTATAATTTATATAATAAGCTGCTGTGTAGCCACGGGGGCAGCCATTCAAGCTGGAAAAAAGGAGAAAAGGCACAGGTTACATAGCAGATAACAGATAAGTTCTGTAGAATACAATAGTGTTTTATCTGTTATCTGCTATGTGCCTGTGCCTTTTCTCCTTTGAATGGCTGCCTCCATGGCTACACAGCAGCTTATTTATATAAATTATAGTAGTGTTTCTGAAGTAAATACACAACGTTTACCAGTGCAGGGCAGCAGCACATTACATTTTAGTTACTTTTATACACTTTTATTTTTTTGTGTTACTGTTCCTTTAAGGGAAATTACACATGGTACAATTTCAAGCATTTTGCAGAAACTGGGTGGGTTGGTTGTAAAAATTCTTAAAAACATAAAAATATTTGAAAATGGGGACGCCCCCACAATACAGTTTCCCCATCCACAACCTCATCAATCCCCCAGAGGCCGCTGGCTAATGAAGGCTCAGTGAAGGAGAGTCCGGGCACCTACTATGCATTAAAAGGCCATGTACAGGGGAAGAGAACAGCTTCTCAGACTGGGGTATCTAGAGATCACTGGGGGCCCTCACCCCACTTTTTAACCTTCATGTATCTTCCCTTACTGCCACTGCAGGGTGCTGCAAACTTGGGTGCCCACTAAATACCACCAGAGCAATCCCCCTCCCCTTGTACTTAATATAGACCAAAATGGCACAAGCTACTCTATCTCATCATTATACAATCCTCCATTTTGCCAGATGTTTTCATGCAATCCATCCAAAGTACTGTATAATTGAATAAACAAGCCCCCTGCTCGTCAGACCCATCATTTATTGAAGCTCGTAGAATAGTCAATTAATTAAGGGCTGCTCACATTTACCCAAACAGTCATGCAAGCTTATCTTCGGTCCCTTGTGACATAAGATGAAAAAGGGCCTTTATTTTCCATTTAAAATAATGTTTACACTTTATGTTTGTCACAATTTTTATAGTAAAATAAATGTTTGTTTGCTTAGATAGCGTCTTAAGCCTTTAGTCAGTGACTTAACTCGCTAATCTAGAACCCCAGGAAACACTGCTCTCCTCTATAAAATGCACTAGAGCACTGTGCCACCGGGGAACCTTCTGCAGGTACATGCACACAGTAAAGTCATTTTTTTAACTATAATTTTGTGCTAAAGCTAAGAAATAATCTACCCCTATTAAAGGGCCTAGGGAATTCATGAAAAAGGATAGAGAATGAGAGGTGAGTGGAGGCTGATGGAAGGAGAAGGGGGTAACTGAAGAAATTAGACAGAGATTTGTCAGAAATTAGGGAACCTGCATACAATTTAAAGGAACAGTAACACCAAGAAATGAAAATGTATCAACGTAATTAAAATATAATGTACTGTTGCCCTGCACTGGTGTGTGTTTGCCTTACAACTTCTACTATAGTTTCTATAAATACACAAATAAGGCACAGGTTACAGAGCAGATAACAGATAAAATGCCATTGGATTCCACAGGACGTATCTGTTATCTGCTATGTAACCTGTTCATTTTCTCCTTTATTCCAGCTTGAATGGCTGCCCCCGGGGCCACACAGCAGGGTATTTATATAAACTATAGTAGTGTTCCTGAAGCAAACACCCCAGGGTAACCAGTGCAGGGCAACAGTACATTAATTTTTAATTACTTATTTTTTAGTATTACTGTTCCTTTAAAAAACACTAACCACGTACATATTAACCTGGCTATTCAATAAACATACAATACTGGCTATTCATTTGACCACTTCTGACCAAGTTGGCAACTGGCCTGCATATGGGCCCAAAGTTATATATGATCGAGGCTCAGTAGACAGCTTGAAAAATCCCACTGGGTGAGGGCAGGTTAATTGGGCCCCTGGGTGACCTTACCATTGTATGGGGGTTGAAGGATCAGATCGGCAACCTGGCATTGCCCCATGTACCAGGCAGTGACTACCTAAAACAAACAGCAGGATGCCAGTCTCCCAAAGGGGAACGTCATGAAACTCCTTTCTTTTTATTGGACTGTTTTGCTTTTCTGTATGTAATAAGGGCGCGGCTACCAGAAAATAGTTCTCCCCTTGAAGTACCAAATACAATTGATCTTTCATTGGTACTTCAGCAGGAACACTGGCTTCAGACTACTCTAGGTAAGGCCTTATGAGATGTGCCAGAAAACACACGTTACCCTGCCAGCAATTTTCATTACTCAGGGCTGAGTCCATTATGGTGGACAAAGCCAATAGGAATCTGCTGCAGATTAATGGAATTACATTCATATACTGCAACAATGTAATTGTCTTTGCCGCTGTCTTGGTCTAAGACTATTCCAGATTTTCAGCGAGTGGGGTCAGAAGGTAAAAAAAAACATTCAGGTAGGGGAAAAAAAAACCCCATTAACCCTGGACTGTTAGAATCAGTAAGGCCATTGGGGCTGCAAAGCATAGATACAAACACGTAGGAGATTTGAGGGAGGTCCCACTCAGTCTTCCGTTGTTGTTTTTGTACTACATCTCCCAGAATTCTTACTAACAGCCAATAAGAGTGCCAGACTCCTGTTCTTAAAGAATAAAAGAAAAAAACTGGTCCATATTCTGGTGAGATGGCTCCCACCCTACAAGCACTTGGTACCAGAGGGCCCTGATAGTGTAGCTGCAGGCTTAACATCTTTGCTAAAAAAAAAAGTTTCCAATGGGGGTTTTTCTTTTTAATTAAATATGCAATTTAGTTTCAGTTCATTTCCACTTTTTAAGAATTCAATATATGAATTTAAAATGATTGATTCTGTGCTTTATAATATATCTTATAGAGCTGTAGGGGCAGAACTACTGGGGGTGCCACCACCCCTTTGCGTCCGGAGGGGGTGTGTGTAAAGGGATAAAATAAAAGGTTTATTTTAGTAATGTAAATAGATAAAGCAATATGCAGGTTAGCCAGCAGGTGGCTGTGAGAGTTCCTTGCTGAGGCCTTGTGGCCAGACCTACTGGGGAGGTTAGTAGTTGGGCTAGCTAGTGATAGTAGTGGCAAGTTAGTACTCTGCAGGAGTGAAAGATAGAGAGGGCTAGTTATCAAGGACAGCCTGTTGTCCCGACGAGGAGTGCTTAGAAGAGGGGTAAAGCCCCGAGGCAAAGTGTGCACCAAAGAGGGAATTTAGGTGTAGGTATTAGGACAGCCTAAGGGTGAAGCTTGGGCACTGTACATACGGAAAGGGTATTGGTCCCTAGTGAGCAGGGAGCCCCTGGAACAGCTAATGACTCTCTGCCTGTGCATCTATTTGGGTCCACACGAGAAGTGTGTGTGAGAAGCGACTGAGAGAGAATCTGCAGAAGTGCATCCTTTGGCAGCAACCAGAGCCGGTCTTAAATATGCCTCCCTGTGAGAAGTGGCTGTTAATAAAGTGTGGGTTTTTTTGTAACTTAAATTTTTACTAAAGAAATGCAAAAATAAAAAGAAACAAGGTATACATAAACATGGCATGTGAATGATTACAGTAAAGAGGGATGGCATCAATAGGTAGGCTGGTCTCATTGGAATCTCCCCAGGTCTAGGGGTGAGCAGTTGAATCATTTGGGGTCCTTTGTCCTGGAAGCTTTCTAAGTGGTTAATAAAGTGTGTTTGAGTTTCTGCAATGGGTACTTCTTTCAACAAAGGCCCTGCATGCAATTGAGGCATGGCTGCCAGGCACGGGTAGCAACCTTACAGATGGGGGGTCCGACTGCACGGCCTGCACCCAGGTCCCTTCTCTTATAGTTCCGTTATTGTACAGTTATTCATATGATAATAATAACATTATTGATACATTCATCGAAGGTGAAACATTTGATTCAAAATATTTTTTTTGTAGAGATTTTTTTTTTACATTTCCTTCTGGAACTGCAGATGAGTGATTTTTTTTCTGACAGCAATAAGAGCCCCTCTGTACTCATCCTTTACCAATATATACAGGACATTAAGACATTCTGTGCATTAAGCTACCAAAACTTCCCTCCGCTTTGAATAAAACAGGGATAGGTTGTCCATACATATAAATGTATAATGAAGCAGTAGAAATCTTAATGAATCAGATAAAAGCAAGTGTAGGACTGGCCAGACCAGGGATGACTGTGACGTAGTTGGCCAGCTTGATGTATATTGCAATATATGGACAAACAATCCCTGTTTTGCTTAAAGGGAAGGGCATTTCTTGGTAGCTTAATGCACAGACTGTCTTAATGTTCGATATCTATTGATAATGGGTGAGTGCAGAGGGGCTCTTGTTGCTCTCTGTATGAATTTTGTGGTCACAGCCTCACTTTACCCCTACCTAATGGTTACAAATGTAGTGGTGAGCACAACTTTCCCTTGTTTGTTTGAGTGAATTATTTGCCTGATATAGATGGAGTGGCGAAAATGTTTGTAAATCTGCTCTGGAATTTTATCATATGTTTTGTTTAGCCAGGAAAAAAAGTTGTGTTTTTTTCACGTGTGGAAAAAAAACGCCCCTTAACTCCAATGCATTTGGTGCAAAAAAAATGAGAGGAAAAAAGGGTTATAGATTCCAATGCATTTGGATCACTCGCTCACAGGTACCCTGGGCCGATGCAGTTTTCTCCTAACAGGGGTATCAGGTAAGCGATTACAATCACTGGGGGTGTCTTAACATTTTGGCAGCCCCCAGTGATTGTACCTTTCCTTCTCTTTTAATAGAAAAAAAGTCAGATTTATACATTTGAATCCAACAAGCAGAACAGAACTCTGTTACTAAAGCACAAAGAGCAGCCCAAGACAAGGGTACCCCACAACACCATTACCCTGAATTGTTAAATTCCTATGCTCCCCTAACCTCAACCCTCCCTTGGCCTTAGGGCTTAGGGGCCTATTTTTACAAAGGGGCCTGGTAATTCAGCTCTCTGTATCCTATAATAAGCCCATCCCATCCTATTGTACAGGACCCCAGAGGAACCCTTGCTACGCCAGAATACTGATCGGCAAGCATTTGCCTCGGTGAGTCTGTAAAGCAATGCTCCAAATGACAAAGTGCACTACTTATCCATGAAATATTTGCTGCCAGTGAGGATTACTGAAAGTCTTTTGATTTGTTCTATAAACCTGATTTCCTATTTCAGCCCTAAATTACATTCAATCTTTTGTTAAAGCTGTGCCAAATCAGCACAAGGAGACAAATATGTACAGCCGGAGACGAGGACCTTTTCTACCCTTTCTGCTATTTTTTGTACATAAATCCGCTGAAATGCCCTGTGCTTAACAAACATATTTGACAGTCTTTGAGATTAAATGTGAGCCTTTTTTGGCCCAGAATGTTTTGGGAGAGGGAATTCATTCTGTGCTTGCAGCTGCACGCTTCGGGATTTATTTTAATATTCAGCTGTTAGATACAAAAGTGTTGGGGGGTGGGGGGGGGGGGACTGTAATGGCACCAACATATTCCACATGTCTAAGTAATCTTTGTCTTGTTTATGTTACTTCATTTTTTAAACTTGAACCAAACTTTATCATTATATATATATATATGTTACAAAAATATACCAACTAAAATATGCTGTTTACAGTGCCACCATTTGCACCAATGACAGCTTTTAGTCTTTTGGCGTAAGTATGGGCAGCCTTGCCCACTGGGCAGGAGTGACTTCTTCATGTTGTTCACCATAGTTGGATGATGCTTATGCACCTGATTGTTAAAACAGCCATATAATAATAAAAATCCTTTGCAAATTTAAAATGAAACCCTTTTTTTTCTTAAATCATCCTTACCTGTATTAAATATATTTAAAAATCTGAGCTGTCAATCATATATTGCCTGCCCTGCGGCAGAGCTGGCTATATATGATTGACAGCTCAGATTTGTAATTATCATTAGTTTCACTTTCCATTCAGCACTTCCTAGATGTCACTTAATGACGAATACACAATATTTGTAGGGGTTATACAAAATTTGCCTTAATAACAGTGTCCACAGAATGGCATCTGCTGCTTGCTGTGATTGTGAATTTTAAGACGGAAGGAAACATGATAGAAAAGGATTTGTAATGATTTCCTAGGATGACAGGTCCCTTTTTAACTGGCTGGGATCAGAGCTTTGATTTGGCCACTGTAGGACATTCTCCCAGGGTTCCGGCTGGCCTACCACCATAGCAGAAGATCCTAGGTCTTAGTGGGCCCCATTCTGAGAACATGGCTTTGACTTGCCCAGTGTAGGGCAGGCCTGGACTGGGATTCAAAGCAGACCCCAGCATTTTAAGTACACAGACTGTCTATGGTCTCTTACAGCAGCCCCTCTGGCATTTGCCAGAACCCACAGATTGTCAGGGCAGACTGGCCAACCCTTATTTTCAATGAAGGTCTATACCATTTAACACTATCTATGCCTAACTGCAGTTCAAGTGAGCCCAGGGTGTCAGGTTTTCTAGTTGGCCCTAGGAGACCTATTCTGTTTCTGCATTCACATTTTTATTCTTGATACGCTACTGTGTTAGTTACTTTGGCCTTGTGTTGGGTTAATTGTCCTGCTAAAGGGACAGTTCATATGAAGGGACTGGGATGGGAAGGGACGGGAAGAAAAGATGTTGTAAAATAAAAGGAATAAAGTACTGCACACTCCTAGAGGGGTAGAATAAAATCTGCAGAGAAAAGTCACCTGTTCTCATGTATTGTAAGAGAGCTCAGGAGCCCTCTCTATACCAGCCCTCTCTATACCAGCCCTCTCTATACTAGCCCTCTCTATACCAGCCCTCTATACCAGCCCTCTCTATACTAGCCCTCTCTATACCAGCCCTCTATACCAGCCCTCTCTATACCAGCCCTCTCTATACCAGCCCTCTATACCAGCCCTCTCTATACTAGCCCTCTCTATACCAGCCCTCTATACCAGCCCTCTCTATACTAGCCCTCTCTATACCAGCCCTCTATACCAGCCCTCTCTATACCAGCCCTCTCTATACCAGCCCTCTCTATACCAGCCCTCTCTATACTAGCCCTCTCTATACCAGCCCTCTATACCAGCCCTCTCTATACTAGCCCTCTCTATACCAGCCCTCTATACCAGCCCTCTCTATACCAGCCCTCTATACCAGCCCTCTCTATACTAGCCCTCTCTATACCAGCCCTCTCTATACTAGCCCTCTCTATACCAGCCCTCTATACCAGCCCTCTCTATACCAGCCCTCTATACCAGCCCTCTCTATACCAGCCCTCTCTATACTAGCCACCTCCCTACCAGCCCTCTCTATACCAGACCTCTCTATACCAGCCCTCTCTATACCAGCCCTCTCTATACCAGCCCTCTCTATACCAGCCCTCTCTATACCAGCCACCTCCCTACCAGCCCTCTCTATACCAGACCTCTCTATACCAGCCCTCTCTATACCAGCCCTCTCCATACCAGCCCTCTCTATACCAGCCACCTCCCTACCAGCCCTCTCTATACCAGCCCTCTCTATACCAGCCACCTCCCTACCAGCCCTGTCTATACCAGCCCTCTCTATACCAGCCACCTCCCTACCAGCCCTCTCTATACCAGCCCTCTCGCTACCAGCCCTCTCCATACCAGCCCTGTCTATACCTGCCCTCTCCATACCAGCCCTCTCTATACCAGCCCTCTCTATACCAGCCCTCTCTATACCAGCCCTGTCTATACCTGCCCTCTCCATACCAGCCCTCTCTATACCAGCCCTCTCTATACCAGCCCTCTCTATACCAGCCCTCTCTATACCAGCCACCTCCCTACCAGCCCTCTCTATACCAGCCCTCTCGCTACCAGCCCTCTCCATACCAGCCCTGTCTATACCAGCCCTGTCTATACCTGCCCTCTCCATACCAGCCCTCTCTATACCAGCCCTCTCTATACCAGCCCTCTCTATACCAACCACCTCCTTACCAGCCCTCTCTATACCAGCCCTCTCTATACCAGCCACCTCCTTATCAGCCCTCTCTATACCAGCCCTCTCTATACCAGCCACCACCCTACCAGCCCTCTCTATACCAGCCCTCTCTATACCAGCCCTCTCTATACCAGCCACCACCCTACCAGCCCTCTCTATACCAGCCCTCTCTATACCAGCCCTCTCTATACCAGCCCTCTCTATACCAGCCACCACCCTACCAGCCCTCTCTATACCAGCCCTCTCTATACCAGCCCTCTCTATACCAGCCCTCTCTATACCAGCCCTCTCTATACCAGCCCTCTCTATACCAGCCCTCTCTATGCCAGCCACCACCCTACCAGCCTTCTATACCAGCCCTCTCTATACCAGCCCTCTCTATACCAGCCACCACCCTACCAGCCCTCTCTATACCAGCCCTCTCTATACCAGCCCTCTCTATACCAGCCACCACCCTACCAGCCCTCTCTATACCAGCCCTCTCTATACCAGCCACCTCCCTACCAGCCCTCTCTATACCAGCCCTCTCGCTACCAGCCCTCTCCATACCAGCCCTCTCTATACCAGCCCTGTCTATACCAGCCCTGTCTATACCTGCCCTCTCCATACCAGCCCTCTCTATACCAGCCCTCTCTATACCAGCCACCTCCTTACCAGCCCTCTCTATACCAGCCCTCTCTATACCAGCCACCTCCTTATCAGCCCTCTCTATACCAGCCCTCTCTATACCAGCCACCACCCTACCAGCCCTCTCTATACCAGCCCTCTCTATACCAGCCCTCTCTATACCAGCCCTCTCTATACCAGCCCTCTCTATACCAGCCCTCTCCATACCAGCCCTCTCTATACCAGCCCTCTCTATACCAGCCCTCTCTATACCAGCCACCTCCTTATCAGCCCTCTCTATACCAGCCCTCTCTATACCAGCCACCACCCTACCAGCCCTCTCTATACCAGCCCTCTCTATACCAGCCCTCTCTATACCAGCCCTCTCTATACCAGCCCTCTCTATGCCAGCCACCACCCTACCAGCCTTCTATACCAGCCCTCTCTATACCAGCCCTCTCTATACCAGCCCTCTCTATACCAGCCCTCTCTATACCAGCCCTCTCTATACCAGCCACCACCCTACCAGCCCTCTCTATACCAGCCCTCTCTATACCAGCCCTCTCTATACCAGCCCTCTCTATACCAGCCACCACCCTACCAGCCCTCTCTATACCAGCCCTCTCTATACCAGCCCTCTCTATACCAGCCACCTCCCTACCAGCTTTGAAGCAGAAGAACAGGTAAAGAGCATGGAGAGCAATGGTGGGCATGTTCTGCTGCCATGGTTTGTGTTCCTTACATTTTGTTGGGGAGCCAGAGATTTACAAAACAGCAGCGCTGTATATAATATGGAGACAAAGTCACTACTTGACTAGTTGAGTTATATTTTACAGTACACCCCTGCTGTGCTATTTTAAAGTATTATATATTTGTCACCTGGGATGGTTCCAATATATAATGGAGGGTTTTTTTGTTATTAGCAAGAACCAAGTCTGCCAGTGAGCTTCCCTAGATGCCAATATGTGGGCCTTTTCTGCAGAACCAGAGCATTGCATACAACTTCTAAAATGATGTCTAGTGTTTACATTATATATGGCATGGAAACTGGGTATGATTATCAGTTTTATTAACTAATAGCTTATTCAGCAGACTTTGAGCCTTGCCTTCTAGCTATCTTTGTATAAACATTCGCGTGATCCTATGTAATTAGTTGTAAAACCAAGGGCATTTCTAAGTACAAATATTGCCAGGGTTTCAACACCATGTACTGTGCCTAGAAATAAGAGCCCATTTGGGGCCTATGACTTCTCGTGGTGTAACTGGATGAGTGGTTAGGGTGACCCAGCTAGTATGTGTAGCTTGATGTCCTACCTTGAATTATAGCTCCAACAGAAAACAGTGAGTTTATTTATACCTTTGACTATCTCATTGTTAACCAACACCTGTATGTGGATGTTGCTACACATCTTCAACAACATTTGCCCCTTGGTAGGGTGACCTTCAACCCATGGCAGTCCAGTCATAATTGGGAGTTAAAGCTGAAAGCCGCAGTGTGAAGACCACCTTTCTTAGCTTTTCCATGGGGAAAGGTCTGCTCTTGCCTGTGCCCTGCTCTTTCCCCCAGTATAAGGTTGTTTGCCCTCATTTAAGGCCCCCTATACCCTGTAAAGGGTAAGACATCCATCCTTTGGAAAGCCGCCATTCTCCCCTCTGTAACTGGAATACGTGTTGCACTCAGTTCATCCATATTAATGCCTGCCGGCCCTGCACACTAGACGCATCGCAAGTGCACTGCTATCCCACTGCATTCCATGCAAAACCCCAATAACATTATTGTCAATTATTATTAATAAAGTTATGCACTGTATTTTCTTACAATATATTCTTTATCAGGTTCAAGGTGTTTTTGCAATATCTGCCACCTAAGAATCCCAAATGTAATGTGTACAGACATGATTGGGGGTCATTTATTAACACTGGGCAGATTTGCCGTGGGGCAGTAACCAATGCCCAGAGGCCGCCCCCATTCTTCTGCTTGATACATTGGCTGTGCCAGCTTGACACAGACTGACTATGATCCAATGCTATATCAGAAAAGTTTGAGGCAATTGCCTCTTGAGGAACGTTTCTCCATAGATCCACGGTCAGGCAATATGTTCAAAATCAGCCAAGCTTCTAGACACTGGTGTTGATTTAGTAAAACAGTTGCTAAATTGCACCATTGCAAATGCTAATGACCAGCTTATGAGCAATAAAAACAAAGATCTGATTGGTTGCTATGGGCAATGACACGTATTGTAGTAAATGGGCACCTGTCACCCAGACATAAAAACTGTATAATAAAAGTTTTCACAATAAACTAATTCCTTTATACGTTAAACACATTCATACCCATTATAAAGGCTTTTAGAAATCTTAGCTGTCAATCATATATTGCCTGCCCCGCCCCCTATGCCTTAGGGCTTTCTTCACTTTCTATTTGGCACTTACTTTCCCCTCCCTCCTCACCACCTAACTATGTAGCCAGTACATGGGCCTGGGCATTAGGTCCCCCATTCTGGCACATAAACTAGAATTGGGGGTTATACAACGCTTGCCTTAATAACTGCCCACAAAATGGCGCCTGCCTGCTTGCTGTGATTGTGTAATTCCAAGACTGAAGGAAACCAGATTTATATTATTTATATAGTGTCAGTAAAGATTTTGCTTGACAAACACAATATAAAATAATTTTGAATTATTTCTTAGGGTGACAGGTCCCCTTTAAAAGCTTTAGCTTATCCTGTAATATAAATATTATAGGCCTGTACAATAATATAGAGTTTTTTTAGACATCTGTGTATAGCCTCTGTCCATCAGAACATTTTCCTGGTACCACGGTTGTGTCAGGATCACTGGCCTATATGCCTGCCTGATAATGCTACTGACCCATCCTGTCGATCCGCTCAACCTCACTCCGGATCTGCCCAAACCCCACCCTAGCATTAAGCCTCATCCCATTCACAGCAATCTGGGCCCCTGAAAGGACTATTTCTTTCCTCCCCTCCATGGCAACCCTGCCTGGTCTGCTAGGTCAAGCCCTGTCTGGCTTCTTTAAGGGGGATAGTATATAATAGGAGGAGCATTGAAACCAATAAAAACAAATATGGCAGCCAACCAGACACAACAGAAAGCTACAGAGGTGAAAAGGAAAATGGAAAATAATTTCACATAATTACATATTACAGGTATAGGATCCCTTATCAGGAAACCCATTATCCAGAAAGTTCAGAATTACGGAAAGGCCATCTCCCATAGACATTATAAGCAAATAATTCTACTTTTAAAAAATGATTTCCTTTCTCTCTGTAATAATAAAACAGTACCTGTACTTGATCCCAACTAAGATATAATTACCCCTTATTGGGGGCAGAACAGCCCTATTGGGTTTATTTCATGGTTAAATGATTCCCTTTTCTCTGTAATAATAAAACAGTACCTGTACTTGATCCCAACTAAGATATAATTACCCCTTATTGGGGCAGAACAGCCCTATTGGGTTTATTTAATGGTTAAATGATTCCCTTTTCTCTGTAATAATAAAACAGTACCTGTACTTGATCCCAACTAAGATATAATTACCCCTTATTGGGGGCAGAACAGTCCTATTGGGTTTATTTAATGGTTAAATGATTCCCTTTTCTCTGTAATAATAAAACAGTACCTGTACTTGATCCCAACTAAGATA
Organism: Xenopus tropicalis; assembly: GCF_000004195.4. Taxonomy (NCBI): domain Eukaryota; kingdom Metazoa; phylum Chordata; class Amphibia; order Anura; family Pipidae; genus Xenopus; species Xenopus tropicalis. Next base: position 20,131,345 of record NC_030681.2, read on the forward strand.
TAATTACCCCTTATTGGGGGCAGAACAGCCCTATTGGGTTTATTTAATGGTTAAATTATTCCCTTTTCTCTGTAATAATAAAACAATACCTGTACTTGATCCCAACTAAGATATAATTACCCCTTATTGGGGCAGAACAGCCCTATTGGGTTTATTTAATGGTTAAATGATTCCTTTTTCCCTGTAATAATAAAACAGTACCTGTACTTGATCCCAACTAAGATATAATTACCCCTTATTGGGGGCAGAACAGCCCTATTGGGTTTATTTAATGGTTAAATGATTCCCTTTTCTCTGTAATAATAAAACAGTACCTGTACTTGATCCCAACTAAGATATAATTACCCCTTATTGGGGGCAGAACAGTCCTATTGTGTTTATTTAATGGTTAAATGATTCCCTTTTCTCTGTAATAATAAAACAGTACCTGTACTTGATCCCAACTAAGATATAATTACCCCTTATTAGGGGCAGAACACTCCTATTGGGATCCCAGGTCCTGATCATTCTGGTTAACAGGTCCCATACCTGTACAAATAATTACATAAAGTACAAAATAAAATCGTATTGACCCTTTAATGGGTTATATAATTCTCTCCTAGAAGATGAGGGGTAATAGAGTGTAAATGATTTCTATTAACCAAATTGATCCTTGCAGTCCAAAACAACCCATGTGAAGACTTCTGCCCACACATTCCTCCCAGCTGTCCCCTCTGTGTCATCGGCAAGATGAACCCCCCCGCTGATCCTAATCATGCCGTATCCACCAATTACAGTGGAGCGCTCCATCCTGCCTTAGCCGGACCCAGCTACTTTAATACCATATGCTCTGCTCATTCTGAAGCTCTGAATGGGAGGGGAAACATTTTCTCTGTTTTTCTTTTCTTTATTTCTAGATTTACATAAGTGAAATTCAAGAGCGAGTCAATTAGTAACGAGATCCTGGCACCTGATGATTTCAATGTTCTGCGCTCCGTGTGTAACAATGAGGCTGGGGAACTGGGGAAAGCGCTCTGTGTCGGGCTTCTCCTGGCCTGCCGTCACTTCATCATATGTAGCACAATCTGCTATTGTGTGAAAACATCTTGCTTTATTTAAATGGAAGTTTGTTTGGCTTTTCAATTTTTTTAATGTTAATGATATAATAAATATAGGAAGAAGTTGACTCTGGGAAAGCTGTTGGCTGGATATGCATATAGCCTTCCAATGCATTCAGCATTTCCAACAGGGGGCGTAGTACTTGTAAATAGAGTGAATGAAATAGAACAAACCTGCCAGACTGCAGAGAAACAGTTGAAGAGCCGTCTGATGTTTTCTCTTCTCCTATTAAGCAGAGCAACTTCAGAAGGCCTTCATCTTTGTCTTCTGAAATCTTCTCTCAACTGTCAGGCCGGTCGCCAGAACCGACCAGCAGATGGCGCTGTAGAGACAATTTCATTATGTTAGCAGTGTCGGAAAACATTTACCTTTGAATAGCACCTTATTGTGCACTTACCTTCAATAGAAATGATTCACAGTGGTTGTTATCAAGCATTGTAAGGTTATAAGGTGGAAAAATGTTGCATGCTTTGGTACACTGCACAAAGAGAACACCTTAAATTTAACCATTACCCCATTATGAATACTTAGCCAACACATAGTTTATATAATATTAGGTGGCCTACTAAAGATTCATACTAAACTGGAATATATATATATATATATATATATATTATTATTATTAACATTTATTTATAAAGCGCCAACATATCCCGCAGCGCTGTACAATAGGTGGGTTACATACATTGGACATACAGAGTAACATATAAAGCAACCAATAACCGATACAAAAGGTGAAGAGAGCCCTGCCCAAAAGAGCTTACAATCTACAAGATATATATATATATATATCAGTAAATATTGCCCTTTTACATCTTTTCCCTTGAGCCGCCATTTAGTGATGGGCTGTGTGCTCCCTCAGAGATCAGCTGACAGGAAATAATGCAGCTCTAACTGTAACAGGAAGTAGTGTGGGAGTAAAAGGCAGAACTCTGCCCATTCATTGGCTGATGGGGCCTAGCATGTATGTGTGCCTTGGCTTGTTTGTGTGCACTGTGAATCCTATGATCCCAGGGGGCGGCCCTTAGTACTTAATGTAGGATTACCCAATGGCACATACTACTAAAAAAGTATATTTCTATGAAAATGGTTTATTTAGATGAAGCAGAAAATATAAATTCAAATGGGTCATAATAAGACAATTATTAAACAATTTGGTATTTCTTTACTTGAAAAGAGAACAACCCAGGAATTGTTATAGTTTTGGATATTGTGTTCCAGGAGTTCACTATTCTCTGAGTGCTCCCTTGTAATTACATATCTTTGGTCATCAATCCAGGGAAAGCATATTCAGCTTGTACCAAATTTGTTCCCAGGACAGGCACACGGAGTACCAAGGGTCACATAAGGTAGAAGAGAGTTATTTTATGTGAAACGGTTTGAATGGTTTTATTGGTGAAAATAGAATGAGTTCATGAATCACTGTGAATCACTGAGCACAGATATTAATATGGGAACCTTAATAAAGATTTTAAAGGAGAAGGAAAGGCTAATAAAGAGTTAATCTCAAGCTGCAGGCATACCTTCAGTTCTCTCAATAGTGCCCTCAAGTCTCCCCATATTTCTCCTGTTCAGATGATCAGAAGCCAAATAGGAAGAAAAAATGCTGAGCTGTGTAAAGAAAGTTCCCATAATGCCTCACTCCTGCACCGACACTCAGACCAAGTGAACATGCTCAGTTAGTAAGACTATGGGGGACATTTATTAATGCACAAATGCTCCGAGCGTATTTTGTGTGACAATTTCGTACCTTGCAACAAAAATCGTGCAACAAAATTGAATTGTCCCGCTGAGTACGAAAGTTTCGGATTCATTCAAGCTTCGTTATCTTTCCTTGGGCCAGGTTGGAGCTGCATTTTCTTGATATTTGCGATCTTCAGATGAATGTAGCCCTATGAGTCAGCTTCCTGCTGATTGGCTCAGATCCACATTCCTAAGGCGGGGGAGGGAGTTCTTAGCATTCTTGAGGGAGGGGGGAGCAGGAAAGAGCAGAAAGCAGAGAGCTGTGTCTCTGGCAGAGGAAAACAGACACAACAAATCTTTTGACAGAGAACTCAGTGCAGTGTTTCTGTGAGTGCTTATGGCTGTATTTACATAGGCCTTTCTGATAAAGCTTACTTAGTTTTTACCTTTCCTTCTCCTTTAAGAATGAATGGAGAATTGGCCATATAATGATCCCTACCCGTGAATTGGCAGAGGGGGCACAATATAAATATGTAACTTATAGACCTAACATATTCATGCCATATGCAATTCATTGCAAACTTGGCTACAGAAATAGCCAGGGTCAGACTGATCCCTGTCAGCACTCACCCGGCCGTCGGTGTCCCTCCCCTGACGTGTGCTCATCGAGCAGGGGCCACTGTGGGGGGGTTGGGGGGCGGGGTTATAAGTCTTAATGACCACTGAGAAAAAATGAATAGGCTGGTATCTGAATACCCAAAGCCAAGTCACCTAAGTATTCTGGATTTATATCAGTTTGGAAGCCTGTGGCAAATACCAATAGATAATGACTTTAATTCAGTATTTCAAATATAAGGAAAGTAATGTGGTGTTATGGGTAATATTCTTTTCATGATTTTCTCACCTGTTGGTTTTGGCAGCCTCAAAGTGTCCACATTGGTAAAAGAAGATTCAACCTCTGTCTCAGCACAAGCCCTACAAGGATATGCAGAGGAGTTCCCTCAGAAAATAACAATCTAAGCACAAATACATTCAATTAGGATTTATATTTATAACTTTTAACGAACATGCAACTAAAATACGCAGGTTACAGAATGATACCTCATCCTCTTGGGAACACAGGAATGGTTGCTCCTTATTAGTTCACCCTAAGTCTAAGTAACTGGTATAATGCAGTATAAATTAATGCAGAGATCTCAGCGACTGATATTGGACCAGGGAAAAATGTGAAAGATTTACACTGAAATCCAGTATCTCTCAAGAAATACCTTGCTCCTTATGAGGGAGTCTGTAGGACTGAAGGAGTGGCCTTTTCCATGTCTCTTGCATTTTCTAGTGTTACCTTCTCACCCAAGGATCAATTACTAAAGATGTCCACCCCTCATAACCATTTTGACCACAGACCTTCTACTACCAAAGACCTTAAATACCATTTATTTAACAGGCCCTGCCCTATTGAGCCAAAGTCAAAAATGAATGGAGATCAAGGTCCCAGGGTTCCAAAGAAGTCAGGAGCCAGGTTGTCATCATCTCCCATCAATCATATAAGCAGGCTGAAAAGATCCAGTTCTATAACATCTTTCAAGTTTAAGTCAATGGGGGACACAGAGTTTTGGGGCTGGAAAGCACAGGATAGTCCATACAGTAAATCTTCTTATTTGACTAATCTGTATAATGTCTAAACAACATTGTTAGCACTGATGTTTATTTGCTCTGATTAGATTTTTGACTCTATTCCATGTTTCTTGTTAATTGTTTCATGGCTACGTTGTGAAGTTGTAAAAACTGTCAGGTCTCCAGTTGCTCCAAGCATCATTGTTTTCGGGATTAGAAGATGTGCAAATCTCGCATTCAGCTGACATTTTACCAAACACATAACTTTCTACATGAAAACGAGCCATATGTTTTCTTTGTGAAGCAATATTTCTCAGTTAAAATAGATTTGTGTATTTCACAGGCTCTAATTGGCAAGGCAGTGCGTTGCGTCTTGGCCCCTTGCTTGGAGCCGACAGAAACAGATGTGTTGTACTGATCTTCCACACATTCTACAGAGGTGTATGGGAATGCGTCCAGAGGCAAAAAGCCCCTATATCAAGTGACTTGGATGTACTCTAGAAAGTGCAGGGTTCAGCATTTTACCCTCCAGATGCACTTTCTCCTGGCTACACAAGCAAACACTCAAGTGCTCTTTGGGGCTTATCACTAAGGTTTCATTTATTTGTTTTTTTGCTCACTTTGCAAAAAGAGCAACTGCATTGTGGCGATCATTGGAATGATCATTGGATTTATACTCTGCCCCTACTCTTCAGCCCTCTAAGCAGCAGGGCATAACTTATAGGGCCACAATGATCTGATTGTATTCCAACAGTGCTACGTATCCTTGGCTGATCTATGCAGGGATGATCTTGCATCCTTTAGTTTGATCAGACTATTAAAACTATACTTTGTCTGCAGCTTAGGGAGCCACCTCATTCCTATAAAACTGCATACAGACATGGGATCCATTTCCAGTAAAGTTTGGAATTACAGGAGGTCCATCTCCCATAGGCTCTACTGTAATCAAATAATTCAGATTTTAAAAGATGATTTCTTTTTCTCCGTAATAATAAAACAGTACCTGTACTTGATCCCAACTAAGATATAATTACCCCTTATTGGGGGCAGAACAGCCCTATTGGGTTTATTTAATGGTTAAATGATTCCCTTTTCTCTGTAATAATAAAACAGTACCTGTACTTGATCCCAACTAAGATATAATTACCCCTTATTGGGGGCAGAACAGCCCTATTGGGTTTATTTAATGGTTAAATGATTCCCTTTTCTCTGTAATAATATAACAGTAACTGTACTTGATCCCAACTAAGATATAATTACCCCTTATTGGGGGCAGAACAGCCCTATTGGGTTTATTTCATGGTTAAATGATTCCCTTTTCTCTGTAATAATAAAACAGTACCTGTACTTGATCCCAACTAAGATATAATTACCCCTTATTGGGGGCAGAACAGCCCTATTGGGTTTATTTAATGGTTAAATGATTACCTTTTCTCTGTAATAATAAAACAGTACCTTGTACTTGATCCCAACTAAGATATAATTACCCCTTATTGGGGGCAGAACAGCCCTATTGGGTTTATTTAATGGTTAAATGATTACCTTTTCTCTGTAATAATAAAACAGTACCTGTACTTGATCCCAACTAAGATATAATTACCCCTTATTGGGGGCAGAACAGCCCTATTGGGTTTATTTCATGGTTAAATGATTCCCTTTTCTCTGTAATAATAAAACAGTACCTGTACTTGATCCCAACTAAGATATAATGAATCCTTATTGGTGGCAAAATAACCTATTGGGGTTAATTAACATTTCAATAATTTTTTTTAGGTAACTTAAGGGCAGTGGCAGACGGGGAGATTATTCTTTATTGCCGCGGGCGACTAATCTCCCCACAATGCCATCCCACTGGCAAGAATGTAAATCGCCGGTGGGATAACATACGCTACAATTTCCCAAAGTCGCCCGAAGTTGCTCACTCACAAAGATCCAACAGAGCCCTCCTACCACTGAGCACTCCTTGTCTGTTCTGTGAAAGTGACTGTCGATAAAGAAAGAAACCTCACAGTGCAATGTATTGTGGGTTATGTAGTTCCTGCATGCTGTCTGTAAGCCAGGGATCCCCAGCCTTTTTTACCCATCATCCACATTAAAATGTAAAAAGAGTTGGGGAGCAACACAAGCATGAAAAATGTACCTGGAGGTACCAAATAAGGGCTATGATTGGTTATTTTGTAGCCCCTATGTGGACTGGTAGCCTACAGAAGGCTCTGCTTGGCATTATACCTGGTTTTCATGCCTTCAAAACTTGCCTCCAAGCCAGGAATACAAAAATAAGCACCTACTTTGAGGCCACTGGGAGCAACATCCAAGGGGTTGGGGAACAACATGTTCCTTACGAGTCACTGGTTGGGGATCACTGCTGTAAGCCGTGGAGAAGTTGTTACAATGTGTTACATCTATGTTTTAGTCCCTCCTCCCCTGCATCTGGATTTCGACATATAAAAATGGTATTTGTTCATACTTTTTGAAGGTTACAGTGATATTTAGGGTTTCTGGTGTGTGTGGGGCTCTTTAGCAAATTTTGGTTTGGAAGCCGGTGTTTCCCTTTAGGATATCCCTGGGCTTATGGTTTAAGAGAGGAGAAGTTAAAAACATGTCAGTATCACATTTTCAGTTTTGTATAAAAGGGAAAAATTCCCTCGTTAGTAGGTGGAAAACATCTAAAAAGGCCCCATCCTTGGGGATATGATGGGCCACATATTTATACATTCTGACAGTTCTCAGGTGCACCATTAGGATCTAAAGGGGGGAATGTAATAAAGGCACAAAAGCATAGACAGAAATAAAGGAAAGCCATCCCTGATCTCCTAGCTGAGTGCAGCTGAGGCCTGTAACTGTCAGAATGTCCCTAGCAGGGAGGGCAGAGAAGTAATTGAGGGTCTGCAGATGGTTTGAACTGTCATCGGTTCCTGATACAGCTGTTCCAAGTCAGCGCTGGACTCCAGTAATGCAACCACTGCCGAGCATTTCAACTTCTAACCCTGGCAGTAATTACAGTAAATGTATAGACAGATATATTTAGTCTTCTGTGTTTCTTTACTCTTCTTTTTAACATCTACTGGCACATTACCCATCATTACAAAGACAAAAAGCACATCTGCCACATTTAATCTCCATAAGCCCATAAGGCTCACCTCAAATACCTGGATAATTCTCCAAGTGTGCCATTGGCATGAAATAGGGAGGAACATAGTTGGGCATCTGTGTTGGTGAATGGCTTTAAGTTCACTTTTAGTTTGTTATAGAATGGCCGATTCTAAGCAACTTTTTAATTGGTCTTTATTATTTATTTGTTATAGTTTTTGAATTATTTGTTTTCTTCTTCCAACTCTTTTTTTGCAGCTGTCAAATGGGGGTCACTGACCCCGGCAGCCATAAAACTATTGCTCTGTGGGGCCACAGTGTTATTGTTATTCTTATTTTTTGTAACTTTCTTTTCTATTCAGTCCCTCTCCTTTTCATATAACAGTCTCTCATCCAAACCATTCCCTGGTTGCTAAGGTAACTTGGACCCTAGCAACCAAATCCCTGCTGAAACTTCCAACTGGAGAGCTGCTGAACTGAAAATGAAATAACTAAAAAAAATTGCAAATATAAAAAAAGAAGACCAATTGCAAATTGTCTTGTTGTTTATTATTTGTGGTTTTTTAATTATTTAGCTTTTTTGTTTAGCAGCTCTCCAGTTTGGAATTTCAGCAGTCATCTGGTTGCTAGGGTCCAATTTAATCCTGCAACTAAGCCATGGGTTCCAAGAGAAACATGACTATGAACAGAGGAGGGCCTAAATAGAAAGATAACTAATAATTAGTATCTTATAACTGAAGTAATGATAACAATAAACCCCCCCATTTGAAAGCTGGAAAGAGTAAAAAAAAAAAACATGGCAAATAATCCAAGAACTATAAAAAAATGAAGACCAATTGAAAAGTTGCTAAGAAAAGGCCATTCTATAATATACATATTTATAAATATGTGACTTCCTTGCCCTTGTTGGGGGTTAGCTAGGTTAACTGCTGGTTATTACTAAAATGTACTAACTGTAACCCTTATGAACCTATCTAGGAGATGCGTTAAGTAAAATGTTCTAGAATGGAATGCACCGGAGATTCCAGAAATACAGATTATCTCCTGACCGTACAATTTGTGCTTTGTGAGGCAAGGTGGGATCCAAATAAATATTTAGATTGCCTTTTAGGAAATGGAAAAGGCTTTTTTTGTCATGAAGAGGCAAATAATAGCAAGAGCTTGGGGGCAGGACAGCGGCACAGTAAGAAGCATCGCTGCCCACTGTTTGTTTGCTTTGCTCCAGTTTCCACTAACACCTTTCTCTGTATATACAGGTGTGTGCGTTATACTGACCATCACTCTCCTTTGATTCTATGCTTTCCTGGCAGTGAAGAGGTTACATAGAGAGGGTAAAAAATGATTCATTTTTTTAATATTTATATATTTACCAGAAGATTGCCAGGTGAATGGCGGGTACTCTCTGGGAAGCTCCAAAATCCACAAGCAAAGGTGTATGTTGAAATAGGAATTGTCTTTTAATCCTTTAGGCATCAATGGAATATAACAAATAAAATACAGTTCTTAATTAACACATAAACAATAAATCCTAAGTTGCCTGGCAACTTAACTGTTCTGTTCTGTGATCCTCTTGCTCAAGGGTTCCAAGGCCTTGATGTTCCTACTGGCCTTCTCTCCTGGGAGTGTCTTCTCTCCCATCTTCTCCCCTCACTAATACTTCATTTTATACTGTTTTAGCATAAATCATATTCCATATTGGCCAATTGCCTCATCAATCTTTGAGAATCCTGCCCGGTTTGCCCTGACAGATGGCAGCCCTATATAATATTGTTAGGGTATGTCTACTACGGAGATTGCAATGTATCGGCACAACCTTGTATGTAGAAGGTGTTACTGCACACATAGGGGCATATTTATATATAGTGTGTAAACCAACATCACCGGTGATGTTGCCCATACAACCAATCAGAGCTTTGCAAATGTACTGAACTCAAAAGACCCAATCCTGTGTTTTATATAAATTGGAGTAAACAACTATATCTAACATAGAATTATACATATGAAACATAATGCTAAACTGGACATAATATAAATATTCATATCTCAATGTACAAAAAGGTTGTGTCCAGCAAGGATACTAAAATCATTGTCTTCCCCAAATGTCACTCCACATGCATTCAGTGTTATACAGTATGTAGACATTTACCCCTAGCTGTTAGTAGTGTAACCCTTTCCTTACCACACTCAAGTGCAGATTCTGTTCTTGGAATCCAGTAACCTGAACCTCTTTGCTATGAAAGATACTGGGGAGCTGGGATTTACAGAGCAGTGTCTCCACCTAGTGGGCAGTGAGGAGCACACCTCAGGGGGATTCCACTAGGAAAATAAATCACACACAGTTTAGAGAAACAAAGATTAACTTTATATAAAGGAAGAAATAGTGCACACTATAAAAAAAATACTGCCCTGGGGAAACTGTGTGGTCTATCAACCCCCTCTCAGGTACCACAGTCCCACACTCTGCTCCGGATGGACAATTGCATATTGACTGCAGCTGCAGGGGTTCCTTTATAACCTCTGCTGGACCAATCAATGGATTTGGCTCCAAAGCAAGGCTCTCCTGGGTCTTCCTCTTTTGCCAGAGGTGCAAGGGGGCCCCAGCCAATCAGATTTCTCTTCAGTCTATAATTTCTACATTTCGCCAAATTTTGTGGAATGGGCACAAAAATTCATGAGGAAAAGTTGTGTCACAGTCGTGCCAAAAAAAGTTGCGGCTACGTCAAATAGATTGCGGTTGCATCAACAGTTGCAGTCAAAAGTTGCACACATCAAAAAAGCCACATGGTAGCCGTGTTTCACGGATTTGCTCATCACTGTATATGGATTCATAACGGTTAATTGAATTTAAAGCTAAATAGAGCTCTATGAATTGTAACAATGGGCCTGAGTGTCACCGTTCCCACTGGGTGCTACAATGTGCCGTACTTTGCACAACGTTCTGCCAATGGCTCGTCTGCATTAAGGGAAAGAACTCCCTATCTCTAATCTTATAATAAAGCGAGTACAGGAAATATGTGCAAGATTGCGTTACTCCGGCAGGTTTTGGATTCTTTTTAATAATAGAAAATGAATGGCTGAAGCTTAGATTACATTCTTTCTGTCAGAATGTTTTCACTGCGCCGCGGGTCAGCCGCAGTTCATGCTTTACAAATAGCGTGGAGGTGGTTCCAGAGCAGTGAACACATTAGTAATTCCTCACACCAGCAATTTGCAGTCTGGAAGACATTTACAATAGGCCCCTGGCCAAAACCTTCCATGTCTTCCCCTTAATCAAACAGGAAAGTCTGAAAGACTGTTCAGTGGTGCAGTAACTTGGGCACAAGTGACAGGCGCATAATGGCAGGAGCAAACTGAGCTTGTTGCAGTTGGTCCTGCTGAGGAAAGTGAGGTTTGTTGCACTTGGTCCTACTGGGAATGTGAGGTTTGTTGCAGTTGGTCCTGCTGAGGAAAGTGAGGTTTGTTGCAGTTGGTCCTGCTGGGAATGTGAGGTTTGTTGCAGTTGGTCCTGCTGAGGAAAGTGAGGTTTGTTGCACTTGGTCCTGCTGAGGAAAGTGAGGTTTGTTGCACTTGGTCCTGCTGGGGAAAGTGAGGTTTGTTGCAGTTGGAGCTGCTGGGGAATGTGAGGTTTGTTGCACTTGGTCCTACTGGGAATGTGAGGTTTGTTGCAGTTGGTCCTGCTGGGAATGTGAGGTTTGTTGCAGTTGGTCCTGCTGAGGAAAGTGAGGTTTGTTGCACTTGGTCCTGCTGAGGAAAGTGAGGTTTGTTGCACTTGGTCCTGCTGAGGAAAGTGAGGTTTGTTGCACTTGGTCCTGCTGGGGAAAGTGAGGTTTGCTGCAGTTGGTCCTGCTGAGGAAAGTGAGGTTTGTTGCAGTTGGTCCTGCTGGGAATGTGAGGTTTGTTGCACTTGGTCCTGCTGAGGAAAGTGAGTTTTGTTGCAGTTGGTGCTGCTGGGGAAAGTGAGGTTTGTTGCAGTTGGTGCTGCTGGGGAAAGTGAGGTTTGTTGCAGTTGGTCCTGCTGGGGAAAGTGAGGTTTGTTGCAGTTGGTGCTGCTGGGGAATGTGAGGTTTGTTGCACTTGGTCCTACTGGGAAAGTGAGGTTTGTTGCAGTTGGTCCTGCTGGGGAAAGTGAGGTTTGTTGCAGTTGGTGCTGCTGGGGAATGTGAGGTTTGTTGCACTTGGTCCTACTGGGAATGTGAGGTTTGTTGCAGTTGGTCCTGCTGGGGAATGTGAGGTTTGTTGCAGTTGGTCCTGCTGGGAATGTGAGGTTTGTTGCAGTTGGTCCTGCTGGGAATGTGAGGTTTGTTGCAGTTGGTCCTGCTGGGGAATGTGAGGTTTGTTGCAGTTGGTCCTTCTGGGGAATGTGAGGTTTGTTGCAGTTGGTCCTGCTGGGAATGTGAGGTTTGTTGCAGTTGGTCCTGCTGGGGAATGTGAGGTTTGTTGCAGTTGGTCTTGCTGGGGAATGTGAGGTTTGTTGCAGTTGGTCCTGCTGGGAATGTGAGGTTTGTTGCAGTTGGTCCTGCTGGGAATGTGAGGTTTGTTGCAGTTGGTCCTTCTGGGAATGTGAGGTTTGTTGCAGTTGGTCCTGCTGGGGAATGTGAGGTTTGTTGCAGTTGGTCCTGCTGGGAATGTGAGGTTTGTTGCAGTTGGTCCTGCTGGGGAATGTGAGGTTTGTTGCAGTTGGTCCTGCTGGGGAATGTGAGGTTTGTTGCAGTTGGTCCTTCTGGGAATGTAAGGTTTGTTGCAGTTGGTCCTGCTGGGGAATGTGAGGTTTGTTGCAGTTGGTCCTGCTGGGGAATGTGAGGTTTGTTGCACTTGGTCCTGCTGGGAATGTGAGGTTTGTTGCAGTTGGTCCTGCTGGGAATGTGAGGTTTGTTGCAGTTGGTCCTGCTGGGAATGTGAGGTTTGTTGCAGTTGGTCCTGCTGGGGAATGTGAGGTTTGTTGCAGTTGGTCCTGCTGGGAATGTAAGGTTTGTTGCAGTTGGTCCTGCTGGGGAATGTGAGGTTTGTTGCAGTTGGTCCTGCTGGGGAATGTGAGGTTTGTTGCACTTGGTCCTGCTGGGAATGTGAGGTTTGTTGCAGTTGGTCCTGCTGGGAATGTGAGGTTTGTTGCAGTTGGTCCTGCTGGGAATGTGAGGTTTGTTGCAGTTGGTCCTTCTGGGAATGTGAGGTTTGTTGCAGTTGGTCCTGCTGGGAATGTGCGGTTTTTTGCAGTTGGTCCTGCTGGGAATGTGAGGTTTGTTGTTTGAGGCATGCCGACACCTATGCCTGGGTTTAAAGTCCAGCAAAAGGGGCAACCCTAAGGGGTCCTCATGTCAAAAATGCCATTGCATCACAGATTTATATAGTTTCAGCAAAAACAAAAGAATTCTTACATATTTGAGAATAAAATTCCATGGCAGCAAACAGATATTGGGGTACGAGGCTGCCTTCTGTGCAAGTGGGGATGAGAGGCCAGGACCCATGTTTATGTGGGGCCCCCACAGAGCAGCAGTTGTATGAGGTAAAGAGACTTTAGGGTGCCCCTTTGGGAGAAGGACATCTGTGACGTGGGGTGCATAGAAAGGCAAAATAATTAATACTTTATTTCAGGGTTGTCCAATTAGTAGCTGTTGTTGAAATGAAATTCCCAGCATCCCTTGGTATCCTTCACAGGGGTATTTGGCTGAGGGGAGTTGGGGAGTGGGGCATTGGGTTGCCATCTTCTTCTTTGCCACTTAGTATATTCAGAGAGCAAACAAAGTGTGAGGGATCCCCTCTGTTACATTCACATGAGCTCTAATCAGGCCAAAGTGAAGCTGGAAACGGCAAAAATATCTCTGAAAGATATTTGAATTTAAAATCAAGTTGAGAGAGTCAAGCAGAGTGCATGGAGTACTTTTCCAGTCCAAACATTCAGTGTTTGCAGGAACCCTAGCCCTTTGCAATCTGATAAATCAGAAGATAAGTGTTCCATGGAACTTTTGGCAAGTGGCTCTCTCCTAATTATATGATGCTAACAAAAACATTGACTGCGCAATCAAACCATAATATGTTTGGTGGCCTTTACTGGAAAATAATAGTGGGGACATGCCAAGAGGTAAAGAAAGCAAGGCTTGCGCAACTGACTCCAACAAGGACCAGAAACCAGAATATGATTTACTCAGTTATAAAAATAGCACAAAACAACATTAACTGGGATTAAAATATCCTCTCTTTGGGGACTTTATTAACTATAAATGCACTTGCGGCTATGATAAAGAAGCAAAGAGTAAAACATCAGGATCAATGTGCACAATCTGAAAGGGGAAAATCAACGCGTTGGTAGGTTCTGGGAATGCACCCTCTAAATATACAGGAGCTCTTAGGCTATGGTGCTGGGTTTACTTGGAAGGGCTGAACTTGATGGACTCTGGTCTTTTTTCAACCCTGTGTAACTATGTAACTATATATGTTTGCACAGGCAACATACAGTATAGGGCCCTATCTGTTGTAGCTACATTAGCTCAGTAGAACATAGAATCACTGTAGGATCCACTGATGGAACCTGATGGAATGGAACATCAATCTCATCTAATATTTTAAACTCTTGCCATTAGAATGGGACATTAATCCAATTCTAACCTGGCCTCTCTCTTTCCCCAAAAAGGTTATATAAATTAGTGATATTTTTGACCTGCATATGACTAACCTATCTCTGATGTTACTGGAGGGGGCTGGGAAGACAAGGGTTTATAAAACCCTTATGAAATAAAGTGGCATTAATTTAGGCTTATCACCAGAAGGAGTTGGGACCTGGCCTGGCCTGGGATTCAAAATAGCCCCCTACTAGCCCACTACATAGTGACTGTTGGCAGCTGCTCTGGCATTTGCCAGTTCTGCTAGGGACAGGATGACTTGGCCTGGTTGGGGCAGGATGACTTGGCCTGGTTGGGGCAGGATGACTTGGCCTGGTTGGGGCAGGATGACTTGGCCTGGTTGGGGCAGGATGACTTGGCCTGGTAGGGACAGGATGACTTGGCCTGGTTGGGGCAGGATGACTTGGCCTGGTTGGGGCAGGATGACTTGGCCTGGTTGGGGCAGGATGACTTGGCCTGGTTGGGGCAGGATGACTTGGCCTGGTAGGGACAGGATGACTTGGCCTGGTTGGGGCAGGATGACTTGGCCTGGTTGGGGCAGGATGACTTGGCCTGGTAGGGACAGGATGACTTGGCCTGGTTGGGGCAGGATGACTTGGCCTGGTAGGGACAGGATGACTTGGCCTGGTTGGGGCAGGATGACTTGGCCTGGTTGGGGCAGGATGACTTGGCCTGGTTGGGACAGGATGACTTGGCCTGGTTGGGGCAGGATGACTTGGCCTGGTAGGGACAGGATGACTTGGCCTGGTTGGGGCAGGATGACTTGGCCTGGTTGGGGCAGGATGACTTGGCCTGGTTGGGACAGGATGACTTGGCCTGGTTGGGGCAGGATGACTTGGCCTGGTTGGGGCAGGATGACTTGGCCTGGTAGGGACAGGATGACTTTGCCTGGTTGGGGCAGGAGAAGGAATGCAGGAGATTCTGGGCCAGAAGGAGAGTTAGGCCCCACCTGCCCATGACCCACTGCAGGAGTAATTTGCCAACCTAAACCCATCTGACATGTGAGTAAACCCAAGGGCCCCATGGGTTGTGAGCTGGCCGACACAACACCAATATAAATAATTCCAATTAATATGTGATCATTTCCAAATGTTCTTTATTGTTAGAAAGAAATGTTGCATGTGAATATTGCCCCTGTGGCAGGAAATGTCTCGCCTAATTAAATCCAACACTAAAGCCTCATTTACACAAATGATTTTGTGGGTCAGATGTTAATGCCCCGAAAAGGAAATGTGAGCAATAATTACCCAAATAGAAAAATAAATCCAGTTAATGTTTAATGCCGCGTCTTACACACATTTGCAGCTTTACATGGGTGTTTCATCACTCGGTTATATCAATTCAGTGAGCTAATCTGTATAAACTCTACATGCAGAGAGTTAATGGAACCCATTGGAACTGTCGAGTTCAAGTGGAACGGAACAAAATGATGGAAGATTATATAAGCTTCTCTGCGGCCCCCGGAGCAAACTGCCAGGTAGAAATGAATCCAGTGCAAATCATATGATTCCGACATCCAAAACAATCAGACCAACAATCACTCATTTAACCTGCAAGCCCCCGGCATCCCGTGGCTAATTGTTTAGGGCTGTCCCTTAAGAAAAAAAATGTTAGAAAATGTAAATAATGTTTTTAATAACATACTGCATAATACAAGAAAAGGCACAACATTTGCTCAGGTCTAGTAACCCATAACAACCTATAGCTTTAATTGCTCCAGAAGAGTTACCCACAGCAACCTTGCTTTTATTTTCTAGCTGGCAGTAAAACCATTATTATATGAAACTAATGGACGATTGGTTGTTTTGGGAAATAGAACCCGGCGCAATTAAGCTCCTACTTTAGTTAGTAAATTGTCTCTTCTGTAAGAACAGATACGGTTTCACGCTGGCAAATCAGGTTTGTGCACTATTAAGATTATTGTTAAAATTATTGATGCCCTAGACCAGTAGCAAACCTTGACAGTGCCAGGCACAAAATAATATTCAGAGAGGCCTGGTGCAAACAGATCTATCCCCCCACCCCCTTCCATGGGGGGGGGGGCTTGCTACCTGCTTGTGCTGTGCAAGTTTAAGGTAGGTGAGCCAAGAACGAGTTGTTACACCTTCCTACTGAGTCTGGACCACTCTGGTTTTGCAAACTGCTCCAGTTCTTCTATATTTGTAGGCTACATTCTCCCAACTGTCAGATCTCTCAAGTGTTTTAGATCTGCTCTCAGTGTTGTCTTTATCAATTCCTGCCTGCTTTTTGTATAGTGCTTTGTATCACTGCCCTGCTGGGATTTATGAACTGAGATCCAGTTTTCTCGAACTGGGTCCAATATTGTGCTTCAAAATGCCTTGGAAGTCTGCTGACTTTTAGGGGCATCAAAGCAACCCATGAGAAAGCCTCCTCCATGCATGACTGTAAGGATCATATTCTTTTCTTTGAAGGATTCTCTTTTTTCAAAATAATGTCACTCTTCTCAGATTCCATCTCATCAGACCACAGGATCTTTTTCCATAAGGATTTTGGCAATTTCTGGTATGTTTTGGAGAACTCTAGTTGGGCTTCCTTGTGTTTTGGGTCTCTCTGGGTCTCCTATCATAGAGCCCCTTTTCATTGTGTTAGTGATGGATGGTGTGAGCAATAACTGCTGTATCTTGTGTCTAAAGGTCATCTTGAATCTGTCTGGCAGTTAATGGAGGTTCACCACAAATTGAACAATCTTTCTCTGCAACCTTTGATTCATATTATTCTTGTAGTTTTTTTCCCTTGTGATTCCAGTGTATTTGCAGTCTCCAAGGGTAATACAACTCACAATATTGTGGCAATTGTTGTCAACCTGGGAACCCTAGAGCTACTGTCTGATTTTGGGTGGCAGTAGCTTCAGGGTTCCCATAGCAGCCTGCATCAGTAGGTGGAACTGTAAGGAGCATATTTTGACCTTATAGTGCTGCAGGGAAATCTGTGGCACTGCAACAGTAAGTAAAAATAAATTATGATTTGTATTGTAGGTATATGCCTGGTTAAACCATGTAAGACTACATGGTGTAACTACAGAGGAAGTAGACCCTGCAGCCACAAGGAATAGGATGTGGGTCTGCTTCCTCTGTAAGGGGGGCCCCTGGGTGTCCTGTGATGCAAAGAAAGTCCAGGGTCACCCGTAATTGTTTTGCACGTCACAGGTAACCTCTGATCACCCAGAATTTCTGCTGGTGGGGTGTGCAGGAATTCATTTTAGTTTTGCCGTGAAGTAGATTCATGAAAATGTACACTTGCTTTAGGCACCCAGAGCAACAATCAAAAAAGAACATTTACAAAAAGAAGTTATAAAAAAAAAGGACATTTACTAGTCACCTGTTTGAAGCAAATATCTGATTGGTTGCTATGGGTGCCAGCATTGCAGACTTCAATACGCTAGTCCCAGAATTGTAGGGTTTTTATGTTTTCTTATTAACAACTTCACAAGAAAAGATTAACATAACATATGCCAGCCAATAATTCCAACTCACACTATACAACCAAAATTCTCCCCCCTGGTCCACTGGCCAAATGTCCTGATGAAGAACTTGACAGTTAGACAAAAGCAGTCTCAGTCCTATGAAGAGTCTATGACTTGGTCACAGATTTCCTGAAGGAGATGATGGAGAAGCACAACTAGTTACATCCAGAAGAATATGTTGCTTTGCTGTGGTCTGAAGGACTGGAGGGCTGCCCATGCCACCCAGTGGCTCTCCACTTATTTGGATAATGTATGAAGTTATTGTGCATATTATACCCCCAATACTTTGTCATTGGTTAGACTGTACAATATGAACAATGTGTATAGATAGGCAGTTGGTTGACTTCTGTATCAATGAAAAGCCACAATGTCTGTTTAGATGTCCTCAGCAGAGGCTTCAAACAGTACAATAATATATTGTATTATGATGTAATTCATGCTCTTATATGACGGCCACATATCCAAGTATATGTAAAGCTTCTAGCCAATATATCTCAACTGGCACCCACAGGAACATTTGCCCAGCCTGTTAGCTCCCTCCATTCTTTTATTCCATGTGGCAGAATAATGTTATGGGACTAGAAAATGAAACAAACTTCAACAAAACAACCCATTCTTCACAATTATGATGTCATTTTTTTTCCTTTGGCAGTAATTGGGTTTGTTCTCAGCACCTCTCAAGGACAAGGATGGAGAGAATGGAGAAGACACCACAGCTGTGCTCTCTTTACTTCGGCTATTAACCATGAAGACAGATAGGAACTTATATGAATATTGAACATTGTGTAAACGATTTAATCCCAAGTGTCCTGCCGTTGGCGGGCTAAGCAGCACATTGACAGGCCTGGCTACAAAACCAGAGAGGCCATTATCTTGAAACGAGCAGTTATTGTAAAGCCGCATATGAAGTAATGAAGCCGTAGGGTGCCAAATGGGTTCCGCTCTCGCTAACATATCATTTAGAGATTTCCAATGTTTATTTTCTTGTGTGGTGTAATGTACTGCTGGCGATGCTACCCCTGCATTTTACAATTTATTTTGGTCAGGACGCTGCTATTCACACTTGCCAGCTCTTAAACGATAAAATCACAAATCCCTTACAACTGTCCTGGGCAAATGCTTCCTTGGTCTTTCTGTTATGGGAGAGGGTGGCTCAGAGTTCATGGGGAAAGCATGGGCGGCTCGGAGGTGCACTCAGTATTTGGTATGGTGTACGGTGCTCTATATGATATAGGTACAGCTCGTTGGTGCAAATTAAATGAGGTGTATCCTCCGTAGGGTATTACCAAGGGTAATTATTATTCTTGATATAGTACTGACACACAAGACAAGTGCACTATACCATAAACTTGGTACCCTTTGCACCAATTGTCTGTACTTTGCACTTTGTCCATGATTGATAAATGAATAGAGCCAGACTGGCCTGCTAGAGTGCACGGCCAGGGGACCCTGGTGGCCCCCAGTTTTGAGAATTCTCATCAACCCTTTCTTATTTCCAGCATAAGAATATTTACATTGTTGATATGGACCCACCAAAGAATCTGATGTCCAGGGCTCACAGCAATTAAATGTAGACAGCACCAAATGTCTTGGATGCTATATACAGTATGTGTAGTCATCTGTATATGCAGAATATATAGATATATCTAAATTATATTGGTCCTTTCACTAGCACATTGCACAAAAAATACAAAAAAGGGACCAAAACGTTGGATTTTTTGTGCAATGTGTTTAATAAAGGCATTAAGTTTTAATAAGGGTGCGCCAGTCTAATAATATTCATTTATATACTGTATATACAGGTATGGGATCCCTTATCCGGAAACCCGATATCCAGAAAGCTCCGAATTACGGAAAGCCCATCTCCCATAGACTCCATTTTAATCAAATAATTCACATTTTTCAAATTGATTTCCTTCTTCTCTGTAAAAATAAAACAGTGCTTTGTATTTGATCCCAACTAAAATATAATGAATCCTTACTGGATGCAAAACAATCCTATTGGGTTTAATTAATGTTTGATTGATTTTTTAGTAGACTTAAGGTCTGAAGATCCAAATTAGAGAAAGACCCCTTATCCGGAATACCCTTGATCCCAAGCATTCTGGATAACGGGTCCTATACCTGTATATACTGAATATATATAATTGTGAGAGCCATAAATATCCCTATATTCTATCTTTATATGTCCTCTAATAATAATAATAATAGTAATAATTCATGTCACATGACTTGGTATCATAAAAAAATAATACTTCTGGCCTTATGCCTTCATATGGTCATGAAACTCCCAATAGAAAACTGTAGACTTGTAATATCCTTATATTTTACAACAGGGGACATTATTCCCTATATAAAGTAGTGGGTGTTCGGCTGGATATGTGTCACTTATCCCACTCATCAACTTGTGTGTCAGAAATTTTAAAAAAAAGAAAAACTGACCCAGAATGTCTGCATGTACGTCATGGCATACGTTTATTCTAACACAAACTTACCCTTTATATTGAAAATATTTAATAAGCAGAGTTTTTGCTTTCTTTATCCTTCTGATCATTAAAGCGTTTGGGCATAGGCAGAGAGAGGCTGATTTATCTCCTTATTGTGCAGAGCTGCTATGCTGCATCCTTTGCCAAGGCAGGAATTATCAGCCACAGACCTTGGCTTAATGAGCTCCCTGTGGGCACAGTGCCATGGCAATGGTAGAATGCTTGAGTGAGGTTAGCAAACTATGACCAAAAATTTCTCAGGCACGGAAATGCCTTTGTTTTAGTCATCAAGCGTGAAATACACAGAACTGTTTTGGTTTCCAAATCTTTAACTGGTCAGTATAATGTCCCTTTAAGAGTCGATTTCTGGTATAACATTGAAACTGGATAATGTAGAGGCCATGGAAGTCTACTCTTCCTCTCCATAGCAGATCACCCCCACCAAGAGCACCTTCCAAATGCCCAAGGTAATTTCACAGCACAGTTGCCCCCAGGGGTTACCCTATGGGATCTTTGAACCCTCTTTATCGGATTGTTGTGGCCAAGCTATGGGGCACAACATAGCCCCCGCCCAATACAATTTTCAAGGTTCCTGAGAAACCTAGTGCTCAATAGCCCTGACTGTTTCTTACTTGAGGAGAGCTGTACAGGTTTTCCCTGTCTCTAGCTTGACCGGCACCCACTGCACTTTGCACTATTTCTAGGCTCCCAATGTGCCCATCCTAGTTGTTATGCCAGCCCAAAAAGGCCTTTCCCACATGCCAGCCCCCATTTTATAGTCAGCAGGTCTTTACCTTCTAGGGCAGGGCTGTCCAACTGGTACAGGTCTCCAAGAGACTTTTGCTTACAGACCAGGACATGTTACCCTTTGGCTGGTTGGTTGCTATGGATGAGCACTAGACCTGGGGTAAACTCTATATTTATAATTACAGTCACTTACATTACATTTGGGAAACACATTTTTTTTGTCCTGGAAATTAATTTATTTTTTCAGGGAAATACAGAGAATGAGCAGTGAATCTTTCATAGCAATTGTCAGATCTTTTCCTCGTGGCTCATCTCTTCCCCATTGTGCAATATTCCTTTGATTGGCTGCTGTAATGACCCTTTTGAATCACGCCATCTGTGAGTCACAATTTAAGAACATTTCATTATAGTCGATTCATTTGTACAGTATTTTTATTTCTTTGTCTCCTTTGAATGTACCCTATACAGGGAAACTGGGGAACATATTGCCTACAAACCATGGGCTGCGGGATGTGTATGATCATTTATGAATAAATGCAGATCTCTAATAGAGCAGAGGGGTTCAACCACATACCTAGTACTGAGGCTTTGCAGCTGCCTGCTGGGAAGTCATTTTGGAGATACCTCTGGAAATATTCAATTACTCAACAAGATGAGTTATGTGCTATATGGCCAAATGTATGCTGCCTGTCCAACAACCAGCAGAGATTTTATGGCCAAAGTTAGGAATCAGGTCTGGCAGTTGGGGATCCAGTTTATCCTACAGGTGTTCAGTTGGGTTAAGAGCTCTGTGCAGGCCAGTCGTGTTCTTTATGGACCTTACTTTGTCCATGGAGTAATTATCTTCCTTCCAGGCCAAGTAGGCAAAAGAGGCCTAGGGTGCATTGGTGGGGAGCACCTGGCATATACCCCTTCTGCCTACCTTCCCCTGGTTCGATTCAGGCCCTTCTTGGCAGCCGGCTGGAGGAGCAGGAGCGTGATGCACAGATGGGGGGGAGTGAGAATGGATGTGACAAGAAGGGGTGAGGTTGAGGGGGGCTTACTTGCCGGGGAGGTGGTGGAAGAGGTGATGGAGGGGCAATCGGCTGGCTCTGGGAACAGTTTCTACATCACCTGGCACTGCTATTGCCAAAAAGTAGGAGTGACAGAATTGTCAGAAATGTCATTATATGATGTTGTAGTATCTGTATGGTTAATGGCGTGTGTGGCTTAAATAGCCAATTCCAGTAATTGCAAGAATTTTCCAAATACTTCTGGCAGTGTATTGTATGTGCCCTGTGTGCACACTGCAGGGATGTTGATTTCCTTTGCACCCTCATTTGCCAACATACCACCCTTGTTATCTCAGTGACCTGGTACAGACAAAGGCACCAGTGGTTGTTAGAGTTATGGATAGTGGGGGTGTAACCACTGACTCCCACAGGAAACGGATACAGCGCTGCCAGAGAGAAAAAAAGGGCTATATAAATGATAATAATTCTAATTAAGCTCTCAGCGATGCACTGGTCTCTGTGCAACAGATTGGAGCTAAGCTTCCCAAACATGCCCATACTAAGGGCCACTTCAGTATAAATAGTTACTTGGGAAACAGACAAAGTTTGTTCCTATTATGTATACAGAGTGTTTATACACGCACATACATATATATATATTTTATAAGTGTAACATGTCAGTAGGGTATTAGAGAAGAATTGGCACTAACAGAGAAAGGTCAGGAGTTAAAGCGACACAGACGTGAAAGCACAGAATAGAGCTAAATTACAATATTTGTTGACATTTTGTCATGCAGCTATAGCATCTATTACCTGGAATACACGGGACCTGGGTTAAACATGAAATAATTGTTTTGCCTCCATTATGGATCCATGCAGCTTAGTTACCAGCAATTTTATTATAATAGAAATAAAGGTAATCATTTTTAAAGGGGAAGAAAAGTTACAATCATTCTGGGGTGTGACAATGTTAGGGCATAGACCCCCGACTGATTGTAATCACTTACCTGATACCCCGGGCCCAATGGTGTATCTAAGCTTTACATACATATTATACAAGTGTGGCCTAAATCATTTAGAATTTTCATGTTAAAATGTGCAGCCTGTTTGGGTAAGCGCAAGTGTCCTATTTGTTTTGTCAACTGGTGTGTGTCCATGGCAGGGAAATTAGAGTGTAAGCTCCACTGGGACAGCGGATGCCGTGACTCATGAAACATTCATATAAACCTAATGGACAATGATATAAGCTAAAGCGCTTGGTGGGTGCATCACCGCCGGTGCAGATGTAGGACTGGCCGCCCACACAGGATTTGCTTTCCCTGTTACCGTCATGTCAACTGGATTTAAAAGAACCACAATAAACCTGCAAGTGATTAAAATCATTCATTCTCCCCCGGAATTCTTTGCATTTTATCATGCAGCCCAGGTCTGAAAAAAAATGATCCCTGTGTGTAAGGGAAACAACACAAAGATCCCAGCAATTAAACTGCTATTTCTCTTAGCAGCAACGTAAGGAGGTCATTATATTCCAAATATTTCCTCAGATAATCAGATAACTATTGTCCTTGGACGGCAATCAAAACGTTTAGCTGGTTGGGCAATAGGGTCAGTATTGAGTGTAGTGTACAGTATAAAGATACTGCCACCTAGTGGTGTGAAGCTGCTTTGGGTGCAGGAAGTTCAATATATAAAGTACAGCGTTCTAGCCATATTCTTTTTTTCAAGGCTTTAGTTGCAGTTTGAAGTACAGACCATAGGGCTCATTGACTACTTATAGCCATAGTATTCAGTCTAATTTAAAAATAAACAATAGCCATAATTACATGCATTTTTGTTGATGAAATACAGGTATGGGACCTGTTGTCCAAAATGCTCAGGACCTGGGTTTTTCTGTAATTTGGATCTCCATACCTTAAGTCTACTAAAAATGAATTTAGATGTGACTTAAACCCAATAGGCTGTTCTGCCCCCAATAAGGGGTAATTATATCTTAGTTGGGATCACGTACAGGTACTGTTTTATTATTACAGAGAAAAGGGAATCATTTAACCATGAAATAAACCCAATAGGGCTGTTCTGCCCCCAATAAGGGGTAATTATATCTTAGTTGGGATCAAGTACAGGTACTGTTTTATTATTACAGAGAAAAGGGAATCATTTAACCATTAAATAAACCCAATAGGGCTGTTCTGCCCCCAATAAGGGGTAATTATATCTTAGTTGGGATCAAGTACAGGTACTGTTTTATTATTACAGAGAAAAGGGAATCATTTAACCATTAAATAAACCCAATAGGGCTGTTCTGCCCCCAATAAGGGGTAATTATATCTTAGTTGGGATCAAGTACAAGTACTGTTTTATTATTACAGAGATAAAGAAAATCACTTTAAAACATTTCAATTATTTGACTAAAATGGAGTCTCTTAATTCAGAGCTTTCTGGATAATGGGTTTCTAGATAATAAATCCCATACCTGTACTGCAACATGAGTTTATGTATATATGTATCTTTGCGTGCTCAGTAAGGCACTGCCCCCTGCTGTTCGCTTATATGTGTGCACGCATATTAAAGATCCTGACTATATTAACTCTTATTGCTGCTGCAGATTGAATTTACCCTGCTTTACTTTTGTTAACCCTAGCCAGTCCTAATAAGTAGAAGTTCATATGCATTCTGCCATGTAGATGGTTATTTGGTGCTGAATTGAATCCTCCAAAGGATGGAATACAATGAAGTAATCTCCCGCTTACATAAAATCAATCTGATATTTTTTATACTTGAAATTATTTACACTATATATATATATATATATACACACACACACACACACACACACATATATATAGGTATATAATGAATTAATTAAAACAGCAGCTGTACCAGCTAGACAGGGATATATCCTTTGCTTGTTAAATACATATAAGCAAGGTTTTAACTAGGATTAATACAGCTGTAGGAATAATGGTGAGGAATGCAGCAGTGACCTGTGGTGATCCATACAAACTGATAATAAGGGAGAATGGAACATTGTAATCACTCAGTGCTTAATTAACATCAGGGTTAGATGTGATGTTTACTGACTGACTCTCTACTATACCTGCTATCCCACAGCCCCAGTCCCTTCCCAGAGGCTATTATCCCCCCACTGCTACTATAGGCACCATCTCTCCCTACTATACCTGCTATCCCACAGCCCCAGTCCCTTCCCAGAGGCTATTATCCCCCCACTGCTACTATAGGCACCATCTCTCCCTACTATACCTGCTATCCCACAGCCCCAGTCCCTTCCCAGAGGCTATTATCCCCCCACTGCTACTATAGGCACCATCTCTCCCTACTATACCTGCTATCCCACAGCCCCAGTCCCTTCCCAGAGGCTATTATCCCACTGCTACTATAGGCACCATCTCTCCCTACTATACCTGCTATCCCACAGCCCCAGTCCCTTCCCAGAGGCTATTATCCCCCCACTGTTACTATAGGCACCATCTCTCCCTACTATACCTGCTATCCCCCAGCCCCAGTCCCTTCCCAGAGGCTATTATCCCCCCACTGCTACTATAGGCACCATCTCTCCCTACTATACCTGCTATCCCCCAGCCCCAGTCCCTTCCCAGAGGCTATTATCCCCCCACTGCTACTATAGGCACCATCTCTCCCTACTATACCTGCTATCCCCCAGCCCCAGTCCCTTCCCAGAGGCTATTATCCCCCCCACTGCTACTATAGGCACCATCTCTCCCTACTATACCTGCTATCCCACAGTCCCAGTCCCTTCCCAGAGGCTATTATCCCCCCCACTGCTACTATAGGCACCATCTCTCCCTACTATACCTGCTATCCCACAGCCACAGTCCCTTCCCAGAGGCTATTATCCCCCCACTGCTACTATAGGCACCATCTCTCCCTACTATACCTGCTATCCCACAGCCCCAGTCCCTTCCCAGAGGCTATTATCCCCCCCACTGCTACTATAGGCACCATCTCTCCCTACTATACCTGCTATCCCACAGCCCCAGTCCCTTCCCAGAGGCTATTATCCCCCCACTGCTACTATAGGCACCATCTCTCCCTACTATACCTGCTATCCCACAGCCCCAGTCTCTTCCCAGAGGCTATTATCCCCCCCACTGCTACTATAGGCACCATCCCTCCCTACTATACCTGCTATCCCCAGCCCCAGTCCCTTCCCAGAGGCTATTATCCCCCCCACTGCTACTATAGGCACCATCTCTCCCTACTATACCTGCTATCCCACAGTCCCAGTCCCTTCCCAGAGGCTATTATCCCCCCCACTGCTACTATAGGCACCATCTCTCCCTACTATACCTGCTATCCCACAGCCACAGTCCCTTCCCAGAGGCTATTATCCCCCCCACTGCTACTATAGGCACCATCTCTCCCTACTATACCTGCTATCCCACAGTCCCAGTCCCTTCCCAGAGGCTATTATCCCCCCACTGCTACTATAGGCACCATCTCTCCCTACTATACCTGCTATCCCACAGCCCCAGTCCCATCCCAGAGGCTATTATCCCCCCCACTGCTACTATAGGCACCATCTCTCCCTACTATACCTGCTATCCCACAGCCACAGTCCCTTCCCAGAGGCTATTATCCCCCCACTGCTACTATAGGCACCATCTCTCCCTACTATACCTGCTATCCCACAGTCCCAGTCCCTTCCCAGAGGCTATTATCCCCCCCACTGCTACTATAGGCACCATCTCTCCCTACTATACCTGCTATCCCACAGCCCCAGTCCCATCCCAGAGGCTATTATCCCCCCCACTGCTACTATAGGCACCATCTCTCCCTACTATACCTGCTATCCCACAGCCCCAGTCCCTTCCCAGAGGCTATTATCCCCCCACTGCTACTATAGGCACCATCTCTCCCTACTATACCTGCTATCCCACAGCCCCAGTCTCTTCCCAGAGGCTATTATCCCCCCCACTGCTACTATAGGCACCATCCCTCCCTACTATACCTGCTATCCCACAGCCCCAGTCCCTTCCCAGAGGCTATTATCCCCCCATTGCTACTATAGGCACCATCCCTCCCTACTATACCTGCTATCCCACAGCCACAGTCCCTTCCCAGAGGCTATTATCCCCCCACTGCTACTATAGGCACCATCTCTCCCTACTATACCTGCTATCCCACAGCCCCAGTGCCTTCCCAGTGGCTATTATCCCACTGCTACTATAGGCACCATCTCTCCCTACTATACCTGCTATCCCACAGCCACAGTCCCTTCCCAGAGGCTATTATCCCACTGCTACTATAGGCACCATCTCTCCCTACTATACCTGCTATCCCACAGCCCCAGTGCCTTCCCAGTGGCTATTATCCCACTGCTACTATAGGCACCATCTCTCCCTACTATACCTGCTATCCCACAGCCCCAGTGCCTTCCCAGTGGCTATTATCCCACTGCTACTATAGGCACCATCTCTCCCTACTATACCTGCTATCCCACAGCCCCAGTCCCTTCCCAGAGACTATTATCCCCCCACTGCTACTATAGGCACCATCTCTCCCTACTATACCTGCTATCCCACAGCCCCAGTCCCTTCCCAGAGGCTATTATCCCCCCACTGCTACTATAGGCACCATCTCTCCCTACTATACCTGCTATCCCCCAGCCCCAGTCCCTTCCCAGAGGCTATTATCCCCCCACTGCTACTATAGGCACCATCTCTCCCTACTATACCTGCTATCCCACAGCCCCAGTCCCTTCCCAGAGGCTATTATCCCCCCCACTGCTACTATAGGCACCATCTCTCCCTACTATACCTGCTATCCCACAGCCCCAGTCCCTTCCCAGAGGCTATTATCCCCCCCACTGCTACTATAGGCACCATCTCTCCCTACTATACCTGTTATCCCACAGCCACAGTCCCTTCCCAGAGGCTATTATCCCCCCACTGCTACTATAGGCACCATCTCTCCCTACTATACCTGCTATCCCACAGCCACAGTCCCTTCCCAGAGGCTATTATCCCCCCACTGCTACTATAGGCACCATCTCTCCCTACTATACCTGCTATCCCCAGCCCCAGTCCCTTCCCAGAGGCTATTATCCCCCCACTGCTACTATAGGCACCATCTCTCCCTACTATACCTGCTATCCCACAGCCCCAGTCCCTTCCCAGAGGCTATTATCCCACTGCTACTATAGGCACCATCTCTCCCTACTATACCTGCTATCCCACAGCCACAGTCCCTTCCCAGAGGCTATTATCCCCCCACTGCTACTATAGGCACCATCTCTCCCTACTATACCTGCTATCCCACAGCCCCAGTCCCTTCCCAGAGGCTATTATCCCCCCACTGCTACTATAGGCACCATCTCTCCCTACTATACCTGCTATCCCACAGCCCCAGTCCCTTCCCAGAGGCTTTTATCCCCCCACTGCTACTATAGGCACCATCTCTCCCTACTATACCTGCTATCCCACAGCCCCAGTCCCTTCCCAGAGGCTATTATCCCCCCCACTGCTACTATAGGCACCATCTCTCCCTACTATACCTGCTATCCCACAGCCCCAGTCCCTTCCCAGAGGCTTTTATCCCCCCACTGCTACTATAGGCACCATCTCTCCCTACTATACCTGCTATCCCACAGCCCCAGTCCCTTCCCAGAGGCTTTTATCCCCCCACTGCTACTATAGGCACCATCTCTCCCTACTATACCTGCTATCCCACAGCCCCAGTCCCTTCCCAGAGGCTATTATCCCCCCACTGCTACTATAGGCACCATCTCTCCCTACTATACCTGCTATCCCACAGCCCCAGTCCCTTCCCAGAGGCTATTATCCCCCCACTGCTACTATAGGCTCCATCTCTCCCTACTATACCCCTCTGATTCTGGAGACTTTTTTGTTCAAATATATATATATTAGGGATGCACTGAATCCCGGATTTAGTTTGGGATTTAGCCAAATCGGAGTCATTTTTAGCAGATTCAGATTTGGCACAATCCAAGAGCCTAGGCTGAAACAAATCTGAACCCTATAATCCCACATCACTTCGCGTGTGGCACTGGGAATAACCAAGGATTCAGGGATTCTACCAAATACAAAACTGAAGGATTTGGTGCATCATTTTATTTTTGCTCTATGGCTGGGCTGAGCTGCTAAAGGTTTTCCAACTTGCTGTCCAATTTACATCCAATTAACTATTCTCTAAATGATTAATAGGTGAAAGTGTATTAAGGAATGCAAGCTAAGTCTGCAAGGCTGAACAGAAAAAAAAACATGAAGGCTTAATCTCTTTTAAAAGGATCGAACAGTATTTCAACAAAAAATCAATGTCTATTCCCTTCTCCCCACAGGCAATATTACTCAGGATGTACAGAATGGAGGCACGACACAGAGTTCCTGAGACCTATATATTAGAAAGACCTCACATATAAAGTAAATCTTTCTGTGTATGAGTTGTGGATAAGATGCCTTGGCACTTGTTTGAGTCTTTTGGTTGAACTACTTCCTAAAGGCCTAGAGCATTCTCATATATCCCTGTCACTGTAGTAACCACATGGTCCGAGCAACAGGCTGTGGCCATGTAAATTCTCACTAATAATACAAGTACACAACTGGTACATTATGGAGTGTTGGTGCCTTCTTTGCAGTTTTGGATTCCCAGAGCAAATACCCATTGGTAGATATTGTACTACCCACAGCAACTCAATTGAACATCGTCTCTTCCACAGTCACTGCTGTTTATGGAATGGATCTGTTTGGATTCCTAATTAAGTGTACAAGTCAGCAGGCAATATAGTTCAGTGTATGGGCAGCTATGTATTCTGTAGCTACGTATAGTGATGAGCGAATCTGTCCCGTTATGTTTCGCCTAAAATTTTGCAAAACAGCGAAAATGTTGCGTGTCAAAAAAAAAAATTGTCGCCCCTGAACAATTCTTTTGAGGCCCTCGACTATTTTTTTAGTCGCTTGCCACTATTTATTTTTATGTGCGACTATTCTTTTGACACCCTCGATTATTTATTTTGATACGCGACTATTCTTTTGATGCCCGCAACTATTTATTTTGACGCACAACAATTCTTTTGACAAGGGCAACAATTTTTGGATGCGTGCCGAATTTTTCCACGGCGACTTTTTTCATCCGTTTCGCAAAACAATCCACCAATGGCGAAACACAGAAATTCGCTGCAAATCCATGCCTGACGAAACATTTCGCCCATCACTAGCTAGGTAGTATGTATGTATGTATATCTTTATTTATAAAGCGCTACTTATGTACGCAGCGCTGTAGAAACTCACTGGTTTAGAACAAGGGACCTGTTATGTACTGGCCACTGCGTCTCCTGTTTCAGCCAAAGGGGGCAGCGTGGAGGCCTGGGGCATAATTATCCACCCCCACACAACCACACCGCCTCCTGTAGCTCAAGCAGGAGAAGCAGTGGCCAATACATAGCAGGTCCCTTGTTCTAAACCAGGGAGTTCCTGACGATGTTTTTCCCTCATAGGATAGACTGCACTGTCATTGTTAACACCTTTCTATGACCCGTAGATGATTCCATGTTCTTGTCATGTGATCCAATTCTTTATCATAATTCATCTTGAGAACACGTGCTATATAAATTAGCTGGGCCACTACATAGATAGAGAATAGCCACTGCCAGCTCTGAGGGCCATACATATTCCTATAGTTTGCCTATTTATTCATTTGATACTATAATAACACCACAGAGCACAGATGCCCCTGTAGCTCAAGGATACCAGCCTGCCAGCTCTAGTGGGCTACTATTCCTAACTCCCACCAACTTTAGCTGTTGTAATGCTTTGAGTATAAACTTCAGGCCAGAATTAAATACATTTAAGTGGGTCCCAGTCTGTGAGGTAAAAATTAGGCCCTTAATTAAACAAATATAACAATGTATGTCACATTTGTCCAACCTTTGATACTGTTCTTGAATTCTAAATCCCCAAGACCTGAGTCAGTTACAGTTCAACAGGTTGGACAGCCCTAATATTACTAGCAAGTGTAATAAAATGTAATTTCATTAATTATATTTTCTAGCCAGGGGCCCCTTGGCTTGTGGGGACACTAGAAGCTTCTCTCTGCCTTACCCTAAAGCCTTCCATGCTGGTGTTCCCACCTCTGTCCCAGAAGGCACTGGAGCATAAGCCATAGTTATTTTGATAATTAAGCATTGTTGTCTCTGGGCAAAGAATCTGGTAGATTACACAAAGTCATTTTCCCTTTAGAAAAGACAATTCCGAGTGTTAGCTACTTGTCTTGTCTGTCTAGTTGCAGTTCATGCCACCCACAAAGCCTGGGGAAGCCTATTCACAGCACCTTCCAATGGGCTACATCCTTCTACTCTCTGCAGTCAATGTCTTTGTCAGGTCAGAGGGCATCTCCTCAACACTGATTGGCTGTCAGCTCTACTTAATTAGCTCAGACCCTGTGTGATTGGAGGATTCAGCCAGCTGGGGCTAAAGTGACATCACACTGGTGCTAATTTAAAAATGAGAAAAAAACATGAACTGTTGCATTGCAACACTTAAACCTTAGGTGATTAAATAAGCCAGCGCTGGTTATAGGATGGACGATGTCAGACTAAAGGCATCCAAGAAGAAATCCTTAGAGTATCATGAGGTCTATTCAGAAATTGCTACCGTTACATCAACAGCGGGTAGGTACAAACGCCCCATTGCACTTATTTTATTTCTTTTATTAAATTGCGGCTCTCTAATGAAACTAATTGCTGGTTTTATGTCCAGATTACTATTTCATTTTTTTTATTTAGTAAATACATTTCATTAGACATACATTACTACTGTTTTATACATAACAGAAGAAAAACACACTTTTTATTTTTTTTGAATATGGTTTTAATAATTGTATCTATTTTATTAAATTAGAGATTTTATTTAAAGATCACTTTTAAAAAAAACAAAAAACCGTTGTTTACTAAATACATAATACAGGAATATTGTTTAATACATTACAGAACAATACAACATTTGTCATTTTTGTTTTGAGTATGTTTAAAATTATGTTATGTATTTTTATTACATTTTGGTTTTCTGGGGAAAGAAAATACTGTTTTTATTTCAAGATACATATTTACTAAAGTTTTTTTTATTTAGTAAATACATTTTAGTTTAAATAGATGAATACTGGAATATACAGTATTTACTTAATTGTAAATGGCAAATACATTATGAACAAGGTGTGGTGTTACAGGAAAACATACATTTATATTTCATATTTTATATATGTATAGGATCTGTTATCCAGAAACCCATTATCCAGAGTTCTGACTCCATTTTAAACAAATGATTCTGATTTTTAGAAATGATTCCCTTTTCTCTGTAATAATAAAACAGTACCTGTACTTGATCCCAACTAAGATATAATTACCCCTTATTGGGGGCAGAACAGCCCTATTGGGTTTATTTAATGGTTAAATGATTCCCCTTTCTCTGTAATAATAAAACAGTACCTGTACTTGATCCCAACTAAGATATAATTACCCCTTATTGGGGGCAGAACAGCCCTATTGGGTTTATTTAATGGTTAAATGATTCCCTTTTCTCTGTAATAATAAAACAGTACCTGTACTTGATCCCAACTAAGATATAATTACCCCTTATTGGGGGCAGAACAGTCCTATTGAGTTTATTTCATGGTTAAATGGTTTTTGGTAGACTTAAGGTATGGAGAAACCCCCAAACTGGAGAACCCCAGGTCCGAAGCATTCTGGATAACAGGTCCTATACCTGTAACAAACTTACAGCATGGAGATCCATTTATGGAAAGATCCTTTATCCGGAAGAACCCAGGTCCCGAGCATTCTAGATAATGGGTCCCATACCTGAATATGTATATATATATATATTATAAATGATAATAAATAATTTCTATAAATAATTATTTGCTTAAAAAAATATTTATATTTAATAATATATGTATCTGTTTGTACATCCCTAAAAGTGCATATTTAAATTTTAACTATTGTGTTAAATTAGTGAGTTTTAATTTGCTAATGGATCAGCACTCCATAATTACATAAAATTAATTTTATTTCACATGATTAAAAAATACTGGCCCCTACTATATTATATGTAACAATGTGAATACCCTGGGTTTTACGGTTTACGGGAATTTATTATGATTTTTCATACTCCCATACAGGTGAATATCTGTTTTCATAGAATTTACAGCGTTGTTCCCTGGTGAACATAACATTTGGGTTCTACTTTAGTTTTACATATTGAATTCCACATGTTTCATGTTTATTAAGATTTGTGTCTTGGGAGGGTATTTACTAAGGTTCATTTTTTTTCCCCAATTCCTATTTTTTTCTGCCAAAATACAATTCACAAATCTGGAAGCAAAAATCCACTATCTAAAACCTGTCGAGATAGACGTAGAAGTCAATGACAGGCGTCTCTTTAACATCTGGAAGATCTTTCTTTACTTTTCAGGTTTTTCCGGGTATTTTTGACTCTTGGATTCGTGTGACAATTCAAAAAAGTCACAGTCTTTGTTTTTGCTTTGTCAATTAGGAGCTTTTAGTAAATGACTAGACATTTGTGGTTTTAGACAAAATGACTTTAATGGTGGTTTAGAAAAACCAGATTGTTGATATATGAGCCACCCAGTCTACACAAAAATGTAAAAAATGAAAAATTAAAAAATAAAGGTGCCTCGATTATTTTCAACCTACCTTTTATGGCATGAAATGGATTAGGAAGTATAAATTACACCTATTGATTTAATTTCCGTTCCATTAGAACCCCAACATTTTTATTTCATGTTATAACATAAAAAAACCCAACCTTTCTTTTGTACAAGTTCTATACCCCTGGGATAGTTCTAGAGTAAATAATAACAAATGATGCATCGTATACTTATTTAATTACGTTGATTCTAACAGTATGCTGTATGCCATTCCATTCAGTTCTCTTCGCTACTCTAATATATCCCCAGGACTTCAGGACTCAAGATATGACCCCAAACTTAGATTGTAAGCTCTACGGGGCAGGTACCTCCTTCCTACTGTGTCTCATACCACATGGCCCTTATTCCCTGTGTATTTATACTTATTTATTGTATTTATTTATTATAACACTTGTCCTCCCTGTGTGTAATTGTGTGTATTGTAAGATTGTACAGCGCTGCGTACCCTTGTGGCGCTTTATAAATAAAGTTATACATACATACATTTATTTTATGAATGTAGAATATCAAATTAATGTTTTTTCTTTAGAGGGTTCCTCTGAGGGAATGAATGCATGTATAATCATACCTTGCAGGTAGAATTTTATAATGGGATCTTATCCTAGTCCTCTACAAACGTTTTCTTTTTAGTCTTTGGAACATAGTTTT
The DNA here is from genome assembly GCF_000004195.4 of Xenopus tropicalis. NCBI lineage: Eukaryota > Metazoa > Chordata > Amphibia > Anura > Pipidae > Xenopus > Xenopus tropicalis. The sequence goes on from NC_030681.2 coordinate 20,165,522, forward strand.
GAGTATATTATTGCTAAGTATAGAAGGTCATATTTTGAAAAGTATTTTTGCGGTGGGTGAAGATGGTCTGATTAAAAGCAATTTAAGCAGCAACGTGGCAGAGCGAGAGCTCTTGGGAAGAGTTCTAGAGTTGAGCGGAACCACCTGAGGAAGGAATAGCGCTGCTTGCCCTTAAATCATTTACGTATAAAGAGGATTTATTTGTGATTTAGCAGTGCCAGGGTGGAGAAGGATTTGGGTTACTGTACTACAGACAGAAGGTGAAGACAAAAGACTCACTTAGAATGTCAGCAATAAGTCCTGGCAAATCCAACAATATATTTTGGAGCACAGAAATTGGGGCGCATTACTGTATATTCCATGTGAAATCTAATTTTTGAAGAGGAGACAGCATTTTTAGCTCTGTAACCAGGGCCGCTGCTCCCTATAAGCGGAGTATGCAGTCTGCATAGGGCACCAACTCCCAGGGGGGCACCATCCCAGCTGCTCAAAAAAATCATTTTTATATATTATAACATACCCCCCCCCAACACTGTCCTGCCGGTTTTTATAGCGCATCCCGCTGTCCCAGATAGTTCAATCAATCTATGGGGGCCATTGGGGGCACTTACTATGGGGGCATTGTCTATGGGGGCAATTGGGGGCACTGTGTGTGGGGCCCCTATAGTAGGTGTTTTTTTATTATTTTATTTTTACTTCCGTAAAATTTGGGGGAGGGGGCACAAAAGTAAATTTCTGCTTAGGGCACCCATTTGGCCAGCAGCGGCCCTGTCTGTAACAGAATATTGGCTAGAATTTCAAATGGACTTTTTCCCAATACATTTTTCTGTATCAATCAAAGCTTTTTTTGGTGGACTGATAGAATTTGACAATAGATCCCCTGCATAGCAAACCCCCATCATGCCACTCCAAGTATTTAAGTTGTTATAATATGTAATATGGCTCTGAGTTTCGCAATGACACAGACTGGGGAGCCGCAGACAGTGGAAGTTATTGATTTCCAATTCTCTAGGTGAAATGGCTTAGATTATAGACTATAATGACTCCCAATGACTTCTTGGGTTGGAATCAATCACTGCACGGCAATTTCTGGCTGAGCAGCAGGTTGTGTCAGAGATGTCAGAGATGATACTTGTTTGTAACACACAGAAAATGCTTGTTTGCCATTTATCCTTGACATTTATTTAAACATATACTTCTTTTTAGGGGGGTCCAATATACAGTATCATATCAGCAATCCTCTTACTGTACCACCTGTGTAATTTGTAAAAGTACCCGTTATCCCTTGGTGGTCGTCTCTTTTATCTATGGAACATGTAGCCATGGAAAAAAAATGCTGCATAGGTTAAAAGTGTGACTGGAAATGTAGAATATGAGATCAAGAAAAAAAGCGAACTTGCTATTCTGCGCTCAAGGCTGCTTTTTGAAGGGTCAGGTGCAATTTGTAAACACCATGGGCAAAAAATCATAAACGCAATGGGGGCATTTACTATTGCTCGATTTTATCAGTTTGGGTTTTATGTTCCCCTTCCCCGCTATTTAATATGCAACAAAACCGCAACAATTCCGAATGCAAAAATACTCCAGCTAAAACCTGACGAGATCATGTAGAAGTCAATGGCAGATGTGCCGTTTACAATTGGAAGATGTTTCTTTGCTTCATGGTTTTAGAGGTTTGGGGGCTTTTTGACATTGGCTTTTGTGCAACAATACGAAAAAGTTTTGCGACTTTCTTTTTCAATATGGAATTTTTGATAAATGTTTAAAAATCCCCCCTCCAGCACTCGGTACCAGCACCATAGTCAAGACTTCCAGACCCATGGAACTAGCCTAACAGATGTTTGTAAAGTGGTGGTTATTTCACACCATGTTAATCTGTAAATATTTGAAAAATGTGAAATTGCTCAGAGAGCTCTTCTTAGTACTTAAGCAATTTCTATTATTTTTTTCCTTACATTTTAGGATATCAATAGTTTTTACTATACTAATACAATAAACGTGAAACAACATCTTGCGATGTGGCTCTCTTAGAACTAACTAAGGAAATGTCAAATGACTCTTCTCTGCTCACTAGTAGTGATGAGTGAATCCGCGAAACGCATTTGTTGCGCTTTTTTTTGTCGCCCACGTCTAATTTTTTTGTTGCCCACGCTTTTTTGACATGACCGTGCCTTTTTTGACGCAACCACGCCCTTTTTATGACGCGACCACCCCCAATTTGACGCGCAACAAAAAAAATCCGCACAACAAATTTTTCCCTGGCGAATTTTCACGGAAGTTTCGCAAAACAATTTGCCAATGGCGAAATGCGGAAATTCGCTCATCACTACTCACTAGCTTTATTTTCTGAGCAGAGGAACGTCACAAGACTTTCCTCTTCTCAATTAATTTTCTGCCAACTATGCATGATCAGCTGAAATGATCAGCAGGTGGTATTCTTTATAATAGTCATAATATTAGCAGTGTAAAAATTGCTAATATGTTGAAAACTAGAAAAAAAAATAACTGACAGCAAAAGGTCTCAGAACAGCCCTCATTATTCTTGAGTATTACTTTTAAAAAGAAGTTCCATGAAAGGCAGAGAGAAGCGTGGGGCTTCCATAATTCTGAAACAAAAGTTTCTTTTGCCTGAAAACTTTGGAGGTTTCAGATTTTTGACGCTGGTTTGTGTGTGACAATCAAAAAAATTCTCGTTTTCGGAGCGACAATTCAAAAACGTCCCAGTTTCTGCAACTTTTTCCTGCACTGACTCCTTCAGTTCGAGTTATTTAGTAAATGTAAGATATTTGTGGAAATGAGTTTAGTCGAATTTTTGAAAATAACAATATGAGAAATGTTAAAGAGTTTTAGTAATTCTTCCCCTAAGTGTCAAATTTGGAAGCCTCAGATGCCTGATGGGAGCTGCAGTTCAGCTAATGGGATGGAAATACAATCTTTTTGATGTTGTAATTAAATTCCTT